>NC_058514.1:4498125-5177500 GCF_020382885.2 Scatophagus argus | reverse complement strand
CTGGACACAGTGCCAAGATAAAGTATGGGGGAACATGTCTTGAAGTGTTTTGCTGGATCTGAGCTTAATCTTTCATGACGGGCTTTATCGGAGGGGTCAGGAGGGTAGTTCTGGGAGTGATTCTACATGCTGGTTTTATTGGATGCCTCAAGTTTAAAAAAACAAGACAGACGGGGTGTGCGTTTCAATTTGTGACTTTATTCCCATGTTTATGTGCCTTGTGCGTGCATCTGACGGTTCATGGGTGAACGTGAATGCCAGTAAAGCCTCAAGTGTGCTGAATCACTCTGGTAAGTTTGTGTATCCAGGTTGAGCTGATGTCAAAACTCAGTCAGCACTCAATAAGCAGACAAAGCACACACACCTTTCAAGAAATAAAACAGAAACTCTCTTGACCCTCTTTCTCTCTCTCCGCTTTCCATCAACGCTCTGTTTAAGCATGCCATCGCCGCTCTGCCATAATGTGTTTAGAAATGTTGCACTCTCTCAACTTCTCTGACTCCATAATGCGTTTTTGCTATACAACCCCCATCTCTCTTATCCATGTGTTTGAATACACCATTTCTCCCCAAACACGGTGTGTTTAAAGAATGCCACACTCTAACTCTCAGGCTCAATCACTGTAACGTGTTTGAGAGCACAGGCTGCCTCTCTCTTTGTGTAATTTGTTTGACGTTGCTAGCCTCTCCGACGCCACTTACACCTAATGTGTTTGAGTCACATCGACCCTCAGTGAGAGCACAACTGATAAAGCCGAATGCAGAGAAAATAACTCATTTCATACCTCAATTCACGAGGCAGGACAGCAGCCAACTGTGCCACCAATTACAATCTTGGTTTTAATTAAACATTGTGATAAGACGTGAACACTGAAAAGGTTGCAATAAAGAAAATAATTTCAGGGTGTTTTTTTTTTTTTTTTAAAAAAAATATACCTATGAGGGTGATTATAAGCAGCAGCCTGGCTGACAGCCTATCAGCTGGTCCACCACTTTTGGTCCAGAATGAAATACTTTTGAATGATACTTTTGAATGATACAGTAATGGAAGAGTTACTCAAAGATGCAAAAAAAGCTTTAACCACCAAAGTGATGCAGTCTTAACATACTTAACAAGTTTATTTTTTTATAGTAAAATATTGTTTCAGTCGTGATAAACTGAGATGCAGCACAGAACATTTCAGTGATCAGCTCACCAGAGAGGAGAAACAAACTGGTTAATTAGTAAATCACCTTTGACATTTTGCCTTTTTTCAACAACATTTTTCCGCTTTGTCAAGTCAAATGAATCCTTCAGTTCACCCCCAGCTGACTCTGTTTGTCTGTCTGTCTCCTGGAAAATCCTCACTTTGATCAACATCTTTCTTTCTTCTGGGTTACCTCAAAGTAAACCCAGCACTGAGCCCGAGCTGTGGAAACTGATCACCCACAGCTATGATGCTAATGGTCTTCATGACGGTACTGTGCACAATGTGGTCATAAGGGATTAGCGCAGCTCTCCGCACATGGAGCCATCACTCATGGGCGAGGACAGCTGAGAGCAAAGGCAGGTTCGACTGAAAATGAGTTAACAACTTAAGAGATGCTTTAAATGCTCTCCCTCCATTGGTGTATGTGATTTTTTTACAGTACCATGACAGCCACATTTAAAAAACAAAGAAAAATGGAGGCTTAGCTTTATTATTTCTTTTAGAAGTTACCTCCGTAACGTATCCCAAGATATCCTAATTGCATGTGGAAATTATCCGTTGGCACACCGTTTGTTATCATCACAGCAATTTCTTGTCTGTTAAATATCAAATGCAATGCTTCTGGATTCAGCTGAAATAACACCGCTGGTGTTTCAAGCAATTAACCTTTTCCACTGTGTAAATGGCTCGGGGGGAGAAAGAGGAACTCAAGTGGGAATGAATGTCTGTATGTGCGCTTCATCCACTCGAGGAGAATACATGGCACGTTTCAGGGAGGCCCCAGCTGAGTCGGGCAAGAACACTGCACAGTGAGTGTGTGTGTGTGTGTGTGTGTGTGTGTGTGTTGAATGGTGGGAGACAAATGCCAAAAGAATCAGTGTGGTCTCCAAAGCACCTTTTGGAGTTAATATACTGGGGGTGGGAAGGGGAAGCTGATGTGAGTGTGAGGGAGTGAGAGAGGTAAGACATTAATAAAAACTAAATCAGTCAAGCTTGACATAAACACCCCTTTGTTCTTTGATGTGACGGCAGAAGCCACACAGTCAGCAACGTGATACATCATGCACAGGACGGCTCACCCCCACCCCTCAAACCCCACCACCACCGCCACCACTGACTGCCAACCCTTTTCTATTGCTTCATGAAGACCACATATGCTCATGTTCTCTCTGGCTCCTTCTCCAACTCTCCCTCACACACACACATACACATGCACACACTTTTAAGGCTTAATATCCCCTCCACCTCCGTCCCCTACCTAGGAGCCTAATATCCAGGACTTGATAATAGAGCACTGTGTCTGATTCGTGTCTGCAGGAAGGAGCCATGAAATTACCTTCCTATGCATCAAGGGCTATAACATAATGCCGCACCTCAATCACCAAGAGAATAAGGCCTATTGTTACAAGCCTGAGCCTTTCCGAAAGTAAGCGATCCTACTTAGGAAAAAAAGAGAAGATGATAAGACTTGATATCCCTGAAAAGTACGACTGTCGCCCGGAGTTAGAGCTTTACAAAAATCCAGGTCAAGCCCCCTCTCTGTCTTAGAGATCTTGGTAGAAACTCTTGAGTGTGTGATTATGTATCAACCCCCCAAGTGCAGGAGAAGCTCTGTCCTCATGTTCAGAGACGTTTAAAAATGGGTAAGTTTTCAATTGGTTTCAGTTGTGGTTATCTTGCTTTTGTCCTCTTGGAAGTCAAAGTTGAAGTTGGATTTAGGCAATGAAACTTGGCAAGAGGAAGCTGCCATTATCCTCTCATCGAATGATGCAATGGCATGTTGTATTGAGACAGTGGCATTCAATGACCCTGAGCGCTACAGGTAAAAAAAGGCCACGGTTTCCATTTTGCTCTGAGGTCTCTAATGGCCAGAGGTCAGCAAGTCATGTTTGTCCTGCCTGGAGTGAATAACAATAGAGGAAGGTGGCGACGGACAGAGGCAGGCAGGTAGACAGATAATTAGATGGATGAGTAGACAGAGCTGAATCTTATCAGCAAGGAACAACAACAGGCAGGCAGACAATACTGGCTCGCCATCTCTCGGTCTCTTTGTTGGATCCACAGAGGCACACGCTCGTCAAAAGGTCCGTCCTACATTCACAGTGCGGCAAAACAGTTTACTCAATCCGATGCTAGAAAGAAAAACAAATGTTTAATGTGGGCAAAATTAGTTTTGGATTGTTTTAGATGTGTCTCATTGGAATCATTGTTAATTTACAAAAGACAAAAACTGCTTGGGTTGCTCGCATTTCCTCAAGCTCCTCTACACATGACTGAAGGAATGTTGTTTTAACTATACATAATACATAATTTGTACCAAACACAAACTAAATTATTTATGGATTTAAGGAGGATAACTTTTAGCTTTCTGTGAAAATGTGGATTTTTTTTTCTTTGCTCCTTTTGGGTCATCAGCTCTGATTCTAGCATGATAATTCAGTCCGGAGAGGACTGAGATGATTTTTTGATAAGATGAAAATTCATTAAGAGGGACAGGCTATCATTTATTTAATTTAAAGGAACAGGACGAATGGAACCAGGAGGGTGATTCAGGTCCTCAGAGCAGCAGCTATTTCTGTCTCTTGAAAAACTGTAGGAGAAGAGCTCATTTTTATAAATACAACTACTTAGTCTTATTAGATTAAATGTGTGGTGGCTTCTATTTAATCTCAGTCTTAATCAGATGGAAATAACAGGTCCCAGATCTCAGTAGTGATGCTAAACAAGGGATCTGAAATTTATAAATCCACACTGATGAAAAATGCTACTTTATACTGTTCTGACAGAAATACGGGCATGATCCGAGCAGCATTGCTTGCTGTTAATCTGTCAGCAGTTTAAGCAATTTATCTCTTTGTCTCGATTAGGTGACACATCCATATCCTTGGACCCACGCACAGAGAAAAGCAAAAAACAAATGTTTACTTAATTACCAGAGCATGAACAATAATCCCATCAATGGTAAATGACTTTGGTTGAGTTGCTGAGTTCTGTTGTAGTGACAAGACTGTGTGTAGGGATCGACCCGGCACTTTCATTAACATTGAGCGACGGGCACCCGAGATGAGTCGATCCTGAACCAGGACGACATTGACCCAGTTCCCTCCTCATGTGAGCACTGTGTGCTCCCCCCAGGTCCATCATCACTGTCAATGGTCAAAGGCCTCGGCAGCAAAATGTGTGTGGATTGATTGTGGAGAGCACATGCAGAGTATTACATGTGAAGGCACTGGACCTCATCCAAAAAGCCACATCCATCACTGTGCTGCCTCTGTTATCAATTCTCCATCATAGCTAAATTAAAGCTCAGCAGATTTCCACTCAAACATTTCGCCTCGTTAGTTGTGTGGTTTTTCTGTGATTTGAGCAAGAACATACTGGAATTTTTCTCACACAGAACTACAAAATTGGTTTAAAAGAAGACAAGTGTTTGTTGCTTTGTGAGTAAAAGTAAATCCAGCTTCTCAGTGGCTCTGAATGTACTCAAAGCGCCAATTTCCTGCATTCTTTAACCTCTCTCACCCCTTTTTGTTTGCTTTTAGGATCTGCCAACCCTGTCTCCTAGAAATTATGTTTACATACTACTAATTTGCAGAAAATATATTTTGAGAGACAGAAATTTGATGCCTCATAGATTACATGTTTCTCAACATTCTCAAGGAAATCTAAACCTCTTATGGTGTTGCCACTGAACATATCTGCGAAACCTTGACTGACAAACAAGTCTTACTTTTTTACTACTGCTACTGAAATACAGTATTCACTTGCATTAACTAAGGCATAGGATAAACCTTTTTCTTGGTTAAGGTTTGAGAAAGATGCACCAAAGAGGACATGTTTAAACCACAAATGCAATCTTTCCTTAACCTCAATTAAAATGTTTCTGCTGCCTTAAAACAATGACATCGACATCATCATTTTATGCTAGTTCAGTTACCAACTGAGACATGGAAAAAATACGTGAAAATGATAAATGACATTTGAGTTTGACAGTGTAGAAATATAGTAAGAATGTTGATGTGGAGATGTGGGGGACTGAAAGGAGGTTAAACCAGCTCAAACAGAAGAGAATAAGCTGTTTTTGTAATGCGAAATCCTCACCAAAATGATCTGAAAATGATCATGAGGATTCATTTTCACATTTTAACGGTGTATAGGTGACGTCACAATTCCTCACAGATATTTGCCACGTTTGTGTCTGTTTAACCTGACTACTTCTAGCGCCAATTTCTGCTTGTCAGCTCAACATGGTTTTAATGTCTCTCAGTATTTCCAGTTCGCACACTGTAATGTGACAATCTGTGCAGTTTACAGTCTCTCTGCCTCTCTGTTTCTCTCAGCAACAGCCTCCCCCCTCCTCTCCCTCCTCCCAGGGGAGTCACTCCAACAGACAGGACCAATTTTCTGCTAATTGGGCCTCAGGAAATTGCTCCTCGTTTTAATTTACTGTTGGACAGCCATGAAGACATGTGATCCACCGCTGCTTGCCTCCCTCCCTCCCTTTCCTTCTCCACAGCGGGTGCAGGTGTGAGGATGAGGGAGGTATGCCGCACTGCAACTTCTCCCTCTGTCTCTTTGGAAAATGAAATAGAGCGCAAAGGGGGCAAGTTTAAGGGTTAACTTACCATGGCAACCAGGTGCATTAAATATGACACAGGCCGCGTCTGTAGGTCAGATATGCACACTGCGGGGGACGTGACGCAAAGGTATTCAAAGTTCAGCGTGGTTTCTGAGAAAAGGACCAGTTCCACTCCATCCTGACTATTTTCACAAACACAGACTGTCACAATATTATCCAAACCACCAGGGTATATTGCACACTCTAATCCAAACAGGAACTGTATTCATTGGAAAGAGCATTAACCTTTGCTATCAGGCGACGACAGGACGGACTGTGAGATCACCAGGATCAAATGACCATATCTGACAGAGCGGTGTCTGGAGGATTTTCCAGATAAGATTAATTGCCATATAGTAACAAAACTAACACAATAAGTGTAACATTAGTAACAAAGATTACTCTGTTAGCAATTACAGAACAAATATCAGAGGAAATCTACACCACACCCAAGATTTTCAGACCCTGATAGTGACGGACGTGCGAGACAGGTGGTCCCCTCCTCCATGGCCATTACACGATTAGAGAGCTATCAGCTTTAGGAAAAATCATTAAACAATATAGTATAACAGTCCCTGGTTATTTCACATATCCATGTTTCACAAATAAAAGCACGATTTACAAAGATGTATGAGAGCTTACAAGCAGTTTGTGGTGCATTTTAAAACACACAATCCAACTTAAACTGTGTGCATGGATCCCCTGACGTGTGAGGAAGGACTGGGTTACATTTCTGTGTGGACTTTTGAGACTCTCTTCACAGCCTCAGATCAACACATGTATGTCGCATTCAAGTGCTTGTCGTAAAGTCGGCCATATCATTTATGTGGAATTTCGAAGTAGAAAAAAAAGTGTTTTTACAAAAACATACAATAGCATATCATCTTTTGATCTGACAGTATCCAGGTAAGTATTTTCACTTGGAATATTCCAGGGTCAGATGGCTTTTATTTTGGAAACTTCATATTTACGGACTACAGTTTTTCATATTGACTGTCATTCGAGGACCACAAATGACTTCAAATCTTCACACACATTCGTAAATCCTGTTTTTATTTGCCCAGCATGAGACATGCATTTGTCAGCAGTATTGCTGGCATATGTATGTATCTTAATGAATTTGCTTTAGTTTGACAGATTGCCTGCATGCCGCGAGCAACGAAAGGCATGTTTCCAACGCTAAACATTAGACTATTTATTTTCCCAAATGAAAGTGTCAAACTTCCTACTGACAGAAGGTATGCCCATTTCAGCTTGAAGTGTTCATGAATCAGAGAACAATCCAAGCTGTCTGCAGAAATGCCTTCACTCTATACAGCACTTAAATGAGAATTCCCCTCTGGTCTTGTTTTCCTCCTGCTCTTCTTTAGTTTCTTTGACAGCATCCATTATTTTCAATTCTACCTCTTGTTTTTGTGCATTTTTGCCAACATAAGCAAAGTAAGAAACATCAGTTCAAATGCCGTGAGGTTTACCACTTTCCTGACAATCTATAAACTATGAGAATAATGCAGCTTTTAGTGGTTCACTTCAAAACACATCCGAAATTCTGTGAATACCACCATCTGAAAAATTCTCTCCGCAAATCTGTCTCAGTATGGCTAAATGCCATAGGACTGATCGCAATCACATTTATTGTGTAAGTTTATTGCACCATTTTGGCATTTAGAATTGAAGCTCATACAGCATGTGTTAGAAAATGTTTTAGGAAATTAGTCACTTTTGTGCTCACATCAAAAACAATCTAATGAGAAGAGACAAATCCTGATGTGCATGCCGAGTGTCAAAACACATCTAGTCGCACACAGAGATTTGGCAGTACTGTTTTATATATTTACGGCAGGCTATGCAGCAAATCAAAGCTGGATTCTTGCATTACGAATCCAGCTGCCTCATAAAGGAAGGTGATTTGGGCTCCAGCACTGAGTACCACATTCTCATGTGAGGTGAGAGTGAAGTTGGGGGGGGGGGGGGGGGGGGGGTTCATACACATCCAATCTGGTTTGCCAAAGAACTGATTTTTGTCTTGTGCTGTGTGCCATGACAGGCAGTTGGTGGAAAGCCTTCCCAGAGGAATAGAAGCTGTTACAGCTGCAAAGTTGTATTTAGAATGCAATGTCATTAAAGTCCCTGTTGGTGTAATGGTCATGTGTCCCAATACTTATGTCTATATGGTGCATATACCACTACTGTGATATAAAACTACAAACAGAGTGATATAAGATTTTGGCTGTTTTGCCAGCCCTTTGCCCCCAGCCTTCCCTAAACACACATGTTGCAGAATGCCTGAATGCAACCTTGGCTGACATTCACACCAACACACCCAGAGCCCCCAAGGGTCCACTCTGACCCTCGCACAAGGTTCATCTGCATCAACCAATCAATACGCGTGCATGTTATAGCACAGAATCCCTCCATCCCTGCCTGTCAATACTGACATGTTATCCAGGCCAAACATCCATCAGGGAGACTGACATGTTTCTGAAGCGAGCACCACCATCCATCAGTGCTGGACTTTTATAAACCTAACGACCTAATATGAATCAATAAGTCATGTTTTCAAACATTCTGCAGAGTCGATATGCAAAGCTGCACTCGGACACCAGCAGTGACCTCCATTGAAGGACCTCAAAAACAATCATAACAAATCCCAACCTCTATAGAAAGATGGCCTTTCTGGTATTGATGTACTATGTGGTAGACCTCTGTAAACAAGCAGGAAATTAAGTTTAGTATGACTTGTAATAGTGTTCATTGATCCTCTGTTTGCAGGGATTAGTGTTCTAACAAAACCCCTGTAATGTGGTCAGGCTTGATAAATCTGTAGTGTTTTGTAAGCCTTTTTGTTCTCTTATTAAAATGAGTGTCAGAGTGGTCGTGTGTGTGTGTGTGTGTGAATGACACAAAAGGGGAGAGGAGAAAAGAGGGAAATAAGAAGAAATAACCAGCCTGTAACACACAACCGAGCATGGACACACACACACAATATCAAAACCACCCCTTTCTTTCCCTCAAAAGCACTCACACACACACGTACACACTGAGCTCATTACATCCACCCTGCTGCCTGATGGCTGGTTGACAACTTAGCACCTTCAACTTACTTTCACACTTTCCAAACTTTCTAACTGCTCGGCCTCTGTGCACAGTGGAGCTCATTCACTCGAATCCTCAGCGGACGGAAAGGAGACAAATAACCCTGCAAAACCTGTCTCTCCCCAAATCCTTGATATCTTATCAGCTTGAACTCCTGACTTTCCACTCCTGCTGTAATTGTTCACACACTGGCCAAAAAGCGCTTTTCAAAAATACTCCTCAATAAAAGTGAGAAACTTTTTCCCCCCAAAGCTTACAGGGGGTTCTGTTGCGACTAAAATCTCCATCCATCATGCAGATAGGTATGTGTCCCTCGAGGGGACTCCAGCACTCTCTGGCTCTTGTAATAAAGTAGACCTATCAGTCAGGATGGAGCAGACTTATTACTGTCTGTGTGGCCTCCTAATGCTTTACACACTCTGTAAAATCCCTGCTGCTCCTGCTCGCTGTGCAATAACACCACGGCCGAAAACACGGACTTGGAAACAGTGGGAGGCAAACCCCATGGTACAGAGCAGAGGAAAAACATATGTATGGATTACTGATCATGATGGTCAGCGGTGACAAATATATTTAATATTGCACTAAAAGAAAAAGAGGGATTTCAGAGTGATGTTTAATATTTATAGAGTCATTAAAAATAACAAACTACTTGAAGAGGCTTTCAACTCAGGTTGACTGATTTGGGCACAATTTTTCACTTTGTTCTCAATTTGTTTTCTATGTCAGAGGATTAATTAACTGGGAGGACAATAGCTAAACACATTCTGCAGCCAAAGGAAAATAAAACAATGTGCTGCACTGCGGCCACCACAGTGAGACTGTGGCTGCAGCAACAACACAAGGACACTTATCAAGGATGCAGCAGCACTGCAAAGGCAACTGGGACTACTCCCACAAACCACCACCAAAACTGTGTTCTCAGCACACCATGAACTGTAACATTCAAGCCAGAGTAAAGTGAGACAGTTCAAAACAGCCCTCAGATTTTCTGCTGTACAGAGATTCATCAGTGTTTTAGGTATTTGGCAAGTGGGCCAAAGGTTAAGTCTTGGAAAATAAATTATTTTAATGACACTGCTAATACCCCAAAAGCCATAAGCATCAGGCCAGGCTCGAGTAAATCATAGCTCACACTTTCACTCAGGGCACCTGAATGCAGCTTTTGAAGGCGTGGTGAGTTTAATGGTGTGGCAGATCATCTGCACTATGCTCAAACACCCCTGGGTCAAAGGAGAGTGAGAGCCATCGTTAAAAGACCTCCAATATGTACAGCTATATATTCCACCTGGGTGGCGACTAGTACAGATACAGTGGGAAGGAATAATATGGATTTATGCATGTCAGGTATCACCTGTCAAAAAGTCAAAAAGATATACAGGCAGAGATCTATAATGAAGAGGCCAGGGCTTGTAAACGAGGTTTCCAGCTTTGTGGGTTGTGGCTCTTTTATACCACTTCATCACACCTGTTTTCTCTCTTACTATATTGCTGTCTGTGTGTGTTTGGGTTTTCAGAGGTGAGATGTTTCTGTGAGCCAGAGGAGTCTGACTTCACCAACAGCATGTCTGGCAATGACAGTGTTAACTGTAAACAGACACGGGAGGCCAGTCAGATTTGGGTCATAATAATAGTGATACTTTATTTATCAAGAGTTTGTAGGATCACGTCTTTCTTTAGCCTTACAAGAGTTATGGGTACAAAACTGTGTTATCCACTCAAACATAACATGTCTGGCTAACTAGCTTTCTAACTAAAGATGATGCTAACGTAGTCTTACTTTCTAATCTAGAGAACTTTTCATATTGGATTATTTTGTGCAGTTGCACATAATGTTAAAAAACAACACATGGAGCTAAAGTTAATGCTAATGTGTGCGAAACTATATAAGTTTTATATGTTAAAACAAACTGTTAACTCTCTGTAAGTCCATTAAAGGACGAGGTTGTGATCAGCTATCATCCCCTTTGTACCCTACTCCCCTCCAGTCCAGGCAAGGAATGTGCCCCGATTCCCAACCCCAGCCAGAAGCAACTATTTCAGGTCATGTTTTAAAGGACAGCCCCATTTCCCTTGTATCATCACCTACAGGCCGCTTTCCTTACCTGAGAGCTTTGAAGGAGCAGAGAAGCATGGGTCAAAAGACGTAACAGCTCCATCTTGATACCCATCACCTGTCATTATGTGACCCGGGTAATGCACTTAAGGCGGCCTGCTGAGCCTTGAGGGTATTTCTTTTGTTTTATGTATCCACAATCAAAACTCCTTAAAATATCACCGGGTCCCCCTGAGGCGGGGTGCACCGGCAACCTTTGACCTAAAAGGTCAGGTGACTAATTAGTAAACACCTCTGCGGGGCAGTGGAATGCTCTGTGCCGAGGGCGTGAAAAACCGAAATGGGAGCTGTCAATTCCCCTCACTGGGACTGTAAACACTTGCAGGAAGATACTTGGAAACAGCTGATTATTGTGTGTGTACAGTCACTCCTGCATCAAGTGGAAAATGACAGAGGAGAAAGAGGAATTGTCTGAGTAAGGCAGACCAAGTTGAGATGACGGGAAATTTGGTGCAAAAGTAAAAGCTTAAACGCGTTGGTCTTCATGCTTGCCAGTATGTGATGTCATTTCCTACCTTTAACCTTGCTTGACGGAAAAACACCTTCTTGCTCCCAAAGAGTCTGCGCTAGTAGCTGAAGGGGTGCAGTTTAATTTAATGTGTTTAGATGAAGGGTATGAGCTGGGTTCTAATGACTTATAATGGTCTGTGTCCTACAGCAGTTTATTGGCTTTTCAAGGGCATAATGACAGTCAATGGCCATGCATTACATTTCAGACCATGGCCCCCATTAGGTCCAATAGGATCTTTCATCTTCTGCATTCCTGCTTGTAGCCAATAGAAGATCCTATGTCACTGTCAAAACGCTGTCCCCATAGTACTGGAATCAACTCCAGGCCACCTTGACACAGAATTCAGCGTGATTGATGGTAATTGCCTTTTGTGAAATGCCACGGCCACTCTTTATTTTCCTCCCCGCCCTTCATAAGGAGCAACTAAAACTACTTTACCTGATCTATATGTGGAAATGGTAGGCACTGGATGAAATGCATGACACATTCGGCTCTCTAAAGCAAATGGCTTAATTATGCTGATGACATGTTGCGATTCATTGGCCTATTTGGACGTGGTGACTGTGGTCGAGCAGGGCCAGATTTAGAAGGGATAAAAAGACTATTGTGTGTGTGAGGATGGACGGGGAAAGTATATAAGGAAAGGCATTTGAAACTGAAACCAGATGTGTGCGTGAGTGTGTGAGTGTTAGTGTGAGTGTGTGTGTGAATGCAGTGCTTGGTTCGAGACTGTCGGCCGGACTATTTCTTTGCCAGTGATTTTTTTAAAGAGTTTGTGGTTTCAAAGAAGTATGTTTGGTACAATTAAAGGAAAGAATAAAATGAGTAACACGGTAGGGTATGAAACTGCTCGGGGTTTTATTGTGATCTGGGAACAGGGAAAGCAACGAGGATAACAGGAACAGAATATACCCAAGAACGCTTCCTTGACTCAGCAAAACAGACCAGATTGGAGGAAGAGAATATCTCCTGACATCTCGGATTCACATCACTGTAACAAAGGATGAGCACACAAAATCTCACCCAGGGATGACCTGCATGAAACAGTCATCTTACATAAACGACTGTCTGAAAAAGGAAAACTCTCCCTGAGCAGCTAAACAATGTCCAGCCTCTTCACAACTATTCACCCTATCAGTGCAACAACCAAACTGTGCAACAGAAACTAATTTCTGTTTGGGGAAGTAATGAAACAAAGTGTTCTGGCATCGCTCGGGACAATGGAAGCCAAGAGACTCATTCCACCGCGGCTCCAAAAGCGTCCCCTTTCCTTGCACCTAGAAAATTTCCAGCCGCGCCAAATAAAATTGTTTCAGGTGCACCAATGAAAAGGACAGGCCCAGTTTTCCTAAGAGTGGGGCCAAGGGCTGTTAAACGGAGAGGCGTGAATTCAGCCAGGCTTTGTAATGGCTTGGAGTACTGGCCAGACGCCCCGTGAAGGCTGAGTGTCCTCTCTCACAATAAAGAGTGGTGTTACACTGACAGGTGTCTGCTAACCATTATACCACATGGCAGATTAATTCAGCCTCGTAACATATGACCAAAAGAAGGATGTTCACCGATTTAATGTTACAATATCTGGTGGGAAAAAGAACTACAGGAATCCTATAAAGAATAAGAATAATAAAGGAGACAAATCATATATAATATCAGCTCAGTATAGCTCAGAACTACACCTCAGAACAAACAACAGAACTCATGTTAGACTTATTGTTTCAGACATATTACTTCGGGTTTCAATTACCCTAAATGAGTATCTTTAGGAAATTGTTACACACCAGTTTACTGTCAGTCACCTTCGCTGACCGTCATCATTTCAGCTAACACAAAATCATTTACTGACAAACCGATTCAACACACCTCAGTGCTTCAGTCCTCACTGATTTGATTGCAGATCTAAAACTGAGAAGCCTGCTTTCATCACGCCCTTGATTTTATGGGGACAATTTGGCATTGGTAGGTGGTGGCTTATGTTTTAATAGGATCATTGTTCTTGAAGGAGAAAGCTCTTAGAGATACAATACATGTCTGGTTTTTTGATGCCAGAGTTGTGCTGCCACAGGATGCAGCACAAGGTTTGTGTTTGATATATAAGAAACAAGCACTTTATTTATTTATTCTTTTATTTTTTAACAGGTATAGTAATTGACTTCTGCAGTTAGGTCTGGTATGGTTTTACAGTGTCATGTGAACCATAAAGTAATCTCTGTTGTATGAGAGTACAGAGAAGTGAGTGAGTGAGTGGAACAGAAAATGGACTCATGATGAATTAACAGACTGCAACAACTCTGAACTGCTCCTACTTCCATACTGGATTTCTTTCTTAAGCCCTAACAAACTCCAAGTCAAAAAGAACAGAGCTTTCAGCTCAAGGTTCATCAGTGCCGGTAAGCTGAAACCTGAGCTGAGGAAAAAGGGCACCTCTACGTATGGAAAGCTTTAGGTGAGTAGTAAACTCCCTCCTACGGAACTGATGAGAAACACCTGGGTGTCTGAGCTACAACATCAGCCAGATGAATCAAAGCCAGAATAGATGACCGAGAGCGAGGCGGCACAAATCAAGACCTCTGATCACAGAGTCCAGAGCTACAAAAAGAGACACGAATCACTGAATGGCGGGTGCTGAAATCAAACCTGAAACACGCTATCAAAGACGCAACACAAACAAAGCATGCAAAACAGAAAAAATGAACGCACGAATCAAACACGATGCAGTCAACTTTTTGTCAAACAACAAACGATAGTCTGCATAAACAAACTGTACACAGCACACTGCATAAACAAAATGAAACCACTTTGAAAAGAAACCTACTAACTGCATGCATCATTTAATCTATGTGTGGACTCCAAGTGACAGGCTCTTCTCCACTTGTTGTCTCTTGATTGGGTCAAAAATAGTTAAAATCAGGTACTGGGGTTTGTCTTTCTGCGGCAGCACAATATCTGATTGAAGTCATTATAGTGAAGCCTGTTGAACGCAATCAAATGAGGGCAGAGGAAATGCAAAGTTGGACTGGAAGTGGAACCAGGGCTGCCAAACACTTCTCATTCCACGTGAAAAGAATCGGGCAAAACCAAAATTTCAAAGTGCCACTGGCAATTTTAGCTAACTGCGCTAAGTTGCCAGCTATTTTGGATAATGTAATCAGATAATTTATGCTGTCTTCATGAACCCCAGTTACACCTCAACCAAGAGTGACCACTCTTGATGTTGTACATAAATTGAAAATAATTACATTCTGGATAATCGCAGGGGTTTGATATTTCAATTTCCTCTTTGTGGGAGACGCGGCCATTGGCAAAGAGTACCGCAGCGGAAATGAAACATAAATGTCTCTGACCCCATGGCCCAAGGTTTGTGATGTGTTTAAGAAGGCATCATATGAAATGCGCCCTTCACTGCCTGCTGGTGATGTGTGTTTTTGCATGCCTACCGTCTGTATGACAGACAACTTTTGTCCATACTTTGTTTTAAAGCACGGCTTCTCCCAACTGTACTCCTCTGTGTTTATACTCGTGTTTATACTTGTGTCTGTCTGCTGTTTCTGTGCATGTGTGTTGGCGTCAGTACTAATAGGTTTGTCAGATGAGATGCTGCTGAGAGCAGTTGTCACAGCCCGATGTCCAAACTGGCAGCATTCACTTTCCACTTCCAGTCTCTGGAGAGAGTTTGACCCGAGTGGAGTTACCACAATGTGCTTTCACACTGCCCAGTCGGTCATCTAACCCTGCATGCACACACACACACACACACACACACACAACTCAGCTGGCACATTTTAACCTACTGAGACTGTATTATTATTCAGTATTATGTTGTCCCAATCAGCCATATAAACAATTCAGAGCCGGGTTGTTAACGGACATGGGCACATTTTCATTTCACGATGACAGCATATGTACAGTAAATACTGTACGTGCTAATTCTGAACAATTTTCAATTCAGCTAAATTTAAAGTGCTCAAGAAAGTTAGTAGCAGCTCAAGAAAATATCTCTTAGTGGTAAATACACTAGCACTGAACATAGAGAGTGCAGTTTAAATAATTAAAATAACAGACTCCAATAACAGATTTTTTGACTAAAACAACAACAAAATCTCTTTCAATGGACTCACTACTCAACACACAGTACCATTATTGCACATAAAGTGTCCCTTTAAGTTGAGTGATAAAGTGATAGTTGAATAAGTAAAGTGATTTATTAACACTGCAAACAGTCCTTATGAACATGGAATAATAGTTTCACAGTTTTGGCTAAAAGCAACAAATGTTACCAGTTTAGTGCTTTTTGCCATCATTCTGCAAGGGGAAACAATACTGTGACAGGCCTATAATAAAAAATCATAAAAATAGTTTTAAAAATATAAAGAATCTGCAGTTGACCTCCAGTTGATTTCCTTATGTCAGCATCAAGTCTGAAATTAGAGTCAGATTCTCGCTATCACTATAGGTCATCTCCCTCTCCCTTCAAACTTTTTCTCATAAATTCAGATTTCCGCAGAAAATGTCAAAACAACAATGGCTCTTCCTGCACGGGGTCAAGCTTTGGCCTACACAACACGCACACACAATTCTCCTTGTGCATGCAAATTTTTTAAGGTCACGTACCCGCACTCAGACAGCTCTGCAGTGAACACGCGGCTTATGAAAAACTCCTACTGTGCTCGCAGATGAGGCTGAGTATACAATGGAGCCAGAGGACAGAGACCTCAACCGAGTTTTAACAGGAAAACAGCATGCCAGCACGAGGGCCAGCCAGTAGAGATCTCACAAAGAAAACACTCCTATATTATTCCAACCAGAGGAGCCCATGTTGGCCATTTTGCCTGCTCTACAGCGAGACCTGTTTAGTCTTTGACTGATTTTACAGTAACTACTACTGTCTGTGGTCTACAATAACCACAACCCCCGTGCTTTCATTGGAAATGAATGAAAGTAGTGAGCTCACTGCATTCAAGCAGACCATCCGTAAGTGAAAGCTCACAGAGAAAAGGCCTTATATGAAACAAATCTCGCCATCAGGCATGTGTGTTAAGAGCTCCCATCTTGAAACATTGTTTTTGTATCGAGGGAGGCGCAGCTGCAGAACATCCATGCGCTGATGTTTATAAGTGAACCTGGAGACCTTGCACAGCTCTGTCCCCTCTTTTTACAAGCCCCTGCAGAATCAGCTCGACTCATGCAAACACATAAACATGCGCCGCTCGACAAAGACGAAAGCAGCCTGCAAACAAACACACGTGCACGCAAACTTAGAGGGACAGAAATGGCGACGTTGCACAACAGCCAGAGTGACCTCAACCTGCACATACCTCAGTGTTTTTCTCCTTTAACAGCAGTTCTGTAAACACATTCATTTATGAAAAATTGTGATTCTTTTTCCTGCTGCGGCCGTTTTTCCTCTCAAATAAAACTGCACTGGGATCAAAATGGAATTCATCCATCTCTGTCTCGGGGGCTCTTATTAATAAATACTGCCAGGCTATGGTTTGAGTGCGGTGAGGAGAGGAGAGTGTGTGCTTGCATTAGGGTATTGTGCACTAAGGAGATTAACTGTGAGAGAAAATATAAGGCTTGGGGTACTGCTTGTAATGCTTGCAGATTTGTTGTGTTTGCTGCTCAGAGGACAAGTAGAAGGCACCCAGTTCCAAATGACTCTCTCTGTGCACTGGTGCTGGCTCAGCAGGCTTCGAGTCCGCTTCATTCGGCTCCCTGATTGCATCGGCCTTCTGTCCACCTACCCATTGATTCCCATGCCTCAGCCAAGCACTTTTCTGTTTGTCTTGCTTCTCTTTCCAATACCTACCAACCAAAGCTGCCTCAATACTGGTTTTACCACGGTGTTACCTGTATTAGTGCAGAGGTCAACGGGTTTGAGAGGGGGCGGTTTATGTGCAGCAGAAGATGCATGGACCCCAGCTTAGGGAACCTGACAATATGACTTACAGCCGGCCGCACTGCCGAAACAGAGAACGGCTTGAACAGTCTCATAGGTCAGAAGGTGCTGTTTCATCATTCCGCTTAAGAGGTCTATCACTTTGACTTAGGGTCAGTTATTGGTAGTTGAAGACACAGGAAACACTTTGCAAGAGTTTACAGGGGTGAGAGGTAAAGTACATAAAAACCTTTTCCATTCCTTTGTCCAAACAAAACCTTTTATCAAAGAGGAGATCTTATTTTTTGTAATATTAGTTTCACCAAAACATAAAAACAAACAAACAAAAAAAAAAACTTCTAACCTTCAGGTGCTCCACTGGTGCTGGATCAAAATTATGCAAAGTGAACCTACTGCGAAATGGATATTGGCTTTAAAGAAGAGCTTCCCAGGCAGGTGAAAATACAGAGGGCACATTGTATTTTTGTCATAGCTCCTTGTCTTATTAGCACATCTTTGATAATCATATGTCCAGTCATGCAATGAAGACATTTCAAGACTCTAATTTGTGCTGTCTATGACACGGTGAGATTTGATCCGACTCCTCCAACAGAGGTTCAGTATGAACAACCTTGCATTAGCACTGTCCCGTCATTCCTGCTCAGCTACGAGGGAGGATTCATAATGGATGGAAACATGAAACCGGACGCAGAGGCGGGAACGTTTGCAGACACAAAATATACTAAAAAAACACACTGAGGAATGCAAGTGAAGACTTTGAAGATTAGAAACCAAAGCAGGCACTCTGATAATGTTGTCTGACAGGAGACTTTTACAAAGGCAAATCTTGTGTACATTTTTTTTCTTTTGAAGGATCACAGTGCATTCACCTGTGTGATTTGACTGGAGAGCAACTTGACGGACATGAGTCATACGACATTTTGTGTATAGTGGAAACTTAAAATTTTGTGACTGAATTTGTGGGAAAAAAAACAAACTTTAAATAAAGTTTCTCGAAATGCTCCACATGAAATTGAACAATTTAAAGAAAGAATTAAAAGCCACATTCAAAAAGATGGTTTTCAAAGTATAATATTTCACTGCTATGAATTCAGTTGAGTTTTTTAACAGAAATAAATTTGATATAAAAAATAAAAAAAATAGTTTAAGTTAATATAAGATTCAAGATCCTGACAGCAATTATTGGCTTCCATACCATGTTGCCAAACCATAAACTATGAGAAAAGAAAAACAGAGTAACATACATGAAGAGAAAAAGACTGTGCAGACAGACCGACTTAAAGAATTCCTTTTAATGAATTTACTTTCACCAAGCGGCGAGGCACTTTAATGAAAATCAATAGTGTAATTTTCTACATAGATAACCCAATCCCCTGAAACTGATTCCCTCATTTCCTCCCGGTGCATCTTCGATTATTCAATCAGGAAGCCGACCCCAACAGCACCTTGGTGTGAAGATTACAGTTTTAAAGTCAGTCAACTCCAGCCCTCGGGTCAATCTTCTACAAAGTTCATGGCGATTTCATCCACCCACTTCAAATGCTCAAATTCATCAGCTGTTTGTAGTGTAATCCCTCTCACTAAGACATGCCTCACATTTACGACTTAATCAATGTAGACTCTCAGACCTTGAGGCCAATCGATGTGAATACAAGGCGGTTAAAAATCTGTAAAGACTTGCCAAGTCCACATTTGACTGTGCTGATTGGGCTGCGTGAGAAGGCTGTCAGTCAGCGAGGTCTCGGCCACACGATGTCCAGGGATTTTGCAAAGAGCTAATGAGGGGGAACGTGCCATGTTTGTGCAAGTTACTACGACTACAATCACAAAATTTGTCTTTCCTCCCAAGCCAAGCCTGACAAACCAAGCACTCACAGTGTGCTCATGTTTTCCCCTGAGACATTTAAAGACCTTTAGCACTAAGCAGCACTGGATCTACAGAGCACCTTCAGGGTTGCATTCTTATTTTCACATTGTTAAACTGTTTGGATTTGGGTGGGCGCAGTTGTTTTGGGCAGATTTCATTGTGCTACACTGTTGAGCTGGCATTTCAACTCATGTTTCCTGCCAGGAAACCGCTAATGCTAAATGGAAGGTACTGCAAACCACTATAAAAGTGTCTAGACACATAAACTCAGCTATTAGGGGAGAAAAAGATAAGTTACGTAAATAGAGTAAATTAATCCTGATAGATATTGAAAACCACAGCGTTTTTCAATTCCAGGCAAACTTATTTTCTAATTCAATCAAAAAAAGACCAAACAATTCTTCATGATTTTCCTGATGTGATCCGTATTTCACAATCTGTACCTGCCGAAGTCTATAAATCAACTTTTATCATGTGGCGGAACTTCATAAATCTCAATATGTACATGAAAGAGGGGCCTCTGCTGACGCTGTGCCAAAAGCGATTCAGAATCTCAGCATCCAGATGCAGCAAGCATGGCTTTCTGTTTTGCATTTGGTCTGATCTGGGACTGAAGTAAGCGTTAGCTGATCGCTACCAACAGCTGGTACGTGCTCACTTCCAAAGTCTGGATCATCTTTCTCTTTTGGACACGCAGAAAAAAAAAAAAGAGGCTTAGGAGGTGGACATGTTAAGTCTCGCACTGGGAGAGGACAGGAAAACTGAAGGTAAAACAGGAAAAGGTGGCATGAGAGGAAAGTGAGGGGGAGAGAGCGTGAGACAACAAAAAATAGACAAGAGAGGGGATGGGCCTCATGGTACCTGATCAAGCAACTTGACAGCAAGTCAACACACATCTGGAGGAGATAAACCGCCTCCTTCCCATCATGAAACTAACTCCTCCCTTCCTCCACATTCCCTTGATGCAGAATGATCCTATTAAATAAGAAAACGCATTTCATATCAGTGCCATCATATCTCATTACAATAAATACTGATGAAGGAAAAGACAAGAAGACAGGAATAAAGCTAAATAAGTTAATCACATCAGAGCTTAACTTCTCAAAATACTCCTTACAGTCTGTGAGCACTTGGCACAGATTCCCCTGCTTCCATTCTCTCTCCATTTGCTCTTGGCAACTGCATCTTGTTTTTATGAACTGGCCCTTTAATCCTATCCAACCACAACTGATGCAAACAACACGGGGCATTGGAGTACACACCAAGCTATTGCACAAACATGTCCTAACATTTACAGCGATGATTGAAGTCAAGGCCTGCAACCTTGGAGAGTGAGAATGAGCCCATTTCCCAAGGGCGGGCGGAGTGCATGTGCGCGGGGGTTGAACAGCAACCATGTGTGATTCGAGGCATGTTCGGGGCATTATTCTTGCCGTGTGGACACATTGCATCTGATATTACGTCCGTACTGTAATAATAAACCGCTTCATCTCCTCGGAAAAGGACGGATAGAGTGTTCTGGAAGGTACAGCCCTTCCTGAAATTACATACCAGATGCTGAGGGCATCTCTCCTGCCTGATGTATAAATAGGACAAAATAAAATCGATCAATCAAATGAGTCATCAAAGAGAATAACAACTCACATGAGTAAAGACTGTTTGTAGATTTAGTTTGCACACGTGGTGTTACACAAAGGCGGATATAATTATTCTCTCGAGTTCACATATATACAAACACACACAAGCTGGGCCTGAAAGCCACCATGACATAAGTGTGTGTGTGTGTGTGTGGTGTGTGATCATTAAATGACCATGGCAGGTTGTTTTTGCCCAGGCTGCCCTCTCAGCATCTGTTCCCCATAGAGCCTCATTAGTGGAATTCCTCTGGGAGCTGATGGGCAGGTCAGGAAGAGGGTCCCAGACCTCCGCTGTCTGTGAATCTGACAGAGCTGATAACGCTGAGGTCTGGACAGGACAGGGGAGAAGGTGGGGGCGTTCTGATCCGGGACCCCCTGACCTCGGTGCCCATGATCTAATGAGAAGGTGAGACTGGGGAGGTGCGTGGAGAAGGCATCTCAGCATGAAACCTCAGCTCCTTGTTGCTTCAGTCCGCAGGTAATCTGAGCAACAGTGGATTGTGCAAGCTGAATTATTAAAGGATCAGTTCACCCAAATAATAAAATGTTGGGTTTATTTTTTAACTTGACTTGATCAGATCAAATGTTTTGTATATTGTATATTATTTGTCATGACATTTGCACCTATAGTGATTGAGATGGTCAAATATTTTTCACACCTGCATGACTGTTAATTACAAACTACAAATTATATTCATTTGTGATGTGTGAAACAAATACCTGTTTTTACTTATTTTATGTTTTTCCTAAATTGTGTTTAGTCTTTTGTGCACTCCTGGTTTATTTTCATCCATCCATCCATCCATCCATTTTCTATACTGCTTATCCATCAGGGTCGTGGGGAGCTGGAGCCTATCCCAGCTGACTACGGGCGACAGGCGGGGTTCACCCTGGACTGGTCGCCAGTCAATCGCAAGGCCAACACACAAAGACAGACAACCACACACTCGCACACTCACACCCAGGGGCACCACAGAGTAGTCAATTAACCTAATGTGCATGTTTTTGGTATTGTGGGAGGAAGCCGGAGTACCCGGAGAAAACCCACGCAGGCACAGGGAGAACATGAAAACTCCACATAGGAGGGCCCAGACCGGGATTCAAACCTGGAACCCTCTTGCTATGAGGCAACAGTGCTAACCACTTATTTTCAATTTTTCATAAATTAACTCTTCAGCTTTTAAGTCTTTGGCCAATTATATTCCAGAAAAACAATCCTGGTTACTCTGGAAACTCCACAGACCACCCTGTGAACAGTTTTCATTGGAAGAACTTTGAATCCTGAGCCCCTCAAACAAACTCCATTTACCTCTGTTGTATTTGGGTTGTGGCACAAATCTCAGTGAGGAATATCTCAAAATATCAGCAGATCAAACAAAATCTTCATGGGTAATTTGGGTGAACAGACCGTATCACCTCTATCCTGTCTCAGACTTCTCCCTCTCCTGAACCCACTGCTCCCCTGGTTTCCTTTCCCTCATCGTTTATTTCAGCAAATCTTTCCTGTCGGATGCTTCTCTCACACTGACTCATTCTCCATCACCAGCTCATGATTCCTTGATAGCATTCATGTAATCAGTGTGTGGTACAGATAAATATCAGTAAACAGCCAGTGACGTCTCCCAGCTGCTTTTGGTTTTTCTGCTGTCTTGGCAGGTCAATCAGCTTCTCGCACCCCATCATAAAACCAGAACATGATACCTCGCAAATCCCAGCAGGCTGCTGGGGTTTGACCACTGATGTCCCCGAATTATACACTTGCTTGCGCTTGCGCCTACGCACACACAAATGCACACACATTCACATTCATGGTCAACAAACTAATGGTGTGCATATGCAGTAACACGCACATACAAACCAAAGTGCTTGAGGAATAATCACAAATCATTTTCTGAGAAACAGCCTAGAGACAGACTACACAGCTTTCCTATTCTTTGGCTGCTCAGTACTCAGTGTTACGAGACATGACAGGTGTCAGCATTTATTCTTTTCAATATCAGAGGGATTTCCACCTTGAGTCAGTACCTCTATTTGAAGTGAATGGGAGTTATATTCTTTAGCTCTCCAGTCCTGGGGGGAGAGGAAGTTCACAGCTCATCAATGCAAATGAACAGCTTTCACAAGCGATTTAACTCAGTCTGTGTGTGCGCCAACTGAGTGGGCCCCAGACTTCTGTGTGACTTGGTTACAATCTCAGTTTGATCCGCCCAGGGTGCAAAATAACTAATAACTCCAAATAAATCCGAATAAGGATCAAGGTTTGTATAGTAACACACGCGATTTACAAGAAGGCTGGCCTATAAAAGATGCTACAGAGGGGAAGGTAAGGACTAGAGCTGTATTTGGACCAAAGCAGCCTTATCATTTACATCATTTTTAAAGTATACTCTCCAACTACATGTCAGATACATGATATCCCACTAAAACATCAACTGAGTGAAATTTCTGTTAAATATGCGACATCACAATCAAATAGCAATACATTCCCCCAAAACTAAAATATGTCTATTTTCATTTAGTCCTCATGAGCTCAGTGAATAATATTTTTTGTTCGCGACGCAAACTTGTGCAAAATACAAAATTTAATGAGGAACTGTAAACCACGCTATGAGTTACCACTAACTTCATGATGAATGGAGTGTTTCAGATTTTTAATGGTGAACACATTTCCCATTTTTGTGAGCCCACTTCTCTTCCAGCTTTTGGTAAAAATGTGAAGCTAACAGTCTAATAGTTCGTGGTCGGCCTTGCACTGCAGACGTGTGCCAAGCCTTCCCTGAGGATCATACACTGCCTTTATTGTAGGTAGGCCACGGTTCAGAGCACTGCATAGAAAACTAGTCAAACATACGTACGTTTGGTGCCATGTTTTGCTTTTCACATGAATGGTCTGTTTCCCCATTGCATCACTCACAAAATGTGTAGTTAACTATTGGCAGATACTCCAAAATCTGGTTGGATTTAACGAAAAGTGACTGCCTATTTTAAACAGGCCTCAAATATGAAACTGCACTCCCTCCGCCTAATCCCACAAGGCTACGAATATCCATATAAATATGTCACATTTGTCTAAATCCACAGATTTGACAACCGACAGAACAAGCAATCGTTTACGGCTGTCACACACCATAGTGCACAAAAAAAAAAAAAAAAAAAAATTAAGAAAAAATAAAAGAGCAGTTCCATTTCACCATTTCATCCTCCTTTCATTTTGGCTATATTAAAATCCCCCAGCTTCCCCGAGGCTGAAGAATTTCAAGTAGGATATTTCAGCGTCAGCTTAAAGGGGAATTGCATCCAGATGTGGCCTGAGCCTGGCTCACGGTCAGCCAGGGCTGGAGACAAAGAAAAGGTGAATGGAAAAAAGGGGACAGGGAGAAACCACGTGGTTTAGGCACACTCCAGGATTCACTACGTAAACATGACCTCGCTGTGACCCTTACTAGCCAGCGTTGCCCTCAGGGAGATCCTGCAGGTCCATTAAATCTGTTCAGATATCTCAGGGCCAACCTGCCCTATTTCAAACTCAATCAGTGTCCCCCAGGAGATCCGCTACACTCTTGTATGGCTGCAACACAGCCGCTGCACCACAACAAGGGCCTCGATTGCTGGAGAGTGAACCCATATACCTACAGGAAAGACTCTGGCTCCGCTGAAGAAAAACAATTCAAGCACAAAATTGAGTTTTGATTCTTTCCTCCTAACAATATCCAGCACTCACACAATGGAGGAGTGGAGTCAGTCCCAAGGGATAACATGCATGGCTTCTAAAAGGTTATTTTTCATCAATGCATCGCAGCTCCGTGTCTAAAATCAGCCTCTACTTCCCTGTAATGGATTCCTGTGGCTGCCCTTGGCCATCATACTCAAGTTGGTGGGTTGAATCATGAAAACACTTTGAGAAACTTTTGTGTAGCTGACATCCTTTTGTTCTATCATGTGTAAAACAAAACACATATGTGGAAATGACCCCTGATCACAAAAGCCAATAACTGAATTCTCTAATACCACCCATGGTTGGTTACACATGGGTGTGCGTGTGTGTGTGTGTGTGTGTTTCAATCACCCCCTCAAGGGTGATCAAACAGGGATGCACCAATTTTATAATCAAGCAAAGAGCAAACAGAAAAAGCTTTCAACATCTTGGACAAAATGAGGATAAATCAAACAATACTCTTGCATTTTACCCGAGGACATGTGGAATAAAAGTGAAAAATGAATCTGACTGAAACACAGAGCAGACAGAAAATTAATTAGTACAGTTAAAACATTGTCTCAGTGTTGCTTTCACGCCATAATGTGGTAGAATACAGTACTGTCACCTCAGCAGCTCTTCCTCACATTTTCAAGTCTGTAACCCACTTTTGTTTCACAGCTAGCGGTGACTCTGCGGGCATTATCAGCTCCTTTTAGCACCAACACTCGCAGCACTAGAATCAGCACTGCAGGCACTTATTTTCACATGCTGGAGAGTAATTACAGAACACTCGCAACTCATTGGCGTTCTCCCTGTGCCATAGTGACTATAATTATCTATTCATGCAATGCATTCCTGGGGAAAAGTATATCGATTCCAGCTGTGATGGGGGCTCTCCACGGCTCAGAGCAATTAGGACCCAGCACAAGGAGACAGCGTGTTTTTATATTTGATTAACAGACTCATCATTAACCATTAAAGTCACTCAAACTATTTATGATCATCTTTGCATGAAATGTAAAACAAGCCATCAAAACAAGTGATTTAAATGCTTTCTTTTAATGAGTCTTTATTTACTTTTATAAAGTTTCAGAAGGCCGAATGAAGGTACCAAAGCAGGCGCACAAGTCCTGCAAAAGTTGTTCCATTCTGATTTCTCTTAAATATTTTTGATAATAACCTATATAGACAAAAGTTTCCAGACACACCTCCTTCTGCTGTTTTTCAGGGGTTGGGCTCGGACCCTGACTTCCGGTGAAGGGAAATCTTAATGCTTCAGCATATCAAAACATTTTGGACCATGCTGTGCTTCTAACTTCATCTATGTAGTGTATATGATAAAGGAATTGCATTTTTATTGAAGACTGGTTAGCTTCACTTATGTAACAGACACCAGAGACCAGAGGTTTGGTGAATTAGCATTTGAATTACTATACTTTCACAGTATACCATATTTTGAGCCATTGCAAACACATTGATCTTAAATTCTTTATTGAACTAGCTATTTTATAAATTACCGTTTGAGTGTTTGGAGCTTTGCAGATGGTGAGAGGGGATGCAGAGAGTCTGGAGAAGAGCCAGAAACAAAGATGATTTTTGTGATTATGTTCACTGTGCTACATTAATGAATTATTTATCAGAATCTGTATGTTTGTGAGCATGTATTCTTTGCTTTCTGTGTATCTGTGAGTGTAATTTATTATGTTATACTGTCTTGATCCCACCTAAACGGTGCCTTCCAACAACAGCAGAAAAAGTGTAAAATTCATCTCCAAATTCAGCTTTCAGCTCTTTGTACTCAGGATTTTCACAGCTTTGTTTCCTTTTGCCAATATAACAGATGATTCGTAGGTAATAATAGATATCAGATTAAAAGCTCTGTTAATATTTTCCAGTTTAAATATAGCAACAATCTGAACATGTTAAAGGTGAACTTTTTATCCAACATAAACTACTCATGATGTCAGAATAGTTTGTGCTTGGAATTAGATTAAACACGATCTGACAGGAGGAAACGATTTAAAGTTCTGGCTTAGAAGTTGTCTTGTTGTATAAAAGCAATGTGTTTACTTTTTCCATGGCTCATCACTGACTGTGATTGGTGAATCACACGAGGGGCATGAAATCAAACATTGGACGTCTCTGCTTCCAAATACCAAATCTCACCAACTGGAGACGTTATTCCGGGGCTGCCACAAGATTATTTGGATGCTCGTCAAGGCTTTAAATTGAAAACCGCAAGCATTCAGATTGCTTAGCCCAAAGCCTTGACTAATTAGTACAGTGAATGGTTTTCTCACAGGTACCGGAGCAGCATGAACCCCCCATAGTGGGTTTAACTCATTTCGAATTGGTCCTTTGCTACAAAATCAAACATCTGCCAAGAAGTATTCCAGTCACTGGCTTTCTGAATTTTTCCATACCATACTGTGCTGAAAATGAAGCCTTTTTGCCCAGTGTGGATGTGTTGCAAGTTTAGACTGACCACTGTGTGGCTGCTTAACTATGTTAAGAGAGTGATAAAAGAGAAAAGTCTGTCTTTGCAAGAGCAGCTCTACCCACACATAAAAACATCCACAAAAATGTTATGGGGTTATTGGGATGTCACATCGAAATATCAAATCATAACCTAGAAATAACTGTTGGATAATAAATAGAACTTATCATCTCCACTAATGTATCTAAAGATGGTCACAACAGACCAGATAAGCTTGTGAAGGCAAACAATGGACCTATAATAAGATCTGTGGGGACTTGTTTTATGTGTTTTAGGGAAGAAATGTTTACTCAGGCCAGAGAAGAAACATCCGGCTGACAGATGATTTGTGAAAACCACCAGTTCCAGTACTTGCTAGAACACTCCTGAGAAGTACCATGTAGTAACCATCCATTATATCAATAAAAAGGATGACCAACATGTAAACAAAAGGTAATAAATTCTGGACTTTGAAAACAGTTAAATAAATTAAGCCATTTTTGAAAATCAGCTAAACTTGAGTGCACGTCAACCCAGGCTACACAATGAAACTCTTTAAATATACTCTGATTTGCATTTATAAGTAGAGCATGTTCCTATGAATTCTTTTCTCTTGGTACTGCCGTAACCAAAGTGTTATAAATGAGTGAAGATTGACGTTCTCTGTGTTCTTGACATCTTGCTTGGTGTTCTTAATATGTGAAAATGAGCATTCTGCTATAATAGCATGGAAAGAGGAAATGACAAGGAAAGAGCTCTTACTGCAAAATCAGCCCAAAGTAGTTTTTTAAAAAATGCAGCCTTAAGGGAACACTGCATATTCTTTCCAGTGACAGAAACTGGAAATAATGATGATCATATGTGATACAGTTCAAGCTGAGCGCCTACTGCCCTTCACAGTTTAAATTGATAATGTGTCCTTTCAGGATAACGTAAGAAGTCCACAGACAAAATCTAGAATCAAAGACAAAACTAAGATAATAAATAATAAGCAGCATCTGCACAAGTGATTGTTGCAGGAACTCAGGCCGAGATCTCAGTTGATGCTGGCTTTTCTGTTTCTGCTATCTGGGCAGGAAATTTTCATGGCATCCAGCTGCACTGAGCCTGAAGGACAAACTGTGTCCCTTCGTTAAGTACATTGAAAATGAGCATGAATTACATCTTAAAATGTCTTTATCTTCTACTGGTTATCTTGTGTCTTAGATGTTGAAGCACGAAGCCCATTATTGTACTGCACTAACTAACACTGATCCTCCTGCCTCATCAGCCAAAACCACTAATTGGGCTACAACAGACACTCTTGCCAACATCCCAAAAACTAGCAATGAGCTGAACCCCCGAGAGTAATTCTGCCAAACAAGGACAACAGCCAACAATGTGTAGCTGCTGTCAGAGGTCATTGAAATTATCTGTCTACAAATTACTTTGTGGGCTCATGGTAATGTGAAGCCTCGAGCAGAGGGGGTGGGGCGCGGCAAATTCAAGTCTCATGGATAATGTCGAGTTGGTCTGAGCCCAGGAAAGCATCATCAGAGTTCAGATGATCTCTCTGCGATCCTAACCGCTGACATAGAGGAAAGACGCATCATTGCAAAACACCGGATACACAGCCACAGCTCTCGTATCAGATTCCTTACATAGTTTGTATTATTGAAACAAGGCCAGATGGAAATGATACAGCTGGTTCTTTTGTCATGTTGTGATTTAGGATAGATTTACACAAATTTTTGATTTATTTTCAAGCTGTGAACATCCAGGCAGCACTCACATGAACATTTAATGGCCTCCTACTGACAATATTTTGTCCTTGCGGCTTTATCAAACTGACACAGTAAAAAGTTTCTAAATCTGAACCTGTGGGTCTAACAAGTATTAATGTAGAAATCTACGCTATGTGATGTGCTCACTGACATGTCAGCACCTGTGTCATCGGCAAGTCGGCAGGTGTTTGCCCCATCTGTTCCCTGCATAACAAGACCAGCACTATTCTCCCACCAAAGACACTGACCTACAGTGAAAGTTCAACCATCCTAAGGCCTTAAGGCAGTTAAGGTCGCTGAAGTAGGGCACAAGTGGCAAAGTAATCACTATAAAGCAAGAACGGAGTCGGGAGGGGGAGGGCAGACGCAAGAGAAGAAGAACCAGTTTCTCCTCAGACAAACAGGGTCATTAGCACTTTCAGGGGGAGTCCCAGCAAGGGGTCGGCACTTTGGGAGTTTGATCTCAGTGAGAGTGTCTGAACCTATGAAATGCGAGGGCAAACCAAAACCATGGGGAAGGGCACAAATGGTAGAGCGATCACAGGATTGCAAGCGGAGCTCCTCTTTAAAAAGGGGTCAGATGGCTTTTTCATCTCCGGTAAAGGCGCTCGGCAAAAGTGACGTGATGCACAAAGGACGGGCGCTGTGTTGATTGACAGACACTAGAGGAACGGGGTTAACGCTATTCTACATACATTCATACAGCCTGAACAAAAGCGCAACAAAGCAGAAATAACAAGAGAAAGTAGAGTGGCCAGACTGAGTTCTGCCTGAGACAGGAGGATGAGAAATTGGAGACATTAAGTGATGGATGCTAAACTGTCAGTTCTAATAGGCAGCAGCGCAGTACTGTACTGCTGCTTCAGGAGTCCAGGAGAGAAAAGTCCAATGATCAACACAAGGGAGCCAATTAAAAACCAGACTTTGGCAGTAAACTGCATTACACCGACCCTCATGTGACGCTGGAAACACATCAGAATCCACAGAGAGGGCTTTTTATTTTAATTTTACTTTCTGCAAAAACCTACCCAGCATTTTCAGTCTTCACACTACAGGCTATTATCGATCTGTGGTCTTGTGTTAAATCACAGATCCTCCACTTTAATTATATCTAACTGACTGACTGCAGGAGAGTCTGGTTTCACCCCTTGTTATGGTGAAAAGGGATGAGCGCTGACATCATTCTCTCCTCTGATAAGCTGGAGAGCCAAATGACAAGGTCACTGAGGTGGAGGAGGTGAGGCTGCAGTCTATTCTAAAGATAACATGTTTCAGCAAAGCTTTCTTTATAGTGTTGCCTGCAGAGATCAAACACAGAGGCTGCTTTTTTTCTCTCTACGACTGAATTTGTCTCAGCTCTCTGAGTTAGGTTGTTTTTCTCTCACTAATTGGAGAGAAGACTCACAGGCGAATGCAGGAGATAGCTGGAGCTGAGGAAGGTCACTCACATGAAGTTCCGCTTCTTCTTTCAAATACTTTGAAAATTGTTTCAAAAGCGGCGTGTTTTGTTTAAAGACAAATCCCACAAGATAGCGAGGCATTATTGGACTGGGAGAAATCTGCCAGGTGACCATACGTAAGCAGCAAACATGCTGGCAAAAGAGATGTGTTCTAAATAGAGTGCAGTTATTTCTGTATGGGAACTTCGACACCAAAAGAGTAATTATGCTGGAAACAACTAATTATGTGTTGAGCAATCAATCTTGAGCCAATAAAAGCAAAGTAACAGCAAACAAACAGCTTTTTTGTATTTACAGTGCTTTACAGAGCAAAGGGAGTTAATCAAATTCAAACAATTACTGCAGCTTCATTAATTTATGAGAGGATATCACTAATGAAAAACACATCAGAGATAATGCTACACATATGGATGAGTGCTTGCGGAGCCTTGACAGAAATGCTGTCCTCACAACTCCTGCACTCACTCACTCTGAAATAAACCTGAACAAAACCTGACTCTGACTCTGAGCGTACCTGGGACAAATTGTGATGTCTGAGCAGCACACAAGAAACATTAGCAGACTTGGTGACAGAGATGATGAGTGCAGAGTGTCAAACATGTTCAAGGGTGTCCACCCGACCCTACATCGTAACCGCCAAGGAGGGCGAGGCCATCTGGAAATAGCACTTCTCAATAAGCCTTCGGTGGCTCCTCTTTTTACACTCATATGACCAACGGTTCCACCTGACTGACTTTCACAGACTGCTAATGTACACTAACTGAAAACAAATAAAAACTCAATGAGCTATTGAGTGGGTCAATGGTTTAAGGTCTTGTGGTTTTTACCATAAGGTGCCACAGTCAGTCATCCTTGACTTCTGGCAGAGGTGATTCCCTGCATTTCTGTGGTTTGTCAGCCAGGGAAAGCAGACAGTACATCTATCACCATCCCAATCCAATGGGCTTCCACTGTCGTGCCGTAACATCTGTCATGCAGTATGCCAAATATCTTAAAGAATTATAATATGTCATATGCAGCATTCATAATGACTATAACTCATCTGTTTGAAGATCAGCATGTGAAACATATGTCTGCCATTCAGCCCCCAGAGATGAAGAGAGTTACAACCTGTTGCCAAGGAGCTGGGATCAGCTGAGCTAAAATGCTGCTTCAATGAACACCTCCTGAAACTGAATGAAAAATACCAGTCTGCCCAAAAAAGGCAGCCAATGCTACTAAACCTAGTGATGTGGGAGGAGGAGGTCAAGGGCCAAAAGGTTGACGGGTCACTGTCAATCAACACATCTGTCAGGAAACGTTTTCGGTCTTTTACATCTTCATCTGGTGTTCTGAGTTACGAGGGTCTCTGGTACAGTGGAAACACAAACAAAGCCCACGTGCAACTCATTGGAATCCGAACAAAGGTTAGACTGGTTGTCGTGCCATTAAAGAGACTCTCAATCACCAGTCATAGAGATCAAAAATTTGGTAGTAAACATGCATGCAAATTTGTCCAGCAGACCCTTTCAAATGTTGACTACGCAGGACTGAAATGTTGGGTGTGTCTGAACCAAATTCCAACCTTGCAGTCCAGCTAAATCAAACACTGCTATGCAGCTGATTGGTGACCTTGTGCTTGTGGTCAAAACAGGACATGGTTTTAATCATGTGTATTAGTCTAAGTCTGGTTGAAGTTTTAGACTTATGGTCTGTAGATGGCGAGAAATGCCTGACCACACACTATTTTAGGATTGGTCTAAGATACCGTGCAGACAGAGTCATCTTTCCAGTTGTGGGAATGTCAGCCCGCTTGGGTGAATTCCATTCCCCCAGTTTGGCGGATGACTCCTTGCCCCTTGCACCACAAATCTTCGGATCCACAGGTCTTTAACTGTTGGGGTCCAAAATGGCCGTCCACTGGCGTCATGCCCCATTACAAGAGACAAAAAGGAGGCCCTACATTTTTCAGTCACATTCAAGTGTGATTTTTTTTTTTTTTTTTTTTTAAACTGTAACCTGTTGTTGTGCCAGTGAGGCACCTGTTTGTCATTATACCCCCTACTGGCCACCACAAAGAATTACAGGGTTTAAACATTTCAAATTTAATCACATGGGTCAAAATCAGCCTACATTTCTTAAAAAATATATCTAATGCAAACTATATAAAGCATATATTTTGCTCCAAAGTGAGTCCACCAGCTCCAGGAACAGCCATCAAAGCTGCCAACATCTACTGTTTTTTCCCTTGTTTCCTTTGGAGATGTCATCAAGGGTTGCAACTAATGATTATTTTCATTATTGAATTATCAAATGTCAGTGACCGTATTTGATTAATTGAGTAACTGCTTCTAAACTGTCAGAAAATGCCCTGTGAAAGTACAAAATGCCAATCAGACCCTGACAGAACCCAGGGCATCTTTGAATTGCTTCATTTGGCTGAACAACAAATGCTCACTTTTAAGATGCTAAACAAAATACACAGCAACCGTTAAAAAGTACTGAAACTGCTGATGAATTTATCTTTTTTCTTCTTTTAGGAACTCATAAATTGTTTGAGTGCTACATGGAAGTAACCTGTGAACCATCTGAATTGTTCTCTCTTATTTTAGTGTTGGTGCAGAGCCCCGAGTAGGCTCAATAAATCATGTGAGGAAAAAATAGCAACAAATACAGACAGAAAACAACCTGGTGGAAATACATCACACAACGGTACACTTTTGTGCAGAAATGATCTCTGCTTTGCTTTGTCAGTGTTGCCTCCTTTCACTTTTGTTGACATTTACATTTATCACTCCCAGTCTTTGGCTTTTTGTTCATACCTCTTACTCTCCCTCTCAATTTACCTCCTGCAATCCCTCCCACTCACACCCACTCATTCTATCAGTGTCTCCTCTCTCGCTGTCCCTCACATGCTGCTGCAGTCAAGAGGATGAAATCACTCCATCAGTGAGTGTAGCCTCCACTGTCACCGTCATCAGGCAGCTCCCGAGAAGGCCGTAATTAAACAACTCCTCAAGCTCTGGTAATTACCCTACAGTGGCTCTAATTACCCCATTCTCAGCGTGACTACAGCCTACAGGAGGAGGGGACCAACTACAAAAAGCCCTCCCTATCTGAGTGAAGGGGGGGTAGGGGACGACGGTAGTGCAGAAATCATGGGCCTTTAATCCTGTGTCATTGTGGAAATGGAGGAAATGAGGCAGTACCTTTAGACAAAAGGACTATCTTGTTCTTGAAGGGTTGAGGTGACGGAACAGTATGCGCACAGGAAAGGAAGCTGTGATTCATATTGGAGAGCAGGTAGAGTCAAAATAAACCACAGAATCCTTGAGAGTGTAAAAATGGCAGCAGGATGCAGCTGCAGAATAGAGGCTTTGTGCCCTCCACACAAAGATTACAACTGCAACAAGAGCCACACAACAAGATCGAAAGATGTTCACACTGATGTACCCGACACCTTGAAACTTTGCCAAAAGGTTACAGTCTATCGCGTCCATCATGCAGTGCTCAGGAGTGTATCTTACACAGATCAGCGCATCTCCTCTCTGTCTCAGCATTTTTAGTACAAGAGGGGCTATGCTGCTCTAAGCATATCGCGTTCTTCCCTCTCTCCTTTTCCCCCTGAGGACGTGCTGACTGGGAGAGGGATCGATGCTCCGCTCCAACAGACACTGGTGTGTCGATTCAGCACCTGGCCAGAGGGACAAGGTAAAAGGGAAAGAATAAAGTGACATCTCAACTAACTCTGAGGAACTTGTGGCCTCCTTTGTGAAGGTGAGTCATTTCGGTGCTTACACGGACCCTTGGGACCACCACATACTGGCCCACATCCTTTAGTGGAACAATGCAGTAAGGTGAGCCTTGTGTAGATACACGCTGCGCCACACAGACAAATGTATCTTAGCCTTCGGACGTTGACTTAGACTAAGCATAAATCTGCCGTTTAAGATGTATTGTACAAGATATTTGGAATAACTAATGATTACTCACAAATACAAAGTATGCCGAATGTTTGCCTACTCACCAACAACCCTCCAATTCTCAACAATCTGAGAACATGATTTGCATGGTCTTATTTGCCATAAGAGATGTAATAAAGCAAATTATTGTTTAAGGTACCTGGTGCAGGCATTTCACACTATTTCCTGATTTACCGGTGGCAAGGACACGCCAATGAATGCAGCAAGGTGCAAACAAGGCAAGATGAAGAGGACCGAATTCTTGAGTTCTTGTTAAACAGCAATGAACAGGATACAAGAACACGCCCAACACCTTGTAGCCATAAATCGGATTAGTTTTGTGAAAGCAACAGAGCAATGTCATTTGCATGCATTTGGCATTATATATGTCATATTCTGGAGGATCAGACTGGGACATCTGCTATGTGTTGAGTGAGTAAGGAGGGCCATTTGAGTGAGCACGCTGAGGACCCTGATTGATGTCACACACAGCAGAATGTCCCGGCGGTCCCATTAGCAGCTACAGTCTGCATTACTGTCACACCCATCAGCCAAGATGGAGGACTGCTCTGACACCGCAGCCATCAGTAACCTGCCCTGTCTGTGAAACAACACACAGGGACAAATGAATCGAATGCAACACTTCCCAAATGAACACTGGTTGAAACCAGAGACACGCAGTGCTTTAACACAGCCCTCAGCGCTTGTGAAATTGCTCCCATTTCCAGCGGCGTGCATTTGGAATTCATCAAAATCGATATCAGCTTTCATGCTCGTTGTTGTCTCTGTGGCCGGTACTCAGTCATAACAATTCACTTGGGATTAATATAAAAGTAATACTGTCGGATTACATGAAAATATTTACATGACAACACAATGTGGTATTATGTACGTGCAGCAGGCTCTGTGCTTTGTTTTGCAAAAATGGTCCAGATGCAGGTTTTCATTGCTTCCTTTTTCTCTTGAGTGAGTGATGACATTGGCCTTATACACAGGTGCAACATAGATAAGATATGAATCACCATGCTTCAAAGGTCACTGCAACATATATGTCATACAACAGTATGCCTCCCTGACTAGAAAAAAGTTCCATAGAGAAAATATGTCAGTGCTGAACATTCCTGATTGGCAATTCCCATAACCTCGGGCATGTCTGAATTACCCACAAAGCCCCGAGGATCATGCCATATGTCATACAAGTACATTTAAACTCAAATCAAATGTCTCTGGCTGTTTGACTAGCCCCATGTTGGACTAAACGAGACAATACTCTAAGCTTCTTGTAGCCAAGTAGTACGTCTCCTGCCCCCAAAACAATTACCGTCACACACGACAACAGCAGTCTGATGTGTTTGCAGAAAAATAATTTACCCTTTCAATCTAATTACCCTGATCCCTCCTGCCCCAGAGGTTTCCAACTCACAACAGAGCTGTTTGTAGAAAGCTGAACAGGGATTGTAGATGGCATAATTGTGATGCACTCAACCAGGACAAACAAGCATGGATATTTAGGATTCCACAATAACTGAATTAAGATATGATAAGATGCATCTTGTGTGTGGGCGTGTCTGATTACAGAAGCTCCAGTTATTGAAAATCAACAGACCAGGCTTCATAATGTGCATGCATGTGCACACGTGTGCACGACGCTGGTGTTTTATTTGCATCTGAACATCTGCAGGCTATACGAAGCCTTTTGTGTATATCCATATGTTCCTGGTCTGTGTGTATGCTGGGTGTATGTGGCTGTGCATGCATGCATGTGTACATCATAAGCAATTACTCACTATGTGACACAAATGACTTCATGGAATCTCTGGAAAACAGAATTTAATCAGCGCAACTCTGCTTACTTCAGACAACTTCAAAGAAGAAGAGGGAATGTTTGTTGTAGAGGGGATGATGATAATCTGAACTCCACAGGACTTCGCTGTGGAAGCACAAAAGGCCACTGAAGTCATGCCATTCATGCTCCTCTGCATGTTTTGGATGGAATTGCATACCCTGTCCTTCAAGTTTGCCCTGGTTTTCCAACACTCCTCTAAATGTAAACAGTTTGCAGAGACTGTGCAGCAATAACACAAAGACCTTCTTATAGTTAATGCATCATGCACAACACATATTTGGAAATGAACAGGCAATGGAAATGTGTCCTAGAATTAGTACAGTGAAAAGAAATGTACTGTAACAGGGACAAAGTTTTTATCCACAGTGATGCTTGTGCAAACACGAGTGCACAGGTTCATCATTACTTAAGTTCAGCCAAAGGCCGCACACTAAAAGTCCTAATCCCAATGCAAACAACATGGCAACTTAAAGCCTTCCTTCAACACTACTGCAAATCCACTCCACCAACGCTTCTAACTGCCTCCCGCCCTCAGCCTCTGGCGGACACAGAGGAAGTAGCAGCAGCAATGGACAACGACGTCAGTAATGAGAATGGATAGCAGCTCGGCTACGCTGCCTCGGCCCCATTGATAACATGACTGTGAAGAGTGATGGAGCACGGCGCGACGAGAGAACCGTGTGCGTGTTTCTTATTCTTGGCAGATCCATTCTAATTTGGCCCTATATTGATAACATCTCTCCCAGAATGCTTTGTGGCAATGTGCTGTGCATGTTAGTGAGCAGAAGAGAGTAAACACCCTTTAAAAGATATTGAGCAGTATTCATCATTCTGTGGAAGGCCGATTTAATTGGAGACATTTATGGATGCATTCATGACTGCCGTGTGTGTGCGCGTATGCACAGTGATCACTTCTAACTCAACTGAAGTCTATGTCGATACATGCTTTTAATGGTTACTCTGGGCAAAGGGCTGAGAAATGAATTATTTGATTAAGTTATTTGAACACTCGGCTGGCTTGGAGTTTGTCGTCATCGATCAGAATGCCCACCAACAAATGCAAGCGTTGCTCTTTGTGATGGTGACTTCATTTTACGCCCAGATGTGGCCTCTTTCTGCGTCCACCAAGCACCCTTTAGGCCTCATTATGTCTCTGAAAAGCCTTCTTTCTGAAGTGTGCGTCAGCAAAGGGTCGCATTTGCTATGACACCATTACCCAGTACCATTTTCCTTCTTCTATCCTCTTCTCCAGTCCATGCCTCATAAATGTCACCCCAGTCTGTCTCAGCATTAATCTCTATGAGGCTGGGGCCCAGTGACTCTTCAAAACAAACCAGTTTTGTTGAACCGCTCCCCTGCTGAACAGTAGAAGCTTGGCAGAGGGAGAGGAAATGGAGAAGTATGGATGATGTGGGGGGGGGGGGGGTCCGCCATCTCTCTCTCTCTCTTTTTTTTTTTTTTTTTTTTTAAACGGATGCTGGGGAGTGCAGCAGCAGCAACAGCAGCAACAGTGGGGTCTCCAGTGGGAAAAATTTCTGCAGCATTATGGAGTGGAGTTGAGCCTGCCATCACTATCAATGAGAGGAAGAGGCCTGTCAGAGCACACAAAGGGGAAAAAGACACAATTCCAAAGACAAAGACGAACAGGAGGGATGGAGGGAAGGAGAGAGGAAAAGAGGAAGAGAGGAAGAGAGGGTAACAATACACAAGGAGCCGAGGGAAGGACAAAGGGAAGGATTAAAAAGCATTCCAATTAGAGATGGAGGAGACAGGAAAGAACTAAAGAAAGCACTGATGAGAGACTTAGATAAACCACCACAAACATGCTGGCAAATTGAAAGAGATAGAGGAAAGATAAAGGGAGGAGAGGAAGACAAAGAGAGAAAGACAAAGAACAAGCAAGAGTGGAAAAAAAAAAAAACACAGGCCAAAAAGAAATTAATTAATGACTTTAAAGGATGAGGCGAAGAGGTACAACGGGGAAAAACAGACAATAGGAGACAAAATTAGATGAAAGGGAGAAAAACGTCCTGTCACAATGGCACATCAGAGCCCGCATGTGGCACCACTCGATAAGACGCCTTCCATGCTGGCACCCAAGTCCCCCCCTCCCTCCTCCTCCTCCTCCTGCTCCTCCTCCTTGCCCATCCCCAACCATCTGTGCCATACAAACACACCAAGCTGTCCGTCAGCGGCTCGAGCTCACGACAACGCCAGTTTTGTGACATCAGCCCGGAGTCCGGCTCTCGATGACAACGAGGGGCCCCCGGATCCATGGCATCACCAACCCACAAGTGAGAGGTGCCAAACGGTTAGCTCCCACAGAGGAGCATTTGAGTCATGTGAGCTGCAACTCCAACCACAGCGGCCTAATGGTTATTCTACAGAGAGAGAGAGAGAGAGACAGACAGAGAGACAGAAAGACGAAGAGAGGGCTTGAGGGGACTTTTGAGAAGCCAATTGATTGTCAAATTCCGCTCTCCTTTCTCTTTCCTCTCCCTCCACTTTTCCATCTAAAACGGCTGCGAACAGCTGTGGGCATTCGAGTTCAGCTTACACACCACCCAGCAGGGCATCGCAAGCTGGCCAGGAATGACTGACATCTGACAAAGAAGAGACAGGCATGGAACACAGCGTGGCAAAGTTCAACACGAGGATGAATGACAAGTAGAAATCCGCTCACCAAGAATAGAACTTTGAGCCCTCAGTGTTGCCCACGGACGCTTCGAAGGAAATGTGTGAACTTCTCACAAAGAACGGCGTTGTGTTACAGTCATTCAGTTCAGTAATGTAATTGCGGGCTGCAACACGGCCTTCGAGTTGAAAATCCAAAAATCTGATTATTTTCAAAAATCCAAAGATCTCCAGATTCTCACATTTAAGAAGCTGAAATTTTTATTTATTTATTTTTTTTTTGGGGGGGGGGGCGATGACACATTTCTGTCTATTAACTTGTCAATTAAATTACTAATTATTTCAGCCATGTCATCAAATGTGCCATTTATCCATATTTATTATGAAGAAATAATCTCAAACTCATTATTACAAGAGATTAATACAAGATACAAGAGAATACAGATGCAAGCATCACAACAGCTATTTATGCTCTATGATTTCAGTTCAACTAGCAGATGACTTGACACTCTCATCGAATCAGCCCTCAGCTGTATAATCATCCATCCTGAGAGAGTGAGAAAACACATTTTCAAAAAGTAAAAAGGGACAGAAAGCACTTTAATATCCACAGCAACAAGTCAATTACACGAAATGAAGAGCGAAAGGGGCGACAGGTAATGGAATAAGATTAAATGTCTACAAGATGTCCTCAATTGGCCAGAGTGACAGAGAATGACTACGCTTTGTCTTTCTCCCTCACACACACACACACACACACACACACACATTACATGACCTATCACTATGTTTCGATGTCTGCCGAAGTGGAGAGAGTTTGTGCACGGCCTGGCAGTATATAGGAGAAGCTGTAACAGTTCTTCCTTAGCCCGGGCATGTTTCCAAACAGCCTCTGCAGGCTTTGATGAAGTGTCCTGTCATGATGTCAGCCTCCATCGGTCTGTAGCTCACCTGGGACCTCCCTCACTCCTAACAACTTCTGGCTAAGAGGAGAGAAGGGAGAAAATGGGGGTATATAACTGGCCTCTTCATCTAAAGTCTCTGCTTCTCGCAGCTCCTTCATATACGTTCACTACAGCCAAATAACATTAAAAACCCAAGATATGGATTCATTAACCTCATATCTTTACTCCCCGTCATCTTCCTCTCCTTCCTCCTCCTCCTCCTCCTGCTTGCTGGCTGTCAGCAGGTTAAAAAATGGCTCGGCACAAGCGAGGGAGAAACAATTACTCATGGCGCAGGCTGCATAGACGTTAGAAGCTCTGTACTCCTCTGCGATCTCAGGGCCATGTGTTTCTAATTAAATTGTGCACTGGAGGAATTATCAAAGCTTAGGATTGCATAATGAGCACTGGCAGAAATCTGCAGCAGGCTGTGACACTCTTTGTCTCAAGAGGCTCACTGTGGTTATATTGAATTAAAATGGAAGCGTGTCTATAAGTGTCTGGGAGAAGCAATAGTTTTTTGGGGGGTTTTTTGCGAGAGGATTCCCAGATTGTATCTTAGATATGTTTGTCACTGAGTCGTCAGTTGGTAGAATCAGTTCAATACGAGTGGTCACAAACAACAAGCTTAAGGAATCGATTCAAGGGAGCTTTTGCGAGGCTGTTGCTATTCATGAAGACAATTCTGCCTTCAGATCTCATCTCTGTGCTTGCCTGATGATCACTAACACCTACCCTGTTTTTCTCCTCACCAGTGTTCTTCTATCATCACACAACACCAGTTGGCCAGAGACGCACATCGTTGATTTTAGCTCACCAAATGGAGGCATGTTAAGCAGAGAGACGCTTCTGTAATAGACAACGGGTCAGTTTTTGCGAAACATCACACATGTGCCTGTACATGCATGTGCTTACCACACAAAGCACACACACACACACACACTGAAATCCTGGTCTCCATGGTGATTGTTTTAGTGCCCATGTGAACTTGCCCCCTGCATCTGTTTCTGTTTGTTCCTTGTGGGAAAAAAAACCCACAATTACTTATTCATAACCACATGATTATTTTCATTTTCTACAGAGCATTCTCTGAGCACCATAAATGAGCACAATAAATACCATGGCCAGAAAAATCAAGTACAGAGAACAAACAGCTTCTAATTTCTTTAGATGCACAGGATGTTATGTGAAAGTCTGTTCTTGTTATATTGAGGACCGCTGAAGACATAATTCACATGTTTGCAAACGATGCACACTATCATCACAGCCATCAGTCCAAGTTGAAGGTTTGCACTTCCGACAGGGAGGGAGTCCTGCCTGCTCTATGCCAAAGCGGCCAATTTGAGCACAGAGTCCATCTGGTGGATAAAGGGAGAATTGCATGTGGGTTATGTTCAAGCCTTCAGCGTGTCAATTTACCGTATGTTAATCCTGTTATTTTAATGTCTAATGCTGTCTCCATCCGGCACTTTAGTCTAAGTAGCAAAGCAAATCGTATTCTCAGGGGATACGTCTCTCATGTGTGGACATGTGGATAGATAAGCCTGGAAACACAAAAACTTACACAACTCGCTATGAAAAGCAAGGAAGACGCCAGGAGTAATGCGAGGCATGTGTGTTCTGTGTTACGTGTAGTGTGGATCCTATTTTGGCAGAGGACAACAAGTGTGTATCTTTCTGTCTGAGTGTCTGTGCGATGGTTTAGAGTTTCCTTTACACGGACACACACACACACACACTCATCTGTGGTCACAGCATTGGTGAAACTTTCCTTGCCGCACAGAAGACACAGCTTACAAATGTCTGCTGAACTGTCTGTACACCAAACCACACACAAAGTTCAGACTGTCACCGATAAATCTTTTGCCCGTGTAGCTTACAAATCACCTGAGAGGGCAAACCAAAAGGAAGAGTCAACATCCAAAGGTCTTCGCTTTGAAACGTCTTCAGGTTTCAAAGATCAGCTCCATTAAGGCATGAAAGCTCAGACCATATTTTCTTATTATGATGTTCAAATAAAACATAAGGCAAACTACAGTGAGCATCAGATACAACATTTTGTGCAAATCAAAATGTAGGTAAAGAATGGGAATTTTATTATTTAAACCAAAGTCTTTTGAACTGAACAAAACCAGCTCTAGTGCAATACAGTACAAAGAATCACCACTCTTTATGAAATCAGGACAAATAATGTTGTTTTAGGATCACTAGAGTGTTGGCAGTGCAGATTTTACTAACATTTGTAAGACTTAATGGTGCATGCAGCTGAACGTTAGCCAACGTATTTTTCCTGCTCCCAACTGTCAGGTGGGTAAACTCAAAGTTCCCGACAGCCCTTCAGTAGTTGAATAAGGTATCCAGTACTGAGTTTCTTCATGCAGGCGTACTGGGGAGTTTTTTTTTTCCTTTACATGAGAACCGTGAACCTGAATCTATCTTTGCTTACAAATGACATCAGCTTGTAATCATTTTCTTCCCAGGCCTGTTTCACAGATGGGATGCAGCAGCCACGAAGACAGACGACTGCAACATTCAAAATCATGTTCGCTGGATAACTGGACAAATGTTGATTCATTGAGACATGTTTCATCCTAGCCTGTGTTGAAAAGGGTATCCGGATGTAAAGACTGTACAGCTGCACACCTTAAAGCCTGACATGCGCCTTCGGCTCCACAGTGAAGAAAAGTACGGTTGGTGCTTCTATAGCTGCATAAACGTCACACTCCCGTGAAATACAACACAGTGTTTATGTTTCCAAAACAGCTTCATAAATGTCAAAATTATACACACATTAAGGTTAACATAAAAATAAACACCCCAAGTGCACTGTTGCCATGAAACCGTCAATTAGAATATTAGCTTTAGTAAACACGTAATTTCCTGCTGAACCACGACAGGAGGAGATCCATATGCTTGGTTTACATTCTTCTGATTGGATCAGCTGGTAATTCACACAGTAATGGCTGATATGAGTGATGACAGATGCTGCAGAAGCTGAATGGATGAGATGGATGTGATGCACATCTGTATTAGGATTAACATAACAGGCAAAAGCTTTATGTGTCAAAATCTGACACAGACAGAAATTCAAACTAAGTGACACGATTTCATGACTTGCACAACACATTTAGATTTTGGTACGACTGGCAGAAGAGATTCCAGGTGATGTGAGACCTCACCAAGAAGTGTCTCGCCTCAGCAAGAAAACAAAAGTTTTAAAGTTCTGTACACCACAGAAAACAAGTAATAAACTTAGCAGGAATCTGGAAAACGGTTTCACAAGCTGCCTACAGTTTTGTGAAAACACCATTCGGCAAATGAGTCTGTTTTTCTGAAACAAAGAATGTGCATCACAGTATGATGCCTGTGCTCATTTAGTCTCAATCCTCTGTTGAATTTTGCACATTTCAAAGTCCAAACATCTTTCTCCTCCCTTTCATCCAATTTGCCATCTGTCTTCATTGCTTCTTTCTTACTTCTCAAGGCCTTGCGCTGTAATGGCACAGCACCACATTGTTTAAGTGTTTACTTCCCAAAGGGCACTGAGAGAGCCTGTTTACTGATTGCAAACTCTCTCTCTCGGATTCTTCCTCCGAGCTCACGCCACTCTCACGACCAAGTCAAGGTCGCTCCCATGCTCCCCTCCGTGCCATCAATCTCAGGAGAAGCAAAACTTCCTCTCACGCTATTTTCTTCTACCCTCTGCCTTTTCTTTGACTGTGATAAATACACTTTCCCTCCACATATCATATCCGCTTCTTCCTCTCCTATTCATCTTACAGCGTAAACAAACACAAATCGACAGGCTAATCTGCTTTCGTGCTAAAGTTGCATCCTTTCCAGCTCACAGCTCTGTGATTAAACCAACACCGCTGCTCTTCATTTCTGAAAAACTCTCATGTTTTCCACTGGACGGAAAGGTAGATGTTACTGATATCATGTGGAATTCTCACGAGCAAACGCAAGACTGCATACGTGGGTTGGATGTGTACACACACACACACACCACTTCCAAAAAGTGCATAAGCCAAACACATACAAACACAAAATACAGTCTTTTGTAATAAAACTATTTTTGCAAACAAATTGTTGCAGCTGTGCTCTGTTTAAGAGGCTTTTTAATGCGTAAAACTCTACAAAGCAGAGTATGTTTGTCTTTTGTTTGTGCATGCTAACCACCTGACAGGACAATCTAAAGGCTGTAGGGACAGACTGCAGCCGGCCTGTAAAAGTTTACAGACTCCAACCGTCGCTTTGAACAGAAACACAACACAGCCCACACAGATTAAAGTTTAACATCGCCATAGAAGCCACGTTTAAGTCCGGGGCTCCTGACATACTTGAAGCATGAAACTTCATAGCCTTGTTGGCCCACTTTACCACATATAAGCAACACCACATCCATCACTTTGAAACACATTCTTTTGACCCGACAGACACTTCTCGTTGACTCACGCTGGGGAAACAAGCACAGCCGTAATGTAAGCAAATCTGATCACGTACCACAAATCGCAATTTATCCAGCACAAAGAATGGGTGTTACACAAACACACTGATACACAAACTGAGATTATGTAAGCACGCTAATTTAACTGTCAGTATCTATCAAAGTGGTTGATGCTGGTCAAGTACACAATATGACATCACTCCTGACTTCATATTTCACAAGAGGTTTCAGTCAGAGGGCACAGACAGGGGACATCATTCTCACATTTCCATTTCTATACAAATTCCTGCTTTATCGCCGTTTCACCAGGTACCGTTACGGTACCTGCGCAATACATCACAAAGCGGTTGTGTAATTTTGCCATCACTCGACCATCTGCTCAGTATCAGTCAACACCCTCATCAACATGACACTCATCATCATTATCAGACAGCAGGCTTTTGACACGCTGCCTTGAAACACTTTCCGAACACTTTTGTTTCCATCTAAACTCATTCTCCCATGGACAAAGACCCTCCCACACACACACACACACACACACACACAAACACACACACAGACCTCAGAAACCACAGCTTTCTCAACTGTGGGGGTACTGGAAATTAGTGAGAAACATTTAAGGGTCTGGGCGATGCACTCTCAGGCGTCATTTCAAATCACGAGGTGACATGATGTGGTTCACAACTGGGACTGGGTCTTATTAAATTAACATGTTCTCCATCTTAAGCAAGACAAGCGTTAAACTTAAAGTTGTCATGTCTTCTTTCCACACCCTTAAGTTTTAAAGGGGACATTTAATAAACTGCCAAACAATGGGTTTAGTTGACCAATTGGCATTCATCACAGCAGATCAGTCATTCAAGACAAACACAGTCAAACATATACTCCGCTTCAAGACAGCAGCTCCCAACTCTTTTGGCTTATGACCCCTTAAAGTTTTGTCTGCTTTCAGCCGCTAGTCACAGATAGCATGATACATCAAGTATATAGACAAAAGTATCCAGACACACATCTTTATGGGGCTGTTTTTCAGGGGTTGGCCTCGGCCCCTGACTTCCACTGAAGGGAAATCTTAATGCTTCAGTATCCCAAGACATTATGGACAATGCTATGCTTCCAACTTTGTGGCAACAGTTTGGGGAAGGTCATTTTTTTATTATAGCATGATAGTGAACAAAGCAAGGCTCCATAAAGACTTATTTGGATCAGGTTGGTGTGGAAGAACTTGACTGGCCCACACAGAGTCCTGACCTGAACCCCATCCAACACCTTTGGGATGAACTGAAACAGAGATTGTGAGCCAGGCCTTTTGGTCCAACATCAGTGCCTGACCTCACAAGTGCTCCACTGCATGAATGGATAAAAATTCCCACAGAAACATTCTAAAATCTTGTGGAAAGCCTTTCTGGAAGAGTAGAAGCTGCTATAGCTGCAAAACTGTCTGTGTATTTAGAATGTGATGTCACTCAAGTCCCTGATGGTGTCATAGTCAGCTCCAAGGTTGGAAACTACTGCTTTAAGATTTAAAGTTCTCCTGAAACAACTATCAAAACACACACTGGAAGAAATCAGCTACTGGCACCCTAACTTAACGTGGAACAGCAGTGTTGGCTGCATTTGCAGGGGTTTCCAGTTGATTTAGTGCATAATGAGACCTTTGCATCTGAAGGCACGGACACACATACAGATACTGAATGGATGGACAGACAGAGTACTTTATTAATCCCAAAGGGAACTTGAACTAGAACAAAGTCACACAAAATGCCACAAATCTTAGGAGGTAGATGGGCAATTAAACGCAGAATAAAACACCCATGTTGGTAAATACGTTCATTTCTACATGCCAAAAGTATGGACAGATATTACGTTTCAATTTATGCCGGCATGCAGGTCTTAAGGCTCTTGAGCCTGGACGTCCAGTGCTGAGGCTGCTGCTGATGCCTACGCACGCCACCTCCTTCCAAACACCTTTGATCCACGTAGAAATCTGTCAAACACATTTATGGCCAGAGCTAATGCTTTGCAGGCCAGACTCCAACTGGTTGAGTGGTGAAACAGAGCATGAAGGTAATTAAGGTATTTCAAAAATAGTTCTGATGAACTATTTGTTCTGCTTTGGACCAAACACAGCCTGGACTTGAATTACCACATTTTTGGAGCTACTAGATGTGTGAGCAGTTAAATGTTGGCAACACTGGACAGATAATCTCTGTCATAGTGTTAATTTAAATTCAGCTATTGTGTAATTCTGTAGCTTTGTTTTTTCCTAGCAAATGCAGCTGAACTTTGCATACAAAATTCAGCCACTCTGAGACCTTGGATGACTGTCACGTTGCTTTGAAGTTCATTTCCAGACCCCCTTTAATAGATGACAAATGCTAAGTGACGTTGAACCTAATCTGGCCCACCTTTGTAGCGGAGTCTGTAATTGTGATGGACTTAACTTCAAAGTCATTCTGCACTAAGTGTTTACATGCACGCAGGTGTAGTCAGCTCCAATGGCCAAACAAAAACACAATGCTCGGACACTGATGTAATCCTGGTTTCAGAACAACACACTTATTGTCCTCCTGATCTCAACACAAGATGTGTGGACTGAAGCGCTTTCAAGAACCATGCTGACACAGTTTCTTAACCACACTTGTGAACCTTCAGGCTTGTTACATTCAGCACAAAATGTCTTACAAAATCCTTTCCCATACATCTATTTGGCTACAAGCACTGCACTATTCCATCACCACAACTGAAGCCTTAAGTATTACTGCGCATATTAAATACAGGTGCACTTACTGAGACAATAGCGTGTTGCTATGCCAGAATCCGTTTTATGAGAGCTAAACATATGCCTTATAGACACAGAAAACCCATAACTCAAGTGTATGATAGCACACTGACATGCAAAGGGAAATATACAGCGCTGTACAGAAGTAAACGGCTTCATTTAGAATTTAGAGGAACCTTTAGTACATTTTGTTTCTGCTCAGTCATGGAACAAGTTGTGCAGTCCTTCGGGTAAATCTGCACGAATTCCTGTGTGTTGTACCTGGTGTCTGCACATGCAAACAGACGTTCACAGTCAACAGATAAATGATACTCTAACATGTGTTCTTGTGTTGTCCTATTGAAATAGTACCCTTACGGCTAGAATGTGATGAGAAAGGAGGGTGTTAAGCAGTGTGTGTTTGTGTGTGTGTGAGAGGCCTCCACACATGGGAGTGCTGAATCTCCAGCTGCTCCTAATTCTCCCTCATTGGTTTCCTCTGGCAAAGGGTGTTAACCGCATGCTAATGTGCGCAACCTGTGTGTGTCTCTGTCTTGTCAATGTCAGTGTGCCCTTTTTCTGGCTCCTAACATGGGTGACATCTGCAGGAAATGAGAGCCATCCTCCTATAGCTGATGAAGACAAAGGGACTGACAGACTCTGCAGCCTCGCTCAAGCCGAAATGCTGGAAAACATCCAAACTCTTTTAAAACTTTCTGCCTTTTTCCCTAAATGGGTGACTATGATAGATCGCTCTGAACCGACACATTGTCTTGTAAGTAATCTGGAGATGCGGGGAAACAAAGAAGAAGGGAAAAAGTTGTGCTTCAAAGACAAATAGTTAGGTCATATGGGAACAATACAGCACAAACAGTCAAGCACAATCTATGTGCATGGCATAGTATTTGATATATAGAGGCTCTGCCTCAACAAGACCCTAAAACCACACAAAACTCCACTGCATCATGAATAAGTGTGGTTTGAACTGGGAGCCCTACAAGATTTTCCGATGTGGAACTGTGGGGAGACCCCACACATAACAAGAGCTTTCAAAATGTTCTCCCAAACTGGAGCCCACACACTCCATGAAAATGCAACCAGTATCTGTCAAGACTTTGACACTGCTTATTCTGTACTGAGTAAATACAGGGCGAGACAGCTTAAAAAAAAGAGATTTACATGAAACTTGAGCCGTAAACACGGGTCGAGAATAGTTATTTCAAAGAGCAAACTGATTTTAACACGTGTGTGCAATCAGAAGGCAAAGTTTATCAAGAACAGACAAGTGAATTGCTTTTATCAAATAAATCATTTCAGTTGAAGTGCAATGCTAAGCTTGTCTTACAGTAAGTAGAAGAGCAGAGTTTGGTTCTAAAAGGTAAAAAGAAGACACATGCAGGTTATCTGAGACAGGATCTCTAAACACATCAGCTGTTTCAAAACTGATCCTTTACAAACATGACAAAACAATCAGGCTCCTTCTGCTGTTAGTGAATGTCACCATTAACTGGTTTCCAAGCCTACACTGCTGCAAAAGGCAAATCACTGTCTCCCTCTAGTGGTTCACTTCGCAAGCTGTAGAGATGTCACATGCCGCACGAGCTGTGAAGCCCTCTGGGACAAACTTGTGATGCTGGCCGTGATACAAAAACTGACTTGACATAAAGCCCCCCCCCAAACAAAAGGATTATAATCTCATCAGATAGAGCCCTGACAAACAGCAATCGCAACATCATAGCAAACTGTTTCATTATCACAGTGAAATTTTCTTAGTCCAGCAATGTTTTAATACATTTATTTATGAAGTTTCATATCAATAAATTGAACAGCAGTAGTCAGTAGTTGGAGCACATGTCCATGTTACATCAGTATCTCATCAAAAACCATCAACATACTTTAGCACCCTTCATTAGTAACTTAATCAGTGAGGGGAGAAAAAAAACATAAACTCTAAGTCCCTTTACAGCATACCGAGTTTTGGCAATGATTTTGTATTGTTTCAAAGGATTTCAAAAATGTCAAATGGATCATTCACTTTATGATCTTTGAAACAGAACCAAGCGTATCCAGAGAAAATGTATTCCTCTTAATGATAAACAACAGCCAAGGCAAGAATTATCACCTCTACAGCGTCCATATTTTAATGTCTACGGGGAAAACCTATTGCAGTTGATGAATTAGGCCATGAAAACAGCAGTTTTCTTTGGCTCTCACAGATGTCAGTTTCTTCCCTGTAGAGGATTAAACCTCAGTATGTCAAGGAAAGTGAGAAAATAAAACTAAAATTCACAGGAGGTAATGTGTATCTTTAATGTCTTTTGTGAGGCATATACTGTAGTTAAAGCACACTTTGTATGGTATGTGACCAGTGCCAGCCACTAGGTGGAGTTACAAATTCAGGGATTTGGCAACCATTTGAGAAAATGGCATTCACTTCTTCCTTTACTTATTAGAATGCCTGTATTAATATTTTGATGTTTGCAGACATATGGTTGAGTATTACCACTGGTGTTCAGTTCAACATTCAGTGATGCTATTTTCTGGAACAGACATAAACATAAATATAAATATAAATACAGTAGATTACAAATGCTGCTGTTTGTCAAAGTGTATTGTCAGCTCCCTGTTAAGCATTTCAGGCATAGAATTAATACATAATCATTTACCAGCAGAGGTGTGAAAGAGGCACATTGTGTTCATATTACCATAAATTAACTTTCTTCATTGTCAACGGTGACACCAGCGTGTGTCAGCTTACTCAGGTAATGCAATGACCAAAAACAGTTTAAACATGTCAAATAATTTAGGATCATTATGTATGAATGTCCCCTTTTTAATCCTGCCCAAACTGAAGCATGCATCTAAGCCAAGGCAATGATGCAAACAAATAAGACATGTGGTCTCAGTAGATTAGAGTCATTTATCAGAGATGAGATAAGCCTGGGTCAAAGCACATCGTAACATATGTGCAACACAGTACAACAGAACCAAAAATCAGCCTAGCTGGTCAAAAGCACAATTTCACTTCATAAATCTGACTTCTGTAGACCTAAAATGTGTCTGTGCGCTTGGCTTAGATCGCCAGGTCAGAGTTCAGACTCAGATTCAGAGGTTGAAATTTAGCTGTCAGTAGGTCAATGCTCCATGTGACTGTTGAGGGTGGTGTGTTGGGGGGCCCGGCGTGCTCAGTAAGGGTCCATCTTGATCCTTCTGTACAAGCAGCTGGTGAACACCATCCCACAGATCTGAAAACAGGAAGTGTTAGGTCAAAAAGCACTGCTTAGTCACCATGGGAGGCTGCAGGAACCCTGAATGCTACTGACTGTGTGGACAGAGAGGGGTTAAAGCTGATGGGGTGTGGAGCTGGTTACCATGGGAGTGTCAGGGGTCACACAGCAGTTACTGCAGCAGTATGTGTGTGCGCACAGGCTTGCTCAAGCAGATGCAAAATGCGGTGATGATAATGGGTTAAAAAAGAAAACACACGCACGAATACCAACATTAACAACAAAACTAAAAAAAGGGGTCAAGTCTTTAACGTCTAAATGAGTTTCCAATATGAGGTCCTATTAAACAAAACAGTGTCAGTTATATAAACTGACACTGCTGTTTTAAATTCATCTGGTGGTTTCTACGTCTCTAAAGGCAAATGATCTAATGCTGTAATCTCTTGGCACCAGGGTGTGTTCATAGATGTACGCCAAACCTGACAGAACCAACAAAACATGATTTACAGAAGCAGTCTGCTCTGCACTACTATAGAAAGGGAGGAAAATAAAGTAAGAACAGCAGGGATAGGTATTGACTTCAGCCACTGGGCCTGCACGGCTTGATGGATCAACAGGCAAGTGCCCAGATTCAATCTTTGAGTCTCTAAAAGCCCTGTGAGAAAGCATTATCGAGCCATAGCGTATCGACTCGTCACAATCTCCTGGCAGGTTTTTAAATCCCCCCCCCCTCTCCAGCACAACCAGTGACAGATATGTAGAAGCACAACATTTTGGCTCAAGAACCATGATATGAGAGGAAAGGTGAGAAAAAAAACAGCGTGAATTTCTGCTTTCTTGAAGCCTAATTTCAGAGGACATTGATACAAAAGTGAGTGATGTAACCGTGTAAAACAAGAGAGAAAATACTTTTTCTCCCCAGATGGATGGCAGGTGTCTATTAAAATTGCATATGTGGGCAACGGAGCTCCAGTCAATCATTTCTCCTCGAATCACTCTTCATAAGACACAATGATCACCATAGCCTAATTTATCATTGATGCACGTAACTATAGCAACAACACCAATGCTATTCGTGAAGGATAAACTATGAGGAGGTGTATGTTATACCCCCACTTACCATCTTACTACAAAAATGCAGAGAATCCTGATGTTAATGTTAATTTAAAGGAAAACTTCCATTAGGAATATAAAGCAAAAGCTTTATATATATATTGTAAAAGAACATCTCATTGTGGTCGTTTTCTTGCCAGCATAGGTGTTTCACAGAATGAAGCACTGCTGTATAAAAGATACAGAACTGGACTCTTGCTCAACATCATTGTGCAGAAGCAGTTTTGATTAATCAAGACTTTCCCGTGATGCGTTTCACCGTTATCACAGCCCATTATCACAGCATGCAGAGCAACAATCTGCAATATGCAGCCAAAGCCAGGCAGTTGCATGCTTCACACCAGGCAAAAGATAATGTCAGAACTGGAAAATGTTCATTTAGCACACATGCAGCCCACAGAGTTCACAGAGCAGACAGTTACACAAGGACAAACATGCAGTCAGATATGAAATTTCCACAGGGCTCTCCAACCTTGTCTCTCCAGGTGATTAAACCACAAAGCTGCTCTAGAGCTAAATCACAACGTACTGAAGTCCTCCTCTTCTTTATAGAGCAGATAGATAAAGCAGGCTGTCAAGACTGCCCCGACCAGCTACAGTGACACCATATACACATATACACACACACACACACACACACACACACACACACACACACACACACACACACACACACACACACACACACACACACACAGACAAAAAGACATACAGTGCAGTTCACCATAGATTGGTTAGTGTGGTATACAAGACACACATGTAATCTTGTAATTTGTGCCATACATTAATGAAGAAAACTACAACTAGTCTGAGTTAATATGAATTTCAACAAATCAAATCTACATTATTTCAGTGAGTTAAAGTTACTAGAGACAGGAAAGCATACTAGCATCAAAACAGACTGGAATAGTTGACAAAGACAAGACATAAAGTGCACCTACAGTACTAAAGGAAAGGAAACATATGCTGGAGTAGGGGCAACCTGATGATTTCACATCGTGATTGAATGTGTCCACAATTTACTTTTCAGGTGAGTCGTAAAGACTGAGAAATTTAATGGTCTCTTATTTTTATTTCCCAAACTTTACATGACTTCAGTGTCGAGCAGATCACGCCATGAGAACAAAACAGTACAGTGATGCAGCCAACGAAACTGTTACGCTGCTGAAAGCTGCTCAGTTTGGCCAGCATGTGAAATGGTTTGTATTAAAGGGGATATCTGGCTTACAAACACTGCTGAGATGAATCAATGCTGGTCTGGTTGGTTTCAAGTTTCCCTCAAGTTAATTTACAAAGAGGTGGTGCAGAGCTGTAAGAGGACTGTCATCCAGCACAGAACTGTAGAAAAGCAACCCTTTAAAAAGGCTTAAAAGCTCCGGTCCATCTCAGACTGGGATGAATCAAATAACAGTAATGAAAAAAAAAAAATCTGATAATGACAACAGAAAGACTATGGTGAGATGAAAAGAAGGGTACATTTAGAGGTTGCTGACCTGCAGCTATGGTACATTTTCAGTAATGGAAGTATAAAAACTCATCTGTCTGGGGTTTAGTAAGGTTTTAATCAACAAAAGGGCAGCTTTTCATTCAAAACGGTACAAGCAGTATCTCATTTTTAGATAAAATGATTATTGGGCTTATATACAGTACAGTTTACTCAGGATGAAGACAGCAGAATAGCATGCTGCTTCTTCAACAACTAATATTTTACTTACCTGCAGACAAGCCACTCCGATTCCCACAGCTCCAATGACCAACAGGTGGTCAGCCAGAAACTGCTCCAGCTTTGTGATGCAACCACCCTGCAGCAGAGCGAAAGGCTGAAAGTTAGAATATAATAGACCATACGTACCACTACAGATGTCCATCAGCCTCACCATATCCAGCATGGCTAATTTTAAAACTGCAAACATCCGGCAGGCAACATGTGGGTTTATTATAGCTGGTATACTCCAACCTCATGAAGAAATGTTTTTGCTCTGAGGGTGTATCCTCATCATTACACAGGTGGTGCACTGTGAGCAACAAGAAGAAACCGAGGGGCTTCTAAAACTCCACCTAAGCGTTCAAAGCTATACAAGTGATATTGTCTCATGGTGGCAATCAGACTGACTATGGTGCTCGTCATTTAGCGTTTCTACTTCCCAGCAGCGTGCAGTTCACTGACCTCCACCTTGTAGATGTTGGAGGGGTGGTCCCTCTTGCCACAGTGAGGGGTGATGGTTTTGCAGCAGGTGTCGGGCACCACCCTGCCTTCTGCTGAACCTGATGAAATGTACGTGCTCGCCATCCAGTCGTGGGAGTTGTTGCTGCCACAGCATTTGAACTGGGAGACAGAAAGAGGAAAGCAAATGGGTTTGGATACATGATGTCATGCACTTATCATGCATTGTCATGCGTTAGAAAAGCACAAATCTCGCTTTTTTTCATAATGGCTAGGCCAGTTTTGAAAAGTTTGAAAACTCAGATTAATATACTGGGCTCAAACCACCTCCTCATTAGTATTCTGTAAACTTTGACAATTCTTGCACCTCAACCGAGTGCCGTTCATTCCTCTCAGGGACATTTGCAAAATTACTTGAGCTGTGGCTATTTAACCAGTCATTTCTGGAACAATACTTTGAGCAAACCCCAACGGATCACACAGAGCTATGAGCAATTTCTCCTCCTGAATTTCAGCATAATTTAAAAACTACTTCACATATGGTAGCTGCAGACTGAGCTGTGGAGGGAAACTTTATAACACCAACTCTACTTGAACATACAAGCTGAAGAAAACCTCAGCATATAATCTTACATAAACCAAACAAGAGGCTTTTGTAAATACAGTCCATACATCCTGTTGTAGTCTGTCCACAGCTACTGTGATGGCCTCCTTCCCTGGTTGGTTGTAGTTGTCTGTCATAGTCTGGTTGAGATGCTGCTTCAGCTCCTCACTCAGCTGGATGTGAAGAACAAAGAGAAAGACAGCAGACACACAGTTAGGAACAGAGAAGGTGGGGGGCTGTTTATAGGAAAGAACAGAATTTGTTTTCTAGCCACGAACTGCTTCGTTTATCACACATCAAATACCTAAAGAATAGAAATGAAAAATGCACAGGGGCAGGGACTATAAGGTGAGGCAGTCTTGAAGTGATAAGCTGATAAGATAAAGAAAAAGACTGGAGGATCAGGGCAAGACAGACAGATAGCGACTCCCACGCACCTGTGAGTGTTGTGACTGAAAACACACTGCAAAAAATAGACTTTAAATACGGCTTTTCATGTGTGTGTATATGTCTGCGCACACACATGCGCACACGCAGAAGAGACAAGACGCAGAGAGAAAATGAGTAGTCTTATCTTTAAAGTGATTCTATCCTGTTGAGAGCCCTTTTCCATCACAATAACTCTCTGAGCTTGCCCACAGATAGCAAGGTGCTCTTTGCAGTCTTAGCTGACGGTAGGACGTTTGTGAGATAACAAGATCCTAAGAACTGTGTGTGTGTGTGTGTATGTGTTAGATGAACTCCAGATGCTGAACATAATGCTTAGTGCAGGTGGCAAACAGTGACAACACACATTCACAGAGAAAAAGGAAAAGGAAAAGCAAAGCTAAAAGATCTACTGTAGATTCTCCTGTGACTCATCGTCCATGTCCTATGAGACAGAACAAAGGCCACTGGGGAGAAAAGAAAAAATGATGAATGGCAATGAATCTACCACTAGTGGACAAATGGCATTGCCAACATCCTCAGAGAATATAATGATGGCTCTGAGGTCCGTGTCCAAGCAGCTTGATGAATTCAGTCATCAAAAAAAATCACAGACAGATTACAAGGTAATCGAGAGGCAATTTAACACCTGCCTGAAGAAGAGCAGCGAGGTGGCTGAAGAACAGTGGAAATCAAACATCTTAGCTGATCATCAGCCTCAGTGTGATTTTTAAGCATAAGCACCAAAATAAGTGAGTCGGAGAGATACCACACATTCAGAGCATGCACCCAGGGAGAGCATACAAAAAGAAGAAAAAAAACAGGAAAAATGACTGTATTATAAGGATTTTTCAGAAATCATTATGCGTATTACTTTCGAGGATAAACTTCTTTCTTGCCCCGGTCTGATTTCTCTAGTATCTGCCATCTTGTCAAATGAGTATGTTCAGAAGTATCTTCACTGCAGGGCCTTGAACTTGCAATTTTTAACAAAGTGTTGGTCTTCGATGCGAACCAAGAGGCCAAACACAATCCGTAACACTCAAACCTGAAATGCAATTACATCCTTTCAGGAAAACACACTCGCTGCACATTTATTGTGATGTGACTGCACACTGCAAGTCACATCACAATAAATTGGTCCGACGGCTGCATATGGACAGCAACATTAAGGTTTTTAACTCTTTCATCCAGTGCAGTAAACCACGAAACAAGTAAATCAAAAAAATGTAAGTGAGTTAATATTAAAAAATGCTGCAGGTAAACACTCAGGTGCACAGGTAAATACAGTGATCATCGTTCATCATTCCAAACTAATAGTTTTAACCTAAGCAGTGACCACTTACCCTCTGGTAGTAGACATAAGCCAGTACGCCAGCCACCAGTTCAATCAAGAAGATCAACAGCAGGAAGCAGAAATACTGTGGATAAGAGGACAGAGTCAGTGAGAGTAGTATAACCCATCTGAAGCTGTCTACACTCGTGACGGCTCAATAAAAACTTTTCATCAACTGCCATTGTGCTGCATCTGTTACTTCTAACACAGATGGCGATGTCACACAATAAACACAACCAGAAATCTATTTGACAGGCCGTGGAATCAGATTTCTCTCGGGTATCAAAGAAGTCTCCATGCTGCTTTAAAGCAGCTCTGCTTTGGATCATAATTAACTTCAAAACACCATCTTGGCAAAACACTGAATTACGGTGATTCAAGTATTAATCATCCCAAACTGCATAAACATTCATTTTAAAACAAGGAATATAACGAAACAGATCAGTGTAATTGACTAAAACTACAAACAAATCAGCAGCTAAAAACAAAAATGACAATAAAAAAAAATAAACACTGGTGGCTCTAATTGTAGGCCTTGCCCGCAATGGTATAATAAGCACTATTGTATGTACCGAAATGCAGAGCACAGTTATATAAACTGTGCAGTCAACAGATCACCCACACATTCAGAGTGCTCACACACACAGCTGCGGAATAAGCAAGATCATAGCTACACTTTTCTCAGCTTAAAATAACACGAGCACAAACTTGTGACTTTTCATAAAATGATTCAGATCCCCCCCACAAACATGCTGCGTAATGCAAACACACACACACAGCTAATTGGCCCCACCTGTCGCAGAGCGGGACACGACATTGTGACAGCGACAACAGTGCTGCTTCACTCAAGATCATTATGGAGAGACACATGCTGCAACGCACTCAGCGCGACACGGGAAACCGACAAACCACTGGTCAAACAAACAGCCGCAGGGGAGCAACGATCTCACAGAATGAATATGACACTTAGGCAAACATTCTCTTTTGTTTTGCAGTTATCACAGTAATAACAGGCAGAAACACAGACTGCTCTGTATCTCCTGGTTACAAAATTAAATAAAAAAAAAATCCAGTTAGTGAGCCTGCTGCCCACACAAAATGCTAACTTCACCCCTTCTCTAGCATCTCTCATTAATCTCCCAGAACTAATCTATAAATATATACAGCTGATCATCCAAAATGGACGACAGATTCTGAATCCTCTACGCATCTACCTCGTCACTCCTGCAAGCCTGTTTCTTTTTCCTATTGCTCCATCCATCAACAGTAGATAGATAGACCTATAAATAGTACTGCGGCAGTGAAGGTTCACCTCCTGCCTGCCTCTCTCCCGCTGGGCCCTGTCTCTGTAAAATAATGAGGACAGTAAGGGTCCTGTCAGAGCCATTTGTCAGCATCCAGGGACAGAACTTCAGACCAGGGAGAGAACAGATGAATTCCACGTTGTGAGGTTGTATGTAGTTGTGCACAGAAAGCAAAGAAGTCTTCAAGCATCGAGCTTCTCAGCACGGACGCAAAAATCTAGGACCAGAAAATCTGATTTTAAATACGCACTCTTGCTAAAACTGTGCTAAAATTCACATTCCTTCATCACGTACAAACACAAAGGTGGAGACCTGAGTACAAATCCCCTCCACGAGTCCCCGGTCTCACCGTGGACAGACAGCTTCTCTGCTCCCGGATGACAGCACAGCACCCCAAGAAGCCCGTAACCACCACCAGGCCGCCGGCCAGGATGAGGATGTATGCAGAGATGGCGAAAGTGCTGGATGCCAGCAGACTCAAGTAGTCACTCTTCTCCACCAGTGTCCAGACTCCTACACCCAAAACAGCTGCTCCACCCACCTAAAAGAAAGGGATGAGAAGAGGTGGAGGGGTAAAAAAAATATATATATATACACATTAGAGTACAAGTGTAAACAAACAATGTGAAACTAAATACGGGTGTAGCAGAGGGATTCAAAGAATAAAAACAGATGCAAAGACCCGATAAAAGCTTGGTGAAAAGGTTATACGAGAAAGGATCGATAGATGACTTGAACTTATTGTGAAAACATTGAGTGTGTCCAATTTGTCCGCTCAATCTTACAGAAAAACAAATACCAGACAAAAACAAAAAAAAAGCATAGCACTTCGAAGGACAGGAAGTGTCAAGTGAGGAAGTGAGTTTAATGCTACTGGATGAGTCACAAAAAGGCAACAATACAAGAGGACAACAGTGGGAGGGAGTGAAAAGGGGCACAAGATGGGGCCGAAAGAAAAGACAGGAAACAGAAAGAGAAACAGGGACAAGTGGCCGGACACAAACACACATAACAGCTACAGCAGGGGTGTAACGTCAGAGGTCGAATCAGGGCATAATGACCACTTCCTTACAAGCAGTCCTGGATAACAGACCAAGGGTGGCGTCCAGATCTGTTCCTCTCATCAGTTTCAAAGGCACACAGATAGGAAATGCCTCACAGAGCGTCTCCTCCTTCATCCTCCCATTCCATTTCCGTCAAAAACGACATTCACAAACTCACAACGACACACGGCCAACCAAAGAGGCACCAGTTGGATACACGCAGGGCCAACAGGGAGACGACTGTGCCCAAATGACAGCATATTTAAGACTTAAGTAGACTTCAGTAAGATTAAAACATAAGTGCAACTGGATTATAAAAACCTCAATTTATACTTAAACTGTTTTAAACTATTGCGCCAAGCGTGGGCCACGGTGTTCGCAAAAATGTGTTTTAAACTAACATGGCTTTGGAAAAGCTTGGGGCTCAATAGTAACTTATTCAATCTGAATCCAGTATCAACATTTACTGAATACATATCCCTTACAATCCCCGACACAAGCTATTTACCAGGGCTGCATCAATCTCATCCACAGCGTCCATACCAAAGTGGATAGTTTTGATATTTTTAGATAGATTTGTTTATTTATTTATAGATTTGACATTTTTGATGATGAACTAAATGTTTTTGCACAAAAAGCCAGCAACATTTTGCAAAAGATGCTCTTAAAACTTAAGTCTAAATAGGTGATGTGATGAAAAACATGCCAAAGGAGTGTGTTAGATCATTTGAAGGTGGTCAGCGTTAACCCCGAGCCTGATGATAAAGCTTGCTCCTCTCTCACACACAGATCTGTGTCTCTGGCTCTCTCACACTTTAAAAATGTTTCAAAGTGACCGCAGACACTCTTTTTGCAGTGAATTTCAGTATCATAAAGTGTGGTGCCAGAGAGCAGGTGTGACACACTGTTCCCCACGGCACACTCACAAGCCCTAAATAATCTATGACTCACTTTGGGCCAAGTCCATAAGTCAGCCATTTCAGAGAATCAGAGCTCTGCTTAATCTTCTCCCTCTTCCTACACAGCTCCTACAATGTCTCTCCGTCTGCAGCTTCAAAAGGAGCATTAAAGCGTTTTTACTATGTCTGAAAGTAAACAAAAATATGATTTCTCATGTTCTAAAGCATATCTAGTGAAAATTAACTGGAACTACTCTCTTTTAGTTCTTTAAAAACTTGATTACACATGATACTTAGTCATTTTGAGACCTGAGGAATGAATTCACGGGTATATTCACACTTGGCTTGGAGCAGTTGTTTCAAAACTGGGAGCGTTTGGAATATCAATGTGAACATCATGCATGTGTGTTGCACTCAGATAAAGTCCTGTGCTGATTGCCCTCACATGGGTCCTGCATGATGATAACTGCCAAAATTATCCAGTCAACAAGAGGGCAACATTTACCGCTCTCACTTACCCAGAAGAGAAAGTTGAAAACAAAGAGCAGGTACTTGAGACACACGGTCAGCCAGTCCTCCTGGTCATCTTTATAAACCGCCGACATCTTCTTTGCTCCAGATCAGCTCTGAAAGGACAGGATTTATTTTCCTCAATGTAAGAAGAGGAAACAAAATTTTAATCCTATGCTGCTAAGCAAAAACAAAGAAAAATACTGTCTCAGTTTGGTTTCCGCAAACCAAATGCAATAGATCCAAGGAAAATGAGAGGATAATGCAGCTGACACACAAATACTGAGACTGACAGGTAACTGGTGCAGGTCCAAATTAGTTCAGCACGACAAACCCACACATGTCAAGGCTCAGCTTATTGTCTTTTGACAGCTCTGCTTAAAATGTGTGCCACAGAAAGTGAGAGCAATCACGGTGACTGTGTTTGCAAAGGGATACAGCTGCCTATCAAATGTCACAACATGAACTACATCTCAGCTGCAACGTCGAGTCCCCTTTCCAGCACGTGCAGTTTGTATACTTTACCTTTTCAAATAAGCTACAAATACACAGCTGATCACACAGTAGTACACCTGAGTATGACAGAAAAAAAAAACTTACTAGCAAGCTAAAAATCACATTTCTGTCACAACACTGCAAATTCAGACTTTTAATTTGAACAATTTGCTCACTGAAACGTCTTCTGCAAGACTTCATTCAAGTTCATCTTAGCAGTCGTTCAGTGATGCATCATCCGAGTTCACAATATCATCTCCTCTTGTTATATCCACAAACCACATCTTTAAATTATTCATCACTCTGAACAGACCATAAAGCTCTGAATCGTCAATTGAGCTGAGCACAGTTCCAGTTCTGTAAATAAAAGGCCATGAGGTGGGAAGCACTTAGACCCATAAAACTGATCCGCACAGTATCCCTCTGTGGATAAGCACCAAAGCAAACAGTGCAGGTTTAATGTTTGTTGACCAGGGACTGTCATATTTGGGTCACATTTGTCTGGGCAGAAAAATGTTGAATTACTCATAACATTTAACCAGGCTTAAACATCAGCATTGAACATAAACAACCTAGAGACCTTGTTATTGTTGAGTACTGAAGCCCTATTTCTACAAAGACACATTATTGCTGACCTTTAAAATACAATTTCCCAATGTGGTAAATAACCAGAAAATAAATAAGATTACAAAACTAATTTAAAAGGAGTAAAAGCAGAAACTTCAGAGATGGATGTCTCCAGACCCTGACACATAAAGCCAAGCTATTTGCACTGTTAATGTGAAAGGAAATGCTTTTAATTTGTTGTGATTTGGGTAGACCCACAATTTTAATTTATTTTCATAATAATAATAACTCCATATCTCCAAGATCAAAACCCATGCATATGAGCATTTAGACTGAGGGAGAAGAATTGAAAAATTACACTTAAATAAATGCTATACAGGACATCCCACTAACTCATACATGAACTGTCAATATGAAAGTTACAGCTAATAGCTTCTCGTCTTGTCCTCACCTAATTAAATTCACCTGTGACAGCTCCTAGCTTCTTTAAATGTGCAATTATAGTGGAATATGTGCAATTTAAATATAACCTACATCTTTTAAACCACGTAGCTAATGTAGCTAAGATAAGCTAGCGGTTTACTTGGGATGTCCACTTCTCTTAATTCATGTGTCGACTGCCAACGTCAGATACCCGCTAAAATGCTTCCTTCTGGGATGAAATGCTCTGCCTCGGAGATTTCGGGCTGTAACCACTGCGGGTCTCCACAACCGTAAGAACCAGGACATAAAATCAAGCACATTACGCCCGTAAGCCAAACTTTCTTGCCTCCCTTTTGCAGGACAGGGTGTAACGTTAAGCTAGAGCATCCCCAAAAACAAAAAACACCTGCGTGGCTGATGCGCAGGACAAAGTTTCACTGAATTACCTTGCCGTTGCATCGACAAACCAACGTTTTCGTGTCCAGCCAAGAACATACTCACCAGAAGGCCGTTTAATGAGGACAAACAACCCCCGTTTGGGTGCTACGTTCCCGTCAGATCACAGTGTACGGCACTGCACCAGTGAGCGTCTCGTCCAGCCGAGCTTGTTGCTTTCAGGGTGTCCGGCAGGAGGTTTGTGCTGATGCTGCCTTCGAGTGAGGCTCGAATTTCTGAAGTTCATGAGTTTTATCTGACTTTTATATGTTTATATTCAGCTCAAAAATAATACCCTGACAAAGACCCAAGAGAAAACCTGTTTCAGATAAGACAATAGTATGTCTTTATTAGATGTATTTCTGTGGAAACGCGCATACCATTGTCATTCAAAAAGAAGATATGCTTTGATTTTCTTTCTACCTACCAGATCTATTCAGGTCTGCTACTGTTATGAAACTTTCCTTTTGCAGCCACTGTGCAGGTGGACACAAGCACTATTAAAACAATCAATACAAGGTCAAAACGTAATAGATATTAACAGTAATGTACATCGAGTTCCATTTAAATGCCTTATGCAACATAAACATGCTTCTCTCTCCCTGTGTGTCTCTCTTTCTCACTCACACACTCAAAATAACTTCATGAAGGTAGACAGACAAAGTTGTGGTACATTTTGCGGTTATAAAAAAATATAAATGCTGACACTGTGTTCTATTTTAATTGTAAATGTATTAACTATCAATAAGATGTACAATTATTGGGCTATATACAATACTGAAAACAATACAATTGTTCGTTTTAACATTTCTGAAATTCCTTGAAGGCAGCGCAGTGTGAACTTGTGGAAAGGGTCACACTTGACAGAGTCAACCACAAGATAGGCTGAATAGCAGCGTGCCATTAACGGCACAACCTTGGTTACAGTGTAACCACATATCCCCTGAAGAATTTCACAATGAGGTGGTCATGAATGAACAAAGGTAAAGAAGGAAAAAGCACAGACTGCAGTGAACATAGCCTCAAACTTAGTGTGAAACCGTTTTCTTTGCAAGGCCAGTGAATGGATGTTCGTGCAGCAGAAGCTTTTGCTGTTGACTTGGATACATCTTATTGTGGATTCCAGTCAAGCAAGTGAGACTAACAATTCGTTTTCTGGTTGCTCTTCTTTATGTAAAGACTACGAAATGACAGAACAGAGCGCCTCTGGGACCCCAAAGGAGAAGATGGTAATGTGGTATTTCAGCAGTGAGCAGATCAACACTAGATGTATTCACTTTTTTTTTTTCTTAAGTCAAACATCATTTAATCACCAAAAAAATGCAGCTATATATGAAACTCATAATACTTTAGGTGATTTTAAAAAATGGAAAGAACAAGAACAAAACATACAGACATCATACTCTTGAGAAATAATGAATCATGACAGACATGTGTATTCATGACATTAAAGCCAAAAATGTCTTATAAAGTAACTGATCTCTGGTCAGTGTCCCTCAACCATCCCCAGCCAAATGTGCTCAGCGAATCTTTTTCACGTATTCATGGTTTTTCATCACAAGCAAGACCCTCTCTCTTAGAACAGACTCTTCACCATGTATTCACCTCTTTTTCCACTTCAGTAATTCAATAAGCTTGCAGCCTGTTAGGAGTAAAATGATGGCTGCAGGGGGAGGAACTCTGCAGCGGCCACCTGGACTGGCGACAAGCAGTCTACCAAAGCAACATTACTTAGCAGAGGATGTCTTCCGTTGGGTCAAGTTTTCCTCGACGAACCAGAACGTAAAAATACTACAGGACACCATCGTAGGAGTGCGTGTCCGTTTGCCATTTTCCTCATATTAACACAGGTGACACATGGTAGAACAAAGAAAAATGTGGTTTTCCCTGAAAGCCAGCTCATTTCTATGCCTGGCCAGTGTCTCTGTGTCCAGTCTCATTCTGCTGTAGTTTGTTTATCGTCACTCATCCTTTGTAGTCTGCTAAGCCCTCTAATGCTTTCTCCCACTGGGGGTTAGAAGCAGGGCATGACTGAGCATGCATGTCAAACACAAACTGATTAAGGCGAAAGCAAACATAATGTGCATTGGTGTGTGGATATGCAGTTGTATGAGTGACAAAGAGGAAAGAGGTTTAGAGAGAGAGAGAAAGTAGCAGGAAGACTACTTGCTACTGCAGTGTTATGCATCCATTCATTTAAATTTCACATTATGTTTGCCAAGTTTGGTCATCTGTTTGTTTGGATGTGTGCCTGTTCAGTTTGGTAGACAGCTGGGTGTTTGTCCCACGGTTAAACTGCGCACAGAGAAGATGACAATTGCTTAAGATGTGCGAACATAATGAGCGAATACAAGAAAATTAATATGAATAGGTGGAGAAAAAAAAAGTCTCGCTTGAGAGATATTTTTAAATGACGAATGAGACTAAGTTACACAGAGGATTAATACCATTTTGAAGCATTTTGTTTGTTCTTTGCATACTTTAGTGAGTAGTTTGATATAGTTTTGTGTAGGCCAAAGGTTCAGTTCACAGCAGTGCCCTGTAAAAGTGCATTGGAGCAAAGACTGAGCCACTCAACCTGCTTGTCGTGCCTGACCTCTTGTGGTCAGACTCACCTGGAAGCCACATGGCCTCTTCAAAGAGAGAGAGACAAGTTCTAGTTTTCAAAATACATAACAGACACCTTCAAGAACCTTGAGAACTATCAGACTGTGCTTTCTCTTTTGTTTGCTGGAGCAGGAAAAGCCAGGATGGATTTCTTGGAAGTGAACCAACAGCCCTTTTTACCAGGAAAGCAGGAAATTGCCACAGTAAAAGCTCACGGGCATCGTGTCAAGAAAACCCTTCTGTTTTCATTCTTTTAAGGTTCATTGTAACTGATAGTGATCATATTAATAGTGTAATGCCATATACCGTGATACCCTGAAAAACGTGATATTTTCTCAGATGGCTGGCTCTGGAAATCTTATTGGCTACTATTGCAACCTTGTCTCCAGAATTAGTGACATTAGCTTAGACACTAACATATCTACAAGAGGAAACGCAAGAAACACACTCTGCATGACTACTTCTGACGCTTTAAGTAGCCTACATTTTGCTCATAACACTTACATACTTTAAAGATAAAAGTTTGAAGGACTTTTATCTGTAACACAGCATTTTCTTTTCATTGTGTTTCAGCAGGTCTCACAGGATCTTCAACCACTGCATGTGTTCGCATCAAAGGAGTTAAAGTAGGTTTTCTTTTTTAACCAGGAAGTGTAACTTAAAGAGGCTATCGGGGCTCACGCAGCAGCTATAGGTGTGTCGTGTAATGGAGTGGGCGTGCCTTACAGTCAAGTGACGCCTGCGAGACTGCAGCTGGATGAGACCCTCCTGCTCGCAGCCGCAGAGCGCGCGCGCGGAGGGGGGCGTGGTCTGTCGTGACGTGTTCCGTGCGACAACACGCTGAAACGAAACTCAGTCAAGAAAACTTCTGAACCAGGCGCCTTCAAGCTCCAAGTGTAGTTTGCGTTGGGTTTTTTTTCTCATAAAAGTTGATACATTACAGGTAAGAATGATAATATAGTTCAGTTGTTCGCTTTTCTTTATGTGTGTCTTTTCAGAATCAGAATCAGATTTGTCTTTATTGCCATGTAAGTGAAGAGGTTTCACAATACTAGGAATTTCTCCTGGTGATTGGTACATACGTAGAACATAAGAACGAGTAACATATAATAATAGAATAAAATAAAATAGAATAAGGTAAAACAAAATAAAATAAGATAAGTAAAATAAATATGGTTCTGGAGGTAGTACAAAAGTGAGGTACATATGATAAAAACAAAACGCTTTTTTCACCCTTTACAGTTGTATTGTATGAGTTGTTGTAAGTGTAATTTTACTTATTAATTCTTGCCCAGATATGGCATCTGCCAGCAGTCTGCTGTCAGAGGAGAAGTTCCTGTGTCCCATCTGTCTGGAAGTGTTCACTGAGCCAGTCTCAACGCCATGTGGACATAACTTCTGCAGCGCATGTATCCAGAAGTATTGGGACAGCAGTGACGTTTGCCAGTGTCCATTTTGCAAAAAGACGTTTTCTCCGAGGCCCGAGCTGCAAGTCAACACTGTCCTCTCTGAGTTAGCTGCTGGGTTCAAGACGTTAGTTCAAGTCAAAGCCTCAACTCCAGACCCAGAACTTCTTGAAACAGCAGCTGTTCTTTGTGATATCTGCTCTGAGATAAAGGAAAAGGCCGTTAAGTCTTGCCTGACGTGCCTGGTGTCTTTCTGTGAAGTGCACTTTGAACCACATCGCAGAGTTGCTATTCTCAAAAGCCACACATTATTAGACCCGGTGAAGGATCTTGATGACAGGATGTGCAAGACCCATAACAAGATAACAGAACTGTACTGTACGACTGACCGGGCCTGCATTTGTGCCCTGTGTTTCAAAACCGATCACAAGGGTCACTGCATTGTCCCACTTGAGGAAGAATATGAATCAATGATGGCAAAAAAAGATGATACAGTAGCAAATATCTTAAAGATGATACAGTCGCGGTCTGAGAAGATTGTCGAAATTGAAAACGTTGTTGATGTCAAGCAGAGAGAAGCTGAGAAAGAAAAAGAAGCCAGTGTGCAGGTCTTCACTGACTTGATCAACTTCATTCAGAGAAACCAGGCCGAGCTTGTTGAGGTGATTGACGAGAGGTACAGAGCAGAAAAACAAAAGGCTGAAGGTTTTCTCACCGAACTGAAGGCAGAAATTGCTGAGCTTGAAAGCAGAAGCAACCAGCTGGAGCGGCTGTCGCAGTCAGAGGATCACCATCTTTTTCTCAAGAGTTTCCCAACCTTGTGCGCTCCTTTGAACAAGGACTGGACCAGCACTCATGTTCACAGTAATCTGTCTTTTGAGGAAGTCAGAGATGATGTTAATCAGCTCAAACAGAGAATTGACGAAATAATGGAAAAGCTTCCTGAGATCAAAATGAAAAGGATGAGAGAACATGCGGTGGACTTGTCTCTTGACCCTGACACAGCATACTGCTCACTTGTCATTAGCCAGGATGGAAAACAAGTACAATGTGGAGAAAAAAAACAGAATCTTTCCCCTAATCCAAAGAGGTTTGAAATATATTCAGATGTTTTGGCAAAAGAGGGGTTCACAGCAGGGAAGTTTTACTATGAGGTGCAAGTGAAAGGAAAGACTGACTGGATGGTTGGACTGGTCAGAGAGTCAGTCGAAAGAAAGAAGGACACACGTCTCTCACCGAAGACTGGTGCCTGGATCATCGGGCTTGATGATGGTATATATAGCGCATATGCAAATCCAAGTGTTAAAATCACAGTGAAAGAAAAGCTTGAGAAGGTGGGCATCTTTGTGGACTATGAAAAGGGAATCGTTTCTTTCTATGATGTGAATTCTAAATCACATATCTATTCTTTCACTTGCTGCTACTTTAGAGAGAAAATTTATCCATACTTTGGCCTTCAGGATAACATAAGTGGAAAAAACTCTGCACCTCTCATCATAATGCCTGTACCTCAAACACAATGAGCTTGTTCCTTGACCTTTGGCACTTCTTTGAACGCCAGGGAAAAATTAACTTTCTCCTAATACGCTTAGCAAGCCTGCTTGAAGTCTTCACAGCAAATACCAAATGGTGTATTGTAGTCAAACAGATTCTTTAGTATCTGAAATGTTTTCTATGACATTTTGTGCATTTGATCCTTTGTCAAGATATTCTCTTGCTCTGCCATGCTACAGTATGTGTCATGTTCATGAAGATAAATCGCAGTCAGGGTGTATCAGGTGGAGATCTGCAGAGAGAGAAAGCTGTTCTTGTAATTCACAGTGGCTTGAAAATGAAGAGCTTTTTTTTTATGAGTGTGTATAAATAAACTACACATCTATACGACTTCATCGTGTCATTCCTACACAGAATCTCTTCCACAATGTTAAACACACAGCTGTGAAGTGTCTGAGCAACTCTGGTATGTAGAATGTGGGCGGAACAATAAAGTAAAGAGGACTCTGACTCCCTCCCTGGGCCATTTTTGAAAATGAAGTAAAAAAAATAATACATTGCTGATTTTTCACAAGACTTAAGGCATTTGATTGCTCCAACTCCTCTCTTTTCTACACTTTTTAAACCAATGTAATGCCTGTACACATATCACTACACGATGTCCAAGACAAATACACATCAAAGTCTGTGAAATTGTGATATTTAGGTCTCCTAAGCTACATTTCACTGCAAGACCACCGTTATAAGTCAGTCTCGGTGAACCCTGGCTCTTTGCATTATTCGGCATTTTAGGTGGATGATGGAAGTCAACGCCTCTTTAAGTCTTGGTCATGTTACCTGCTTTGTGAGGCTTCTAAATCATCAATCAATAGTGGTCTGCCCACTGCTTTCACTCCTCGCTCCTGCCTATGGGCTCCTGCCCCCACAATGATTATGTGTGTGTGTGTACATGTGATAGAGGAGATGCACACATTATCCTCAAGTGTGATGCGTGGGCCGATGTTCTTGAGCACCACTGATGGAGCTCATCCATAACTGTGACTAAAACCTGCTGTGTTTCATTGTACTTGGATTTCATTAATGGGACACGAGCCCATTTTTCTTTAGTGACAGATATCTTGCAGTATTATTCAAAGTACCTTCTACTACTACTGAATTTGATAAGAGTATGGGGGGGTAGCCTTGGTTAATGAAAGAGGTATGGATGCAGACATTAGTATGGAGTATGAAATCTAACTTCCCATGAAAATCGTTTGTCATGTCTTAAATCTTTTTCTTCCAGTGATACAGGCTATTGAGAGTCAGCAGGAATCAGCTGGAAAATTGAGTGTTTTAGACTCAACCTAATATAAGGTTGATTTTAAATATGAGTGAAAGTGAGGGTTCCCTGGTAACTCACCTGACAGAGTGTGTACGTCATGTACTCAGTCCTCAGTACCTGGCTTGAAGGGAATAGGGGATATTGGGAAAAGTGTCAATCATCACGACTCCCTCCGTGGATCCAAAATACAAGCATGTTGTTGTCACAGGCGCACCACAATCAGTGCCGACACAGCAGGTGTTATGCCTTTAGCAGCCAATGAAAAGCACCTGCTGTGACTTCACTGATTGGGATGCGGAAAAGAGGGAAAGAGGCCTGAAAGATTCAAGAGGAGTGATACACTTTCAACAAGTTGTCAGGGTGTATAGTTACTTTATTTTAGTGATTATGTTTTTTTGGGGGGGGGGGTACAGGTTAAAGTTATGTGGATGAACACTGTAAAAGTAAAAAAAAATATATATAAAGGTATAAGCAACAGAATGTAGCCTTCTTAAAGTATCAAGAATAAAAGTACTCCTTATGCAGAATGGCCCCTGTCAGTGTTATATTGTTATAACATTGGGTCAGGACTGTTGTTGCATTAATAGCAACTGAAATGCTACATTTAGCCTGCTGCTACGTAATCTATAATAATGCATTAAATCTTAATCTGATGTATACGTGTATTAGAGGAAAAAGAAATATTCATTCTCACTGATATAGTAAGTAGCCTGGAATTTTATTTATATTTACTGTGTTTTTTGTATTTATAGTTACTTTTCACCACTGGGCAAATTACAGTTAAGCTTTAACAACCGCTGTGTTTACATCCACATAGTGAACAGTAAGTTACATAGAAACTAGTTAATAAAGCAATTGAACAATTGTACAATGCTGTCAAAATGTCTGCTCTTCAAGTTACTGTAGCCTACCACAATTTACTTTCTGTAATTCTCGCTGGTTCTTGACGTTGTCCAGATAATCCTGGTAAAGGGGGTTTCTTCTGATTGGCTGAGAACAGCACACCTTACAGCCTTACATTTGATTTAAATATTAATGTACCACCGGAAACGCTCAGCAGTGGATACTGTAGGCTAAATGTTCGAAGACTATAGCCTACTTCATTTATACATGGCTCAAAAACAGTATCACCAGTCAGAAATAACTGTGGAGTATGAAACACCTGTGTTACATAAGCGCGCGGCTGAGGAGCGGACTGGTTGCCAGAGAGCTGGGAATCTGCTTCTGTGGGAAAGCCGGGTGTTAGGAGGCATCCGGCTTTGAGAAGCACAAATTTAGTCACGATTCTTTTCAGGGTTTCGCGTGTAACGAGAGCACAGTGTCACAGTTTGAACCCCCTTGAACTTTTTCGCTCCGGGAACCCCTTCGGGATTACGCAAAGGACTTTCCACAGCGCGAACGGAAGCAGGATAAGCGACTTTCTGTCTGCGAGTCCCAAATGCTGAGGATGTTTCCAGGACAAGCGGAGTGAGAAGAAGCTCTTCTAAGGAGTTTTAGTTATACTGCGCAACTGAGTACCCTTTTTTATATATTCGTGGGCGACACTTTACATTTTCTCTGGATTTAAAACGCCTAAACGTTCATGGACACAGTGACTCCTACCGGGATCAAACCTGCAACCTTTCAGTCGCAGCGCAGCCTCTCCAACCAATAGACGGCTCTGCCACCCAGAGTCCTCCCACTAAAACAACCTGTTATCACATCTACAGTATGGACAACTGTACGTTGCACCTCCAGCAAACCCATCTAACAACTTTTCCCGGGGAATGGATTTAATTGTGTCAAAACGGGGATGCCTGCGTCTCCCATCATGACTGTCGTCTTTACACATTTTCCTGCCATACATCCAGTGGCTTACTGTTATTTTTGACACGTTTCTATTAAGAATTCAGATCCTCCGTACACTTAAAAGAGTTGTAGCCTAAATCTCGCCGGCTCTCATGGGACTGAGGCATTCGTCGCGTTGTTTGCTGCTACGGCGGAAGATGGCGGAGGCGGACAGCTCGGAGGTAGGGACCTTGTGGTGTCCTGCAGCCGGTGATAGCGGGACCGGGACACTCTCAGCATGGTTATTTTGATGGCGTGACAACACTTATGACTTAAATACTTTGTGTGCATCTGTTGTTTTTTCTTATCACCGTCGCATCCGCATTTAAGAATCGGCGTTGCACTACGGTGGCGTGCAAGCTAAGGAAAAGTGCATTTTCTCAGAGTCCTGCAGATGTTACGGACGATCTGAGCCCCGACCCCCTGTATTTACAATAATGGTGATAATGCATGCAGATGGTTTGCAGTTAGGTTAAGATCCGCTCCGGATGCATGGACGTCTTAAACGTCCCCTTGTCCGCTGTCCTTGGTGCTGAAACGGAACCTGCGTCTTCTGCCGGCTCTTCTGAGTCTGCTGTCTGTGTGGTATTATATTAATAGCTTGTGTTTTTAAGAATTTTTGACCGCTTATTATATAATTTGTCTTTGGCTTGAAGTTGATGGACTATGAATCTGTATCTGCCGCCGTATTAAAGTACAGGCAGGTCCAGTAAGTTAGCATTTTGCCGAAAACGCCAGGCTAAATAAATACAGTGCACCTGGTGCTTGTGTTTAATTGTATTTTGCAGTTCGAATGCTGCTCTGTTACATGCATGTCAAATGAACTTAAATTCGTGGTTCTGTTATTTCCTTCCATGAAATTCTTAAACCCTTTTTGACTCCTTCTTGTAAATCCTTGTAAATCCCTCCCCTTTTTTTCTTATTCCTCCTTAACAGCGGCAACAGTCTGTCTCGTCCCCCCTCTCCCAGTCAGCCCAGCCCTCCCCACTGCCTAAACCAGTGCCTACTGCCCACCATGTGCCCTGCATCCCCCATACGCCTCATGTAGCGGCCCTGGCCACCTGTCCTGGCCGAGGCAAGATTGCCAAGTTCATCAGCCCAGAGGAAATGACATCACGGGACTACTACTTCGACTCGTACGCCCACTTTGGCATCCATGAGGTAGGCAGGCCTGGCTGACAAATGGCAGCTTGGTATGGCCAGGGTGAAGGAATGACACCAGTGACTTCTGTCTAACCTGATACTCCTCAGCTTGCCAAAAAGTTTCAGTCCTGTTGGTCAGGTCTTCTGGCAGTAGGATGTGTCAAAAACTTTGGCTGAGTTAACACCAACAAATTTCCATGGGTGGACATGCTTTGGTTTTGGTAGCGATAGTAAGAGTAAAGTAAGTACAAAATAAGAGGAATCCCCTCCTCTAGTACTACATGAGTTTTAAGAAATTATGAAACCAAACACAATCAAAAACCTAAAGTTTAAAGCAAAACTGGGCTCAAACATAAACTTCAGAGCCACTGTCTGCTTACAAACAACCTAACTTAAAGTTTTAAGAATGATATGTTGCAAGGAGATTGAAAGTTCCTGAATTATCAGCGTTGATGGATGGTGTCACCATGCTGGAAAAAGAACAGCCTGTTCCGTTACCATCTGGCACAGAAGGCACCAGATGCATGTTAACAGTCTACACGCAGAGCTCCATAAATGTAAACAATCTGTGTCTTGTCTTTTACAGTCATCTACACTGAACTGCTGAATAAGGTTGTCGAGCTGCATCCCAGCTAGTGACCTTGATGTGCGGCTATGGTGGAAAAGTTCGGGGACATATAGACCTTCTTTAAATGTTCATATTTAGCATGTGGGTCAGGGTTTTGTCTCCTCCCAGACAAAGAGAGTGTCCTGATTAGAAAGCAAAGCAAGAAAGACCAGAAGTGGGATGTGTGAATGGGCTCAGGGAGATGGATATCAGTCGGTCCCCAAAGGCTTTGTGTTGTACTCCTGTCTATTTCAAGAAGCTCTTCCACTGTCACAGAGGCTTTTGGCCTAAATACTGCTACAGCTACCTCATTATACATGAGAAAATGTAAATGTATAATATAACTCACAGGATGAGGAAAATAGGCAACTGCCCATTTTTAATATAATGCATACACATATATTTGTTATGTAACATTATGTGTTTTATGTATTCCTTTGAGCTTTGGTCTATACCAGTTCCATATAGAAACTATAGCGGTTTGCGTGTTATTCAAGACCACAAAAATTATGCATCACAGCTTTACTTTATCTCTAATTTACACAGGAGATGCTGAAAGACGAGGTGCGGACGCTGACCTACAGGAACGCCATGTACCACAACAAGCATGTGTTCAAAGATAAAATCGTCCTGGATGTGGGTAGTGGCACTGGGATCCTTTCTATGTTTGCTGCCAATGCCGGCGCTAAACACGTGTATGGGGTGAGGCAGATAGATGTGCCCTTTGACCACAACCAAAGCCCGGACAGTGTAAAATTCTCATCATAATCGTCTAACAGCTTCTGTTTGTGTCAGAATGTGTGCATTTTCACTGGCCAATTTCATATCATATCTGGCTTCATTATCTTTCATACGTAGCCCCACTCCCTGTCCTCTTCCACCCTCCCCCACAGTCATGCACACACATACCCTGTCTTTTTAAAATTCATCTGAAGTAGCTAGCATCTTGTGTTTGGTCTAGAAAGGGGTAATCTCTCTCAAACAATCTTACACGTAGCAGCGAGGGAAACTGGCTTCCCACAGAGCCAGTCTGTAAGTCACAGGTTATACATTATCAACAGTGTCTCCCCAGTTATGTATGATTCATACACTGTATTACACTTATGGGATGGGAGAGAAAAGGATGTATTAGTTTTCATGCTGCTCGAGGTCTAAGATAAGCAACCAGGCACATTACAATTTAGATGGATTAGCAGTGTTTGATTAAATTTGTCTTTCCAATATCACCCCAAAGGTTAACCTACTGTGCATGTTAAGGGAAAACCACACTGATGAAGAAATAATGGGGTTTTTTTTCCAATTAAGGAAGATTAAATATTTTTTCTGCATTCTTAAAATAATGAAATGTCATGTTGTGTCATTGTGACAAACAACAAATAGTTTCTTGTGGTTTTATCCTCGTGTCCGCAGATTGAATGTTCGAGTATATCCGAATATTCAGAGAAGATCATCAAGTCAAATCACCTACACAACGGTGAGTTGAAGTGGTTTTTCTATTGCTGTAAAATGTGTTATATCTATCTGTCTGAGTGCCCGACAGTGTGATGACATCTGGATTAGAAGTAGTGTGAAAAATCTGCATATTTCCATCACTGCCTTCACACTTGACAATATTAGTCACAGTTTCGACGGTTAACTGGCAGCTCGCCTCTAATGTCAAATAGCCCTAATCTCTGCCATCAATCAGAATCCCCTCAGTGGTGCTGATTACCATTGTAAAATGCCACCATGAACTTCACAGATGGAGGACTGACAACAGATGGTGGCTTTCGTATCCTGTACATTTGATACAGAGCCGGTTTTTGTTTCATCTGTTTGCATTTCAGGCATTTCAACCTGATGTTCTTAGTTATGCATACATGAATGAACACCAGTGTATGTTAATAGTAAGTCTTTATTGTGTATTTATACAGTGATGGCTGCAAATAGTAATCATTGATAAGTATCCAAAGAAATTCTGTGCAGTAGTGGTTATTAATAATGATAAAAAAAAACATTGGAAAACACAGTTATTGCATCAACTAAAATACAATTTCCCACATTTTTTTAAGGTGTTGCAGTTTAAGAAAGAGTTTACAAAGAAAGCGTCTGCACATTATTCATCTTTAAGGCAGAAGAAATTATATGTGACACAAGCCAAACCCATCTGAGCATATTACACATTTTTTCTTTACAAGTTAGTTCATCATTTTCCTTACAGTCCTTTTCTAAGTTTCCAAAAATACGCAGTAGCTCCATTTATTTCACACAGTTACAGACTCTGTACTGCGTTACATCCATTTTACTTTGCCATGTAGTACATCCATATCATGGGTCAAAAGGGCACAAATGGAAAACAAACAAGACAAATCAAATTCATGCATGAATCACAGAGGCATGTGATGAGAGTTGTAATTAAGCTGTGCTCATTTGTACCAAAGGGTAAGGCAAAGAATAAAAAAGGAAAAGAAAAAAAACAATGTCATCTGAGAAGAGAATCATTGTTCGATTTGTATTAATGTGATGAAGATGCCGTGTGTTCATTTGTTGCCTGCTGTTTTGTGGCTCTCCGTACCGCAGTCATTACCATCTTCAAGGGCAAGGTGGAGGAGGTGGAGCTGCCTGTGGAGAAGGTGGACATTATCATCTCAGAGTGGATGGGCTATTGCCTCTTCTATGAATCCATGCTCAACACTGTCATCTTCGCCAGGGACAAGTGGCTGGTAAGATGGTGCTGCTGGAGGCTTGAGGCCGGTGGGCTGGACTTGTGTGTGTGTCCGGCTGGACAAATAAGGCTTTGACACATACAGTAAACACACCAGACAATGATGAAGTAGAGGGTTTACTGCACACTTGTGTCTGGTGCTCAGATGCTGAAGTCATATGCGAACAGGCTGAAGTCTTACTTCGGTAGCTGCCTGCAAGCTTGAAACTCGGCACGTGATGTCATATTACATGCCGGGTGTGAGAATAATAAAGATGATGGATGGCCCTGTGCGTGTGTGTGCAGTGATTCCTGAAGCTTTTCTCGTATTCAGAAACCTGGAGGCCTGATGTTTCCTGACAGAGCTGCACTCTATGTTGTGGCCATCGAAGACCGGCAGTACAAGGACTTCAAGATTCATTGTGAGTAACCATGGCAAATCTGTTCACTTTTTCTCTCACGTTTTTGCTAAGTCATTGCTTTTTCTCTGTCTCTCTGTACAGAGGGTAATTAATAACCACTGAGCAGATGAAGTGAAATCACATTCACACTTAGTTAAAACTTAACCAAAAGATTGCATTAATTGGCATGTTTTTGCCTCCCAGGGACAGCTGACATATGATAAGCATATGAAGTTAAAGTTAGCATGGCAGTTTACACATACAGAGGAGACACAGAGCAGCATTAGCATTTATTTGAAGTTGTGTTTCTGTTCACCTCATACATATTACAAGTCCAGTATTTACTCTCCTATTAGCTCTGTTTTTCTCTCCACAACTCCTGAAGGAAAACGAAGCTCTTCAGCTAAATGCTAAATGCTCCAATAAGTTCATTTGCTAGTCACAAAAATCTGTCTGCTGTTTCGTGTGATGTGAGCATTGAGACTAATTAAAACAATACAGCTGCATGATGTAAAATCAAAACTGAAAGTCAAAAATGCTCCGTAGAGCTGAAAGGAACTGCAGAATGAGTTCATGACTGTGTTCCATTACGTTACACACAGTCATTTAATCCATTGTTAATATGAAAATATCAATTAGAGCAGCATGAGCATAAACAAAAGGTCTTGGGTTTGTCACATTTTAATGAACCATCGGGTCTGTAATTATAATTATTAGTTAGTCATTAATAAGGAATTTCTCCACCACAGAGCCCATCAGGTTGGAGTCTGAAGCGTTGATCAATGGATTTAAGTCAGCAGTTTTTTTATAGACGTGGTCAATATGTCAACTTAAGCTCACTGAGTTAAAGTTAGAAAGTTATGTTATGCATTTGTGCAGCCTAGCATATATTTTAGCATAAAGTTAAAGCAAGTTATGCTGAATTATACAACAGTATAAAGGATTTTCCTAAACCTGGCAACCCGCTTTATATGTACAAATGGCTTTTTACTGATTACTAATCAAAAGTATTGATTAGCCATTATTAAAGCCATTACTTCCAATATAGAAACACTATTTAAAATGTGCCTTAGGCTATTAGAAAGTAGTACCAAAGGTATTTCACCCTGCGTGGGGCGTTTAGCTCACAATACATTCTCTGCTCTAGTTGTGTTTCAATAACTATCATAGCAGGAGTTCTGAGCTTAACATTGTGATTGAGATGAAAGCACCAATATTAAAAGGCACCATTCGCACTTGTACTTAGACACCAAATCTGGGTTAATAACTCCTACAGAGTTTCCTTTTAGTGCACAGGTGGTCTTGTCTGTTTTATTACATACATACTTTCACATAAATCCCAAAAGAATTCAGTCAACCCAAACCCTCGCACTCTTATTTATAGTTTCTCTCTGCGTTGGTGGCACATTCCACCTTCTCGTCATTCAGATTTAGTGTTTGGCCCCCTGACAAAGAAAGGTGGAGTGAAGGGACAGAGGGAATGGGGGAGGAAAATGCCTGCTTGGTGTGTTTTCTGTCCAAATTATTATAATAATAATAAAAAAAGACTGCCAGACATGGTGGAGGAGGTGGAGGAGGAGGCCCGAGTCTATTTTCAGGAGGGCTTGTCTTTCTCAGCATAGGGCTGGATAGACAGAAAGACAGTGTCAAAGCTGGACTGTCTCTGTCTGTCTCGCTTTAGTCTTACTTTCTCTGCTACCTTTTTTCCCCTGATAATAAGTGTATGAAAATTCAGAAATGATTTTTATGTTGTGTTTATGCACAGGGTGGGAGAACGTGTATGGCTTCGACATGAGCTGCATTCGCAATGTGGCCATCAAAGAGCCTCTGGTGGATGTGGTAGACCCCAAGCAGGTGGTGACTAATGCCTGCCTCCTGAAGGTTAGTCCATGTCATTTGTCTCTCATGCCACATTGTTTTGTACTTTGAAAAAAAAAACAGCGTGTTCAAGGCACACATCCCAGCAAGCAAAGTTTTTAAATCTGTTTTGTCTGAGACAGCTATCAATACCTGAGCCAACCTGAACATCCAGCTGAGACTGTTTTCTAGCACACTATACAGGTTCCTGGAGAGCTGTAATAGACTGTGGCCCTGTTTTCAATCTTGAAGATACAACAGTGGCTTGTCTTTCATCTCGCAAATGAACAGAGGATAAGAGCATTCAGAGAGGCAATAGTCTCTTTCTTTGTCCCCTTCACCTTTCTTTTCATTGCCTTTCCTCTTTCACTGTTCCTTGTCTGCTTCAGTTTTTTCTTCCAATTCTGAGCATCCAATATCTTCAGTCCTATTTCTCCCTCTTTTTTTGTCTCATATCATGTTGTAGTCTCATTTCTCCTTCTGTCGTTCCTCCACACTTCCTCTTACCCTTCATCTTCTGTCACATTCTCTGATTTAAACAATGTCAGGCCTCACTAGTCTGAGTGAATAGGGAGGTCTCGCTCCGGCTCTCCCTCAGTGCGATGGTGAAATGTCACACAAGAGCAGGCATTGAGTCACCGGTGGGGCTGAGACAGGCTCTCCCATCACTTGAATAAGCACCAGCCCTCCTTTTGTGTTCAAGAAGGTGATTTATGTGTCAGGTTGGAGGGTGGTTAGTAGTCAGTGACATGCTGGTCTGAAGATTAATTCTCACCGTCTGTATCTCTTTCACATGCATGTATTCACCCCAAGCCCATCTTAAATCAAACTGCCACTCATTCCTCACACGCTAAAATTACAAAGTTGCTCCCAGGGACTCCCCCCAACTCCTCCGCCTCCTCCCACAATTTGCTGTATATGAACAATGATTGTATCATTGGAAAGGACAGAGGTGTTAAATCGTAATCTGTCATGCTGACGCCACATGGCCGGGCGATCCGTAGCCCAGTAGGCTGGGCAAGATGAACACATCCTCTTAAATACAACATCATCTACATGCAAAGCAGACACACCTGCTCCACTCCTATTTTCAGACCCACAGTGATGCCTGCCAGGTAACAAAATGTGATAGTTGAATTTGTGACCATATTCATAAGGCAATGCTTGATATAGATGCACACACACACACACACACACACACGCACAGCCTCCCTCTCTTGTGGACTTGAGGGAGCACACCCACACAGCATGTGTACTGTGAGCAGGCTTCGTTTGCCAGCCGTGATTCAACCTGTGGGCTTTCACAAACATGCACTCACTCACACATGCACAACGATGGTGAATAATCAAGAAAGATTGACATATACATGATCCACAAGTGTGTGTGAAGTGGCAGGTGGGTGTGACAACTTGTGTGTGTGTGCCTGCGCTTGTGCACGTGGTGTCCTGTTGCTGCTACTCACTCATGACATTTAATGAACTGAATAGTGATATCTCTTGAAAGCAGTATTTGAAAAAGTATGTTTTTCTTTTTTTTTTTTTTTTTTTGAATACCCACAGGAAGTGGACATCTACACTGTGAAGCCAGAGGACCTGTCCTTCACGTCCGCCTTCTGTCTCCAGATCCAGCGCAACGATTACGTCCACGCTTTGGTCACCTATTTCAACATCGAATTCACCAAATGTCACAAGAAGACTGGCTTCTCCACCGGTGAGCGTGATTAGTTCATAGTGCTATGTTGCAGCACAGTTTCATTGGCTCACATCTTGACATTTTCTGACTCCACCAGAGGCAGAAGAAAATTTGTGGTTTATATAGGATTTAAAAATTACTTTTACTGTTCTGTTAATGTCTGTTTGAACAGACATTAACAGAACAGTAAAAGTAAGGTGGAGTGAAGCTCATATACATACATACGTAATACTAAAAGAATAAAGAAAGGTCTAAGCGTGGACAACTGTAAAATAAGGCTAGAGGTAAATAAGAAAATATTTCTATTATTTGCGTTGAGTCGTGCTTTAAGCTTTTGGTTAAAATGCAAGAAGTCAGAAAATACTTCATAAAAGTTGATGAGGTTTTCGCACTCCATCTGCCCTACACTGAAATAACCAACAAGCATTCCTAAAGCTGTTTTGAGCAGTAAAGTCAATGTAACGAAGCTACTGCATGTCAGCATCGCAGCTCTTGGCTACACTCTGCTGGTGTTGCATGAGCTGACCCGCTGTTTGCACCAGTGGACTCACCGAGCACTCGTGGTAACGTGGCGTCGAGGATGCCTGTTATAGAGAGGGTGGCTAAGCTGTTATGTAAGCTTATGTTAATACATTCATGCATCCAGTACTTACATAATGCTGTGTAGAGGAGGTTCTATGTTTGGCTGAGTCTGTCGGGCCTGAGGCTCGGCATGACTGAAGGAGCTCCTCTCCTGTTGTCCACTGGATTTTCTCCCACAGGGAGAGTGAGTTTCTGCCGCTTTCCTGTTAAAAATCCTCCGAGGGAGCCGAGTACCCATTGGAACCAGTGCATTTTGTAAAATTTAATAATGTCTCATGCTGTCCTTAACTCCTCTTCCCTGCCTCTGCTTTAACTGTTTCCTCATCAACCTCCAGATGCTTTACCTTCCTTCCCCTCTATATCACATTCTTGTTACTTTCAGTTAAAAAAATAAAAAAATAAAAAAAAGGTTCCAAAATTCATATATGGGCACCAGGGGTAAAATTAGAAGAGGACTAAATCCACTAAGGAGGGAGAGCAAATGAGGACCAGGTGAAACTCATCAGGGCAACACAAAGACAAAGACAGGAAATGTGCAGGAATACGTGACACAAGAGGTGAAAACTACAAAATAAAACAGGAACTAACTGTACTGAATCTTCAAACCATGACAGTTCTTCTTTTTTCATTCCTTGTCCTGTTTCCCCTTTTTGTTCATGTGCGTATATTCTTCACTTCCACTCTTCCTTTCCACTACCTCAGCTCCAGATGCTGCCAGCACACACTGGAAGCAGACTGTGTTTTACTTAGAGGACTACCTAACTGTCAAGAAGGGAGAGGAGATCTTTGGAAGCATTGCTGTCAGGCCCAATGAGAAGAACGTGGTAAGGCTCAGGAGAAATAAGCACTGAATAGTCTGGGATTTTGTCACCTTTACACAGCAAGGCTAGCACATTCCCTGGTTGTTAGTGGGAAGTTCATATTTAGCTACAGGCATGAGAGAAAGGGTTGCTAGCAGAATATACACTATATGGAAGAATTATTGGGACACCAGCAGGGACTTTAATGACATTACTTTCTAAATACATCAACAGCTTTGCAGCTGTAACAGCTTCAACTCCCCTGAGAAGGCCTTCCACAAGATTTTAGAGTGTGTCTGTTTCTGCCTATTTGTGCAGTACAGCATTTGTGAGGTCAGACACTGATGTTGGACCAAAAGGCCTGGCTCACAATCTCCATTCCAGTTCATCCCAAAGGTGTTGGATGGGGTTGAGGTCAGGACTCTGTGTGGGCCAGTCAAGTTCTTCCACACCAACCTCATCATCTATGTCTTTATGGAGCTTTGCTTTGTGCACTGGGGCACAGTCACACTTGAATAGAAAAGGGCCTTCAACAAACTGTTGCCACAAAGTTGGAAGCATACCCCTGAAAAACAGCCCCATGTGAATACTTTAGTCTATATAGTGGACCTTTAAAGAGCATTTTTGTATGTGTGTGTGCATGTGTGTGTGAAAGTCTTGTGTGGCTGCTTTCTTACCAAGTGTTTATTCTTTGCCTTTAATTTCTCAATTAATTGATTAAAAAAATCTGTTATGTTCTGCAGCGGGACCTGGAGTTCACCCTGGAGCTGGACTTCAAAGGACAGCTGTGTGAGGCTGCCATTTCCCACGACTATAAAATGCGTTAGGAACAGCCTCCGACCTAACAGCGACCCTCGGCCCTTCGAGACCCACTTGGAGAAGAGAGGGGGAGGGCAGGGCACAGGCTCTCCAACAAGGAGTCCAGTTGACCAGCGAGGGCGACCAGACGCATCGGATTGGATGCCATCATGCCAGCGCCTAAGTGATGTCATCAGAGCAGTCTATCAGCAATAGTGCCATCTTCTCCTGTACCAACTTGACCAACTCGGGCACATCGTTGAATGTAACATCCCAAATGAACTTGATTTTTTTCTTCTTTCACTGGTTTCTGGAGATTTTTGTTATTCTGAGTGTAAAGTGAAGAGTGTTTTTAATATTAGTGCAGCTAATTGAAAAGCATTGATCTGCGTGATGTGGAGAGGGTTACAGCACAGTCACCATCAGTCTTTCCTTTAGTCATTTGTTAAGATTTATAATAGAGGGTACCGTAACTGATTGTGTCTTACTTTATTATTTATTGTTTGCATGTAAAAGTTTTTTGCTTCATTGATTTCAGAAAGATGTGAAATGTTATTTATTTGTTTATAGGAGGATAATCCAGAGCAACTGTACTTTGGTGCAGGAATAAGACAGAGCCTCAGAACAGTAACAAACACGATGCAATATGTCAAAATGTACCATTTTGTTTTGGAGATCAGACAAACACAGAGTATGGAAAAAAAAAAGATGAACACGATGATGAATAAAATGTCAAAGAATCAAGTCTGATTTTCATCACATGATTTTACCGCCACTGTAATGAATTCCAAATAATTTCACTTTCAGCTTCAACACAGAACACGACTATATTAAAAATCACTACCCCAGACAAACAGAGAGAAATCAAGACTTGAAAGCTAACATTCAGTTTTGAAAAAGCTATGATTTATCTCTTGGGTGACGGTTATCGAAAGTTATTATGATACAGTTTCTGGTTTAAAACTTGCAGACAGATCTACTGTGATCTGGCCACATTATTTACAGGAAATGACACAGCAGTTTATCATTTGAGCTTGACAACATGTGGTGCATTTCTGGGCCAAAATAAACTCTGCTTGTTAAAAGACACCATTTTACTCTATAATAAAGGCCCAAGGGTGATTTCGCTGTTGTCTTTGAAACACCACATATTCAATGTCCAAGAGGAACTCAGTGAATCGAGTGTACACTTCACTTGCAGCAGGCTTTCTTCTTTATGGGCTGAGCACTGAGGATGACTGTTGTGTCTCTCACCGTGTCTTCCTGTTCCATTAACACTCTGAGTAAAGACAGACAGAGAACACAGTGTGAGCCGGTTAGATCAATCTCCTGACAGAGTAAGCACAAAAGGCCATCTGCTCCTCACTCGTTACAACATACATATGATGACTGGTGTGTGTGTGTTGGGGGGTGTTGTTACTCATTTGATTCATAGACTTGATCTTACCTGGCCAGGTGTGTCAGCGACTCTGTCACATTCTTGGAGGTGTAGGCACTGACCTCGAAGAACATCACCTTGTTTTCCTACAGGATATTGAGAGGATGGTAACAGTATGAGCGGTTTAAGTGGGGTTGCAGTCACTTTTCTTTTTGAGAATGAACATGGAGCTGCCTCAGTGCACAAAAATAAATGATAGATGAACTTTGAATTCAGCTCACATAAGCCAGCTGCTCGGCTTCTTTGAATGACACCTCCCTGTCTCCATCCATATCCATCTTGTTGCCCAAAAGGAGGATGGGGATCCCTTCTCCTGCTGCTTCCTAAAAAAAGCCATCCACAGCTTTTTCTTATATGGGAGGTTGTGACATATGATTTTCCAAGACAAGCTAAAATTAAACTAAGCTAACACGCAGAGGATTTCCCAGAGTCAAAGGTCGGACCTGAACGTTGGTGAGCCACGGCTTCACAGCCTTGAAGCTCTCCTCCACAGTGACGTCGTACATCACCACCACACCGTCCGCCTTGCGAAAGAACTGCTTGGTTATGCTGCGGAACCTGTGACGATGAGAGGGTTGGACTGTGACTGCGTTTTCCCGAGCGTCCACAATGATTAGTACCTGGATACTACAGTACTTTTGCAATATTATATCAAAAAGATATTTTAAGGAATGTAACAAAACTCAGTCAATCCTAATCAAACTCTACTTTTAAGTAATATGCTAATTGTACACTATTACATTACTGAGGGAAAAATACAATAATGTACTCTTGAAGTAGTATTCCTTATTAGTATACTTAAGTAGTACAGTGAAACACACAAATTCAGGACCAGAAATTTTCAAGTATATTACAATGTACTTAATTGCTATCCAGCACTGCAGAAGGACTTTGAGGTACTATAATAATGTAAAAACTGTCCAAAAAACTGACATATTTTCATACTCAGGTATGGTAAGTAGCAATGGGTAAACAACAACACAAATTTCAATATTATGTCTATTGATTAGATGTTTATTTTGACTTTATTTTCTCACTTGCGAATCCAAGTTGTGCTTTGGATAAAAGTTTTCTTTTGGCTTCACTTTCTTTTGTGCCCAAAAAATAAATACTGACCTTTCTTGACCTGCCGTGTCCCAAAGCTGCACGGCTATCTGCATATTGTCCAGGGTTAGTGTCTTCACGCTGTAGTCAATACCTGATCAGAGGCAACATTGTATAACCAGGATATATAAATCACTTCTTACACTACACCGCTCATGTGAAGTTAAAATTCATTGTTTTTTGCACAGAGCAATAAAGACAAAAAAATGGCCACTAGGGGGTTTTGCGAGGTGTGACAGGTGCCACTGTTCAGAGGAGAAATCGGGGGAACAGAGTGGAGATAACGAGGCTCTAGTGAGGGTTGGGAAAAGATGAAAGGGAAGAAAAATTCATCAGAAGTGACATAATCTGCAGTACAATGTGTGCCGGGGCTCTTAGACAGGCAGTGTGACTTCACAAGCCCTTTCATGTGATGCTAAGGCGCAGTCCGATCTTCTGTATTAGCATCCACAAACACACACATACACACACACACACACACACGTGTCATCTGAATTCGTTCAAAACAGCCTCTGATGCTTTTGTGCATACATACAATATTGTTACAACGTCTCTCTCTCTCTCTCTTCTCACCCACAGTAGCAGTTGTGGAAGGGTGGAAACGGCCCTCGCAGAAGGAGCGTAGCAGGGATGTTTTGCCTACACTCGAGTTGCCAACCAGGACCACTTTGAACAGACGGTCTGGGGCAAACAGAGCTCCTTCTTTTGCCTTCTGAGGATAATAAAACAGCCAAAGGTTAATTAATGTTAATCTCGTTCATTTTATCTGATTCATTACCTCTGCAGGAACTCTATGAGTAGCTTCTACCACATTTTTGCTAAATTAAAAAAGACCTATTTGAAGTTCTTAATCAGAGGACATACTTGCTGGGTCTCCTTCCCAACAGGCTGTCCTCTTGGAGACAATGTGAAGCGGGACTTCCTTGCCAGGGGAGCTTCTCTTGACACAGGGGCTAGTGGGTCGTTGGAGGGTGGGGTGGCAGCCATGGCAACACTTGTTTCAATCTCACTCTGAACTTCCTCTTCCTCCTCATTGTCCAACTCGTCCTCCTCCTCACTGAGCTGGTGCAGCAGAGGTTGAGGCCCTCCTTGGAGCAGGTGGGGAAGGTGGTCCTCCTCGATGGAGATGACTCGACGGAGGGGCCACCCATCTGGCGGGGCATCCAGGACCTCCTCTTCTACCCCTGTCTTCTTCTCAGTTTCCACTTTCTTCACTCTTACCCTGTCTTTCCCTGTCACCCTCTTAGTGGGGGTTGTCTTGCTGGGTGATTTTTTGGCCTTCACCTTCGCATCGTGCACTTTGGATGGAGCAGGGTTGGCGTAACCGTTGGCTAAGTTTTTCTTTGCCGCTGGGCGTTGTTGACATGTGGGCGTTGTGGTAGCGGAGGAAGGGATGGAGGAGGTGTCATCCTCACTGCAGGAGGAGGAAGCAACAAACACGATTTGAAGGTGCTCTATAGGCAAGGCCTCTAGAGACTGGTAGGACCCGTCCACCAACAGTGGGGCTCTTTAAAAAACAAAGGGGAAACAGAGGATATGCTGGATCAGTTCAGATGCAAATCTGGTCTGATTTTAGTCTAAAAACCAAAATGTTAATTTAATTGATTGTTGGAAGCATAAAGAATCAGATATCCTCTGTTTTTCCTCCTTTGATACATGATTTTCCACATCACACTGAGCCTGGAATCCCTCACTGTCACACAGGGAGCACACAGACAGAGGTGATTTGTGTTAAAAGAGTAGGAAGAGAAATGAATCACCTTTTCGCCGGCTGGTTGGTGTCATCGAATATGTTGGCGAGGCCCGCTCTCTGCTTTTGCTTCTTTCTGAGTGAGGTTCGAGGCTTATTTGAACAGAGGGGATGCATGCTTGTGTTACAGAGGTATTTAATCGATCAAGTATTGCCATGACAGACGCTGCCCCACTGCAATCAGGTCAAATGCCTACTCACCACACCACAGCATATGTCTCGCTCGTCTTTTAAATGTTTGTTCATCTCTCTGGGCAGATGGAAAAAGGGATGTTAACGAGAAAGATTTCATCGGCTGCAGAGAAGAATACACTGAAGCTTAAAAAAAGCACCCACCAAAGTCTTTAGCTCACTTTGCAGCCAGATTTGTGAGGTTTGCCAATTAGGACTGAACCAGAAGCCAAAAAGATTAAAACCAACTACTGCACCGGTTTGATATGTTCTCATGGGATGTTCTTATCGTACCTGAGGAGGTCGAGCTGCTTCATGAGACTTTGCTTCTCTCTCTGCAGTCCCTCAGTGACTCTGTACATTTCCCTGAGACGAGAATGACAAACACAAATTCAGTATGTGTGTTCGTAGTCTCGATGTCCTTACTTACTTAACAGTAACTCAAGGTCAGGCTTGGTTTAGGTTAAATAAGACTTAGGCATGTCTTGGGCATAGCTGGAAATTAATTACAGGAAGGAATCGTTCTTAAACAATACTTAAATATGTGTAATAGATGTGTGTGTGTGCGCGCACATCTCTTTCTCCTGGTGAAGACGGGCAGCCTGCTCCTGCAGCATAGCCAGCTGTTCCTGGGCCAGCGCCAGCTCCTGGCTGGTGCTCTCCAGCGCTCGGGACAGCTCGTCGTTGGTCATCTTCAGCTTGACGTTCTCCACGAAGCTCTCCTGCCTCTCACTGTTCAGCTCGTGGCACTGGAGCTCCAACTGGAGGAAGAGGGAAGCACACGCAGGAGTGAAACACACCAATACTGAGCGAGTGTACATGCCCAGTGGAAAGTGACCTCTCTCCCCTTCAAGTATTAATACCATCCACCCACACTGCCATATTCACACACATTCTGAATAAGATTATCTACATTGTGTTGTGTTGTGTTGTTAACTTATAGGTAAATGTGTGAGGAGTTATTTCTTCATTAAATACAGTGTCAATAATTCCAAGCGGATGTTTAACGTCTAAACATTGTGTGAACGAACGCTGTTGATTTGGCTCGGGTCTTGTAAACCTTTTTCTGCTTCTGGAAAAGATGTTCCAGCTCTTTTTCTTTTGAAGACAGTTGGTACTCCAGGTCATGGCTGCGCAGCTGGAGACGCTCAGAGTCCTGCATGGCCACATCAAGCGACATATGATTTCAGGTTAAAGTTCCCCTTCATACATACATATTTTCATATTTTCAGAATAATACTTAAAGTTTTCTATCCTCATGATGCACATTGAACATCCATGTAAAGTAACAAAACAGAAAAAATGCATATTTGAGTGGAAGGGGACAAAAGCAGGAGCAGGAAATGGATTCTCTGACAGCTGTTATTTTGTTGCTCAAAGAGGTGCTGCTTCAGTCGGTTTTGTTTGTGTTGACGCTCTCGTACCTTCAGTAGCAGCCTGTCTTTCTCGTTTTTGATCTGCGCCTCCATCTCTTCATATAAATGACGGATCTCACTGTCGTGTGTTGCAGCTTTCCTGCAAAGAGGAACAATATTGGGTATTCGAGATATTGCAGTCATTAAGGGTAATGGTGAATCAATGAAAGACACAATGACATCATGTAACACCTGGGAACAGAACAGCATTTATTTCTAGGTTTAGCTTAAGGTTGTATTTTTCCCTCTGTAGCTGTTAACACACATGTGCCTGCACACACACAGCAGCTGAGCTTCATTTTCAAAAGAATACAGAGTGGTATTTACATTCCCTCTGACATCTGTTAAGACCCAAACAGCCAATTAGTAAAGTCTAGGGGAATAACAAGCTGTTGTACCATGCAGTGCCATGGGAAAACTACCATGTGCACTAAATCACACTGATTTAAGCTGCAATTTGGCATTCAAACATGTTTCTCTACGTATCGTGGGAGTAAATCTATGAAACATACTGACCAACATATATAGTGCTATATAAGTTTTACTGCTTTTCATGTCCCCATCATGCAAAACATTCATGGTCTTCCACACCAGCAGAAGGTGGTCAGACTGCAGAGTGTGCCTCCAGATTAGTGGTCATTTGACACGGATAAACGGGTTGTTCTATAGAGAATTACAGGTAAATCCATGCAAACACTTGCAGACTGTGGGCCCGGCATGGAGCAGTAATGTAAACACACACACACACACAGTTATGTCACTGTTTCCTTAGATGGCTAATGACACAGAAGAGAAAGAACGTTTGCTTCATGTGGTACATAAAGTACAGCTCTTAACACTTCAAGTGTGGCAACCAATTGAGAAATGTAGCCTTTTTATCCCAAGATCCACACTCACTGCTGCAGCAGCAAATAAACACCACATTTCTTTCATCCCTGCATACCATATGTTAACGTTTCCCTTCCCTATTCGTTCCCTCCCTTCATCTTGTCCTTTGTTTTGCTTTGTTTTTTCTATGTCCCACCCAGGCAAGAAGAATCTTATGAGTGAAACTCCATAGCTGGAGTGAGCACAGTCTCTTTTTCAGCCATCAGTGTGTGTATGTGTGTGTGTGTCCTGTCTGACTACCTCTGGAGGGCAGTCTCCATCTCCTTTTTCTCCTGGTGAGCCTCTTTGATTTGGTGGGTGACCCTGGCCAGGAACTCCTCAAAATTGGACAGGAGGTGAGGCTCATCTCGCCTGAGCTGTGTCCAAAGAGTGCGCACCTCTCCCGGACTGGAGAGAGGGAAGAGCAAAGACACAATGAGGGTGATTAGTCTTATCTTCATCTCAAGTGTGGATTATATCAGTCACACACCATGTTTTCACGTGTAAAACACACCGGAAAAAATCCATATACACACACAAGGGTTTGCAGCGATTACACTCACTCCTCAAACACATTACTGGCCCCCAGGCTGTCCAGCAGCATACAGAAGTGTTTCTCCTCCTCGTCTTCGACTCCTGACAGCTTGGCCTCCCATTGGCTTTGATAAAGGGCCTCCTTTGCCCTAAAGACTGGGCTGAGAGCCTGGTTTTGGTCGTCAGCCACAGAGATCCTCCGGCCATGCAGGAACTGACCTGAGAAAAACACGCAGAGGGTGGCAGCAGCATTTTGTGATGATGCCACCACACATTAGCTTTGGCTAACTTTTCAAAACATAACATGCCATCATCTTTCCCATTTATCACTTGTGCCTGAAAGGTAAAGATAAAGATACTGAATAAAGCAGGAGAGCCAGACTTTGTAACTACTGAAAGAAGAAATAATGCAGTTTTCTTCATACAAATGAAAATGAGAATTCATAAGTATTAAATAATGCGTTTGCTGGGTTCAATACACTCTGGAGTTTTCCTGCCACAGCCTTACTTGCTCCAGTGTGGCTGGTAGCTTGTGATGGCTAACGTTAGAAAACATTTGGCAGAGTGGCCTCTGTTTAGCTAAAATTACATAGTCTAGCTTTAAGCATTTATTGGCTTCAAACAAGCATATTATTTTCCATGAAAGAGTCCATTGTTGCTTTTTTGTACAGATTCTACTCAAAGCCATATTTGTCTGTCATTTGTTCCAGATGTATTAGCTGACAGAATTCAGTTCACATCAGAGTTAGCTGCATGGAGGAAGCCACAGGCCTCCGAAGGCAGGACACCTACTGAAACCAGAGGAGAATGCCTCCAGCGTGAGGTAACCAGTGTGGTCTATATCCAGGGAGTCAAACACATCCTCCAGCTCCTCTGCAGACAGAGGCAGCTCTCTGTGGAGCCTCTGCCAAGAAAACACAAACAGCACACACACAGCACATTTAAACGCCGTTTCATCGAGCTGAACTGAGCAGGGATTATCAGCAATGCCAAACATGGTGCACAGTGTGTTTAGGAGTTAATAAGAAAGAATTTAAAGAAACGATAACTAAAACTGTGGAGCCTTAAATCAGCCATATCTGTCTCTGTATTGCACAAAGGGTCTGTTTTATGTGTCACTGTACACAGCTGTTCTTGGAAACCCTTGACACAAACAGCAGCAACAAAAAGGCACGGCACTGACGAGGGCCCGTCCTAATTAACAGACAGCGCAGCCCGAGCATTGTTGGCGCTTTGAAGAGGCTTGTGTGCATTGTTCCTGCCTGTTTTCCTGTGTTCGGTTTAAGCCAGAGAAACAATGTGTGTGTGTGTGTGTGTGTGTGAGCTGAACCAATACTCCATCAATGGTGCTACTCTGCCACTTCACCAGCTGTTCGAGTGTGCCGAGTAGGTGAAGTGCTTCTTAAACAACGGTGATATAACAAAAAACCCATCTCATTCACTGTCATTACTGCGCCACGTGACGCTGCATATGCCACAGGTAAAAGCGTGTCCTCTTCACCTTTTCTTCTTCTCAGCGGGGGCTTAATGCATTCACTGAGCATGCATGCATTTTAAAAGACAGCGAGACATTAAAGGAGTGTGTGCGGGAAAAACAAACCTCAAGAGGAACAACAAAGACAAAAATACAACAGCAACTATTTTGTTAATAGATTAGAAGAAAATATGAAAATTCCAGACCTTAAAATGTGAACATTCATGCTATTTATGGCCTTACATGACAGTTAACTAAATATCTTTGAGTTTAGCTTGGACAATAAAAGCATTTTCAAGGCTCAAAGAACCTGCGAAGGTCTCCTGATCTCCAGCAGTGTGGAGACTTTACAAATACACTCTTAAGACACTCAGCCTCCACGTCCATCTAATACACACACACTTCAGCAACACACACGCGCACAGCCTCCTTCTCTAACCCTCATATCTGTACGGGTGATGAAGCCTTTGCCCTCCACATCGCAGGTCCGGAAGAACTCCTTGGTCTTGTCCAGCAGGGAGATTGGACCCCAGTCTGACCCTGTCCTCCCCTGGCTCAGTCCACAGCCATTCACCCTGCTGTCCTCCTCCTCCATGTCTGGGGCTCCTCTTTAGGGACACTCCAGCAGGTCTGTGTATAAGTAGCATGTATTTCAGCGGCAGTCAGGAGTGGAATCAGACATCAGCCCTCCTCACTGGCCCTGTCTCCAGTGCTCTGGGGCTCTTACAGTCACCACGACGACAGAGGCAGGAAGTCGCATCAGATGATTAAGTCGCTGATAACTTTGAAGCTTGTGCATAAACTCAGAACTGTTTGCAGGCTCCTGTGAGACAGAGAGAAACAGCATGAATACTAAAGTGTTGGGAAAGGTGTGGGAAAATGTTACATGAGTGATTAATGCAACTTTTGTTACAGCTAAACACTATTTCCCTTTTTTTAAAAAATAAAAAAAGCCAAGAACAAGAAACTCACAAAGGTAAGTAAACACAGTGTAAAGGATTATCTTAATACCCAGCCATACAGAACACATGACAGTGTAATGCCTGCAAGACTGTAAGAGCTGTAATGTTTCCCCTCAACCGTTTCTTTCTTTCAGCTAAACTTTATGACTCAAACAACACTTTTAAATACGAGGGTGTCAGAGATTCTGAGCAAGCAGCAGAAAGTGAAATATGGGAGACAGACATCCGATTTATAAGTCATGATGTGTCAGCGAAACTCCTGTAAAGTAAAAGTTCGTTTTAATTAATGAGTGAGACGTTGGTTTCATGTTTAAAAACTGAAAATCAGACATTAAATACATTAGACTCATTTCAGTATCCCCATGACTTTTAGAACACAAATAAATCCTATTTATCCACAAGTCTCATTTATGTGATCCTCTGCAGTCTAACTGTCAAAAACTCTTCTAGATCTTAAGTATGATGGATTAGAAAATCTTCGGGTTTTTCTTTACAACAAACGCAAACCCTGTAGCAAATTCTCTCTGCTCCTGACCTTAGTTCACACTTTACCACAGCTTTAACATACTTCACAGTGAATCCTGAGTCACACTTCTCAATAGACCAGAACCAGAAGAAAAGCTCTTACCTTTTTCAAATGACATGCACAAGACGCCGAAGCCGCTCTAAGTATCAACGGAGCAGCGGCTGCACTCTGTGTTTAGGAAGTGTTGCCTCACTGATGAATGTTAGAGAAGTCATTCTGCAACCATGTGATGTCATGAGGAAGCAGCCTGAGGCTTTGCAGTCTGCGTCTGCACGCTGACCCCACAGAGCCAGAGAGAGAGGGACAGGGTTGTAAGGTAAACTCTTCGTCTCTCTTCACGCAGCATGTTTACATCAGCTGTAACTATGGCAACAGCAGCCCCTTGACCTCCACTTGGCAAGAGTAGAGGCTGCTTTGCATTATCAAAATAAAACCAGAAAATAAAAGAGTTTGAGTTCATTTTAAAGAGTTTGTAATGGTGAAACTAATTGTTGCAAAATTACCGATAACTGAATGATTGTTTTGTGTCATGGCAATTAGGTACAACTGGGATGTGCTGGTGATTTGAAAATAACACCACTTTACAGGAAACTCCAACATTTATTGACTAAAAATGAGCATCTTTTCACATCTCTTCATATCTCACAGCGCCCTCTTGTGGTTCAGCAATTAAAATAAGCCACAGTATTAGATTTTCAGAAAAAAGGAAAGAAAAAAGAATGTTTTAGTCTGCCACTCTAAATGTAAAACACCACTGAAAAGAGTGGTTTTAATTTGAATAGCACATTCCTGATTGTCCATCAGGTAATCGTTTACAACACAGCACAGTTAGATACAAACACGGTCCAGTAGCAGCTCTGATTTAGGAGTCATTTCCCGGATCCTTCTATCTTTTGAAGCAAATATTCCATTTGGAGGTTCAGATTGGGTTGTCCTTTCTTGGTCTTTTTGCTCAGCATCTGAAACGCCTCCAGCTTTTTCTGTTTGTATTTCCGAATGGCTTCTTCTCTCTGCTGCTTGTTCTTCAGGTACTCCTGGAATTTAACCAAAGAAATAAATGCAAAAGAAGAAGACAAGGCCTGTCAGACGGAAGTCAGACTGCAGTTTCATCTGAAAAAACAACCTTATTTTTTCATGGGTAATAATCAATGATGAAAAAATAAGACTACAATGTCACCTCTTTCTTTTTTCTTCGTTTTTCTCTGACTGCCTCAAACTCCTCTTTTGTCTTCTGATAGGATGTCTTCTTCTGCATTTTTTTCCTCATCCGGTTGCTCATTGGAAGACTGGAAGAGAATATTATGAAGGCAATTTTACTCTGCATTGCCGCGAGCAAAGCAAATATTGAACTAATTTAGACGATTTTCAAGTTTCCAATTAAACTAACAATTTTCTCTCTTTTGATTGAAAACATTTATGGTGCTTTTTACAGTTTTAGCTAGTAATTTATCTTCTCTATTTCCTAAAGGCCAATCTGTTCAGCTCATGTGAGAATTACATTTTAGAGCTGCACGTCCAAGGGTTTCCTCACCTTTCCTTCTCTGAAGCTGCTGCTGGTTCATTGTTTCCAGCAACAGTCTCTGTCAGCTCAGCTCCATCGGTACCTTCTGGCACTGCATCAGCAGCTTCACTCTGGTTTGCAGCAGCATCATTGTCGCCTTCCTCTTCTTCCGTCTCTCGTCCTTTCATCCTCTGCTTACTCCTGTTAATTCTATTGGTCCAGGCCTCTTGCTTCAGTTTCTGTGCCTCTGCAATGTATAGATGTCTGAGGTGTTCGGGGTATTCCTCCTTGTACAGAGCTTTGGGCTCAGCCATCTTCTTCTTCTCCTTGCGCAGCAGCTTGTTGTACTCATGTTTGACTTTTTCCTTCCTTTTAAAAGCAAACCCTTGACCTAAAGACAAAGGCAAACCATGATATAATAAGGTCATATTTTATTTGAACAGCAGGATTTTGATGGACCATTGTAAGCCGAATTTGTGAAAACAGCCAGTTATCTTCTATGATACATGAAAAAGGACTCCGGCTGGGATAAAACTTAGTTACATACGAATGCCAGTTTAAATTGAGAGTTCTGTTAGTTCAGCCTGGCATCACAGATTCATTCTTGGCTGTCTTTAATTGCAGCTGGATAAGTGAACCAAACTCTCATCAACTTTCTAACTGCTGATCATAGCTTCTTAAACAGGGAGGCTTTTGGTTGGGTTGAGCAGAAACTCACCTTCTTTAATATTTCCTTTGAATACTTTGTGCTCGGGGATCCATTTCTTCTTCTTTTTAACACCCTGTACGTTATTTATGGATTTTTTCCTGTTGCCATCTTTGGCTGCAAATTCCCTTTTCTTTGTTTTTTGATCTGTCGGTGCCATTTGAGCCAAACCTTGTATTTACACCGCTCACGCTTGGACCAGCCTGCGTGCCACTTCCGTACAGACGCGGGATGATGACGTAAGCGGGAAGACGTAAAAAGTTGATTATCGAGCATGTAATCTTGAAAAAAATATTTGAAAGTTTCTAGCTTGGTTCATTTAACAAGAAGACATTTACATTCGAAATGCCTCCTACTGTACACATGCTGTCGTATATTTTGTTAACAGCATTATTTTATTTCATTATTCTATTAGTAGCAGAATATATCGTGAATCGAACGGTATTTTCGACTGATAATGCCTATCATCGTACATCAACAGTGGACTGCTTCTTTCATGCCTTTTTTTTCAGGTCCTCTTTAGAGAGCTTTTTAACATGGTATCCCCCTCAAACAGCCTCACAGAAATTCAACGGCGGATAGATGAAGTCAAGGGGTTTCTCTCTATAGCTCTGAGCATCGCCAATGCTCACACTGTGGAGTTTTACACTCACGACGTGTGGAACCGGTTCATGGCCGTGCCACCTCAGGAGGTCCTGTCAACGGTTAGTTCATGTAGTGGCCAGCAGAGGGCGCCAGAGTGCAAAGCAAAAGGTAAATACATTTAGCTCGTCTCGGGGAATGTGACAGTCATATAAGTTTGTTCAGCTGCATTGTCGGTACCTCTTCCTAGTAAGCTATCCTGCATAAAGGTAGTAATTACCAGGATTAAGAAATGATTTTCAGTCCTTTACAGATGAATTAGGAGTTATTAGAACAGCTTTTGGGTGTCTGGGTTGGAAGAAATAAAGCAGTAGAGAATCTGGACCAAAATCCATGTATTTATTAATCGATTACCAAGATTTATTACTGCAGTCTAACCAAATGGAAAGCATAAGTACCTGCCAAAAGCAACTTGCTGGCAACCCAGACGCTGTCCTACTTTATTAAAGTAGTCTCAATGAAAACTGTTCATAGTGAGGTCTGTGGCTTCAGTTTGCTGAATTTTTAAAATGCGATTTGATTGTTTTATGTGCAACTTTGCCATCATTGCTCTTCCCAAGCAGAGAAATCTACAACCACATTCGGGTTTTGTAATGTCACAAACCGGCTGCTTGATACCTGTGAACTGCTGCTGGCGGCCAAGGCCCACTCTCTGCCTGGCCTTGGAGTCTGTATGAGCAGAGATGAGCTACTGCAGGCCTTGAGAGAGAAGAGGGAAGACACAGGTAGGGGAGAAGAAAAGATGATCTTAATGCACTGTTTCATGCTGAGAGTCGGAAACCAGTCAAGGATTGTCTCTGAATGTCCAGCTGAATTAATAAGACATGCGTTTTTTTGTTCCGTCTAACTCAGGTGCTGAGTTGCAATCAGATGAGTTTATGAACTCCAAGAAATCTCATGAGGTCCAGTCCATGTCTGAGGTGGTGGCCTGTCTGGCCCAGCGCTGTGGAGTCAAACAGGTACAGGAACATTTTTGAAGTTGCAGTGAATACCTTGAAGGCTCTATTTAGGAGAGACTTGGTACAACCGTAAACTGAAGGAAATTTGTCCTTCATAAGCTGATTTTGAATTTAATTTTTCCTCCCATCTCTCCCGTCCAGGTGATAGATGTGGGCTCAGGGAAGGGCTACCTGAGCTCCTTCCTGTCGCTGCAGTACGGCCTCCGGGTCTACGGCATCGACTCCTCCAGCACCAACACTCATGGAGCCCAGGAGAGGAACAGGAAGCTAAAGAAGTTCTCCAAGGCTTACCAGAAACACAGCAAGACAGCGAGAGCACAGAGTGGAGCGACGCCTTCACCTCAGGAGGAGTTAGTCGACGTAAAGCCTGGACTGAACAGAGATGAGAATATTTCACATGGTGGTGGAGCAGGAGTTGTGTCACAGGAGGAGGGGGTGTTGATTGGCTTATCAGATGTCGACACTGCAGTGGAAATGCAGTCGGAGGCCAACCCAGATACAGAGGAGCTCTACCTTAGTGCCCTGTCAGTGGATGTGATACAGACCATGTCCCCCAGAGTTCCCCCCAGCCAACTGAGTGCTGAGGAGAGGGAGAGGAGGAAGAGAGAGAACCTGGAGAGGAAAGCTCAGAACAGAACCGATGGCGCCAGCACTGTGTTTTCTCCCCTCACGTCTTACATTACTGCAGAAACAGAGCTCAGAGAGCTCATCAATGAGCTGGAGGTGAGCAAATCCAAATGTTGTAGCGGAGTGCAATTCCCACAGCAGCTCCTGAAAGTCCGTGGCAGCGGCTGGAGTTTGCATTACTGGAGCAAGTGCGAGATGTTATCGCAGCTCCAAATCTGCAGCGCGTCATCATCAATAAATTTTGCCATCGATCTCAAACCCCCTCAGCTTTTTCCCTCCTCTGTTCTCTCTTTTCTCTCCGTGCTTTCTTCGAATTCCAGGATGCGGTCATGGTCGGCCTGCACACATGTGGCGACTTGGCTCCCAGCACCTTGAGGATGTTTGTGGCTAAACCGGAGTTGGCCGCAGTCTGCAGCGTGGGCTGCTGCTATCACCTGCTGTCTGAGGAGTTTGACCCTGCCGGACAGGGTAACCGCACCGGCACACACACGCACTACCTGTTTTTTTCTTCTTTTTTTTTTTGTGAACATATGGTTTTTGTTCTGCCCAGAGCCCACAGTCAGTATCTCTGTTCTTAACTCTTTTTCATTCTCACATGTCCCTTAATCCCACCTCAGACACCTGCAACTTTCACTTCATCACTCTGATCCACATCACCATCTTCCCACATAAAACCACATAAACCCTTATATTCATATTTTATAGTAAACAAGTTAAATGTTCCGCTGAGAGTCTGGAAAACTCGGCCAAGTTACCCTTCTGGAGTCTGCGTTGAGCTCAGAACGCTGCTGTTTGAGCCATTAGAGTGGATTTATGGATTTAGGATGGCTGTTTAAGGCTGCTGAAAGCAGGTCTTTTTTTGACCTTTTAATTTAGCAGGGGATCAATGGGAAGTGATTGATTCTGTAACTAGTGTGTAGTATTAAATCTTGGTTTAGTAAGACTGTGATTTAGACTTTGCACGCTAAGGAGCTTGTATGTGATCCTTTACAACCGCCTCACCTCAGAGGTTAATTCAGGTGAAAAAAAATGCAGGATAACAGACTGATATCATCCTCGTTTCACGCTCCTTCACTGTTCAGTTTATGAGGTATGAAATCGACTACATGTGTCCTCTGCTGTGACTGTATGCTCTGCATATCCATAAGAAAGAGTCTTCGCTACGGTCGATACAGTATCGCGTCATCTCTTGTTAACGGTGTGACCTTCGACCCTCACGTCACGAGGGCCCCGCCTCAGCTTCAGCCAAGAGCGGAAAATGATATCACGGCAGCTGATTGAAAACACTCTTTTCCACGCTTTTTTCTTGAACTTGGTCTTTTAAAGAAGTGAACAAAGGCACACACACACTTCCCTGTTGGGTTACAGTGCAGTCTGGGATGGAGTCCAACTCCTGTGGTGGCCGACCTCACCCTAAAAAGGAGTTAAAGAGCTGAAAAACTTCATTATAGAAGGCAGTTACACATTTGGGAATTCAGCAGTTCCTTAAATGCATCATCCATGTTTAGTATCCTCAGTGACTCACAACAACTGCTCGGAGATGAGTACGTTCAGGCGTCTGGAGTCTGGAGCCGGTGTGTCTCCTCACAGTGTGTTTGCAAAGTGTACAACTGCTCTCCAAGCACATCAGAAATGTTTGTCTGTCTGAATGGCGGTGGCTGTGCGTGGTCACTTCAGATGTGAACTCTGTGGCTAACATAGCTGCTGTAAACAGCTCTGTGTACAGACTGTAATCCACCCTGCTGAAACACAGCAGCGGCCTCCGAGGGCCTCTGTCAGCAGGTCACGTGTTGGACAGAACGAGGCGAACCTGTTTGCTAACATCTTAGCGTGTTTAGCGTCTGCACGGCATTACTGCTTCTTTTGAGCGTATCCCTGTGGATTCACTGGACTGTGGCTTCAGTGTCTGACCCTTTTTGAAATGACATGAAAGTGATGGCAGGCTGTCAAGTCTTCACACTCAGTGCTTTTCCACTGGGAGTCAGTGTGTGTGTGCAGCATGCTAAGCTACTGTTAGCGGTTCTTCTTCTCTCCTCTCTCTCCTCTGCCACAACTCTGACTTTTTCAGACTAAATATATTTTATGTTTTATCTTAATTCATCTGTTCATAGGCCTGCTTTAAAGGAATAGTTTGGGAAATATCTTTACTGACTTTACTGCTTCAACCCGCTCTCAGTCTCTATGCTACGCTAAGCTAACATTCTTATTATTTTACTAGTCATTCAGATCAAGTTTAAATGATCTAAGACAGGCACACAAAATTCAAATGTTTCCTACGCCTGCTAGTATGAAGTTTCCCTGGCAAATACTTAAAATTCATGCCCACTGATTGCACTTGTTTAAAAATCAGTCACTCAGTTTATCTCCATTATCTCTGTGTGTTCCCCTCACAGGGTGTTCGAGCGGTGTGTGTGGTTTCCCTCTGAGTCAGTACCTCCGCGACCAGTCGTGGTTCTGCGGCAGAAACGCCAGGATGTCTGCTTGCCTGGTGAGTTTGAACGACACCAGGAGAAACGTGCACTTGAGCCTCTTTACTGCACAAACCGATGATCCTCAGACTGTAACTGCTATTGTCAGGAATGACTCAGTGTGCAACAAAAACATCTGCATGAACTGACAGTCAAGCATTACTTTTATTTACTGTAGGCTAAAAGCAGGACATGTGGGTGAAGTGGTTTGTAATGAGTATTTTAATAGTGTCAGGAGTTGTTTTTTCTTTACCAAAGAAATACTTTTCCTCTACAAAAACAGGCACTTGAGAGAGTTTCACTCGGCCAAGGGGTAAGTGGAGCAAACCGTCATTACATCACAGCCATCTAAACAAATCTCTCAGTTTATTTCAGTGCACAAATATGTGTGTTCACAGTCACTCACGTTTGTATTATCTTCTTCGTAAATCACTTACATGCGCTCAAACAATCAACTCATTAATTCTTGGTATTGTTGTAAGTCTGTGATTGACTACAGTGTATTTATTTGAAATGTAGAGCTCGGGGCTGCAGGCCAAAGCTGATACACAATACCACCAGCCATTAATGTGGAATGTTTATAAATATTAATGCAATCACGGTAAGATCGATTGCTCGTTAGAACTGGGGCCGGCTTGATTGCTCGCTAGTCTTGCGTCAGGCTTGGAAAGATTCATTCGTACACATGCTGGATGAGTCACAAGAGAATAAAGTTTTTTCATGTGGAATGTACAGTTAATTTGCATTACGCTGAATCAAGTTATGTTTGACCTTTTCTGCAGATTCAGATGGAGTCTCTGTTCTACCGTGCGGTGCTTCACGTCATCCTGAGGGATCATTACAGCTCCTTTAAAAGGTAACACACAGCAGTTTACATCTGGCATCGCTTTAATGGGAGACATTATACAGCAAATGTCTACAAGATTAAATATTTTCTGGGTATTTTTCTTTATTTCACAGAATCCACATACAGTAACACGTGTGCTTTGCAGGCACTTCAGTAGCAGTCTGAAGGGAAAAAAAAAGCTCGCTCTCTGGTCTTTTTTCCTCTGAACCACAGAAAGGTTTTGGTTCTGGTTTATTTAGGTTCTAAATGAACCAAATCCTGCAAACAAACATCACATGGACTCGGTGGTAGACCAGGTTTTGTGTGACACACTGAAACAAAGTGGTCAATTAAGATAAGGATTAGTCTGTCTACAGGTAATTTATTGGATCATTTTAAGTTAAAATTCTAAGTAGATCATCTTTAGTTCTTGTTGTTGTTGTTTTTAGTTTTTTATGTTGTACAATTAAGACACAACTGGAGCAAGAAAAAGAAAAAAGAAAAAAAACTGCGTACAAATGCAGGAGATCCATCCATCCATTTTCTATACCGCTTATCCATCAGGGTCGCGGGGGGGCTGGAGCCTATCCCAGCCGACTACGGGCGAGAGGCGGGGTTCACCCTGGACTGGTCGCCAAGCAGGAGATCAGATTTTGATATTTTATCGACCAAACATTTTTAAGAAAAATAAACAGCACATTCTTGATAATGAAATAAAACCCTAATTGCTACCCTTAATGGACTTGTCAGATTTTTTATTTATAAAAATGAACCATTTCTGCTCATGCGGTACTGAATAACACGAGGAAAAGGCAGAATAGACTTTAGTTTGGCCTGGGATCAGTTTGCTGTACTTTGCTTTCCAAACATGAGTTAACTGTTGGCTCTTAAAAGTCAAAACCTGCTGGTTTACACCCATAAAATCGCAGGTTCTGGGGTCATTTGTGGTTGTTATTTTGCATTCCTAATGACTGAGGATTTTTCAGGCATTTCCAGATCTTTGGTGGATGGTGATCATTGCTCTTCTCTACATAAGTAAACTAAATATGGAAGCAAGTGCTGCACATTTCAATTAGCTTTTATCGAATGTGCTCGCTGCAGACACTGATCAAAGACACTGATCTGTGCCTGGTCCCCGCTGGTCTGTGACCTTCAGTTTAATGACTAACATCAGATCTGGACCACATACCCCTTACTTTTCTCCAAGCATCATCTATTCATCACTGTGTAGACCTTAGGAAGTGTTTAACAGTTTGCTTCTGGTTGCTAAGATGTGCTTTGAAAAAGAAAAACACATGAGACTAAAAGGAGCAAATGTTTATTTCATCGGGCAGAAATGAGATGTTCAGGGACTGAGAACTGATGGATGTACTCTTTGTGTTTGCTCTGCAGCGAAAAGCGAGTTGGAAATGTCTACTCCAAGGCTAAATCATTCGTGGACTATGTTCGTCGAGCTCTGCGCAGGCTGGAGCTGGATGAATCAAAGGTCGGGACCAGAATATTACAGTCGTTTTACAGAACACCTTCCAGAAACAAACTGTGAGAAGTGCAGTGAAAAAAAAAAACCCAGACACAGCACCGTAGGAGAAGTGCTCATGATTTTGGCAGGACTGAAGGGAAAATGTTTCCTCGCGGTGTATTTAAATATTCCATTTCATGTCAGATTAGTGAACCAAACAGGTGGTTGCGATGTTCGTGCTGTTGGCTCAGGATGTTGAGGAGTGGGTATCCTTAGGAATAAGGATGATGCATTTCTGTCACACCTTCCTCCACACTCCCTTGTATCCATATTCAAATCCCTCATAATGTGACGCCTTACTCTCCTTCGCAGCTTTCTGACAGCAAAATCCAGGATTACCACGACACATACTGGCCGCGTATGGACGAGATGCACGCCTTTAACATGGTAGGATCTTCCCAGCATTTGTAATAAATCTTTATCCTTTACGTCTAGCCACAATGACCTGTTTAAACTGTTGAAGCTTTGTGTGAACTGTTTTTACTCCTGTGCAGTGAGGTGCATAAAGCCCATAAATTGCACACCATTAAGCAAGATCATTGCATTCTGTGCGGAAGTAATACAGGAACGATTGTACAGATTGGGAAGAAAACCAGCCTCTAGTTTTAGCTAAGGCCACTAATTGTGGTGTCAGCTAACATACCAATTTTCCTTCATGACATAAAGCAGTAAAATGGTTTTGGGGGATCGCCCACCAGCTACTGGGAAGACTCTAGTCATGGTGGGTTTTCTTGGGAGTAGCCTTCAAGAGACAAGTTGTGACAAAAGTGCCATTTTGCAGCAGACATGTTGGATAGATTCCCTGTGAAAAGCACAAACAAATATAATCTTTAAAGCCATCTCAAATACATCTTTCTTCTGTGTAGTTGAAGGTGACCCTGGCTCCATGTATTGAAGGTTTGATTCTCCTTGATCGCCTCTGCTACCTGAAAGAACAGGTAAAACCCTTTCAGTCTTCAGCCTCATTAATCATTCATTGCGAAAATACTATGAATACATTGCTGAGGTGTGGCTGTGCACCCACAGTGCTTCAGAACACATCAGTTAGATTTATCTGTGAGCTTACAGAACCCCACTGGCAGAGCTTCAAATAAAAAATTTGAATGAAGTTAAGTTGTCAGGAAGCAGGAAGTGGTGTAGCAGCAAAGGTGTGTGAAGAGTTAAAAATGTGGAGTGTGGAGTAATAGAAGGCATATGGAACATTTGACTTAGTTTAAATTTGGACTTTGTTAAAAACTGAACTGAATCATTGTTTTGGCCACATTAGTAAAACAGAAATGGCAATAATAAATATTTATTATATCACATATGATGAATATCTAAGAGGATTAAATGTGAATGGTCTATAAAATATCAGTAAATAGTAAAAATGCCAAAAACCAGCAGATATTCATATTTTCTTTGCTTAAAGACAGTGAAAGTGCATTCGTAGTTCACAGCAATTTAAACCAGCAGCCACGTGACACACACAGGTCGCTGAGCCTCCGGTTTCAGCTGGACTCATCTTCATAATTTGCTTATACAGTTTGTTGATAAGGATTTGAAATTTGCTTCCCCAGATGATGAAAGCTGAAACACAGTTGAGTCTCAGTTGAAATCTGGAAACCTTTTGTTGTCAATAATATAGGTGTCGGCTAAATTAAATCCAGCCTGCAGTTTAACGTCTTGTGCTTCTGCGGCCAAGCACAACACGCTAATCTTTGGTCTGAGTCATGGCGATGAGATATGTACAAGCCATGAGCTTTGAAGCTGTGGTTACATGTGTCAGATGGACTTCCTTAATAGGGTCGTGTAATCAAACTATATAACATCAAGCGTGCTGGTCAGCTTTGCGAGGTCTCCCTGGAGGAGGAGGAGGAAATGGAGAGAGGGGTAATGACTGTATGGGAATATGATCCATATGATGATAAGTGTGCTGAAGCAAGTTCAGCTTTAAAACAGGGATTTAAGACACACACACACACACACACACACACACACATACACACAGATAGATCAAGTTGTTTAGGTTGTGAGTTTGAGCTGCAGTCGTCACCCAGAAACACACTGTGAGTTTGTGTACATTTCCAGAGGGTCTTCAGGACGTGGCTCAAGTGTTGATGGTCAAACAATGAAGTATTTATTAAGCTGCATATACACACTGTGACTCGGCGTGGACTTGGTGTCTGCTGAAAGGCCAAAGGGCCTAAATGTGTACAGTAAAATATGCACTGATGAGTTTGTGTTCCATTCAATTTGATCAATTGCCATGAAATGTTGCATAGTTATTCATGGTCCCCAGGGGAGTGAGCCAGTGTAAAGATTTTCAAACTGGTTTAAGTCTAACTGCAGACTGGATTGGACTGATATACCGAATTTTACCAACAAACACAGTGACCGTGGTAAATATTACACCTGCAAAACATCAGCATGTTAGCGTTGTCTTTTAGTGCATGTTAGCGTGCTAACATTAGCCTGATGCTGCGTTCACATCACAATGATCAGACAGTACTTATGAGAAAAGCCGCAAAATCTAAATAAATATTATGAACCCTGATTTCAGTTGATCCTTCTAATTCACTGGCGGCTTTACACTTGTGTCTGAATTGTGAATGTTTATCACAGCAAAAGTCGCTCATAGGCTCATTTCTGTGACTAAAAGGCTAACATGGAATAACAAGTGAGCCCTCCGTATGAATGCAGCAAAAGTACATCCTCATAAAGCTGCAGACTGAGTCTTCTTTCTGTTTCAAAATTAACCAAACGGCCATCATGGAAGACAAACTTGCTTTACACATGAACAGCAGTCCACCTGACACAATATTTGTACAGATGTTTCTTCTCTGGGGATTTAATAGAGAACTCTTTAATAGTGAGAACATTGTACAGCAAGAGGATGCCAGGGGTCGCAAAGTCCAGACTGGGAGGACAATCAAAATTTCCATCTCCTTGTCTTGTTTTTTTCTTAATTCAGTTTGTGTCTCATTGTTTTGTGTGTCTTTGTGTCCTGCAGGAGGATTTATCTCTCTCTGCACTGGTGCAACTCTTTGATCCCCTGCTGTCACCAAGAAGTTACGCTGTTGTTGGACTGAAGAGTTTCGAAAGCAGAACTTCAAGCTGATGAACTTATACATATGCACATGATTACGACGTGCTGCTCATGATTGTACGTGATTATATCAGCAGTCATACTTCAGGAGTGATTGTATGATGACTGTATTCTTTTATGCTTGTTTTAATTATATGAATGATTTAATCTAAATTTTGTTGGTTTTTTTTTTTTGTATCCTTGCAGTCTCTGCATCACTTTCAGTCACATCTTGTTTTGTTTTATGTAACTGTTTTTGATGAAAAATAAATCTTCAATATTTTATGTCTTGACCTTGTGCCCCTCGTGAAGCTCCATGCTTAAAAACACCTGGAAAAACCGTCAGGCCTGTCTGATTGATCCGGATTCTATCCACCTCAGCGCTTTTTGTCTTTATGTTTAGTGACTCTGGAGAACACTTGTTTTTAAGGGCTGTTCAGGGAGCCAGCGGTATTGTGGGATTTAGAGAAGCTTGGATCCCCTCTGCTGACAGGTCTGGAAACCCCATTTCCAGACTCCCAAACCAGTGTACGTAAGGGAAAAGATAGGCAAGAGCCCTTGCCTTGACCGCCCTTTAATCTTTACTTCTGTTTTCCTCTGTGTTTTGTCATTCAATAAATCACAGTCTTTTTACATGTTTGCTAACAAATGTTTTAGGCCTGAGTGCACAAATGCATTGTAGTAGGAATTAAACTGAAACAGTGTCAGTGAAAGTGAGTGCATGAGCCCATCTGACACAATAAAAGCTTGTGAGCCACTGGCCAAGGTTATATTCTTCATATCAAACTTTATTTCTGTCATATTGGGTGCAGTGTGTCGCACAGGACCCACCCACTGAGTCAGTAAAAGTCACAGTAGCTGCACATGTGAACAACGTTGATTAAAACTCTGCAGGAACAACCATTTCCAAAAATCTACAGACTATCTTGAACAAAAGTGGCATGAAACAATAGTAATATAACTGCTCCTATCACATCTTCCACACGCTTCAATTATCTGTCGCTGAGGCTGCAGCAGCCCGCACATCTGTGGACCATCTATACGTCTGTCAGCGTCGCTGCGGTGAAACCCCATCCCAGAGCTTTATTTTTATCTCGGTAAAGACAGATGGCGAGGCTCTCTGCTGCGTCTGGACCATGTTTGGATCGGGCTCCATGTTTTGTCCTGACTCTAGTTGCCAAACCAGATTGACACGAATGCAAGAAATTCAAGATGTGTGTGAGGTTTGTTTTGGGATACAACAGTTGCTGGGTTTTATTGTGGCCGAGTGAGTCACATCCTGTTAACCTGTCCCGTCCCTGATGCTTGCGCACATCTATGTATATATAAACACACCTTGTCTTTCATGTGCCCACACTGAAGACAAGAAACATGAAAGGCCTGCTTCCAATACACGCAAACAAACACAAATTTGTTGGGAAAAAAAAACATCTAAAGTTATCTGTGCAACAAAGTAGATTAACCACAATCCTTTGATTTTGTACTTAACAGATGACAGGAAAAACACTAACAGGATGTGATGAAGGCTGGGAGACAGAAATAATCTGCGTGGAGAATCGTGCAAGGTAATCCCACCTCGGATGGCTTTTTATTGCGAGGCAGGAATGAGAGGAAATGGCGGGGAAGTGAGGGGAGTGCGTCAAACACTTTGCTCTGATCATTTTCTCACGGTCCTGTTTGGAAATGAGTCAAGTTCCTGCTATCCTCCTTGATTTGAAAAATCATAATGGGGTCCCTCCAACTTCACAGACAGGCAAGGAGCAACATTTGCAGTTTGTACACTTCAACCAGTAATATTTATACAATTAGTTCTCAGTCGGTCAACGTTGTCTCGTGAACTTTCTTGTAAATGACTCCTCATTAAAATTTGGAAGGGACGTGGCAGCATTTATCAAGCATCAACACAATTATTTGAGGTGATCATTTGTTAAACGTCAAGAAGCATTGCAACGGTGAAAAAGCCATTTAAAGACCTGTTAAAGCGTCACATACCCACACATGCACCCAATCCTTAAAGTCTTTTATCTGACCCTAATCATCATGTTGCCCTCTTTTAACCGTCACAAACACAAACTGGGATAATTTTTTTTTCTTTTGCCTGGGCAGATAGCCATCAGGGAGACCAGGGAGTGCCGAGTGCCAGGAAGTGGTTCTGGCTGCCATCGTCATGCCCCTCCAGTGAGGAACAGATGACATTTCTCTGCCAGATACCCTACTTGTGAGAAAGAGTTGGCCGGGCACACACTGCTTGTTTTAGATTAAAATCAATGTTATCACCTCAGGTGATTGCAGATTTATTCTCTGAGGAGCCACATGGACTTAAATGCATTTCACACCTGTCAGAAATGAATCTATAGATGTGTAGTCATTAAGCTGTATAAATGTTTGACTCTGAGCCCAAGTCACCCCCAAGAAACACTTAAGAAACGAACAACTGCTGTTTTCAATCTGAAACAGCCATCACGTATTTACAATAACAAAACCCGTCCCTCTGATTCATCCTTTCCATTCATCTTGCCCATTCTTTTGCAATGTTAGGCAGATTAATATCAAATTAAATCAATCTAAAACATCTGCCAAGTCAGACAAAATGAAACACACTTAATGTGTGGCGTGTAGAAACGCCAGACTGCTTTGTTTGTACGTTTCTTAAACTTAATGATCTATTTGAAGAATTTAATTCCTAACTATCTTAAGTGAGCTGTGATTTCAGGGCTCTTGAGATTCTTACCATAACTTCATATTGTAAAGTACATTCCATAGTATTTACATCGGCACAAACTTCATGGATGTGACACAAGAAAGTTTTTCCTGCCGTGCATTTGTACCATCACCGGATTTAAAGACTTTTCAGAGGGAAGAAAATGCTTTGGCACTTTTGGTACTCAGAAAGCACAGTATCCATAAAGCAGATTTAGTATCATTCCTATTTTATTCCAGCAGTGTCACAGCCCAAAACAAAAGAAAAATCCAACAACCATCACATCCCATTTTTTCCCCCAGTCAGTGATATTTCTGCTCTTCCTGACCAGAATGAGGAGGTGACACCCTTACAAATGTTCCACAAACCAGGGTGGATTTGATTTGGTGTGTGAGATCTCCTGATTTTAGGTTGCTTGGCTTCACTGTTGATATCAATATTATGAATGTGCTATTTCTGTGAGAGCAGGGCTGGGCCCCGGTCCCTCCAGCTGTGATTGTCTGTTTCCTGTGTGATGTTTATCTGCTGGGGTGAAGAAGCAGTAGTTCCGGAGTGTATGGCACAGGGAAATTAACATTACCCTTTGTTCGGCTTAAAGGCGAGCGGAAATCTCTCAATAACAGCATCAAAGCAAGTAGACTTTGGTAGAAAAGACTGTTCTGTTTGGTCAGTTTTTTCTTTTGTCTCTGTCTCTCAAAAAAAAGAAAAAGAAAAAGAAGACTATAACAAATCTTTGCACAACACATAAGGACGCTTAGAAGAATAGTTTACCTTTTCATGAAATATGCATATTTTCACAGGATGGTGCAAACAGATGAGAAGACAAGGTTAAAAACGTTAACATTTTAGTGACAAATTCACATCCCCAGCCTGTTGAATCTGCTTCAAAACATACAAAGATACAAAGACAGACGTTTGGACTGAGCTGGAAGTGGTGTTTCGCTCCGTTTCCAGTCGTTGTGTTGGGCTAAGCTAACTGGCTGCTAATGCTTAGTTAAAGCTCCTGGGCCCATTCTGAAGCCCTCAACAAGGAAGAAGAGTTTGAACACTTGTCAAGTAAAATATGTAAACGTTTGATGTTGACGAGCAGGACAAAATATGGTTTCAATGAGAAACCCCATGTGTCTCAGATTACATGCTCGATTAATGATTGTCACTTCCTGAACAAGAAGAAAGCAGATAGGAAATGCAAGAAAAAAATACATTGATCAAATGTGACAAATATTTGGACTTTTTTCCTGAAATGGAGGAATTAAAGAAACAAACACCGCACACATGCTGAATGATTACTTGTCATCTGTTTGAGCCCTCAGCTGCTGTTTTTATTTAGGACTGCCGCCTGTTTACACCCCAAAGAGCAAGCAGTATATTCATTACGCTCCGTCACAGTGAGGACATAACAGGTAATCAGTCAGAGGGAGTAAACACTTCTTCTCCTGCAATGTGTTTGTTTTGCCCTGGGCCTGTTTACACTCTCTGCAGGAATATTTTCCCCTCTTTTCTTCAGCTAATCCTTTAATCACTTGTGACGACTGCTACAGAGAGCAGCCCTTGTCCCCATGGGGCAGAGTGAGGGCACAGTGTGCATCTTGTAGGCCTTGCCTGTGAGTCAGGGTTTGTTTGGGTATATGCACTCAAGATGTTCTCCTAATATAACATAACTAACAACAAGAAGGTCATATTTTAAAGTTGTCTTATGACATCAAGAGTCAGATGTCTCCCTGCGGTCCAAACACAGATTCTCAAATGGTACCTCTCGACACTAATGAATGTTTCGGAAGAGGAAGAGCTTCGACATAAGTCTCGGGTACGAAAACACAACAGTATGCCTCTCTAAACATTTTGGCAGGTTCCCCAAGGTCAAGGTCAAGTCTTGTTCAGCCTCAGGGTCACCGGGAGCCACTGTCACAAATGTCTCTCTATCATCACCCCGTCATGCTCCGTCACCGTCTCACCCATCATCAGCTGACAACCATACACGCTTTACATCCTTCAACCAACCATCTGCTGTTCTGTCTCCGCTGCTCTGCTCTGGATTTTTGTGCTCAGAGCCCCAACTGAGGGACAGGCGTCGGTCCAGCTGGTAGTCAGCAGGACCAGGCTGCACATTTCCAAACTGACGCCCATATGCATCCTTAACCATAGGGTGAGGTGCACCAGTTCACCAATCATGGCTACTCCCCCAGCTTAGCCTCTTCATGGAGCAAATAAATCAATATTTTTAATTTGATATCAACTCTAGCAGCAGCCTCTTGTCACATGTTTAGCGGGACACCTCAGCTTTCATTTGTAACTGAATATCAAGCTTAAAGTGCCAGCTGTGAAATATCTGACAGAGGGTTTACAGTATAATACTGGGTGCTGGGTGCAATAAAATTACTGTGATACAACAGTCTGTTGCTGCTTAATTACTGTATTCAACAAAAATCAGGGCACCTAAGGTTTTTTTCTAATTTGTTCAGAATTAGACAAACATCTTTTTAAAAGAACTTCAAACTCTGTTCTATGCCTTTTACTGCATAATCACACGCATTTTGTAAATTGTTAATACTACTTTCATTTTTTTCAGTTGAGGCATTGAATCAGTTGCTTTTAAGTTCTTAGACTTTAATTATTTTGTTCATGTCAATGTTTTTATATAAGATGATAAAATACAACAAAAATGTGAAGTTGCTATATTATTTAGTGATAAAAATAAAAGGTGAGTTCGTCTGTAGCTGTTAAAACGTCATCATGAAAACTTCTTGCACACGGCCGATTCGTGTTGTAGTCCAGCAGTGTTGAATAAAGCACACCTCAAACACCAGCTTTTAACTCCACTGCACCGCCAGTGCGCATGCTCAGCCTCCTTGAAAACCACATGCGTCTCCCCGTTCTGCTCTCTCCCGTGCCAAGGCGGAGAGATGCGCACACCGAGGACACCGCAGCACAGAAATGCGCACAGCTCCGAGCCAGAGCCGGCGGTAGCTTCACCTCCCAACACCCCTGACCCGCCTGTCAACGCAGTGGGTTAGAGGGAATATGGCAAACTTTGACACACTTTGCATGTCATGGGAAATGCCCTGCGTTGTCTGGAGAGCTGTGCTGCCGAGCGGCTGAACTGAGAGCACAAAAACACAGAGACTTGATAGAGCTGGGGACCCGATTCCAGTCATTTCCATTCCAGTCCCTCTCCTGCTTTGGCTTTGAGAGATGATCACGGAGCTGGTGTGCACCGCCGTGGCTGTGGGTCTCTATCTGAACACGCTGGACGCAGATTTCTGCTACGATGACAGGTAGGTTTCGCCCACAGAGCACAGCAGCGCCGCTGCCAGCAACATCACCGCCATCCGCTCCTTCCACTTGTCATCTCCTCTTGTTACCTCCGCACGGAAGCGGAGCGGGGTGGGTGGGTTGTGGGAGGCGGGACGGGTCGCTGCGTCTCCCCGCATGTTTAGATGTGCGTTGGTCCGTAGCTTGTAATAAATCACTGCTTATTTTCCAGCTGCAGTTAAAGGCACAAAGACGGAGAGGAGGAGGGTGTGTACTGAAACCGTGACTGTAAAATTGTAGTATTATTACCAGAATTTGCCTGCAGAGGTGTATTCCTATAACTTGGACTAAGCTTGTTCTGCTTATTGAGTTCAAATCGCTGAACTGCTCTTCACTGTCCCGTATCTGACTGGAATATTCATTAAGGGAATGACCCCCCCCCAAAAAAGAATATGATCGACAAAAGAAAGCAACACAACATGCCCCATAATAACAACAAAAGAAGTTCAACACATTGTGAAGTGAGAGCATCCATATGCTGCACACATGAAGTGGCTCAGATGCTCTTTGTGTAGATGAGGCGGCTCATGCCTGTTAGAACAATGCCCTGCACCCGGGGGAGTTCAGGCTAATTTAAACCGGGAGTTTCATTTTGCAAACAGCTGAACAAACATGTCAACACCGTCATGCTGTTGGAGCGTCGATCCGACCTGTGCAGCTCTGCAGACGGGAAGGTACTGCAGAGGTAACGGGAAACACGACTTTAAGAAGAAACTGCAAACAGAAGTCTGTTTGCAGTATCAACTGCTGTGAATACACATCACGAGATGATAAAAGAGAGGAAAAACAAAACAAAGCATGCAGCTGACCATCATTTTCATCATCAGTTCTTTCAATTTGGTGAAACTGCAATTAGAGAATGTTTGGCATTTTTCGCATAAAATCATTAATTGTTGATCAATATTTCTTCTCTCCATAAACTCACCTTTTCATCTACTTTTATCTCTCTCTCATAAGCCTGCTATGTTACACTCAGAAAAAGAAAAAATATGCTGTTAAATAGTTTTTTTAGGTGATCGTGCCTGTCACACATCTGTGCTCGTAAGAATAATCCTCCTTCGTGTAAATGTTCAGTAGCTGCACCACAGCTGGTCCCTTCTTACAGAAGAGCAACAGGACACGTGGTTCTTCACTCACTCTCGCATACTGAAAATGTGCTTCAGGGGTTTTTGGCTGCTGCAAAAGTTCTGTCAAAAGTGATATTAATTAGTCTTCCATTATCAAGTATTAAATCACAGGGCGAAACGACTGATATGCAAGGTATGTGGTAGGTTTCACTGGGAATAAAGACAATGTACAGACAGCTCAGTCGGTGGTTTCTGTCTGGTATGGATCTACAGACACCCCTTAAAGGTCAGACACCCCCCTCCCCACCCACCCACTTTACTTCTCAAGCTCCAGCAGTGACCCCGCTGTGCGTTATGCGTGAGCAAGACAGAGTGTGTGTGCGTGTGGAGGTGAAGGAGGAGGTACATAGAGGTGGTAGAAACGAGCTCCGTATGCCGTCTTCAGTTCATCACACCTCGACATGTATCCCTGTAAAAAGCGCCCGGCGGCTGCTCATCCATCAGTGTCGTCTGTACATGTGACCGTGACACCGCGAGGTTGTCAGAAAAAGCCCTTTGGTGACATATTACCTGCTGCACTGCCCTGCCTGCTGCAGCCTGTATGCACACACGCCATCCCCTCAGTGAAAGTTCAGTATCTACCACCGCTGTGTATCTGTCAACGTCACTGTGGTAATTTGCTCTCTGAGGGTGGGGTGGGGCGGGGGGGCTCACGCTGGCGTTTTGGTTCAGCGCCCTCAGATGGAGGAGGTTGAATACCAATCAGAAGTGTGACCTTCCCTGGTCATTCATCAAACGGCGTCGTCTCTGGGGGTCAAGAGTCGTGTGCTCCCGGTCTCATCCCTTGGGGATTTGAAGAGAATTATGAGCAAAAGGTTAAGGCGAGAGGAGGACTGAAGTGGAGGAGTGTTGTTCTGATCATTCTGGTGTGGAAATGTCTATAAAAGATTGTCTTGGGTGGAGACCAATTTGTTTCTTCCTCATTTGTCTTTTGAATCTGCACTGTTGCGAGCTGAGGTGACGACCTTATCCGACCTTTCACCCTGTAATTAAATTCTGGTTGCACGTCACATGGAAGACGAGATGGCGAGGCAGATAATTCCTCTGTGTGGAGGCCCTCCAAGTTGTGGGGATGTTCTGGGCCCGTCTCTCTGCTTTTTCAATCATGTCAAGTGTTTTTCCTGGGCACTGCTCTGGGCCCAGCCAAGCGCTCTCTTGGCTAATGGTAATCCCAATGAAAAGCCTCTGCGTGTGAAATGACTACGTTTTATGGGAGATGAGAGAGAACTTGAGCCAGGCTACTTTTGATTCGAGGGGGAAAAAAATTCAAGATGGGATCTGTTGGTTCACAGTCAGGATTTTTTTGGGGGTTTAGCCAAATGTTTTCACAACGTTGATAAGTTTGTACAGGCCATTACGCTGATTGTTATGAGGGCTGTGGTTATAGATAGATAAAATATATTTATGCCTAAATATATACCTCTTGACATGACAACAAATGAGGCTCCACGTGATGCAGATATTTCAGTGATACTGGTTTTATTGGTCTTTACTAAGAAGAGAGATAAAGAAAAGCGAAACGAAATGCTTCTTAAGTGGCTTTCAGCATTCAGAGTCATGTATCACAAAACATCTGTGACCCCAGTCGCATCACAGTCCCTCTGACCAGCTCAGAAATGCCTCAGGGAAATGAAGTGAAGACATCTTGTCTCTTTGTTTCAGACGGGTAAAGCAATTTAATCTCCGAGTGAGAGGCTGGGTTTGGTGAGGTTTGGGATTTACTGACTGGCACATTCCCGTTTCCCCCTAATTACAGTTTAATTCTCTACATGAAATATCCTCACCATCAAGACTGAAAATGCTCATCCCACACAACAAACATGCCACAGAAAATAACACAGAGGTGACACAGAGCAGTGACTCTAGAGAGGACAGAAGATCACAGAGTCTGTTGGCTGCAACATCTGTTCCTTTTCTAGCTCGGTTTCTGAGGTTGACAGATAAATGCATCAATATGGGATTGTCTTTAAGAAGTGCCCTTTCATCATGGTTCAAACCACCATGCTTTGAGCTGAACTGCCTTTGTGTGTATTATTGATAGACATATTGTTTAACCCCCTGGATCACCTGGAAATTTGATCGATATATCCGTGGAAAAACATGGAAAGGCATGATTTTTTTTGTTTCCATCTTTTCTTCCTTCATGTAGCTGCCAGTTGTCCCATCTGTGAATCTCTCTGTAGCGAGTATATGGAAGTATGCTGAGTTAATAAGAAGCATTGTGTGTTGTGTCGGGAATGTTCATGTGCTTGTATCAACTGAGATAAGCAGTAAATCCAGTTTCAGGCAGGATGCCAGGTTTCATTATGTGCTACTGGTTGTTTCTTTGCTACTGGCTATTAACTTAGATTTACTGTACCACAACCAGCGTTGGCCAGGTTACATGAGATATCTGATCAATCCGTTATTGCTTACTAAAAAGTCAACTGAACAGTTACTCAGCCATTAAAAAGGGGTCCTCCTAAACTACAATGCCCACATGTTGGCTCTGTTTTTTAATCTGCTCTAATCAATGGTCTTATGTTACATTATGATATTTTAACTATGTGGTTCCCCTCCGCAACTTCTGGATCAGTCTAGAGCTGCAATGATTAGCCAATCAGTCGATTAGTCATACATTGAAGCGTTGGTCGTTTTCCAACACAAGCGGTCGTATCATCTCTGAGTCATCTCTGTTTCTGATAACTGCTCGTAATTTTTTAAACTCTTATGGGTTGGCACTCCCAAGGCTCACTGCACTGCCAGGAATATCTGTTCCCTCTAGTGGAATAATTATCTAAAACACGCGCCCTAGATGTGTTGAGGCTGTTTAAGTTACAGCATGCGCTCGAAGCAGACAAATATTGAGGGAAGATGTGGGCTAATGAAATGAGTGAGCGAAATCTCTTTGACTAAGTTGGAAGTAACACAGCTGAGGTGAAACCGGCTGGTGACTGTCAGGAGGAATTTTCACTGTAAGGGATTTGGAAATGAGTAACATTGCCTAAAGGCAAGTAGAGAGAAAAAAATGTGATGCATAAAACTAATTTGAGATAGTTTTCAGGCCTTTAACTAGATTTGCGTACATAAAGGATTATGTGTTTAACAGGAGAGACAGGAAAACATCATAAAATGTGTGGTTTGGTGCTGGAAAAAAAAAAAGATGTTGCCATCTAATGCACTGTCCCCACGTACTGAAGCGTTAACATTTTTACTCACTGACCATAAAAAAAGAGTTTTGTATGTTTTGTTTTTGCAGCCTGTAGCCTCGTTAGATTTGGTGGTGGAGGACCGGGACTATCAGTCAGACAATAGGAAGGCGGGAGCAGAGGGTCTCATTTTGATTACTAGCAGATTTTATTCACGAAAAGCACTTAGTGGTCAACTCTGCAGATGTTGTGGCTTTGAAACTGCTTTAAAGCCACAAATGAAGGCCTGAATGTAGTATGTCGAATGGGGTGAATTAGAATTTCCTTCGGGTTTATAATGGTGTCCAGTTCAGGGAAGAAATGCCAGCTGATGGGCTGAAGACATGGGGATGAAATGTTAAAGCCTATCATCTTGTGCTGGGATGTGCTCCAGCTTTTACAATCCATAAAGGGGCAGGAAAAACAGACAAGCTTGCATGGCTTGTTCTTTATAATGAAAGGGTGCTGAGGCATGCACGAGGCAGATTTTTTGTTTTTAATAAGAAACATTTTATGAAAGGTTTTGTCATAATAAATAAAATCTCCTTCATCTGCAGTTCTCTTGTCTGCCAAACTAACTTCTGGCTTTAGAACATGCTGGAGAGTGGAGGTTTCCTCCCATCTCAGTGTCCTTGCTGTTTGACATCTTAAGTGATTCAGAGGATGGGCTCTCATTTGATTTGAGGCCACATCTTCTGTAGCACGCAGTGTAGTAAACTTTAGGGAGCTTTAACAGTTTTGAAGCAGTCAGATCATCACAGTACCTGCTTGCCATGTGTCAGAGTTTGGAGCATTTCTCTACAAAAAGGCATGAAAACCCCTGAATTTGTCTGTTCTTGATGGCTGTTAACTCAGTACAAAGCCATGCAGGTTTATTTAAACTCTAAATCACCCATAAATGCGAATGTGAATGTGAATGTTTGGTGCATCCTGCACAGGCCCTGCGCACCTCCAAAGAATAAGGATGGATAGTTTTATTTTATTTGCACGTGATTAATTCAGTCATAGTTTTAGAGAGGCAGTCTGTTAAGTATGCATGCAGTGCATACTTAACAGACTGACAGAAAATTATTCAAGTAATCACTTTGTATATTATGAATTCAACAAAAGTAATACTTGAAGACATCATTGTGGGATTTGGGATCACTATTTTCTGATGTTTTTTTTTTTTAGGCAAATTCCACAATGTTGTAAAGAAAAATAACCAAATATTTCATAATGAGAGTCATTGTTCTTTGCAGCCCCATAATATTAATTTAGACAGATCTTGTCATACAACTGTCAACTTGATGTATGAAAGACAGCATGTACAAAAGACCAGGAATGTCCTAAAACAAATATCATACATAGCTATTCTCTGCAAGTAGCAAGCATACATGACTGGCTTAATAACATTATTACTCATGCCACCATAGCCTCTGGGTCCACCTCTCATGAGACAGGAAGGAGAAACTAGTTTGTTTATTTTTAGGTCGTCCCTCTTGTCCCATTAGGTCCCAGCGATGCATGATGCTGGTTGCTGTTGCTAACCCTTGGATGGCCCTCATGCCTCGCAGGCCACAGTCGACCCGCCCATCTGCCAAGACATGACCGCCAAACCTCAGTCCCACGACCCTCCCTGTATACGCACCATATGTGGATCCCAAAACACTGGTATCCATGGACAACAGGGCTTACAAGTTTGCCAGCACCCGGCAAGATTCACATGGCAAAGCTATGCATTTGTCATGTAACACCCATGCTAGATTTGGGAGGATGACAACCTCAAACCATAGATAAAGGGGTGAAAGCATCTCACAAGCTTCTTATCTGACTAACTGCATGCATGTTCATCATGCTTTTCCCTAACTGCGACCTTTCACAAGTGTTCTCAGCAGCACAGGGTTAAATTTCTACCTCAGCACATTAAACACACTTTGTAAGCAAAGCTTCTCTTTGTGGCGTTAGATTACACTTAGAAGACGGCATCCGCTTTCTCTCTTTAAACCACGAGGTGGACTTCTAAAACAACTTACAGCAGTTGTGGCGTAATACAAAACCAAACCCAAGCAGGGGATCACACAAATCGCAAGCAGTTACCCTTTCTACCTTTTGTAATCAATAGCATTAGGTATCGGTTTTCAGTGACTTGACTTTTTTTTTTTTTTTGTCTGGAGCCTAGAACAGCTGTGAGAACAGAAAATTAGATGTGTGGTGTTTTTTTTGTTTGGGGGAGGGGGGTGCATTTGACAAATTGCTCACATTTCTATACGGCCTATGAAAACATCTCTAAAGTGAGTTTGATTTTCTATCAGTCAGTTCCTCTGAACCTGAAGGGGTCTATTTGTACATGTGGATTGGGGTTTTCAGGTGCACTGACAGCTGTCAGTAGTTGAGGGTGTCAGCGATCAGAGTCATTGCAGCAGTGTTGCCAGACTGGGAGGTTTTCCACCCAATGGGGCTACTATTTATTTAATTGGGTTGGTAAGAATTGATTTTGGCAGGCTTTTATTATTTGGGCTACCAGTTTGAGAGTTTCCATCAGCACATCAGGCCAACAAATATGCCCCTTCTCTCGTCCCAGTAGTAGGATGCCACTATATGAGGAGACAGTGCATGCAGGTTTTTTGAATTCATGGAAGGTGTTAGTTGAAAGGAAGTTGAAAGTTGAAAGGGTCTGAGTTCCTACAGACAGTATCTGACATGTGATGCCGATGTGTTTTCATTAGTTGAACTTGATGTTGTTGAACAGCATGTTAATTAGTAAGCTTTAGATGCAGTATTTATATAATTTATGTAAGTATTTATTTATTTAGTATTTATAGATCAATAAATGTTAATTTGTTAGCTTTGCAGGTGCTGTTATTTAGCCAAGCTAAGTTTTCTTATTCCAGTCTTGATGCTAAGCTAATCTGGTTGTAGCTTTATTTTTTACCATAGATATGACAGTTATGTCCATCTTATGTCAAATAAGGATATTCCCCAAAATCCTGAACCGCTCCTTTAATGTGCAAATGCTTACCATATTCAAAGATTTGCAGATGAAAACCTCAGCTACAGCTACAGCCTTTTGAATTCTTTGAACTCTGGCGTGCCCATAAAGTACACACATAACAGCTGTTAGAAATGAGTGGCTGTAACATTTTAAGCTGCCTGCTGTTATCATCACCTGAAGCAATAACGTTTTCCCCCCAAGCCTCATGCATTTAGCTGAGGTGGGAGAAATTGCTTCTAAAGATCAAGTGAGACGTAAATGTTTGTATGCTGCAGAACAAGATAGTTGTTTGACAAATACCCACAATGTGATGATGTAAAAGTCATTGTGCCGTGCAAGCTGCGATGAAACTCCCATCCATCTCAGCGTGGGACACTAACATTGTGCTGTGCCTTGATTATAATATAAGTGCCGCGCGCTTCACAAAACCAACAGGGATTCATTAGCTCGGCAACCTTGGCACTGAACTCTAAAGCTGAGCACTGCACAAACTCTTTCCATCTTCATGCATGGCTACTCCAAGTAACTCTTGTAAAATAAACTAATATGCATAAGGCTTTCTGGGTCAGGACTGGGCCAACTGCAGGGGAAAATCGGTTTGTGCTTCTCACCTCGTAAAAACCTGAGAAGAGGCAACTGAGAGAGTTGGTGTGAGGGCCTGAGAGATTTAAGGCTCAGGAGAGCTCATATGACCGTCCCGCTACCTTTACTCTAGGACACAGTTATAGTGTTTGGCATTGAGATGTAGGAGGAGTGAAGTGAGGCTTTGTTGCTCAGGTGTGCAACAGTTGGTATTTGTTTGCCTTCAGTGTCTTTGTAGCCTAACATCAGAGACACTGAAGCAACTCAGTATGTAGGAGGTCATCATGAAAGTATTGTAAGGGACTTCACATGGCTATGCAGTAATTTATCAGTGAATTTATGACAGTATATTCATATGTACACGCATAAAACATGTTTCAAGTTTAAATTCCCCATATGACATATATCCTTGTCCTAACCCTATGTCATCCACCCAAATCCAGTTCACACTTCGTGGATTTATAAATGTTTAGAAGGAATAAAGTTTGTTCATATTTCATTCCCATCCACATGATTTACTCTGCGGAAGGAGATACCCTTTCTCCTCTTCCTGTTTCCTTCTGATAAGCGCCTAAAAGTGGAGGCCTCCAGACAGAGGAAGCGTGGAAGCCTCAGTGCAGCTGTGTTGTTTAGAGGTTCTCTCATTGCGACACAAAGGAAGGCTATTTAAAGCAGTGAAGAGTGATGATAATGATTATTGTGGATAGTTGTAGGGCATTGGCGAGTGTGGTTGGAACAATGTTGATTTGTTCAGAAAATGGAAATCTGCGTGGCTTTTTGCTAAGCTGTTCAGAACTGGAAATGATCTTGTAATTTCCTGCTTCACCATATAGTGCTGTGTAATTTCCAGCCCAATCGAAACACCAATCCACTCCGGGTTGGCTCAGTGGGAAGGTAATTATTCCTTGTTTGGATCCATAAAGCACATCATCCTTCAAATTAACCATCCTCCTTAATTTTCTGTGCAGGCTCAGGAAATATTTAAGCCAATTTCCCCATCTTGATGGACTGCCCTTTTAAGCATTGCTCAATAGTCAGCTCGCCCATCTCATGGCGGGGAAGTGAACTCCTCATTTCTGCAGATGGGATCAGCAGCTTGTTTTTCAGGTACTCGGAGCTGGAGATAAGGTGATTCGCTATTTAAGTAAACATGGAAGTCCTGACTGCGAGCAAGCTGTGGTGGAAGGTTGCCTTGATGAATGGGAGAAATCTGAATTTAGTAATGGCTGTTTTCCTACCTCAGCCAGTCTGACATGAACCAGCCACCATATTTATCCTTCTGCAGAGTGTAATTTGTTTGTCACCATCGTTCTGATATTCATGGATCAATGGCTATGGGAAAAACTGTATGGTTATCGTGCTTTCATAATGAGCCATGACAACACTGTAATCTATTTTTGATGTGTTTTGGGGGAAATCTACCACACAGTGCAGATTTATCTCCCCCACAGCTCACCCCTTCAATTTATTATTTTCATCTTTTAATCTGGCGGACTGGACTGAAGGTCACTGAATTATGCATGTTTTTTTCCTGCTAGTTTATATGAGCTCTGTGATGCATTTACACTTTCATTTCGAAGAGACACGCAGCAGGGAGCTTGGCCTCTGTCAATACTTTGATTGGTTGGCCCCTGACTAAAAGAAATTTGGTATCCAAGGCAACCAATCTCTTTTTTCATGTGAATTTGGGCTTCCAAAGGCGCTGTCCTGTTGTAGATGCCTATCTCTGCTCTGTAGATGTGGAGGGAAGACAGATTAGAGGTCACCACTGAGTGAGAAGGTGCCAGTTCATCCACCACGCTGTGCATTTCATCAAGAAACCCACACAGACATTTTCCCCCAAGGCTCACTCATTACCGTGATACCACATCCAGTCAATCCATTACAGAGGCAGCTGACAACGACAGTTTAATCTACACACTGTGGCCTCGCTGGTTTTTCCCTGCTATGACCAGCAGCATCTACTCACTGATAGTGTTATCAGCACTGGAAATATACCATGTGACCTCTCTGTTGCAGGCAGGAAAGATGCTTATCTGGGAAGTGAAAGGAACCCATCCTGGTATATTTTTGTTCTCCCCGATACGCACAGACATGGAGATGCATGCTGTCTTTAGCATCGTGTGTCAGTGCATCAACGGTTTTTTGTGTTTCAGCTGTAGAACAGGAAGGTTTTGGGGAAATATACTCATTTGCGTTCTTGCCAAGAGTCAGATGAGATGCCACTCGCATCTTTTATATGGAGTTACCACCAGAGGCAGCTAAGTTAGCTCAGCACGAAGACTGGAAACAGCTATTGAAGGCAACAAAATACCAGCACCTGTAACCCTCACTAATTAACATTTTATGTCAGGTTTGTTTCATTTGTACAAAACAACAAAGTGTAAAAGAGACAGTTCACTGTTATATCAGGGTGGGGGTGGGGGGTGTACTTGTTGATGTTTAACATTTCCTTTTTCACATGTATTAAACAAACTGTACGACTTAATTGACGAGCTTTAGATGTTCCTCTGGGTGGATTTTATTACCCTCAGACTGAGCCAGTCTATGCTAAGCTAAACTGGCTGTTGAACTGTTCCTTATATGTATGTCAGTCATTTCTAACTGGGGGAAATGAGGGAGAAGTGTTCAGTTTCTTTCCATCAGGGATTTGTATTGTTGCCATTTATATGTATATATTGAATAACAAAAAAGAACAGCTTGGCCGCAGTCACTTGTAACCCAGTCTTCCGCACAAATGTCGTGACGGTGTAGCATGACATCATGTCTGCTTGTCCCTCCAGTCCATCTCAGATGGGAATACGGTACTTTTATGATGTTATACGATGCGTTTTATGGTTTCATAATGGAGTTTCCTGCAGCATTTTAAACAGGACCATATATTATGGAACCCCTGCTGATAGTTTGACAAACTTGGATAATATTAAACCTCCTGTGGGGAAATGAATCTGACATGCTTTATTATTGCACTTAATTCTGCTTCATAATTCAAAGGGCTATATAATTATTTGCCTTCAGAGCATCGATAGAATTTGCAAAGGTGTGTCAAAGATATAGGAAAATGTGGTGGACTTAAAGTACCTTTGAACAACTTTAACTTTTTCTTTGTCTTTTAAGGGTCAAGCAGATGGGGTTTGCACTTCAGCAATGACTTCATTGGTTCCAGTGTGAGTGTGAGTCGAGTTTGGGCAAATGGTTTTGTTGTACCAGCCGTGTTCAACAGATCACAGATCAGGATTTGAAAAGATCTTAGATAATTAGCACAGGTCCTTGAAAAGAAGACAGATTTGGTTGGGGCTGGCCCCTGTGGTACTCCTCTATAGCCACCGTCTCTCTCTTGCTAATGCTGGAATGTGACAACTGGTCACGGCTGAAGAAAGGAAGCCCTATTCTGGATTGGATACAGTCCTGTATGGTCGGTTAGTGTAGCAGGCATACTTGGCTATTACAAATGCTGCATGCGAATCGGACCAGTGAAAGCTGTCAAAGCAGAAAAAAGCCTGACAGTGACACTGCATGGAGTTTTGTTTCCTATATATTAACAACACTCACACATCCTTTACATACATACATTCTCAACATACTCGCATTTTTTAATTTGCAATCAGATTGCACACCAATTCTGATAGATCATTAAAGTGTTTTTTATTTAATCAGAGACAGAAGGCTTTTGAGCAGAAACAGAATGTGGCTTTGTTTCTCCAGCTGCTCCCTTGGCAACACAGCAGCACTCAAATCCTCCATTGGCTCCATGATTTGTCATCAGCAATTAAAGTTGTCTTCATTATAATCTCGACGGCAGATCAAAAATGATCCGGTTCCTTCAAGGAACTCCAAAGTTGGAACAAAAGTTTGGTCTCCACAGAACAGACCTGTAGGACAAACTGTGAACTCAGCTTCAAATCCACGTTTGATCAGCCTCCAAAGCACTTTAAAGTCTTTATTCCTGTGTGATATTTTGTAGGAGTATAAGTGTCAGGGGAACGCAAACGGTCAGTGCTTAAAGTTCCAGTGGTTTTCAGGTTCTGATACAGACTAGAGAAAAAGATTTTTTTTCCTTGGCAAGGGACAGTAGACCAAAATCTGCCAAAGTCTGTCACGCTGTTGATTCTAGTGAATATGCAGCACTTTGGAGAGGGTATGGCTGGGTATTATTGATGCATTGTGTTCACACCTGGTACTCTGCATGCACACATGCAAATCATACAGCTGAACTATAGGTGAAAAGGGAGCCGAGAACATGACCCTTCATGAGCCGTCAACGTTCATCTGCTCCCTGTAGAGACAAATCAGTGCCAGACAACAGATTTGTTCTCCGTGTTCAAATCTCTCTTTTCTATTCAAGAGTGGAAGGGCGGTGAGGAGGGGGGCCTCCATCATGATGTGTTCAGGTGGCTCGAGGTGCACGTTTTTATAGGTCACTGTGCCAACGCCCGCAGCTTTAATGGAAGTAGGCCAGTGGAATTGATTGTAGAAGCAGAAGGTACAATGAATAAAAGAGGTAAGGGAGAAGGAAAAAAAAAGACATGATTACGTGCTGGTGATAGTGAAATAGTCATGCCAAAGGAGATCTAATGGTAACCATAGTAACAGACAGAATATTTGTTCTTTAGTCACAAGAAAATCTAACAAAAGAGAGATAATATGTTTTGAAATTGCTTGCATTAATTCAAACACAACACATGTAACACGATGCTAAACTATGGCTGTGTCCACTCCCAGTTCACTATACAGAGCACTAGAATTATCCGAGTGTGTGAATTATAAGTGACATGTACATTACTTTCTATTAACAATCCCATGATGCAATCTGCTGCATGTAGTAGATTATAGAAACTGCAATTGTGCAAAATGATGGCCATTTCTAATCCAAAGTCTTAATTTAGTGCTTGCTATTAAGTGGACCACTGAGCATCCATTATGCAGGGAGTAGTGAGTGAGTGAATGAGGGAGTGATTTTGTGTCCGTGAACTACATTACTCTAAAAAATTTCAGTCATGTATTTAACTTGATGATAATAATCCTGCAATGCATTTTATGAATGACAAAATGAAGCTGACCGAGTCCAGGAAATTTCCATTTACGCTCACTATAGCGAACATCCATTACCCAGAGAAGATTATTTAAGTTCCCACATGAAATTGCTCACAACAAGGTGTGTGGATTATCTTCAACAACCAGGTCTGAAAAGATGCACGGCCGTTCAGTTTTTCAATTCTATTTTTTGAGCATAACAATCAAAGCGCCGTCTAGTTAGACATCTCTACAGCCAGTCTCTGCCACTCACAAGAAAACAACTTGGATGGATAAATAGAAGTACAGCTAAGGGGAAAAATATGTGTTTTTGATATTGGCACGAACCGTTTCCGAATTAAAATTGGCAAGCAGCAAATAACAGCCCAGTAAAATAGCGTTACTTGTATTAATTGTTGTGAAAGCTACAGTGTTGTAACTGCCACAGAAAACTGCATACAGAAACATCTGTGAGGTGTTTTAAATCACATCCCTGGCTTGCACACTGTCATGATCTGTATATTGTTTGGCTAACTGAGGGAGCAGCACTCAGTTTGTTTTTAATCATGCTTCACATTTATCACTGTGGGTGCAGGCAGCTCGGGGAGGCCACCCTAATTACTCTTCTGCAGTCAGACACTGTAATCAACTGTGTGCTGAATGAAGGACTTGGACAGACTGATTGGCTGCCCGTTTGTGTTCTCGCAACGCGCTGGAGGTGGTTTTTCTGGTTGAACTGAAGGTGTTAAAGTTGGCCACCGTTTCACTGATAAGAGCTCGATGTGTGTGGAAAGCCAAGGACTTTTTAGAAACCCTATAAAACTCTCAGCTGCAGAACTCCTGGACATGGGCTCATTTAAATGTGTTTCTCATTGTGAATACTGTTGGGCACAGTACCATACTGTAGGCATCTGGCATTTATTGGGTGAGATGTTTTTTAAAATGCCTGTGAATTTCACATTAAAAGCTCCTATCTTAATGTGTACAGGAGAAACAAAACTATATAAAGAAGGGAAGTTGCTGGTGGTCTTTGGGGTGTTCATGAAGGTGTGAAATTGTAATTCACTGTTGAACTGAACTGTACACTCCCCAAACACCAGTTTCAAGAGTTTTTCCAATTTGACTGCATTCACACAGTCTGCCTTTACAGTACAAATACTCAATGTGGCAGGTCTGCTTGGCTAAACACGTTTCAGCAAGCTTCTGATCTGCAAGGACTGACAGCTACAAAGACTTCCTGTGAACCTGTAGCTGTACACTGAGTTGTCATCTTCATCATACTGGACAAGAATTCGCTCATTCCACAGCTGTTTTCAGGCATGAGTTTTAACCCCCTTAAATCCCAACCCACTCTTTCCCTACACTGTATTTATACCCTGGGGGAGAGTAAAGCATTAGTTTTATTAGCCATTGATTTCCCATATCCTTTCTCCCTGGTGAGGCAGAGGATCCATCACAGCATTTTATTGACGCCATCACTCAGGGAACGCCGCGGTGGGCTCAGCCTTCTTTTTAGCTGAGGTGGCAGTCGCGGCATTGTTGTCACATCACCTCTGTTTTGTGCGACCAGCGAATGGGAAGTGATCAATCAATCACTTAGATGGAGATAAAGACTCAGCAATCAATCTGCTGAAAAATAGATGAAGGAGTCGCACTTTCAGGGATGAGAAATATAGGCAATTGATGAATTCCTGCGCAATATATGCTCTGATCAAACCAAAGTTGTTTCTGCACTTGTAAGGTATGCAGCCAAGATTCATTTCAGTTGATCAGACAAAATGGCGATGGATGGCATACCTGTGTCTGTCCGTTAAGTATGAAGCTACAGCCAGGAGGCGGTTAGCTTAGATTAACATAAAGACAGCAGGAGGAAGCGTATTTCTGAGGTGGTGTTGTTGTGTTAGAGCCGTGGCAGCTGTTTGTCTGTGCTTCCAGCCTTTTTAAGCAAAGCCTGCACACGTTGTAGTAGCTTTAATGAAGAGTGGTATACTGATTTCAAGCAAATAAGTGTATTTCCCAATATTTCTAACTATTACTTTAAGATTTGTCCTTGCACAACAAGTGTGCAAATTTTGCTTCGCACGAAAGGTTAATATCAGTCATCACTGGGTGTAAAACGGGACTAATTTGCAACTCTGACTTTAACCAAATAACAGATGATTGCAGAGTGCTCTGTTTTTAAAATTTCAAGGCAGACTCTTCCTGAATTTGACAAGATGCACATGCCAACGGATATGCTGATTGTTTGCTTCACATTTTGAAATGGGAAAAACATGGCAACCTTTCTGAAAATCAAGTATCACCAGAAGTTTAACTGTGCCAGATTTTTAGATTTATAATAACTATTTGGACCAGTCATGATAGTTAGAAGTTCAGAGATGTCAGTCAACAGTCATTATAGACTGAAAATACAGCACCAGGTGTCTCCAAACCTTTTTGGCTTCCAGCTGCCAAAACCCACTGGCTCTCAGTCATTGCTTTTGAGACTAATATCCTGAAGATGTCTAAGGTTGTCTGAGGTTGTCTAAGTGAGGCAAAATTTCATATTCTCATAAGGAACATAGCAACTTAGAAATTTGTATATATTGTCAAGTCTATTCATGTGCACATCCATGTTACGAAGAATTTGTTGACCCTGGCCTATTTGGAGTTAGCCGTTTCACCAATCAGGAAACCGACATCACAGGGGACATGAAAGCAAGTCCTTGGCCTGACAAAAGAGAGACTTCCAACTTCCTGACGCTTAGCTCAGACCCTTTCAGCCCCTTTGAAGCTGGACCCCCGGAAGAAATCTGTTTCTCCTGATTGGCTGCTTGGACAGAATGAGGATGTCAGGGACTTTATCTTAATCAGGTATGAATTGACTGTTTGGCCAGCTTGGTGATGAAGCTTAAACAGCTGGACCTCAACACACCAATTAAATTCATGAATACTTACATTACTTTGTTGGCAAATATTGATGTTGGTGGAACATAACAGATTGTGATTATCGTCAGTCTTTCATCGAGATTAAATCTTGCCTTTTTTGGTGCGTTGTTCTTTGTTTGCCTGTGAATTAGTGGGAATGTCAGTCTTTGTCAGTGTTCTTCATAGAACGTGTTTACCGGACTTCATGTCTGTGTTCTAGGGATGTAAACAAATACAAATGTTTGTATAGGAATCAGTACATACCGTACAGATAGGAGCTTTCCCGAATGCAAGAGTGAGTACATGCACATGTGTGTGAATGCGTCAGCTAGCTCAATAAACATTGTCTCAGAGTAAACATACATCCACTGTATGGATTTACTACCAACAAATAAAATAACTAAATATTCACTGCATTACACAGACCGTATTAGTGTAAGACAGACTGCTTTGTGTAATTTGCTGCGCTTTCACATTTATCTCTGCAGGAAATAAGTTGAAATAAGTCATTTAACTGGCTTTTTCATGCCTCCACACTTCTGGCTGGTTATTCTGCACCCTTGGGAAAAGTGCTAGAAGGTACAGGATGGGCTATTTTTAATCAATGAAAAGACAGATCCAGTGAACTGTGCAGGAGAGAAAAAAATGTAGGCTAGTGCCTTGAATACAAAGTAAGCTCCATCCTCTGTGTCTCAGGTTTATTTTCGGTAATGTATTTATAAAAGATGAAAATCTTGCCAGTTTTCTTTTTTCCATCTCTTTTTCACGTCATCAGTGCCCAGCTATTATTGAACACCATCCAGCAGCAGTTTATCACTGTGCGCACATTTCAGATGATGGAAAGAAATATGGAAACATAAAGTATGCCAAATTAAAGTCAAATTTTGTCTTAACAAACCGGGGATGGGAAGAGCCCCCAAAAGCAAAAACCTCTCGCAGCTGGGCCACTGGCTGTCTGAGTATGAATTTCATGAATGCTATCAGGACGTTTATACACTTTCTTTCCTCTCCTCTCATATTTGTGCCAGTTTGGGACGGAGTGTGGGAAAGTAGCAGTGCCACTTCTGGTCACCGTATTGTTCTGCCAGGGGTGTCGTTGACGTATGTTTGAACACACCCTTATTGCATCATATCCTGACCTTTCCGCCTGCAGATATGTAAACTAAACAGTTTTTAGGAGTTGATCAAAGAACAGCCATTTAGTGAGAAGAAATCCAACTGAAATAGGAGAAAGTATCTTTATTAAGGTTGGAAGAATATTCACAGGGAGTTCGATGTAGTGTCTCCCTCCCCCTCAGCATCTTTCATCTTCATTTCTATCTGTGATGTACGTGGCCACATACTGACAGGATTATGGCAGCTGATAATCAGCTAATGAAAGAATCACTCAGGCCCAGCCAGCAAGCGTGATGGCTTTACGCATGATCGTTCAGCCTCACATCGTGATGGATGTCAGGCACCTACAGGATTTAAAGAAAAAAAAGATCACATCACCATCTCCACGTGTTCAGTTGCCACATGTGGTGCGACACAATACGCTCCCCATTGGAGTGACCATTGAGGTAAAATTTATTGGATTTTCATCCCCGACCAGCTGTGGCGCTCGTTGGGAACAAAGACGTGAACAGTGTTTTCCTGCCAACTGTAACACCGCACTGTTTCATATGGATTACATATGGTGTCAGTCTACATGCATGGGTGTGGGGCCTCAAGCACACACACACACACACACACACACACAATCACTCTCTTTAATCAGATTATTGGTTGACCCCCGACCTGCGTGCTTGTCTCAGAAACTCTATGCACTCTATGATCACTTTCTAATCCTGTTAGTGTTTGATTAACACAGAGGTGATCTGGACCATGACACACACACACACACACACACACACACTCTGTAACTCACTGCTTCTTATCCCACTCCAGTGCATGCCAGACTGACAGTCAAACAGAATGTAAATGAAGATAAAATCAATATTCTGTGGTGGATGCAGTGAGAGCCTCATTTTCCAGTGCAAATTGTTTTGAGGACTCAAAAACTTGATGTTTAAATCAATTCATTCGATTTATTGTCAGTAAATTATCCAGCACTTGTTCCTAACTTAATCAGGGTCAATGAAAGCATGATTACAGATTAGCAGGAAGAAACCATAAAGGACAAAGGGGCTGACACATGGCTTTAAATGACACTTTTAAAAAGTCTCCATTTTCTTTTGTATTTGTTTCTATGAACATTTCAGGGCTGCAAAAACAACTATTTTCATTACCAATAAATCTGCAAAATAGAGAGAAAATTTTGTCCAAACAACAAACAACAAAAATTTATTATATTCAGTTTTCAATCATACAGATAAAAGATGCAGAAAACCAACAAATCCTCACATTGGAGAACCTGCGAGAAAAGAATATTTGGTGATGTAAAAGCCTTTACATGATCCTGTTTCAAGTTTTGAGGAAGACAGTGCAGACAGGAAAGCGGCAGCTAATGATCAGTGCTTCGTTTTTGCTGTGTTTTGTGTACAGACACGGACTGTGATCAAGGATTTGTTAGGTTCACATCTCACACTGTGATGTGCAAAAGGACCCGAGAGATCCCTGTTATGGCATCAGACAGGAAACGTGAAGAAAGACAGTTACATGTCGTGCCACAGAAGCAAGCCGGCGACGCTGCTGTTCATGCAAAACAGCCATCAGGACGGCCTTTAACTCTTCATTACTGAGGAGCAAAATGGGCAAATCCATGTTGATCCTGGCATGTTTCTCTTGTTTATAAAAGGTGGCAGCCCCGTAATCACGCTGCTCTTTCATGGCTGCACCTCAACACATATTCCTTTGCGCTGCTGTGATTCGGATTTGTTTTGTCCCCTCAGCACGGGGGCCTTTTCTTCACACACAGTCTCAATCATTTGTGTTACTGCTGCACAAAGACAGCAGCATCAGTGTCGTGTTTACTTCAGCGGTGCGCCAGCCCGAGATTAGCATTGTGTGAATGGGCCTGTATTCTGCAGCTCGCTCTCTGTGTGTTTAATTAGCACGAGAGCCGTGAGTAAAGAGATGGAAATTTAATACATGTTGGCCAGACAAGGGGTACTGAAAAGCTCTTGGTAACAAAGTAGACCAGTTCACAGGAGATGTTAAGGGAGAGCGGAAAAGATATAAACGTTAAAAGGAAGACATGGATGAAATTATGTTAACTTTCAGATAGTAGAAATGAAGATAATAGATGGAGGTGGAGAAGTGGGCGGAAGGAAACATAATGGCTGCAAACGGAAAAGAGAAAAAAAAGAAAATGAAGAAAGGGGTGATGATATCCGTGAAATAATGCCAGACCAGTATCCATTAACAGCGCTGTTTTCATGATGATTGGCCAATCCATCTCATTACTGCCATCAGGGAGCAGGAGGATGCACTCTGCTACAAAAGGCTGTAATTCAGTCCTGATTACGTTAAGTGATGGCAGTTTATACTGCAGATGTTTATTGGAGTGGAGCAGGCCAGTCAGTGCTCATGCTGCAGACAGACAGGCTGGACCAGAGCCCAAATATTTAAAAGAGACTCAAGTGTAGTGCTTTGCAATGCAGCTAATACTGCTGTTTTTGCACATGAAAACAGCAATAGGGAGATGCCAGAGTGTGCTGCGTTTGTGCACAAACTTGTCACCCGAAATGTGTAAACTGAACCTTATGAGGAAGAAGCAGCTCTTTTTACAGGATGCAGTTTCTCACTCTGAGTCACTGAAACTTGTGGCAGGGAGAGGTCAGTTCGCCGAGTTCGGATCCCTCCACAGCCCCCCTGCCTCATGAGAGCTGTTCAGAAAGGATCAGCAGGGCACGAGCGACTGAAACTGGAGCTGGAGTACAGGCTAAATAACTTTGACAGAGAGGCAAGAGGAGATTTTTAGTTCTACACCGATGTTCACTGAGAGACACGTGCACACTTGAATTTATTGGAAAAACAAAAATTAGAAAAGAAGATGGCTGGTATTGTGATTTGACTTTCCACAGATAATGTTAGGGTCAGTTGTTCACATGGAAATGCATGAGTACTGATGGTGGTATTCTCACAAAGAAACATATCTTCTTGCATAGAGTATTTTTTGCAAATGTTTCATGAAAAAGAAAATACATTCCACACAGACATGCGACAAGGCTTGGCTGTCCTGTATGTTTTATTCCTTTGTGCTGACCACAGAAACTAAATACTCCTAATTAAAAAGAGTATTCTGATAGATTAGTGCATCCCAACTCTTTTTATTGTTGCTGCACAGCAAATACTGCAAACTGCTCAAATATCTGTTGATAGTTTCTGCTTGAGCTTAGCTGTATTTTTTGGAAGACGCAACAGTTTCCACTCCTCCCACACATCATGGAGTCATCTTAAAAAAGCAAAAACCCTCTGTAACTCCTCTTCCTCTTTTTACCGTCATGAGTAACGGCTTTCACTTGGATTCACTTCAGCGTACACAAAGTGTCGGTTACATTTTTGCACTTGTGCTGTATCTTAGCCTGCTGTCTGAAAAAGAGGCCTACTGTGTGCGTCTGCAGGCAGCACATGAAAAAGCAAATCGCTGGTGCTCAGATCACTGCTGGGGAGGTGGTGGAGGTCCGCATTTGCATATTTAAAAGACACAAACCCAAACACAGAACGACAGCCTGTTTTCTCTTCACTAAAAGCAGTGGACAGGTGAAAGAAGACCTCAACCTTTTCCAAAAAAATCCTTACCCACCTAATGTCTCTTTTCAGCCCCTGATGGAAATCCCTCAGATTTTATCCCCCCCACCCCACAAAGAAAAAGAAAATTGAAAAGACCAAACCCGTCCTGTACTTTGAGGATTGTGAATAGAGTGCCCCACAGCCTGCCTGCCTGCCTGCCCCACATACGGTGGCTGAATACAAAAGACCCCCACCACCACCACCACCACCACCTCCACCTCCCTGTAAGAGCAATCTCTACAGGAGACCACTCCATCTCCACGGCTGCAGCGACAGGTCTCAATGAAGCCATCAGTGCACGCTCTCATGCATGTGCGCACACTCGTAAACACAAAGACAGACACTTTTGCATGTAGCTGTTTATTCCTTTAGGCCTTAGAGTCTCTCTCTCTCACACACACACACACACACACCAGTGCTTTCAACCCATTCCCAAACCATCATGGCTAATGCATTCTTTTCATCCCCAGTGGTGGGCAGGGGCAGGGAGGGAGGGAGATGAGTGGTTGGCGCTGATTTGAATATTTAAATTATTTATCGCCAGAGAGTACTGAGATCCAAGCCATGCCAAAGGACACGAGGGAGCCTGGTGAGGGCGAATCCGGCCATGTTTGGATTCGACAGTGTGCTGTTAATGCCTGAGAGGGACTGGAAAGTGGGGAGGAACATGCAAGACACAGTCGCTGACTTTGTTGGTCATGTTGCTTATTCTGTTTCAGTAATGTGAGATTTCTGCAGCCCATTTCTGCTCTCAGGACATTAGTGTAATTTGCAGCATCAATAAAACCTTCAGTGTCAATAATCTTTACATTTCAATACATGTTTATTGCTCTGAAATCCTGAGTCCTCCCACTGTTGTACCTCTGCACTGTACTGTGACTGTAAAAGTTTTTAAATATATATATATATAAATAATAGCTCACTGTGGAAGTACAGTGTAAAAAAGGAAGTTAGCTGAGTGATGTAATGCACTGGGTCTTAATATCAGACAAGGGAGAGTTCCACTTTGGCTTGTTGCAGCTCAGAGCCTGAGAAACACACACATGCCTTTCCCTGTCGCAGAACAATCCTGGGAAATGGAGGAATTTACTATACAGCTCACGCGACGACAGAACTGTAGGCTTGAAGGAAAAACACTGAAGTTAGGGTTGACACAATGAGCAGTTTATTGCCTGGACACCGGATTTGTAGGCTGATGTGCCATTCGGACCTTTTAATTTTGCCTCCCCCCTCCCGTTATGATTGAATCTTTTCCCTTTCACCTCGTCTGCTCTGACGCTGCGCAGGCTGGCAGCTCGATCTCCCTCATGCTCTGCCTCCCTCTTCTTTATGCACTCAGCACTAAGTTACAGTCTGCAGACAAAGGAAGTCCTCAGCTGGCCCCCCCACGTCGCTGTCCTCTTCGTTCTCTGGTGCACCACGCACAAGCGCAGAAATGGCTCTCATCGAGCCCCGACAAAGAAGATAGTCAGTAGACATTCATTCTCTCATGTCCCATACTTATCCTTATCACTCTGCTTATTGTCTTATTTTTTTTGATCTTCTGAAGTAATTGCAGTCAATTAAAGGACACGACCTCTGCAATGCACAGGCTAGAATGGGTTTCTTTTATAATTATTTATATACCCTCACCATAAAATAATTTTCTTCTGTCATTTTCTTCATTTGCGCCAGTATTTGAGCCAGCTTGTAGGTATTTGTTCTGACTGATTGTATAACTCAAACAGCCTCCATTCACTTTGCTCAAATAAGCTATGAATTGTTTGAAAGTGCTTAGGGAAAAGGCAGGCTTTAATTGTAACATTTAAAAACAGCATTAATAATTTATAGGAAAGACTGGTGTTACCCCTGTGACCTTCCTTTTGCTTTGTTCTGTTGGTGTTTGTTAGTTTTCTTCTTGGCAACTGCTTCCGACGGGCTGCCCAGAGGCAGGAAAATAAAATTTGTGCAGATATTCTTATTATTCACAGCCTGTGTGTGATTCTGTGCCAGCTTTAACTTTAAAAGCTCAGATATTTTAACATTTTTATCATCCTTTCTTATGTGTGGGGGAAGATTTTCCCTCTCTGAGTTGTTGTGTCCTCCTTCATCACTCATAATCCCTGTGGTGAACCTCATTTGCTGCAGTCTGGGTGTACACAGTTGCAGCTCGTGTCCTCAGTAATGATCCCCTAATTATGGGAATCCACAGCAGCCTCGGGGGTGTGAAACCACCTGCCTGTGTGTGTGTGTGTGTGTGCACGTTTACCTGTGACATATGTACATCCTGTGTGCGAGACACAACGCAACAGTGCACACAAGTCGGAGTATTTAATCAAACACTCTGTGGCGTTTTTATTGTATTTGTCTATTGAATTTCACTGATGACTGGATTTGTCAGCAGTGTGGAAAACATTATTCCACACAAGGGCATCCCGTGTGGAATAATAACAGCATTTGTCTCAAGATGCAGGGGGACGGGTTGAATATTAAGTTCTTTTTCCCCAGAAGTGTCCAACAAAAGCCTTAAATGTTTTATTCATGTTAAAATACTTTTGTTTTTAGTGAGATTAAAGCTATTAGCCATTTTTCATATGAACAAGTAAGTGTGTAAGTATGTGAAAGAGGTCACCTGAAGGGGTGTTTGTAGTAAGTAGATGTTCGATTTTCAAAAAATATGGTATCACCAAAAACGGGGTCAAAAGTAATTATTTCTTCTGCTCCTTTTAGTCGAGCCATCAAGACCAACCAGGACCTTCTTCCAGAGACTCCGTGGACCAACATCCTGTATGATGACTTCTGGGGCACCCTGCTCACTCACAGCGGTAGCCACAAGTCCTTCCGCCCACTCTGCACCCTCTCCTTCCGCCTCAACTACACCCTGCATGGTCTGCATCCCTGGGGCTACCACTTGCTGAACGTGGTACTTCACGGGCTGGTCACCGCCCTCTTCACGGCCTTCAGTCGCCCCCTTCTCGGCCGAGGACTGTGGAGCCTGCTGGCGGGCCTTCTCTTTGCTTCTCATCCGGTTCATACTGAAGCGGTCGCCGGCGTGGTTGGGAGGGCGGATGTTGGCGCTGCCCTGTTTTTCTTGCTGTCTCTTCTCTGCTACACGAGACACTGTGGACTTCGCAGGGACCCATGTGGGACGTTTCAGAGCAGCTCAGTCAGCCGGTGCTGGGGCTGGATGCTGGGCAGCCTGGGGTGTGCAGCAGCCAGCATGCTGTGGAAGGAGCAGGGGGTGACGGTGCTGGCCGTGTCGGCTGTGTATGACCTCTTCGTGTTCCAGAGGCTCCGGTTTCGCCAGGCACTTCTCCTCCTGTTAGGAAAGGTAAATTACTGAATGCCACAGGGGCCGGTGTGTTCGCTGGCTCTTGCCTCGGCGTCTCTACATATCCAGTTTCCTCTTCCTTCCCTCAGAGGCAAACCTCATCCAGCCAGCTGTTAATGGTTCCTGCATGGTGGATTAGGTTGTGTGTGTGTGTGTGGAAATTGTGCGTGTCGCATGCTGTTTGCTTTTCATAAGGAGTGTAATTAGGAGAGCTGTTTGCCGGTGCACAGTTGGTGCATGAAAAGTAAGCTGTTCTCATTTGTCATCTGCTAAACAGGAAGAAACTCAATGCGGAGGAAGAAGTTTTCCACTTCCCTGCAACTTCAGTTTGCTGCAGTAAATAGATACACATTAACGCGAGGAAATTTAGATTAGGATCTCAGCCTCATTGTGTGTGTGTGTGTGTGTTTTGTTTTTTTTGTTTTTTTACAAAGAAGCAGTTGTAGAGGAAAAGCTATTTTCGGGGTGAGTTGGTTTTTTGTTTGTTTTTTTTTTCCCTCCAATTTAAAGTGACAAAAGGTATGTTTAGGGAAACAACACATCCAACTCTGGTCAGTGATTTGGTCCATTTGGTGTGTAAGCTGTACAAACACATGCACAAGATCAGAATGCTTCCTCTGCAAGACTCCATTTTTCCCCTCCAAACTCAAGCTGTCTGACGGGACAACCTTGACGCAGCGACTCATCTGATTATGGGAAGCAGCGTTTGACTGGAAAGCCTGCTCTCACTCTCCATTTGATTAGAGAAACTGCTCCTTAGCCAGCATGATGGCCCTCATAAAACCCATAACTGGCATAATAAAAAATCCCCTTGGGTTTGAGCAGCAAGGGCAGACTGGCTCTCAGTGTGGAGAGTGAGAGTGTGTGAGTGTGTGTGAGAATCTTTTAACGGTGGTTTGTTCTTGAGGAAACGTCTAGAAACACTTCTGTTTGTTGCAAGGTTTGTGATGCAGTCTAGTACATCACAAACGTCTTCTGGAACCTTCTGTCGTATATACAAACTCCAGCCCTTCGCAAGGGCTGACGTGACTGACTGTCTTATTTTACACAGCCAGCGTTCAAATGAAAACATGTTCTGCTCTCGAGTGCGTGAGGCTTTAGCGTACCTGTGGGCCAGCTTCCCTAGTAGTCGTTTCTGGCAGAATGATAACCCACAACTGTTATTAGAGGGCTTGTGGTGAGCAGCCAGGGAGATCAGAGAGAGGAGGGAGGGAATATGATGCTTTTTCTCCGCAGAGCTTGGCAGGAGTGACTTGTGTGTGTGCTTTCATGATTCTTAGACCTTTGCAGATGCAAAACAACACCTGCCTTTCAAATTGGTCATCTATTAAAGCTGCTGAATCATGTTCGAGAGGCAGCAGGAAAGTAGGATGCAGCTCATTTGTAAATGATGAGCAAGTGCAGAGTAACAAAGTACAAAGTACTTTGAGTACATAGCGGAGACGAAAGAGAAAAATAATACAAAGCAAAACAATGCAGACGACGGATTAGCCTCTTAAAATCCATTTTTTTACACTTAACAGCTGACATAAAGCAGTGGAAAAGTCATGACTTACAAGAGGCCACAAATGCATATACGTTTTCAGAATTAGTGTGGTTCAGAGTGCTTTATATACACATTTTCAAACTGTGCTACCAAAAAATACGTTGAAAAACTTTCACAGATCCTCACACTTTTATTCTCTACAATTTCCCCACTGCGGGATCAATAAAGTTCATCCTATCTTATCTTACAACAAAATGTATAAATCAAGATAAAGATTATTAAGTATACAGTAGTGGAGCAGTCAGAGTAAATACTGGTGGAATCCTGCCTTCTTTTGGAGAGCTTTGAGATGAACTTAAAACATCAAAATTAAACCCCCCCCCATGAGATTTTGATCATGTGTACACCAGAAGCGGTTTTGTTGAGCTAATTCATGGCATGTCAGTCGGTCAGTTTTCCTCCGGCCAACCTCAGTGGCCTGAGGAAGTTCTCAGTTGCCAGTTCTCAGCTCTCTAACAAACTTTTGTTTAATTAATGTTCATCTTTACAAACTTTTTCATTTTGGTCAAAAAATGTAAATGCTGTTGCCACAGGGGTCAGTGGGTTTGTTAAAATTAAAAGTTCTTTGAGCCTGAATAAAGTAACTTTGACCTGAAATGATATTTTTTTTTAAAAAAAAAAAGAAAAGAAAGAAATGTTGAAAGAAAAAAAAAATCTGATTTTTGTTAATCTGCTCCTGTATGAAAGGAGACAATGGAAACAGAGCCTTGGAAATGAAACCACCACCTGAAAGACATGGAGCGCTGCTTGTTCCAGTCGGTTGCATTACAGGCTGAAAGATTTCATCACCCTCAGTGTTTGTCAGAAGCCGTTCTGAAAAGCCACATTCTCCTGTGTATTTATCACACAGGAGAGACAGCATCAGCAGCTTCCAGCTCTCTGCCCAGACACAATAGCCCCGTGCCAGCCCGTCTGCTCCTGGTGCCAACTGCCCGCCACCACCAGCACATCTGGCTCGTTTATCACTCTGGCAATGCCCTCCTCTGTTGCCCCAGCCACGGTTATCTTGGCAGGGAGCTCGTTACGTGCTGGGGCCAGCCACAGGGGCTGTCGTTTCCTCGATTATGAGCCAGACGTCTTGGGACGCATGGGAACACAAAAGGGGAGAGGGACAGAGAGAGAATAAGCCAGAGAGAGGGAAACTATGCTCTCACTTCCTGTCCTTTATCTGTTCTCGGTCTTTCTCACCTAAAAATCACTTGGGAATGGACGACTCGCCTTCTGCTACTCAGACACAGTGAATTGGATGGAGGGCACTCGTGGTGGAGAACAATGCAGCGTGTGGTGTTTTCCATTCAATCAAAAGTGTTCAATTTCTTCCACAATGAAGAAATAGATTGAAAAATCCCCCACTTCACCCTGACCGCTGCCTCACACCAGTCACAAACAATGAGGGGATGCAAATCAGCTGCAGTGTGGCAGAGGAGACAGAAACCCTTTGGCCAGAACGCCGTTTCTCATCCTATTAAGTCCCTCATCAGACTGACATGAGACTTCAAATGAGACAAGGTAGGATGGAGGAGGGAGAGTTAGAGAGTGATAGATGGAGACAAAGGAAGGTGTGGTGTTGCCGTTGGGTCTAACAGGCCAGGATCTTATGAACATAATGTCTTTGTTCTTTCCACTCTGTCAGTGGCTAAAACAAACATTTTGAAGAATGGGGCTCCAGGCTGTAGACAGGGAGCAGTGAAATGGTTTGCTTTTGTTGGTCGGAGGAAAAGTCAGGAGATGTCTCAGCTGAGCCTGACGTAAACTGTCAAGCGTTAGCAGACAAGAATGAGGTCATTAAATGTGTCTGTTTAAATGTTTGAAGCATTTACTTGACTGACTAACAAAAGACACCAGTGATTGTATCTTTCAGATGTAAATCAAAGGCATGAAATTAAATGCAGCTCTTTAAATAAGAATGAAGCTGGACTAGATAGGAGGGCTTTTTCTTCATGCTGCCTGACTCTCCACAAGCTGCACCTTCTTCAACGTGTGCACCTACAGTCAAATGGAGACATGTGTTTGTGTCCTTGCATTTGAAGTGTTGCAGCCTCCTCCTCCTCGTTTGTCTCGATGAGCACTGCAGGCTCGCAGATGAAGTTCAGCTGACGGCTTGATTAACGTTGTGTCAATTATCTTGATGGCAGAGCACTCGGCTGCGACATGATGCCTTCTGTTGCGAGTTCTGCAGTTTCTGTTGCTCTTTATTTAATTTCCTTTCATGGGTAACTCAAAAAACAAATTGTGCATGTTTAGATTTTCTGGTACATCTAGTCATTGTACCTCAAGCAAGAACACTTCTTTTTTTTATCCCTTAACCTGTTGGACAATAAAAATAAGACTTGCTCAAATAAGTGATCCTGTGCTGGATTCACAAAGCCACTTAAACTGTCCAAACTTGCTGTAAATTGCTTAGTTCTGTTTGATGAATGACATCTAAAATACTTTGAAATGTTTAATGGAAGAGAGGAGATGGATGAGAACTTTTAAGTTTTTCATTTTAGTTTTATGTAAAATATTTAGCTCCAAATTCGTGTTGATCAAGGAAATATATCCTCATAAGGCTGTACGACAGTCCAGTCATGAATTTAATTTGTCCTAAAGAACAAATTATACTTACCCTCACGCTAAGTTGTGGTAACTAAAACCAAAAGGTTGAAGCTTACAGTTTATTTTTCTTCTGGTGTATTTCCACTGCACCCTCAATTGATTTGCATGAATCGTGATTAAACCAATCCAGATTTCATATAAGATTTCTAGCCAGTGGTGACATTTATGTGGCCAAGTCACATCTTAAATTTGCACATGGATTTAGTCTGGATAAAAGACATTTGAAGTGTAAATGGGGCTTTAAATCACTTGCACTGCACATGTCAATTAAGAACTAATCCACATGAATGATTCTTAATGAGGCCTCTTATATTTCAGTACTGCATTTAAGCTGTCCATAATTATCTTCTCTAGTGCAAATCAGCTGATGAAAGTCTTCAGATTAAATAAGTAAGAAATGGGGCCAACAAGGCTAAATCAGATGCATGACATCCCATCAAGAATCCCTCTGTTGCACTAAATCCCCTTTGACTCTGGTGTCCCGCCGTTACTCTAACATGAAGCTCTTTAAATGTCAGCTTTTGATCAGCTGGTGGGCAGCATGCGAGGCTTCAGACCGTGACCCATCCCATCACAGGTCCGTGCGCCAGCAGCGGCAGCAGCCGAGCTTTCATTGAGAGCACTACGGGGGTAATTAGGTCACTCTATCAAAGTCAGCACCTCTCAATGCCAGCCTCAGTGCAGCTGCCTGACGACTTGGGTGAATTGCGCCAAGTCAGCAGAATCCAGAGCACATTAGAGAACTGGATGCATGCCTCATTGTACCGTTCATCACAGTTTAGCACGTCACTGCCAATGCATCAAATATGAGCGCCATGTGCGTCCAAAACTTTGAAGGTCCTCCCCTGCACATGTCAATGAGAAAGAATTGCTCCACAGTGGGGTGATGAAGCTCCCAGCTCAACTGTTTGAAAACCTTCTGATTCGAAAAATATACCTTCAGTACTTAGGTAGGCTTTCAAAGAATAGCTGGCAAACAAGTGAGTTTAGTTTTGTTTGTGTTTTAGAGAAAACTGAGGTAATTGTGCCAATCGACTTTTTTTTTTTTACCAAAATAGACTTAAAATAACAAGATGACATTTTAATTTACATTTGTCAAACTCGTAGAAGAAGAAAAAAAAACTCATGCATGATCAGTCCAGAGTTATGAGACGTATAAATTGGACATGACTGTAACAAGGTAAGTTCAGAAGATTGATCCTGTGCTGTCTTGCATCAGTCCATGGCAGCTTTAAATGGCGCTCCCATGAAGTCAGCCGTATCCCGCTGTTTCGATGTCAACAGGCAGACCACACCCTTCTGAGATTAATAAAAAAAGAGCTAATAATGAATGGTGCACTTAAAGGATGAAGGCTTGGGAGCTTTAATACTGCTATATTTATGTGCGGCAAGAGAGAGATGGAGAGAATGAGAGGAGGGTTAATTCAGGAAAGAGAGAGGATAGTAAACTGGAAGAGAATAAGGAGGGAAAGCCACTAAAATCAACGCCAAGTTTCCAAATGAAGATCCAGAGTGGAGGAGATATGTAGACGTCAGCTGGGTTCACAGGCTTGGAGTGAGCAGAATGTTACGTCTGACAGTTGGCAGGGGGATTAAACCAGCCGTCCTCCGTGGAGACTCACAGATCTGATGAAGACCAGTCAGTCAGCACCAGAAGCAGTTCCCACGAATTTGAGATACACAGCAGGGAACAATGGAAAAAAAGATGTTAAAAAAAGTATCATCACTAGTCTGTTTTCAGAAGTTACAAGAGTTTGTGGGTTTTAGCAGAAAATATTTTCTCACATGCAGGCATCCAAGACCCTGCACTCATTTGAGACGCATAAAATTCCAGTAAAACAACATGGTTAGCTTCTGCTGTTAGCCACAAAAGCTAATCCAGGGAACTATACTTCCTGTGCTTACTTTTAAGGGCTTCAGAAATCCCTGTGTTGTCTTAAACCCCCTTTCCACCACTGAGGTTGCTGAAACAGGAGACTCTTTAAATGTCAAGTTAACACCACTGGCACCCCCTGCTTTGATCACCGGGCTTCAACAAGCTCATTACTCATTTCAGTGCCAGCAGAAGCTGAATGGGTGATGTTAATTTTGCAGTTTGCCTCGTATGTTGTGGAGGACCTCATAACTTTCCAAATAAAATTTAATTTTGCCAAAAATCCTCTCAAATGCTTGGCTTTGTGTCTAACTTAAAGTAAACAGCTTTTCTGTGTTTGGATTTAAGTCCAAGGCACCATGCCGTGAAGTTTTCTTTGCATGTTTTTGTCATAAGTCATAAATAAGACCAAACGGAAAAAATACCGGGATTTTACTTGACCTGAGTTCTCTCTTTGAAGCCAAGAAATCAGCTTGATCTTATGAGGCCAGTGTGAAAGGATAAGTTGCTATGATGACTTTACAAAAAAGTAGTTTACTGTTTTTTTTATTGAGTTCGTAGAAAAAAAAAACTCAGCTTTGATGGAATTTACTAGATTTTCTTCTTCACACACGCGGAGTAGACCTTTCTTGCAGTGGCTTGTCAACCACAGGTGTAACTCATAACATTAATGAGGTCTGCTCCGGTGTTGAGCAGGCTACCTTACTGGCACACCTGAATGTGGCAGAGCCATCGTCACTGATTAGCTGTGCTTCTCATGCCACCATTAGAATGATTCGGGAATTCATTTTAGGCTATTTCTTACAGAAAAAGGAAGTACAGTTAGAGAAACTTGTAGTTTTAAAATCACAAAACAGCTAATTTTAGGAGCTGTATTAGTCGACCATGACGGTGTAAACTGGAATTGTTAGGAAAGTCAATAAATCAACAGCTAAATCGAGAGGTTAAAGGGCTTTTCAGAGCAATTAGAGAGTGTAGCTGAGGAGGAAGTCATTCAGTTGTTAGAGGGAGATGATGAATTATTGAAGATCTTTTTTTCAACTGACCACAAAAGGCTACTGAGTGGAGAGTGAAGGTCACACCAGACAGTGTTGGTTACCACTCTTACGGGAAACTTCACGCCCTGCTTGAATAACCAGCCTGCAGCCTGTTGCTTCTAAAAAACAGACTAATTAGAGAGCGTGAGTTTTGTTGGCTGGAATCTGCAGTTGTTTGCTGCTGAGTTTGTGAAACCACTCTAGCGTGCTTGCAGTTTGAGTTGTGAGAGTGTGATTGATCGGGAAGTCAATTACAGAACGATTTAGAAACAGACAAGGCAGCGAGGGGTAAAATGAAGCTCATTCACCTAAATACCACAAATGACTCTCTCTCTCCCGCCAGAATTGGCTTATCTTCTGATACCAAGCAGAATTGGATTTCTCAGACATTTTCCTCCCTTGACAGCCAATACGGGCTCATCCATCAATAAGCTCAGTCGTCTTTTTGTGTAAAAGGCACTCTCGCTTATCCTTTGTGTACCACCTTTCAGCATTCAAATCAATATCCATTTTTTCCCCCAACTTCACTTCCTCTCAGAGTGCTCCAAAGTGTTGAACTCCTTGAACTGGCCCTTTTCCATCCTTACTATTGACAAGTGACTTTAGGTAACTAGCTGTGCCTACAGCTCCCTACCTCAGCTAAACTCTTCAAGGGACACGCCTTTCCATTTCAGATCCGGAGAAATAAACTGGAACCAGCAGGTCGGGCGAGTCAAAGCTAAACCTCTTACTCTAATCCTAACATGGGCCTGTTATAGATAACTTGTGTTTTCCATCACAGTTCATGAAGGTGCACACATGAGCTCATTCATGCATGCTGGCTGTAAGAGAGGGTAACAGTTCTCTTTAAAGTTTATAATCACACAAATGAAAGCTCATTTTGTGTAGCTTTTAGAAGGTTTTATGTGCTTGTTGTGCAATTCATTCAGAGTGAACCATACAGAGAGGCTAAATGATTGCTCTAGTGGAGCAAACTCACTTAATAGATAAAAACAAAAGTCCTGTGCAGTAATACTGCACGCTATAAAGAGCTTTAACTGTATGTAAGCATGCACGAGCTCTAATTCCCCACGGACAGGTTCAAATAGAGTTCATACTACAGTGGTGCTCAGAAATAATAAATGGGCTCAGAAAATAGGAAGTGAGCAGCATCTCTGTGGTCATCAATCATGTTGTTATGTCATATTTAGTCCACTAGGTAAAGAGGAACTGGAATAACAAGCTTTTTATCAGGGCTGAGCCAGGCCGTCTCTGTCAATAAGCCTTGGCCTCTGCGACATTCCAGTTTCATCAGTGTTTAATGAAAGACATGAAGTCAGATTGGTCTAATCTTGGCAAAAACACAAAACTAAATCAGATTTGAGCAGTAATTGATTTCAGAGAGCTTCATATCAGAATGTGGCATTGAGGAAAAATGACGTCCGACAGACCAAAAACATCGTCAGTCTTAGAGCTACGCCTTCTCGTTTCTCTCCCTGCTGTCACTGAGGAATAGCATTTAAGAAGCCAGCGATCAAACCGCCAGGAGTTTAAGGGTGTGATCATACAAGCTCGTCACGTCTTAGTAACTGTAACACAACTGTAGACCACTGTGAAGCAACTGAAATGAATTATACTTTGGGCCCTGGGGAGTATCACATAGTTCCTGTCTCTGGATTTGAATCTAATTTATGCATCAAAGACTAATTTCCTGATTTCTAAAGAATCACCAATTAAATGTCAACTCTATTTCCACCCAAGCTAAACATGATTTCAATTTATTTTTTTTTTACCCCCAATTTCAGTTTATAAAGGGACCATTCAGTGTGAGGCTGCAGCGAGCGCCCAGTTGGCGTGTGGCAGTTCATTTAAAGGTGTTGCGTGACAGAGGACCTAATGGTGATCATGGTGCAGAGTTAATGCTCTTATGAGATGTAAACAGCATCTACATACCAACACAATGAGTCCTAAGCTGATTAACGGTCACACTCACTGCAACCCTGACAGGCAACAAGGAAAGACTTTGAGAAAAAGACTCTCGTGCTTCAAATTTACTTCAAAGTTGACCCCAGCTTGGTCAGAACTGAGTGCAGTTTACTCATAAATGGAAATTTATAGAAATAAACTTTACTTCACATCTGTATGTTCACTTCTCATTGATTTGCACTTGTGCATTTGCCCAATATTTTCAATGAAATGTTCTCCACATGTCGCAACAAGACACCTTTCACCCATTTGAATATGACATACTCCATTAAAAATGATCATTTCTTCATTTAAACAGTCACAGTGTAGCTGACCGGCATTGACACGCATTACAGCGCACAGCTGTCCAAATCCCACTGCGTCTTTCACCAGTTTGAATATGTCATATTTCACTATTTTCATGTAAACAGAGCTGTGTTGATTCTGGCTATGGGCTTTTTTTAATTTTGAGAACTATGCTAATGTTACAAAGAACTGTATAATTGTACATGAGTGCGGTTTATGCCCCAGGCAGCTATCAAAAACATTCCAGAGATTGCTTTGCATAGTTTCTCCCTCTGTATGACAGTGGGATAATACAATTTGAAGATTTATGAATCAAACCCTAACAGCTCGTACTGAAAGGCTGGACCTTCTTTCTCAATAACTTTATTGTCCGCAGAGACTACAAATACATGACATACAGGACATTTGTTGCTCTGATTCAGGGCTGACCCAGACCTTGAGTAACTTGACAGGTATTAAAATAGTCTTCTAAAATGAAAACAAATTTAGTTGCTCTGGAACACAGACAAAATATTGTGGCTTTGACCAAGCCCTTCTGGACCAAAATGTTGATTTAGGTGTTTTCCTTTAGCATAAGTACTTTTTTCTCTCTCCCTTTCAGAAAAAGAACATCAGTGTTTTGCTGAGTCTTGGCGCTCTGGCTTCCTGGGGAGTGATTCTTCTGTCAGCTCGCCTCTACTGGATGGGCAATAAGCCTCCCAACTTTTCCAACTCTGACAATCCTGCAGCTGACTCGCCACATTTTCTCACTCGAACACTAACGTTCCTCCACCTGCCCGCTGCCAACGCCTGGCTCTTGTTCTGCCCCGACAAGCTCAGTTTCGATTGGTCCATGGACGCTCTGCCCTTGGTCAGGTCCTTGGCCGACTGGAGGAACCTTCACACTGTTGCCTTTTACGGTGGATTTATCCTCCTGGGTTTGTTTGGCCTTCGTGGCTCTCCATCCAAGGCCAAGGAGACCAATGGGAAAGCCTGTTTCGCCAACGGGAAATCAATCGCTAATGGGAATGGCTACCATGCCCTGGACACAAACCATAACACAGATCAGGGGCACCCAAAGACCAGCCTGAATGGGTCAGCTGGACTCCACCAATGCCCTTCACGGACGTCGCTGCCCCCTACAGAAAACCTTGCTCTGCTTTCATTAGGCATCCTATCGTTGCCTTTCATCCCAGCCACAAACCTATTCTTTTATGTAGGATTTGTAATTGCAGAGAGGGTACTGTACATCCCCAGTATGGGCTTCTGTTTACTGGTCGCTGCTGGTGCCAGAACCTTGTATATCAGACTGAGGACTAGAGGCTGCAAGGCCTTCCTGTTGTGTCTCTGTGCGGGACTCGTGCTGCTAAATGGACTCAGAACCGTTCAGAGAAACAGGGACTGGAGCAATGAAGAGAATCTCTACAAGTCTGGGATTATTGTGAATCCTGCTAAAGGTAAGAGAAGGCCACCAGCCAGCTGTCATCAGTGAAGGGTATTGACAGAAATCTGCACAGCACTGAGTATTAAAAATTGTCAAGCACCAACAGCTGATTTAAGCAAGACAGTTTAAAGCACAACATGATTCACATTCCTGGTGATGGATTTATATTTTTCCACTGACAGTTGGTGGCAGGAACGTGGATAGAAGCAATGACGCACCAACAAAGGCAGGGAAGAAGACTGCTAGCTAGTAAACATACTGTGGATGTGAACAATGTAGAATTTTAGATATTTTAAAAACACCAGCGCTGCAAATGTTATACGAGGAAGGAAATACATTCAATACCTTTTGTTGGACCTAAAGACACACTGAAAGTAAACAAAACTTTTGTGTGTTCTCCTGAAAACTCCACAGAGTACTTTTAAGACTGTATTTTCTTAAAATAACAACAAAGTTTGAGTTATTTTATGAAATGGAAAATGATGTGAGAAGGTATGAGAGAAACTTGTGGAACTGAAGTTAAGCCCACAGAGTAAACAGCAGCGTGACTCTCAGACTTCTTTTTGCATGATTTGGTTTAAATAATTACACTAATTTAGTGAAGTATTTCTAAATCACATCACATCAATGGACATAAGCATTGCACAGCTTATTAGAGCAAATCAATGGCAATGACACAATTTTTAAATGAACGTCAAGTTTCTGGTTTTCCTTTTCTGAAAGCGTAACTTTTGACTGACACGTGTCTCCTGCAGCCTGGGGAAACTTGGGGAACGTACTGAAGAACCAGGGCAAGATTGCAGAGGCGGAGAAGGCGTACAGAAACGCTCTGCACCACCGGGGGAACATGGCAGACATGCTGTATAACCTGTGAGTGTTAAAGATGCCAGTCCTCCCCCCTTCCCTCCCTCCCTCCCTCCCTCCCTTCCTCCCCTCCTCCTCCTCCTCCTCCTCATCCTGTCTGCGAAGCCTTGACACGAACCAGCTCTGATTCCACCCATCCATCACTTGAGATCGCAGCGGCAGAACAAGAAAGGTAGAATGACAGAGAGAGTGACAGACGGGAAGAATTTAAAGAAACTAAAGCAAAAAATAGATCTATTAGAGGAGAAAACGAAAGCAAGTAAGACAAGCGAGACACAGAGCTAAATATGATGCAAGAGTGTAACAAAGAAGAAATAAGTCGGTGTGTCCCCAGCGGCTCCTTGTACCTTCTGCCACTGATTTGATTAGTCGTGGTTTGTAGGACCTGTGGGAGATCATTTCCAATCCTGCAACGCAAAGTGTCAGAGGTGCCAAATCCTCACAGCAGAGCCACCACAGCTCTCACTCTCATGCTGACAGTGTTTTTCTCCCCTCTTCTCTGCTTCCTTCTCAGCTTCCAATGTGAGGAAGCTGGAGGTTAAACGTTTTCTTTACCTGCACAGATTAATTTTTTTTCTCTGTCGTCCTTTAGAGGCTTGCTGCTGCAGGAGAATGAGCGTTTCTCTGAAGCGTTGCATTATTACAGACTGGCCATTGGAAGCCGGCCAACACTGGCATGTAAGTAAAGGAGAGCGTCATTTTGTAGCCGACACATGATGACCAGAGTGGTCGTGATCAGGAGAAGCGTTATCGTTACAGTGATTTAGATGTTCTCATTTTGGCTGAGTCTTTGTTTGGATAAATTAGAGTCCAACTTTAATCTTGAATTGGATTGAATATGAGAGCCATATTCAGGCCACTTCAGCTCCACGGTGAAATGACGAGATTCATTCTCACACTTGAGTGCTCGCTCATGTGATGAGGGTCCTTCTCACTTACTTCTTACTTACTTTTCTTGAGGTAATTTTATCTGCCTTTGACCTCTGTCCTCTCTCCTTTTGACTTTATATATTACTGCTTGTCCTTCGTCCCCAATGAGCTTTGTAGATTCTCCGCATCTCCTCCACTCTTAAATACTGAATGAGTACGTTTTTCACAGTTTTTGATCTTGTTGGTTAGTGTGTCATATGCATGTCAAATTTGTGAATTAATCAGTATTTAAGTTTCTCGTCTGATCATAAATGAAAAGAAGCTTAGTGTAGTCATTGAATGTGTCAGTGACGGCAGGTCCTGTTGTGCTGTTGAATTCATTTTCTCTCCTCTTCGCAGCAGCCTACCTGAACACAGGAATCGTCCTGATGAACCAGGGCAACCTGGAAGAGGCCAAACGCACCTTTCTGACTTGTGCCGACATCCCAGATGAGAACCTGAAGGACCCCCACGCCCACAAGAGCTCCGTCACCAGCTGTCTGTACAACCTGGGCAAACTGCTCCATGAACAGGGCCAGCAGGAGGTCAGTTTGTGCTAAAAGAACCAAAGGAGTATCTTAGGAGCTGAACTGAACAATCAGACTAGGACCACAATGCTTGTTTTACTGCTTTTCAAAGCAACTTTACAATCATTCATGATTTAAACACTTAGCACTTTTCCTTAATGCAGCACTAAAAGCTCAACCGTTTAGAGCTGAACAGGAAACTGCAGTTACTTAATCCTGTTTTCCATCATCAACTACACGGCCTGCATTCTGCTGATCCAGAACAAAAACTGGTCTTGCTCAGTTTAATTTTCCTCCCTCCCGCCACCCCCCCACCCCACAGGAGGCCCTGACTGTTTATAAGGAAGCAGTACAAAAGATGCCGCGACAGTTTGCACCACACAGCCTTTTCAACATGATGGGTAAGTCACTGATTGACCCTGAGTCTTGGACTGAGATTCAGAAACTGAAATTGCAGGATTATAAAGTCTCTACTTTGGCAACACTTGCTTTGAAATATTAATAAGTGTGCTGACGCATGGGATTAAATGTGCATGAAGAGGCTTCATAATTGTTTTAGGACATGAGTTAAACTGTGCATTCGCCTGGCGATGAATTTTACACGTTGTCAGTTGTCCATTTTAGCTGAGCTTTGAGTGGAGTACAACAAGCTGACATTAACTGATTGGCCATAAAAAAACAGCTTTCAGAGGACTTGAACCACCTGTTTGATTCCAGCAGTGTAGCGCATAAGCATGTGTACAGACCCTGTGTCATCTTGCAGCAGACAGCTAATCCGCGAAATAAAACACATCCATCTCTTTGTTAATGTAACACTAATTACATTATTGGAAGCTCATCCTGACAGCATAGTTTAGATTGCAGGGAGATGTCTGCAAAAATTCCTTCCTTGGATAAGCTAAATGAGAACAGGGAGTGTGTTTTGTCAGGTGGAGGGAGGAGTTGTTTTAGTGTCATGTCCTCCAGGGGCTTCTTTGTTAAAACTGATGTCATTTTACTCCAGGGGCCAACAACATGTTCTCCAATCAAACAAAAATCTCATAGTTTTAAACAATGGTGTTTCTTTGAGAGAGTTTTCATGTGCAGGATCTATGGAAGCCATCTGGAATGGAACAATTTGTTGGAGAAGCAGTGTTAAGACTGACGTTTTAGCTCAGGAGTTGCAAATATTAAAAATCAGACGTGCAAGCATGAATAAATCAGACCTGCAAGCAGCAGGTGCACTGGGCAGCAAACACCAGGTTGACCAGGAAGATTAGAGCACTACAGACTGTGATTTAAACAGGTGGTTCAACTCTGCACGCTGTCACGATCTACTCGAGCCTAAAACCACGACGGCTGTTGACTCTGTGTCCCTGCCAAAACTTTTCACAGTAAATCAGTTTTAAATTGATAAAATTGCAGCATAGGCAGAAGAAACTGTTCTGTCAGGACCTGGAGTTCCAATAATAAAAGTAATACAGAATAAAACAGCCATATTTCATTTTAATCAGTCAAAATTAAATCATGTTTTAGATGGAAATGTGTTCGTTTCGTATTTGTTGATACTGTGCTTGAAATATACAGCAGATATGAAATGCATATGCTAAAAAGGCAAATGTTTTGTGTAAGAGGGTTGATACTTTAAATGTTTTTCAGTCACTATTTTTTATAAAATAAACTAACCTTCGCTGCTGATCTGTGTTCTGTCTTAGGAGAGGCTTACATGCGGCTGAACAGGCTGGAGGAAGCGGGTCACTGGTACAGAGAGTCCCTCAGGACCAAGCCTGACCACATCCCTGCCCACCTCACATATGGCAAACTCCTGTCCATCATTGTGAGTCCTTCCACTGGCGCGCGCACACACACACACACACACACACAGGAAGAACCTCAACACGAGCCAAAGCTTTATCTTACTAACGATCGCAGTGGTACCATCAGTGGTAACTACCTGGCACAGTGTAATTAAACGGGACCTGAAGTGGCCGAGTCCAGCGATGAATAATGCATATCGAGTGATTTACGGGACGTTGGACTGAGGTGAACCCACGCTATCGATTCCCCTGCAGAGCCTTAAGAAGTGTGACAATTGTTATGAGGTGTGAGCTTCTGACTCTGCGAGGTGCATCCTAAACACACTCCCCTGATTAGACGTCAACAAGAGGAGCTGAGACGCATTCATGAATATGGCGTTTGACCTCAAGCAGCGCTCGCTGGATGAAAAGAGGATCACGCAGTGTGAAAGATGGAATTAAGACAGAAATGTTATGACAAAAACCTTTCGGTGACCTTGGACTGACCCTGATCCAGGACCGGTGCCAAATAGCTTAAAAAAAAAAACAGCAGTATAGTAGCTGCATAAATTCATGTCTGATGCCTGAAGGTTACAGACGAGGGGAGTCTGGTGTTGATGAAAGCCATCCTTCTGTGACTGGATGAGTTCCAGATTATCTGTGTGATTTCGGTCCCTCGCTGTGAGAGTCATGTGAGAGTTGGAAGACGTCAAGGGCACACAAGTTTGCCCAACTTTTGTTTTTTTTTTTTCTTCTTCCAGGAACTCCACACTTCCTGTCCTCCCACCACGTAAACCAACACACACTTATGCGACAACAGATGTGTTCACAGCTGAGTCAAGTTTAGAGGCTGGGGTCAAGCTGTGTGTGTTCTCTGTAACCCCTCTAGAGATGCTTGACCTCCTCACTTCCACAGCCTTGGGTGCTGATAGAAGACACAACCAACCTGCAGTGCTTGACGCACTTGCAGCTGCAACCCTCACAGGCTTTAAACCTCAGTTCTGATCATTTCCCCTTTTTGTCGAAAGATTTGCAGATATACACAATACACACGCACAAACACACACCTAAAGCACAGGTTCAGATTAGAGTCGCCCACTGTGGCTGGACATCTGCTGTGCTCCCTCAGGCTCAGGGCAGCAGATCCATGCAGGCCCCCCTCCGCCACTACAGAGCTTTAGGAACAGGAGATTGGATGGACCCTGGACAATAGGTCAGTAGACAGGCTTATAATGCAATTACTCTCCTTCCTTATTGAATCACTCCATCAGCTACATTTTTGGCCGTCCTGCCGGAGTCAATCGACAACGCAGACATGGCGAGGAAAGGTCAAACTGAAGTCTTGTACTGTGGTTCACCCCAACATGTGCGGCAGAGTCGTTTTTCCCCTGAAAGCTGATGTATAGCACCATCTCACCCTTCTCTTAAAACCAAGTCTGCACAATTATAAGGCTGGAGCCTGATAATCTTGCACCCACCAGCGTTCCTCAGCGAATAACAAGTGCAACTCCTGAAGCCACTAATCTGCCTCATTCTTCCCAAGGTCAAAGTGCCGTCAAACAAGCCAAGTGTAACTTTAGAGGCCGGCTGTGGTCAGAGATCTCTTGCTGGAGTCAGAAGGGTGTGGTGCGCATTAGAGAAAGTCGCGGTCAGTCAGCGCCGAGCTGATTTATGACTTTAAATCGTGCATTTAGATGCCTTCAGCACTGATGCCAGCCACTTCCTCTCAGAGTGGAGGATCATTCGATAAAGCAGCAACAGATTGCATGCGGTAAAAAGATATTCAGTTATTCAGACTGGAGAAGTGCACAGCAATAAATCAGTTTTTTAAGAAAGCACACCACAAAATTATCGTTTGATAGTTGTTTAAAACTGTACATTTTTTTCCTGACCTGAAACTTTCATAAATCTGCATGATTCTCTCCAACCTTACTGGACTGAACCGCCCCACTTGCAGGTCTGATGGATGACTGTGGAGAAGGTTTAATTGAATGTAAAGAGCTAAGAGCCAAAGAAAATGTGAAATAAGCCATTCAGGCCCGATATTTGCTCCTTCATTTCGAGCGATTGCGGGCATGGGGAAGGAGCTAATGAAGCAAACCTAATACACCCGGTCTTCTCATTTCTTGTTGCATGGCAAGTCCGTTGGCAATATGGAAGCAATCAGTGCTGAAGCCTGAAACAAAAAGAGGTGGAGAAATCGAGCCTCAAACACACAGCAGAAATATCTTTCTCACACTGGCTGCATGCACACACACACTTAAGATTTCTCTTACACACCATGGGATACTGTGTTCTTTATGAGCATTGGTTTCCTGCTGAGACGTAGCAGCAGAGTTACATGCTTCAGCTCATGCATGTTAGAGCTCTAAAACAACAGCAAAATACAAGAGAAGTTTGTGTCATTCGTGTCCAGCTGTACAGCATGGATGTTATATATTTAGCATGTGTATATACATTCTTTCTCATATATTATCACTTTAAACCAATAAATAATATGGTAGTGATGTCACTCAGCTTCAAAAATGTCCCTCAATTTATACATTACACTCCATGATTTTAGTCTGATTTCTGCTCATATTATTTCACAATCACATTTCATTTTGCCCATAATAGAGTGTAATTCTATTTTGGAGACTCTCCATGTTTGAATGGGTTCTTTTTTGGCTTTATTTTTTTTCTTTTTTTATTGCCTGGAACAGTACCTAATGTAGGAGATAGTTAAAATGAGATTTGAGTGAGGCACAAAATGAAATGACTCCATGGTCCTTGTAGTGCACGGCTCAAGCACGCATGCAACCCTGCGTTAAAACTTCTCAGTCAAATTGTGTTTCATGATATTGCAAAAAAAAAATAATAATAATAATCAATCATTAAAAAAAAGCTATTAATATTTGCTTTACTCCTACTATTAGGGGCAGAAGACAGAAGCGGAGAAGTACTATCTGAGAGCTATTCAGCTAGACCCGACCAAAGGAAACTGCTACATGCACTATGGTAAGAAGAGATATCAAAGGTTTCAGTGCTGGGAGTGTTGGAGGTTTTGCAGATGGTGCACACACACACACACACACACACACACACACACACACACACACACAGAGGCACGTATCCTTTGTTTCTCTGAGTGAAGAGACAGGATCAGAATACACTGTTTACCATTCGTAACAGAGAGTAAAACACAATACCATGTTACGCCTGTGCTGCTGTTAATGCAGTATTTCATATCAGCTCGGAGGAACAGTCTCCGTGTCGCTATCTTTAGGATATTCATAGGAAATTAAATCTGGCCTGTCTCGCTGAAAGTGCTGTTGTGCTTAGTCCCTTTCCTCTCCCTTATCTCCCTCCACTCCTCCTGGTGTGTTCTCTGCTCTTCATATCTCGGGGTTCGAGTTTAGTTTGGTCCCTGGCGAGGGGTGCGTTGCTGTCTTTGGACCCAGCCGTTTCCCCTCACGCTCTTTGCTCCGTCTCAGCCTATCGGGCTGTTTGCTTTTTTCCTTTTTTTTCCCCCTCAATGTTATCTTGTAGCTTCTTGCTATAGGTGATGTTTATTTGGGCTTGGCCCTTCCTTTATCACAAATCTGGCCCTCCTGGTTTCACTGGATGAGCTCCAGGTGTGTGTAAGGACTGATGATATCTGGCCACATTATAGCACAACGCCACACCAAGACACGCATATTGGAGAATACAAGGAAGTGAGTAAACAGCGGACGATAGCATAGACAACCTCCCCAACTTCCTGCCATTGTTCACAGTGACACATTTTAATGCAAACTGTCCCTCATGTCCCCGCCACTGTAATGTCCAATAGCTGCTTGTTGGAAGCTGCACTCAGGCAGATTCGGTTAGCTTTGAGCAGCACCTCGGCGGAGCCTCCCCACATTCCCCTCTTCCTAACATCTGTGGCCGTTGATTTATAGCCTCCGCGGCAGGCACTTGTGGGTGCCGCACCAGGTGTCCAGACTCGCACAGGAAAAAGCCCATCTCGTGCGTGTTCTCCGTCGTCGCCAAACACAACAACAATCCTTTCGCCGTCCCACTTTTCTCTCACTGTCTCTGCCTCCTGCTTGCATTTCCTGTGGTGCTCTCTTTCACTGCCTCCATTCATCTTCCTTGGTTTTCCCATCGATCTCTATCTGTTTCTGTCAGAGCTTCGCTACAAGCTTCCTGTGTCTTTTTATTTTTTTTCCTCCCCCCAATACGTCCTCCTTCAGTTTGCCGACAGCAGGTTGCAGAAGCATAAACCAAATACAAGACAGAAAGAACTAATAAATAAAGTCAAACTCTCAGTTTGCAAGCAAACAAAAGAAAGAGTCTTCAGTTGGGATGCGAGACGTATTTTTTTAACCGATACCCATAACCGATCATAACCTGCTCCTAACTGCCAAAATGATGATTGAAATTCAGTGCAGTCAAAAGTCAGGGAATTGCCAAAGTCATGACAGTTCATTTCATCATCAGGGAAACATGAATATCCTTATAAAGCACCAAATAAATAAAAGATTGCCACATTTTGTGTGTATGTAGATAAGTGAAAACTGACTTGCTGGTGGATCACCAGATTTCATAGTAATCCATCACATAGTCACTGAGATATTTCACCAAAAACCAACAATGTCAGCTTGTTGGCCTTAGCGGAAAAAGGTCAACGAATCCCGAAGGTCACTGAGACTCGTCCTCTGGGGGGAGTTGGAGGGGGCGGGGGCCAGAGTCAGTCAGGCCAGAGTGATGACCTGACTGACTCTGACTGACCTATCAGCCAACTACAGAACTTCTACAACCCCTCTTGAAGTAAGTGCACTTCATCTGTCCTTCCCCTCCCCTGCAGGTCAGTTCCTGCTGGAGCAGTCCCGTCTGAGCGAGGCGGCGGAGATGGCGGAGAGAGCGGCGGAGCTGGACAGCTCGGAGTTTGATGTGGTCTTCAGTGCCGCTCACATGCTCAGGTTGGCTTCACTGCTGGCGTACGACAACAAGAGGCACCAAGTGCAGAAAACTGAATGAGCGTACAGATCTCTAGAAATGTTTTTAAAATACTGCATTTGCTGCTGCGCTGCTTCACTGCCTGTGGTTTTGTTTGGTGCTGCTGCCATTTTATAACCATATTTGAAATATAAATTATACGAATGTTATAGAATAGTAAATGTCCTCTCTATGGAAAAAGCTGCCGTAAAAAGCTATTATGTTTATTAATGTTTTACAAACAGCAGCGCAGTTTCAGTCCATCACAGCGAAGTTTCAGTCCAGGGCTTGTAAAGAAGCAATTGGAGAATTTTCCCCTTCAGAGTTTGGCAAGCGTGTGCACAGACGGCGTTATAAGTCTTAAAACGTGTCAAAAGGGACTGCAAAAGTCCTCTACTTCCAGCCACTCAAGGAAATACTGCAGCGATGTGCCCCCATTCCTTTTTTTTTGCTCTACATATCTGGAAAAGTCATCACTGCTCTCCAGCATCCATCTAAATACAACACCACAGAGGGTTTGTAAAAAGTTGAAAGGGTTTGGCAGAGTTTCGCTTTCGGTAAATCTAAATGACAGATCACTCTGCAGTGTTGTGGTCTAACTGGTTATTTTCTGTGACATAAATCCAGTCTGATTAGGATTTAATGATTGCCACACACACACACACACACACACACACACACACACCTGTCATTAGCTGGATGTAAAACTCAAGCTGCTCCGCGGATGCTAAAAAGTGAGCTCTGAATCTTCTCTTCTTTATGCACAAATAATGACTGACCATAACCAGGATAATAATAATAACCCGATAATTCAGTTTGATTGAAGGTCTTGCATATATTAGATCTACATTTCATTGCCGCAAACCACTCTTCAAATAATGGTAGTCTGGTATGTGACCTTGACAGTAGAGCAGTTTTTACATGTTTAAACTCCAAACTATGTCTCTTTGAAAATGGAAACCGATGCTCCTCTTCCTCAACCCAAACTTACTTTCCTTAAAGCCTGAACTTCCTGAGTCTTTATCTGTCTCCTTTAACGACTCTCCAGCACTTGACCAAACAAAACAAAGCACCAAGGTTACAAGATGATCACTGTGATAGTCGCTTATGAACTCCAGTGACCCCTGATAAAGTGTTGCATGTATTCTCAAGGCGTATTTTTTTTTTTTTTAATCGAGTCACAGTCTTATAAATATTAATTGGCCTGTCAGGAAAGAATGGTTTCCTTGATTTTATTAACTTTGGCACAGCGAAGTTCGGCTCATGAACTCTTTGGATAAGACTGGATGTATGGAGCACATTAACTGTTGCTATTTTATAAAGCCAGCAGTAACATGGCAAGCATATATATTTGAAGCATTAATATTCAGAGACAACTGAATGAACAAATGAGTCAGTTTTGAATTTAAACAATTAGCCAATCAGAATTTACTTCACTTACTGCAGTGAAAAGACAAAGTTCAAAGCATTCACAGGGAATTTGGATCCTGTGGAAAGGAGACCCAGGAAGAAAGAGGTGTCAAGATGACAAACAGGAGCCGAAAGCAGAAAAACCACATTTCAGCTACACAGTTATATCTTATAGTTGGTTATCTTTGCTTTTTTTCCTTTGAAATTTGAATTGTAAACTATAAAATTTCTTCATGATATACAACATGAGACGAGGGTTTCTTGTAGACCTTATTCTCGTCTCGGGGGGGTGGGGAACTGCATGGTGTGATCTGTGGTCTACCTGCCTTTTTATTTCACGCAGTCGAATGTTTAAACAGGTGTTCATTAGAAACATTAAAAACACAGATTTTTAGTTTCAGTCTTTGATATTGAAATCTTCCCGAGCTGATCTTCTGTTGCCGATGTTTAAGTGTGACCTGACATTATGATCGCTGCATTTAAATGTGTTTAGAGAGCAGAGGTGGTTAACGATGAACAGCGTGCAGTTTAACAATCCCGCCTTTTCACACGAGACATGATGATGAGTGAGAAGTGTTATCACCCGTGAAGAGGCAACCGGCTTTGAATGAATACACAGTTCTGTGTGATTAATGATGTCAGTAAGGTTAACATAACCCCAACATGGAACGAATCCGACTTTTCCGATGAAAATTACAAGAGAAATCAACGCTGAGGCAATTTCCAGCAATTTAAACAATTAATGAAGGGATGACTCCAATTACGCTAATTCATATGATTAGCTGAGTACAGTTTTAATCAGTAGCTTGTGTTATATATCAATAATATAAACTGTTATGTCACATTTTTACCTCTCCTTTCTCTGTGTGCTCTCCAGACAGGCCAGTCTGAACGAGGCAGCAGAGAGGCAGTACGAGCATGCAGCCAGCCTCAGACCAGATGTGAGTACCTGCACTGGTGGGCCTGTTAGCACTTATCATGGACACACACACAAACACACACACACACGCCTGTTCTGTAAATTCAATTTACAACACACCGTGTGTTGCCCATCATTCTGACATTATGTTACGAGACTGTTGTTCCTGGCAAACAGCAATACAGACGAATAGAAAATGGAAACTGTGTTCTGTTCACGGCTGAAAAGAGCATGTGCAAACACGAAAATCCCAAAGAGAGAAGATCATTGGTTGTTACTGCGGCCTTCTTACTGAATTCACACATTTCTCCTCAGGGTGATCGTCGCAGTGCAGCTAAAACGCGTCTTGTCAGTGTCAGCGCGTGCATTTGAGGAGGTTCAGGGCTGTTATATCCCGTTTCTGTCGAGTATGAATCAGTCACTTCAAAGGAAAAGGGTGCGCGGACCGGACTGCATGAGGGAACCCCGGAGTGTTTAGACCAGACCTCGAAGGAACTTCCTGCAGTCATTTGTCACGTTAGTCTGCTCAGTGACTTGTGTTAAGTTGAGTCGGGAGAGCAGGAGGAGGGTTAGACTTTCATCTTTATGCCCTTCACTGGAGTAACGGTCATATTGTCACAGCCCTTTTAGCAGAGTCTAACCCTAACCCTCACCTTCATTACCAGCAGGTCCTTTTAATTCTCTGAACTGTGTTGCGTTACCCCACCCAACTCAGTCTGACCATTCAGGCCACAGTGTGTAGGATTAAATGGTCCAAATCTGCAGACTGCAGCCACGTGTACTTTAGTATTTTCATCTGTTTCGTCATACGTTTAGCTGACTGCTTCAACAAAGTACTCCTTCTTGCACTACTTTACAAAGTACTTCTAGCTAACTTGTTTCACTCGGTGGAAACACATGTTGTGTCAGGGTCTTCTTTTGTAGATTTTTTTCAAATTAGCTGAACAATTTTCCATTGTAGCCTCTGGCAACTGCAGATCAACCCCACAGGGAACGAGGGCTGGCTGGGAATCACTCCTTTATGCCATCTGCCTCTTTTAAGATAAGGTCTGCCTGTCTGTTTATATCTTTTTTTAAGCCCAAAAAGTCAAATATAACCGCAGTCCATTTTAATTTGGGAAACCGTGCATTTATGTTTTATTCTGTAAAAAAAAAAAAATAACAGTTATCTCAAAGGCACATTCATTGTAATTCAGTCTGGAGGCCTTCATGTGCACATTCAGACATGCTTGAGGGCTTTTCTTGTCATTTGTCTGAAGTAAAGCACTTCTTGTCTCTGACATTTTGCCTGCACACGTCTGCTTAGTGAATGACAGCCTCTCTCAAATATCAGCCTAATCCAGTAGCTCACAGGTCATGGAAGATTCAGCGCTGGCTCTTCGCGCTAAGAAAGACAATGATTGTGTGCCCAAGAGACATTTGCAAAGTGGAGTGTTTTCATTTTGCGCACACGGACTGAACTGCTGTATTTACACTGTAATCCACACACTAAGTGTCAAAAAATATTTCCCAGTACAACAAACATTTGTTTGATTAATTATTATCCAGAACAAGGTATTTTTATGTCTTAAAGCATCTCTGCAGGGGCTCTTTAAAGGATTATCACTGTAGCTCACGGGGACGGATCATAAAAGCTAGAGAGCAAAAGTAGATCTTAAAAATACTGTATATCCAACTTGCTGAAGATTCCATCCTTTTCCTAATTTCAGAAATAATTGTTTCAACACAAAGAAATGCAAAAGGAAGTCATTTCTCTCTGGCTGCGTTTCTGTGCACAGAACACATGAAGCTGGAGCTCACGTTCCAATGATTTAGCCCAGTTTGAGCACTGAATATCACCCAGTTGTTTAGAATGACGGAGGGACCCTCATTTATCTGGCTTAGCGTGTCTCTAGCTGCTCACAGTGTTCCTCAGTGGTACAAAAAGCAGAACAGGAGGTTTGGAGCACTTTGAGATGCGACTGCTTAATACATTCATTTGTTGCGCTAAGTGAGAAAAACAAACCAACTGGAAAAAAAGGGGGTGGCAGCACTGCAGTTGCTAATTAATTCATTTTCAAGCATCTTCCAGGCCAGCACTTGAAACATTCCAGCTCCATAAGCATTCATTTGATGCATTAGGTGAGAAAAACAGGCTCCCACTCCCAACGCTGGTCTTTTAACGCTGCTTGAGAAGTGGAATGTAAACAAGTCGGCGCTGAGGAGAGACAAACATTTGTGTCAGGGAAGAGAAAATCTGAAAACTAATTGCCAAGTTACTAGCAATAAGTCATGCGGGGAGACTGGGAACAAGGCCAGGTCGCGGGGGTGTGAGGATGCCGACCACTTTTATGGTGAGATTTGAGTGTGTTTGTTAGTTATGGCTTGCTGAGAGTCATGTATATGACCTGGACTGTGTGGATATCCTCGACTGGTATACGATTCAGGTCCAGATGGTTTTCCTCCAAAAGATAGTACTTTAATTAAACTGGACTGCAGCAACACACCTCCCACTTGTAGCCACCCATTTTATCACTGTGACACTGTTAAAGGACACGCTTTTGTCTTTGGCCATGCTTGCTACAGTGCTGTGAGATTGCATTAGGGCCAATTTAAATGCATATTTGATTTTCTTAGCCTTAAGCAAATTTGTCCAGCGCCCTCGCCTTAATCCACTTCCATTAAAAAAAAAAAGACCCTGCAAGCTTCTTGTAATTTGTGTTTGGTATCACATATTAAAAACAGCCCTGAGAAAGGCAAAGTTTAAAATACCTTGTTCAAATAAGTGAATCCAAGGTTACTACAAGTTCAGTAATCCTGTAAGTCAACAGGCAATGTGCACCACTTTCTACTGTTTTGACCGTTTTCTCACTGTGTCTTTGCCTTCTTCTAGTACCCGGCTGCTCTGATGAACCTCGGCGCCATCCTCCACCTAAATGGGAAACTCCCCGAAGCGGAGGCCAACTACCTGCGTGCACTAGAGCTCAAACCTGACGATGTTATTACTCAGTCCAACCTGCGCAAGCTGTGGAACATCATGGAGAGGCAAGGACTCAGGACTAGGCATGGGCTCGGGATGCCGAAGAATGACGCGTGAAGTCACTGCACTGTTCCCTTAACGACGACCCAGTGTCCTCCAGAGACCCAAGCGGGACAGGATATGGACGAGCTGGAGGCCAAAGGCTCACTTTATGAGACAGGAAGTCAGACTCTTCAGAGCTGTGGCCTGTGAGGCTGGTGGAAGACGGCATGAGGGCTTGGCATGTCTGGGATGAAGGGCGTTCGGCCCAATAAACGCGTCACCAACAGTGCTGCGTGGTGGCTCGAACGACCAACACTAATGTCACCTTTTATTATTACATCTTATTAAAAGTGATGCTCATTTGCTAAGTGATGCACTGAAGTCAAAAGGCAAATAAGTGCGAATTCCAGGAGAAGAAATCTTGTGCGCAAAGGTCACAAAAATCAGCTTACTATTGTTATTTTGCTGTTATTATTACCTTGGGCATGTTTTAAAGCACTTAATTTGAATAAGGATGTAGCAAAAGTAAATAAATAATTTCAGCCATATGGACTTTAAGTTGTCAGCACTGTCACGAGCATACCAGCACCAAGACGTCATCAGGTTCCACCCTCTAAGACAGTGCTGTATGGTTAAACTGCTCCAACAAATTTAAAACAGGTTAAGTAATCCAACAACGTTAATAATTTACGATAATATTCTGTTGTTTGACTGTTTGCACCTCTCGTGACTGTAAAGATGACAGCAGATCATGGGAAGACTCCTCAGCGGTGCCAAAGCTTGTACCGAGTCTTTACGCCTCTCGTGCCAAGCAAGAACTCTTGTCACTTACATGTCGTGTTCCTCGTGTCAAGTGAAGATGTTTCACCTCATGCGATCAAACTTAATTTATTAATACAAGTTATTTCTTTTTGTGTGTGTGTGTGAAAAAGCAAACACTGTGCCGTCACAGTCTGATTTCTACATGTCGATAGGCTACACGTGGGCAACACGACAGCTACATTAAACTGTTTCTTTATACTTTTCGTCTCTCTGCTCAGGGCCATCAGCTCATGTTTCCTGTTTGTGACACAGAGAGAGCTCATTAAAGTGATGTTAGATGGGTTTTTATGGGATTTTTTTTCATGATTGTGATGTTTGGGTAAATTATAGAAAATGTGTAGCTGAAAATGTGTTGTGTTTTGTAAAGAAAAGAAGTGAACCTTTTTCCATAATAAAAAAAAAAACAACAACATGATTTTTGCTCTCAGCAGCGTGATGTCTTCCACTCAGTCAGCTCACATGTATTTTTATGTGAACAGGATTATGCAAAGAGTTGATATTTGGCTTTCGATCCCTCCACCTGCTGCTCACAGTGACAAAAGTCAAAGTATGCAACAAACAAGGAGGAAATGTGCCACAGCTCGAGTCCATAATACTCAAAACCCACATATAAAGTTACTTTTGTCACTGCAAAAATCTAGCACGAAAACATCACAAGCCACAAGTCAAAACGTCCCAGAGAAAATACGGCAGATTCAGCCTCGACAATCGGTTTGATGTGTCAGAGCAGGAAAATCACAGGTGTAACAGTGAAGATGGATTTGTAAATGTGCTTTTCCTGCCATGACAAGTCAAAATCTCTCCTGTACGCAAATGACCATAAAGAATTATTGTTACAGCACGCCAGGAAATATGTCACGTTTTACTCGTGCTATGAACAGTTAATAAAGCCAGTTGCTTAAGTTTGACAAAATTTGTCATTCACACCAACAAATGTTTGTAAGTACATAATATATGCATTGTAACAGAGTATTTCTACACTGTAGTATTGAAGAAGTAGAAGATTGGAGTACTTTTTCCACTACTGATTGGACCACAGAGAGGCAAAAGGGCAACATATTGCAACAATTCAAATTCACGTTAATAAGCAATTTTCATAAAACCAAGAAGAACTGTGAAATATCAAGCTGATAAAAGCTAAGCATGTTTTTGTTTTTGGATGACCAAAAAATGAGAAGAAACTGCCTTCCTTCCACTAGTTTGCAGACTTTGTTCCATTTAACTGACTGTGCCAGATATATTTTTGAGTGTTTGAAATGTTCATTGATTCAAAGAGGAAGTAATTGCCCTCCTGCGCCGTCGCCTCGCCGTGGTTGCACCACACTCGGTCTCTCACGCGCTGACGGCCTTCTGAGAGGAGCCACTAATTAGATTTTTCACAACATGTTGATCTCATCTGCACGAGCAGACATCAAAGAGGTTCTAATCACATGCCACATCCAGGCTGTGAATATTTAAGAAGATATCAAACTTGACTCGCTTATCGACCGGAAAGAACTCACGGCCCCAGTTTTCACACATTTCAAACTATGCCACAGAAGTCAAACTGTGAGGACAGATTGTGTTTTGTAATAATAACAACAGCAACACTGAATAAAGAGCGTGTTCCCTATGCATAGAAATAGCCTTATTTGGAACCACTTTTCTCACTCTGGCACCACATCTCCACTCTGTAGTTTCCAGGTCACACTAGCTTGACGCCCAAAGAGGAAGCTCTTCGATAACCTCTTAACCTCTGCTCCAGGAACTCACGTAAATCAGTTAAGTCAAGTATATCTTCCTATCTAATTACCCCTGAGTAACATCCTGTCCTTTCCTTCAGTCTGTGTCTTCGTCAGGGAGAAGTTGTTCATACATGACGGTTACATGCGTGTTCAGGGCTCACACATCCAGCAGCCTCTTGACAGCAGGAGTCACACCTGAGCCAACATAAAGCAGAAAAACTACACAATGGGGAATGAAGATCTCGTGCCTACTACAGACGACATGATTAATGGGGTGGGACAGAAAACATGTAATTCTACTGCACAAATCTGTATTCATTTTTATGGACTCTGTACTCTTTAGTTGCTCTTTAGTTGCTGATTGGAAACTGCATACTTTAAGTGCTTAACACACTGTAACCCATGACGGCCTGTGCCAAGAGCTCGTCTGCTATTTCTCAATTTTCGCATGTGACAACAGCGACCTCTTCTGACGATTTCCCTTAACTACAGCTGACTCAGTTTCCCCTCTTGTCCATCTGAAAAGCTGCTGCAAGAACCCCAGTGTGCCCAAATCCTATAAACAACGGAGAGGCAGACACACACATTCAAAATGGGAGACAGAATGGGGCTGTTGTTGCTGCATCACAGTGCACACGACCAACATCAACTGAAACCAGAGTTCAGCCACTTAAAGAAACAATTGGAACAACTGAGAGTGATGCACATCGATCATGGACGACGATGGAAGCAAATAAAGTGAAGTGCAGTGGTGCAGGCCGGGTTGACAAATCCACAGCCGGTGTGCGCCACAAACCAGTACTGTTTCCTCCACCAAGCCACCATAAAACATCACTTACCTGCAAGCAAGCCGCAGAGCCGAGGAGCAGGTGAGCTACAGTGGGCGGGGCATTAGTTTAAATAGCCCACCTTGAAACACACGGTGCGTTTATGCTTCAGCCATAGGAGGAAGTGTCATGTGTGAATGTAGCACAACACCTGGAACTGTTTGCAGGTTGAACCAGCATGCAGGTTTCACAAAGTTAACATTTTGAAACCCTAAAATTAGGCATCTTCTACAGTCATATAAGAAAATGATGTCTCTACGGGGATGGGGACTATTTGACGGATTTAACTTGTGTAGCTACAGAAGAGGCCTAATAACTGTGTTGATCCCACTTTTCCTCAGGAAGCTCACCTTAGTTACCCCTTAGCTTTTGACATTTGTCGCTTCTCTCGTGTTTTATTAATGTGTAGAAATTTCACACAGTCGCACAAATAAAAACACGGAAATGACAACAGAATAAATGCTGGAGGAGGGAAAACCTGTCAAGAGAGTATTCATCACCATTAAATAAATAATATAAAATATTATTTCCTCCTTGTGTGGAAATTTTGACTGTCTGTTGACTCCTACTATGACTTGGTGTGTTGGTATTGCAGATCCGCATGTGTGGTCCCCAGAATATGATTGGATTAACCTCTGGAGGCTCCGCCCATCACACGTTCTTGCATCCAGCTGACGGCCCTGATTGGAGCAGTACCCAGTGTAACCCTCCAATCCCGAGGAGGCACCTACGCACCAAACCCGGTTCACAGCTGCAGTGTTAACGATGTGTTTTGGTTCTGTGTGTGTGTGTCAGAGTGAAGAAAAATCGCTGCAACGGTTCAATGTGTACGAGCCGAAAAAATAATTTAATAATTTGCCACCTGGGGAAGAATTGGCAAAGTAATTCGAAAATTTAAAAAATGGAAAAAGTACTATAAATTTCTAAAAAAAATAAAATCGAATGGAGTTTAAGATCGCAGTTAGTGTAATGTATCTCTTCCTTTGACCACAGGGCAGCGCTGTTTCCACTTTAATTAGATTATCATTTAAGATAAGATAAAATTCCCTTTATTGCCCCACAATGGGGAAATTCACAAAAGCGCTGCATCGTAGCTGCCGAAACCCGGGATCGAACCAGGGACCTTTAGATCTTCAGTCTAACGCTCTCCCAACTGAGCTATTTCGGCTCACACAAGTATGAGACTCGGCAGGCGAAGTAAACCAGAGGATGTGAAAGGTTTAATGCAACTCTTAAACAATTCTGTCTACACAGGTAGCCAATTTTAACAATTAATTTATTTCTTGCTTCATTCATACAGGAAGTTTCTCCATTTACACTTCCAGCTTTGGTCTTCATGTGACATTCAAGTTTTCTTTAATTCCGCTATACAGACAAACCTTTAGCCGGACAGTAAAGGCATCCTTCTTTAGTCAGTTACTAAAACTTGCGTAGAAAAATGGACAAATTTACACAATACACACAAGATTTCTTTGGCACAATTACACTTTAAAAAATGCAAATGTAACAAGTACGTTACTATATGAAATACAAATAAGCAAAAATATATAAAATCAACCATTTATTCTCAAAAGATAATCATTTCTACTAAAAAAAAGTGCAAGTGCTGAAAAACATCTAAAAATGTATTTCATTATAATGCTTCATGAAATAACACTCAAAACACTTGATCATTCATTAGTGGTACAAAAATAATATTTTCTCAGAGCCCAGCTTGTCAGTAAGACTTTGACATCACATATTGAATGATAAATTGTTGGTTAATATTATTCCAATTCATACAAATATACTAAAAAGGTCTCAGTTGTTCAGCATGTAAACAGAAACGGTGCCCTGAGTCTTATTTTGGTCCTCATCCTATATTTAAAACCCCTGAAAAAATCTTCTCACTAAGAGTTCGGATTTCTACGCTGACAGTTATGTACAGTTGAGGTGTGATAACGGTGGGATCCTAAAGCTCTCCACTTCAAGTCAAACCACAGGACATGCTTTAAGTGGGTTAGCAGCTCTTGACAGGTGTGTCACGGCTGCAGGGGGCGCCGCTGAGTTCTAAAATCACTTCACTTCACTTCACTGGTCGTCGTCCTTGTCGTCACAGTCAAAAGCTTCCTCCTGCAGATGAGATTAAAATATCAGGATCAATTTGGAAAGGCTTATCAAACTTTTAAACGTCTAAAAGCGTGTGTTAGTTTCACGTACATATCCACCCTGCTGCTGTGCCCAGGATGAATAATGATCCTGCAGGTATCTGGCTCCATGGTAAAGCATTCGGCTCATGGGCAGCGTGTCCACTGCAGACAGACGACTGGTGACCTGCCGGGGGAACAGAGACACGTTGAGCTATGATTCATTTAAACCGGGACTACACGGTGCACTACTTTCAAAGCCTCTTATTTTGCTGAGGCTTTTCCTCAAATTGCCCCCACCTCGCAGCACACAGCGATCTGGGTTTTGGGTGATGCTGTTGGTCCCAGCCTGTCGGGTTCGGAGATCAGGCCCATCTTCACAAGGAGGGCTTCCATTAGCTTCTTAAAGAAACCGTAGTTCGAGAAAATCTCTGCAGTGATATTAACCTTCTTCAGCTCCTGGTGGAGACAAACATTTTGTGTTTAGACAACCAGAGAAAAAGACTGAGGAGCTAACTCACCATTTCACACACTAACAGAAATGATTTTAAATGGACACCATGGTTAGGAAATGTCATTTTAAAAAATGTGAAATGCAGCCATCTTTGGGATTGATAAACCTGCAGTAACTGTCTCATATAAGCTGGACAAATGCTACGATAAAATCTGTGTGTGTTGTAAATATGATGTTGTATAAACGGACAAAGAGACAACTTTCCTAAAACACGATCCCAAAGTTTAGAGGAAAAGCTTCTTACCTCCTCGTTCAGTTTGTCTCCCGCCTCCCTCAGCAACAGGCCGATCACTTTCTCCACATCATCTGCACAACAGAGCACGATTATCAATAAACATACAAAATAAAAAGAAAACACAGTGGCCAACAGGTCTATAGACTGCAGGGAGAGTAGCTTTTTAAGACCAGAATGTACAATAAGCAGCTAACAGCTTAACACGTTCAGGCTGGCTGAAGACAAGACAGCGTGGAGATCAAGTACAATCAGTCAGTCGCATGACAGCTCAACAATGAGGATGCAGATCCACACGTCTTTTTTGTTTTTTTTCCTTTAGTCACATTTATCTTTTTATTCATGCATCCCGTGAGGAGGAAACCAACCTGGAGCCGAGTCTTCCTCGATTTCCGGCGGAATGAATGGGATTTCATCGGCAATTTCTGTCAGCAGACTTGCCACATGCTCCACCTCATCCTTCGTTTCTACTTCATCTGAATGAGAAAAAAAAAGTTAAGAGACGCATAAAGCAACGAGTCCAGGCTCGTATCGCCACATCATTGTGAAAAAAGTCACGTCTGACAAGTCTGAGTCACGACACTTGAACCTCTCATCCTGCAAATACAAATACTTGTTGGGCTGTGACTAATTACTGACTAATCTGCTGATTAACAGGTTAAAAAGGTGCATGACTGTTTTAAATATTCAGGTTTTATTTCTTACTAAAGCTGCAGTGATGAATTGAGTCAGCAACAATGACTTTCAAGTTTTTCTTTGTCCTACAGGACAGTAAAACTGAATATCTTTCGTCTTTCGGTCATGAACAAAACAAAATGCATATTTTTCGCTACATTCTGACATTTTCTAGACACATTCGTACGGGAAACATGAACGTATGGGCTTATCTCAACATTTACCATCTGTTAATTGGCCACATCTGTTGTCAACATCAGGTTCTCTTGCTGGAGTCTGGACGGGTTCTTCGTCTTTTGTCCGAGGTTTGATGCAGCTGAAAATTCTCAACAGACGTTTTCCTTTGTTTTTCTTCTTGACCTCCTTGGGCTTCTCCTCGTCTTTTTCATTCCCGGCTGGCGTCTGAGGTGATGAAGGTGTGCTACCGTTTGGCTCGGTCGGGGTGTCCTGTTTAGTAGACTCGGCGTCCCTGGTCGTTCGTCTCCTCTTGGCATAGGCCATGAGGATTCTGAACTCCATCGTGTCCGCCATGTTGTCCATGTCTGAGGTAGATTTAGGGTCACAGTTTGTGCTGTCCGTCCGATTGTTCTCCTTGGATAAGACATCATGAATTTCCACGATTCCGTTAGCCATGTTGGTTTACTGACGACTAAAAACAAGATCATAGTCATAGTGTTAAAATTAAAAAAGGTGCAAAAGGTAAAACCTAAAATCATGAATTTGTATCTAAATATGTCCCAGATACTGATTTGTTCCTGTCTTTCTTTGCTGGCAGCTGCTCCTATTATTTTCTTTTGCTACATTTATTGTTGTTTTTAATGTCATCTTCCTTCATGTCGACTCCTCCATAGCTTTTTGTAGAACAAAACAATCAGTCTGAAGAGGTTAAGCTCAGTATTGGCTTGTTTGTGTTGTCAGTTAAATCCATACTTCAGTATTTAAACTGCAAAAACTTCAGAGGTATTCAAAGCATTCAAACATTTGAGAAAATGAAACCAGTCTTTTTTTTTTGCTGCTGCTGATGAATTACTCAAACAGCAAAATATTTGCAAATTAATTTTCTGTTGATTAATTTATTTTCTACTACTTACTCAACTAACTATTACAAGAAAGCCTGGCGTGTTTGCTTGTTATTGGGTTATTTATGTTTTGAAGTTGTACAAGATGTAGTCTCCAAAGCTAAATAAATAGTAAGACAAACACCGCCCCCTGGTGGCGGTGAGTGAATGGGACAGTAAGGGATATGTCGTGGCATGCATCTTCAGCAATAAAAAACAACCCAGTGTACTCGTCAATCCGCTACAAAAAACAGTACGGGATTCAAGGATAAGTTAATTCTCTGTAACACGACACGTTCATTTAATAAAAGATAAACTTCACAGTTATTTAAACTCAGTTTTGCTGCGCTACAACGGCTTGCATTCCGACGGTTAAACAGCGAAGTTCATCAGACTGTTTATGACCACTACGACCTCTGTAACTAAGAGGAATAGCTTCATAAGTTGCCACCTGTTAGCTTTGTCGTCAGTAAACGACGACCTGGTTCCTAAAAAGCAAAAAGTAAAACAAAAACAAACAACAACAGACCTGTAAGTTTACTTTAGGTGTCATTTGCCTGGTTCTCTGTTTAAGCAAATAAGCATTTAACATTAGCCAGTTAAATTCAGCTTTTTGCCCACAATAAAGCTAATTACTCAACTGCCAAAACGGACTTTACACCATTTATCAGCAAGCACTTCACACATAATATTTAAAAACATAAAATACTTACGATTCAAACGATTAAGACGGCGGTGAAAGAAAGTATAACACTCAGGTAGGCAACTTTCCTCTCAGTCTGCCGCTTGACACTCCGAGTCTTCCGCCCGGCTCAGCCTTTTTACAAGCGTCTTCGTTACGTAACACGTACAGATGACGCTAGGACGCAAACTACGTGCTTTTCTTCAGATTTTTCACGTAAATCAAGCGGCCAAACTAAAAATCTGTGATACGCAGCGAGAGCAGAGTAATACTGACTATAGGGAGGGCGTCAACTTTAAAAAGTTTATTCACTATTAAGAACTCTCTCGACCCAAACACAGACTGGAAAGGCAAACGGATGGAAAACGAAAGTAATAGTGAAAAACAGTGACTCAGCAAAAAAATAAATAAATAAATAAATAAAAGGCGAAATAATATCTTTGGTCATGACAAGAGAGGAGGGGAACTGACATACTTGAGTAAGAAAGACAAAGTTTACATTCTCACTGAAAATGATTATCTACAACACCTTTATTGTCTGAAATTTTAACATAAGCCGGCTACATTAAAAAAAAATATGATGACGAATGGTTGGACAGAATTTAATTTCACAAACAGGCTTCATTATGTCATCTTTCCATCCCCTGACATTACACGTGGTTGCTATTGTCTGACTGATGCGGACACACAAAGGGTTGATTCACCTTCCAGCTAACTTGAAAAATGTGACCAACTTCCTCTGGCCATAACAAAGAACAAAAAAGACACGACTGGTGATGCGGGGTCAGCGGGGTCACGGGGAAACACAAACTTCACAGATAGATAGATCTATAGATTTAATGTCAAATTTATGAGACATAAAGTCAAACTCATTGTACAAGCGTTGTCATCTAAATACTGAAATAAGGTGAGCTGTTTTACTGCAGGCTCTTTTACGGGCTGTGGTTTACTTGACCTATCTGAGTAATTAGGAATTTTCAAAGTTTCCAGCTGCAACGATTGTGTGATCTGAAACTTGAAACCAGTGAGAAGCTCCAAAGCGTTCAGTCAGGAAATAAAATAGCGAATGTTGTTGGTGTGTAGATTGTGTAATGAAAACAAATGCTCTACAGTAGACATTGAACTGACTTTAATTTGTGAGTGTTCGTGCCATCCACAGGTATGTTGCCCTTTAAGGAAATTCCCAGCTGTTAATCATTGACTTCACAGCCACCTGATAAATCCCTCAGGCTCCTGTTACATTCAGTTTTGTTTTTTATTTGTTTTCTTTTTACAGTAATTTAAGCCACAGTTACTCCGGAAAAACACAGGACACACTGAGCTTATTATTTTTGTAAATGCCAGCATGTCCTTATTTATATTCAATCTGATTGATTGAGACCATCAGAATATAACTGAAATATTGTAATAAAAATATTGACTGAGACTGATTAATGTGTTTGTAATTAGTGAAAGTTTTCAGATATTGATTCTGATTGATGATGCACATTTTAAGTATGAAAAAACACCATGTTTGCTGTTTTTGAATGACTATAATGACCTCAAAGAAAAGAGTATAATCTATATTACACATTCATGTAAGCCTCATGTATAACGAGTGTAACCATTGAACGTGATGGCTGGAACAACAGCTGTTTAAAATGACTGGTTCATAGTTTGTGCCTGGAAAATTCCCAGGGTAAAGTGAAAGTGAAAAACTTCTGCAGTCGAAGCTGACTGGGTGGATTGAACTTAAGCCATCTATGTGAAAATGAATAATATCTTGTACATTTACACATGCTTTTGGTCAAACTCAGCACTTTAGCCCAACCTGAAATATCTCAACTGCAGGATGAAATGTGATAGAAACATTCACGTCTCGAAGAGGATGAATCCTACTGACACCAAAGATCCCGTGACTTTTCATTTCGCGCCCAACGTGAGATTAAAATTTGTGGTTTTGAAATGAAATCTCTCGGATGGATTTCAACAAAATTTGGTTCAAACATTAATGTCCTCTTGTTAGCGCAAGACTTATCACTTAGCGCCATCATCAGGTCAGAATTTGAATTTGTCCAATACTTTATGACCAAATACGTGCAAAGCTACTTTGACTTTGTGTGTAGTGCTAATTAGCTAATATTAGCATGCTAACATGTTCAACTAAAATACATTATACCTGCTGAATATCAGGATGTTAGCATGGTGATGTTAGCATGGTGATGTTAGCGACAGCAGTGCTTACAGCTAAATGCTAAGTACAGCCTTAGCAAGGCAGTATTGGTATATGTAAGACAGCTGATGATAAATCTTACATATTTTAGGTGTCACTGTCTCTGTCTTCCCATTTCTTGGTAATGTTGCACTTCTGATTCAATCTGTTTTGTATTCTACTTGAATGGCTGATTGTTTAGAGATGCGTTATCGTTCTGAGGAGGTCGGGTGGTTAGCCACTACACTGCAGTGACTACAGTCATCACGGAGCCTCTCGGCCTGCTGTTACATATTTCACTGGGGTGTGGTTGCACATTGACCCAAACAAGATGTTTTTAAAACACGGTGACTGTACACACCATCAAGTGTGAATGATGCACGAAGTTTACATGAAAAAGTGTCTTCTTCAAATGAAAGCTGATTTGCCACTGAGATAAATGTTTGGATTTTTTTTTTTTTTTTTTTTTTTTTTTTGCTTTTTTTTGCTTTTTTTGCTTTTTTCTTTCTTGGCTTAAGAAAGAGGAAACAGCAAACTTCAGTAACTTTGTGGATTTTCCACTGCAATCATGCCAGCACGAAATAAGGTCAAGAAGCAAGATTACAGCATCACATCTTCTTTTAACAAATTAAGAAAATAAAACAACAAACTTCAAGTAATTCCATCATCAGCAGCAAAAAAAAAAAAAAGAAAAAGAAAAGAAAAAAGAAATACAAAAGCAAAAATAATAACACATCCAACTTAAAGAGGAAACTCAGAAATCATTTAAAACTATAATAATTTAATAATTTAAACAACAATAATACCATCTTTTATGCCATTACCAGAAAATAATCCCAAGGAGGTAAGAAAAATGCCATGCATAGCCAACGCTGATGAGAGACACAATTTAATATAAAGTCAAGTTTCTACTCAATAGAAAGAGTGATAAGAAGCGTGTGTGTACGTCATTCAGAGCAGGCCTAGCTTATTACCACAGTCACTTCATAGAAAATGTCATCACCATTCACAGAGATTCAGGTTAAGGAGGTCATGTACACATTTTGTCCTGTTTTCATACCCTCCAGACACTCAGAGGGTCTGGATGCTGACGGCGGCGGCCATCGTAGAAGTCCTGCACGAGAAGCACGCGAAAGCATGAATGCTGGGACAGGAAAATCCCGGCTTGAAATGTGGTCAGTCAAGCAAAGTGCAGGAGAACAACACATAAGTTGTGAATGAATGCACAGATTGTCTTGCGGGTTTGGGGGAAAAAGAAAGAGGAAATCATTACTGCAGCGTAAAAAATGTCATTGATTTATGTTTTATGTTTCAGTGCCCCTGAATTTAACACTTAAAACACTTTCAGAGGATCAAATCAAAAGGCAAAAAGCAAACTGGCTCCATGTGTTTTGATCTGAAAGCAAAAACGTTCTGACTTTTTCTGACCATTTGCCTGCTAGGAACAATTTATTATTTTAAAGGGCAAAAACACACAATAGCTGGAGAAAAAAGTGAAAATTAAAGTCATGTCTGTGGGACTGTTGAAGTCCATTTATTAATACTGTACCCTCATTTTTTCAATTTTATTTTACACTTTTTCATTTTCCAAGCTTGATTGTCATGCTCGAGTGTGTGAGTTACACGTGTTCTATGTTGTCCCTGTCATCAATGTGTGTTTTTTTTGTTGTTGTTGTTGTTTTTTTACAAGAAAAAAGGAGTGAGATCTGTATTTCAGGACATCTTCAAAACCACCAAGCAGGAAACCATAGCAACAAAACTGATTCATCAGGTTATGTTACCAGCTGAAAAATATGAATTACTGGACCAAACGCTGGGATAAAACGTCTGATCAGATTCAAATCTTTGTTCACTGAGGAAAACAGATTTTTTTTTGCTTCAAAGTCACATCAGACATCCCACCACTGTTAGCACATTTAGTTGGACAAACCATCCAGTGACCTCCTTATGATAAAAACATAAAACAAGGAGAACAGATCAAGTATTAAACCAGAACAGGTTTTGAAATAAAGTTTGCCTGGTGAAGGTTAGAATTGTAAGAGGAAAAAAAAACAATGACAAAAGCTTGGCGGAAAATGTGAGCAATGACTTGCAATGATCTTTGAGTAATACTGAGTGATCTAGCAGCTGAAAATGGAATTTCCAAACAAAACTACGCGCCACACTCTGCAGTTTAAAAGCTGGACTCCTACGATGGCCACATTAAAGTCTTTAAATGTTTCAGTGTGCCCACAAACACTTGGGAAAGCAGATCTTACTTTACATACCAATTTAGTTTACAGCAGGTTATATCAAAAGTGAACTCACAGGGTTGTTCAAAAGTTCAGTACGTTGACATACATGCACGCACGCAAAAGAAAAAAAAAAACATAACAAGACAATCATATACCCAACCAGCGCTGAAGTAAAACTGCACATTCAATACTCCTCGGTGCTAAATGGTCGACTACGTTTAAAACATTAACGTAATGTAAACGATTAAAAGAGAAATGCAAAAAGACGTCATCTATTCATATTGCATTGAATATGGCTCAGATTTTTCTCTTCTTCTGGGATAAATGCTGCAAACACAAACAAACACACACACACACAGGCTTGTGTACTTCAGATACACAACACAGTCTGTAGTAGTTGTGTACATGCTACACAGAAAGCAGAGTGACGTTTCTTCTCTTTCTGCTGCAGCAGTACTGACTTTTCTCTTTTCAGATTTGATATGGAATGGGGTGAATCATCACACACTCTCTCTCTCTCTCACACACACACACACACACACACACAAACTGTACGTGAAAAGCCTTGTCAGGTCACGAGTACCAGAAACAAACAACCTCCCGTGTGAAAAGTTGAAATATTTGATTGTGTGACGGCAGCTGGACAGTCAGACATTTGAAAAAAGCTTTAAAACTCCTGTTTCTTAAACACAGTCTGGTGTGTGCATCCACGATCAACTGGCTACACTTAACTGAGCATTTTGTAACACACGCACAAGGATTCATGGTTGAACTACTGTGTTGGTGTTTTCTAAACATCTGATCCGGTTCAGACAGTGATATGATGGATTCAGTGCTGTTTGAACTGTGAATTTTCGGCAATTGTATGAAGAAAAGATGTCAACAATAAATCAACTGTCAAAGTAGTTCCCAATTAATTTTATGTTGATTAACGGACTAATTTCCACTCTGACTTTTGTTTCAGTGATATGGCTGGCCAATAGTTTAATATCATGATTGCCCTTCAGAAGAGTCATTCTCTGACGATTGTGTCATCTTTCTACTTCCTGTTATTTTGCCATTAAAGTCAGATAAGACAAAAACTCTGTGCCTCAGGGGTAAATGTTTTTCATCTTATATTTCATGTAACTGTGGTCTTTAAGTCTAACTTATACAATAATATGTAAATCACCTCCTTAACGTTTTATAATAATAATAATAATAATAATAACGATTTTTATCCACATCACGCAGTCCTATTCAGAGACATTTTCCACTGTGACAACAATAAACTAAATCTATGTTAAATGTTTGCTATGAAAACAGACAAATTTAAGAAACTATATATCAGCACCTTCCATCAGCTGTCGGCCATCTATATTCAAACTCCTCGGACTAACTGGGGGAACGGAACAGTGAACAGTCGTGTTGAAAGGTTTGGATTTTAAAATCTGGTTATTTAATAGAATCTAAAAGGTTATTTTCGAATTCAGCTTAAGATTTTTTTTATTCCTTTTAAAGTCCTACATGGTTTGGTTAAATTGTATGTCTCTGATCTTTTCAAAACTACCTTTTTGCGACAGGAAGTGTCACTTCTGGCAACCAAATGCTGTTGAAATGTCTTGTAAAGGTTAAGAGCAAACACGGTGGAATAAAGCAGTGGTTTCCTTTGAAACAAATCAACAACCACTGGGAGCAGCTGGACCAAGGATTCATTCTTTTCCTTCTGAGACTGTTTGAAGGGTTTTTAAGTCCTGGAGAGGTGAAAGTATCAAGTATTTCACATGAAAAAGGCAACATTTTTTTAAAAGTCAGCAAAAATACATGTAATTTTGTGAAATATATAATTTTTCTTTCTTAATCCCCTTGAGCGTTATTGTTTGGGAGTAAGTGGGATAGCGACAGACTGAAATTTTGACTATTAATTACACACTAAATTACCTATTGTTGTATTTTATTTGTTTGGTTTCAGTTTTGACCCTTGCTTGTCACTATTTAGCATCAGGTTCTGGTATTTGCATGTGCACACGTGAGGCATTTTGCAGCTCTGCTTTGAAAAGGTGTTAAAAAAAATAAAGTTTTCTTCCTCCCTCACTTCATTCCATCCATACTTCAGTACTAATGTGCGACAGCTGAAAGGAAATTTTCGAGCTTTGTAATGTTATCAAACTGACGATCCGGTAATGGGGACGTCGAATGAAACGGCATGAATGAAATGTTAGCATGTCATAATTTGGTATTAAAGCGATCAGTTTTGGGGGATTTATTACAAGTGATTGACTCTGGGAACGTCACTGAAATATGACACTACATCAGTGCAATGTCTTTGGCACACAGGTTTTATGGGGTAAACATATCAGCCTTCAGAATTTCTATCAGCTCTGAAATGAAACATTGTTATAGTGACTATTTTCGACACTTCTTAGTAAGTAAGTGAGTAGACTCACTTGTAAAATCTGAACTGTGACCAAAACAAACATGTTTGCATGAGTTCGACTCTCCTCATCCACAAGTGAACCCCATGACGGCTGCTCAAAGTGCGCTTGCATCCCAAAGCATTAACAGTCCAACAATCGATCACTCAGTCAATCAATCAGTACAACCAATAAATAGAATATGAATAAATAAAATACAAATAAATAGTTGACCATTAAAATCTCCACTGCAGTGCTGCTGTGAGCTGAAGCAGTTCAGGTCGTCTCGTTTATCTCTCCGTCTGTAGAGACGCTGCAGTTAAATCCAGACCTTTTTTTTACACACTTTCCTCTCACAGATTCATGTCCACTATGAGTGAGTCCAGAGAGACACAGTGAGTGTGAGTGTGTGTGAGAGAGTGTGTGCGCCTCAGACAGCCGTCTCCAAGTCCTCGTGGGTGGCTGAAGACGTCTGTTGTTGGGTGCTCAGGTAGGTGGCGAGCTCCGAGTCTCCCTCCGCTTGGTCCGCTGGTGTCTTCCCCTGGTGGACGCAGACGAACAATCAGGAAAATAAAAAGGTAGTGAAGGCCTGCAACTGACAGCTAACTTTATTTTAAAGCCAATTATATTTTCAGTTAGTCAGTTCGTCTATGAAAAATAGTGATGTATGTAACCCAAGAGCTCAAGCTGATGTATATAAACTGCTTGTTTTGTTTAACCAACAGCCTCAAACACAAACAATGTTCAGTTTAGCACGCAGAAGACAAAGAAAAGACTTCACACAGGCACTGGGAGGACACACAAACTGCACACAGAAGAGCCCAGACGGGGTTTCGAAGCTGTGAGGCGGCAGTGCTAACTACTGCACCACCGTGCAGCCCCATGTTCATTTATCTTGTGCCTAATTACATAAAGATTTTCCAAGTTTCTGCTTTCACACGCCTTGCAGTGTTTTAACAGATGGAAAGTGAGGGTGTGTGAGCTGGACACACAAAGTGTCAGAGACAAGTTAGGCTTCCTTAAGCAATCAGAAAATATGTGTATCTGCCAAATGCTCGGGTTGGAACGACCTGACTATCAGATTTCTGTTTAACCAACTGACCCGCTGGAAGTCAGAAACGGATTTCCCTGCAGATCATTTGCATAATAATGATGGTACTTCTGCTATGACTCATCTTACAAGAAACCAGTGCGCCAACAGTAAGAGTGCACGTTCACGCTGTGGCGTGGCACCGTGTTTTTACCTGGAAGTTGGTCTTCTCGAGCGACGCCCCAGCCTCCACCAACAGTCGGCACACGGCATGCTGCTTCTCTGAGGCTGCTTTGTGCAAGGCAGTGTCCCCCCTACACACACCCAGACACACAGTGATTAGTTGTGAGAACTTGCGTCGTGTCTTCAAATTGCGGTTTCAATCTGTAAGCAAAGATTACGGGAACATGGACCACACTCACTTAGACAGAAAGGCAGATAGCACCAACAGAAAACCACACAACAAAACAAAGCAAGAAATTAGGTGTGTTGTGGGCAAGCAATTTTTCAGAACGTTCGACTCTCAACAATAATCTAATCACACACACCTTTGTACATAAAGCCTACACAGATTCCCTGAGGAAAAAAAAACTAATTTAAAAGTACCCAACATACTTCTCTCTGTCTGTCAAATCCAGAAGAACCTTAGAGCCTGAAGAGGAAAAAAACAGAAGAGACATAAGCAGCTCTGTGGAGTTTGATTAGACACAGAGCTGATTTAAGAGAATAAGTAACCTGCTGATTTGGCATTACGCTGCTTTAAAACTGACACTCATGATGGATGGTTTAAAAAAAGCATGCAAACTAAGCAGAACGAGAGATGTTGTCATGTCAAAACTTGGGTGCGAACATTACCCACCTGTGCAACAGTTCAGATTTGTGTGTGTGTGCGTGTGTGTGTGTATGCAGGCAGTGGCTAATAAAGCTAAAGAGCCACTGCCTGCACACACAAGGTCTGCTGAGACTTTTTTCCATTTTCAGAGCTGTGGGCTTCACCAACTGACGATGAACTGGAGCCACAATAACTTATACAGCATTTTGACAAATGCAGCACTACTCTAGACTTAGACGTTCCCACTTTATGTTGGTTTACATTTTAGCTGTAAATAAAATATATATGAAAACACATTTTACATAATGTAGCATTTGTAAAAATAAGAATATTATTGAGCCAACTCACCGCTGTTGAAAACAAAACAAAAAAAGAAGGCCATAGTTAATTACGAAAGAAAGATATGTAATTGCTGAGTTCATAAGAATCTAAGAACCTAATAACAGAACAAAGTAGTTATTTTTGGAACTGACATTTTCAGTTCAGAAAATTCAGTTGAAAAGCAACACATCACTTCCTCTTTTGTGCTGCAGAAGTTGGAGCCATTTGCGACCTCTTTAACATAATTTAACACACATACGCCTGCATGCACGTCATGCACATTCTCACCCTGCTGCAGTATGTAGCTGACCAGGTCAGTGTGTCCGTTCTGGGCGGCCATATGTAACGCCGAACAACCTCCAGAGTCTCTGACCAACAGGCTGACGCCTCGACGCACACACTCTGACAGCTGCAGACATCAACAGGACCAAAAGGAGAAACGAAGAAGCAGAATTAGATTTATTGTAAATACAGAGCAGCTCTGAGGGACAGAAACATATTTACATCACACAGATGGTGTTTATTAGGGGACTTTCTGCAGATGAGGCTGGAGTTTCTAAAGGTGGGGCCCTCTTCTTTGTCTCTGCTCTGCTGACATGAAATGAAATTTATCTGTTCCTAACCTCAAGAGGGTCGTTAATTAAGATACTCTGAGAAGTTATCATAACGACTCTAAGTTGCTTGTATAAAGCTGAGATCACATTAAGATCATTGATCATTACAACTCATTTCATTTAGGTGATGTTTGATGACAAAATAAAAAAATAATTTATGCTGACACATACATCTAAAATGTGTTGAACTTTTGACTTGTGCAGGTGACCTGCCACTTCCCATCACCGTCCTCCTCACCCTCTTCACCCAAAACGAGTCTTTCCTTCTTCTGTTTTCAGTTTCCATTACAGACACAACTATTAGCATTTTGTACTGTTACTGTTATCATCATTTTCTCCATCCATTAATCTTATTTTTTCCAATTAATTATTTAAATAGTCTAAAAATTGTATAAAAATGTCAAACCAACTATTCAAAACAAAAGATTTTAATCTGCAGAAAAAGCAACAGATAGCACGACAAAAGGGGAAAGAGGAATGTGTTTTCCTGACAAATGAATCAATTAAAACATTAATCGATTAATGTCTGCATTTCGTATCTTCTCTTTTCTTTATTCTTCTTGGTGCATATGCTGTTTGCCACATGCTGATGAACAAAAACGAAGATGTGCATCAAATAGCAATGGATCCCTGAAGCAGGAAAGGCAACAAGCTGAAGGTTAAATTAACATTAATTTAAGTGTACCCAGTGTTTCCTTCAGCACCGCAGAAAGACTTCATGCAGTTGAAAACGCTGCTTTTGGAAATACACGCGAAAATTTAAGAGTGTCTGTAGAAAACACTTTAAAGCTCTAAGAACCTGACCTCAAAGTCAAAGTTCCTGAGTATTCAGAAATCGACTGCATCGCGTTAGCGCTGAGTCACCGCCGCCTGTGCCGCTGACGACAGAGATAAGCTGAATACACTCGCTTTGAAGGTGTGGTTAAAAAAAAAAAACCCACACTGTCTGGTTCAATCTGTAAATCCCACTGACGTGCAGCACAGGTAAAACTGGATTTAATTATACATTCTACAACAGTGTGTGTGTGTGCGTGTGTGTCCATTCGCGTGTCACTGCACTTTACCATGGAAAGATCTCCTGTACTGGCAGCTGTCAACAGTGCTGCAAACACAGAAACAGACAGAGACGTGAGATCACACTGCAGAACAAGGCTGCGACTGACTGGCTTCTGCACACTTTACCCAAATTCCCCTGGGCAAACCAGCTGGTCTGTGATCAACTTCTTCCTTTCAATGTGAAAAGACTGTTTTGTATAATAATGACGTACTCTGAAGTCCGGGGACTTTTTTTAATTTATCTGACCAACCGTATTCCTGCCATGGATGCAGACAGTGTATGATCGTGTCGAGGATTAGAGAAGTGAAATGATAACATAAACACAGATGGATTTTTTTAAACCTCACTGGCTGGTTCTGCAGGATGCTTTCTGTTTCACTTTCCTACAAATCCATTGAGTGTCTGTGCTTTGTCCAGTCATTTGTTACTTCCTTGTTGTGGGATGTTTTCATTGTCTCTGAGGACAACAAAGAGCTCTTATGTCCCATGCAGTGACAACAATTTCCTCAAAGGAACTAAAATATCCCCCTCTGTGTGTGTACAAGCATGTACTCTGGGATTTCAGAATAAATACAAGCAATTCACAGTTAAAAGGGGGTAACAGCTAAATGTCTTATCACTGCTCACTCCTGTGAATATGTGGTTTTTAAGTTGTGAGTTATGTGTTTGTTTTCATGAGTCATTTTTTGTATCTACAGCAACAGCCCTTTTGCTGCGTTTTGTGACTGGAATCAAGGCCAAATTTAACCAGTAAAACAATTAAACAGGCTTGACTGGACATGATCCATATTAAGTTAGAAAGAAGCAGAAGAAAAAAATTCAACAACAGCTTGCTGACATCCAATGTTTTTGTGTTTCATAAGCAGAGCATACAAAAACAAGAATGCAATCTGAGAGTGTGTCCCAAGACTGCAAAACTGAAAGTAAACATGAAACTTTTCAGGACATGTGAGGATGAGGAATAACTTGTTCATTAAACTGGAGAGTCCCAGGCATTACAGAGAGCTGCTCCTGACACGAAGGCAGGTGACCAGAGTGCAGTAAACAGCCTTCAACTGCTTCAAAACAGTCGCCACAAATATTTTTGTCAGAGTCATTGTCACGAGCCTGAGATTCAAAAAGACACTGAGACGTGTTAAAGTGAGTGTGTGTGTGTTCTACCTTGTTCCTCAGATGTCAAGGGAGTCCTGGAAAAATAAATGACACGAGTTATTTTCTACTGACTCAGTACAGCAAATGGAAATTATTTAATTAATCTTCTGATTTACTGTTAACATCCAGATCTTCCTCTAATTAGTCACCAGCACATACTGACTGCTGTTGCTTGTTTTTGTCGTGACCGCTTTCTGTGAAAGATGCTGTCATAAATAAACTTTATTTACTTATATTTTTCTGATTTTCTTATGTTTTATAGGTGAAATGATTAATTGAGAAAATAATCAGGTTAAAAAAATGTTGTAGCCGTCATGGAATTAAAAAATCTTTAACTACATCAGAGTCCATGCAGACCTAAAATATTGAATTGTAAAATATTCTTTTTTCATGTTTTTCAGCTCCTCATAAATTACATAATGATATAATTATCATATAGTTTTTAAAAGACTATAACAAAAGGGAAAAATATCAATCTTAAAAAGATATTCAGTTTACAAGGACACAGAACAGAGAAAACAAACAAAAATGTTTGGCATCTTTACATGATAAATGAATCAATTATTGATCCATATTTTAATAACTGTCAATTCATTTTTTGTTTTAGTAATTTTTTAAAATGTTGTTCACATATAATATTTTGTAAAATTGAATGTATTCCAGGGCAGGCATATTTAACTTTAATTAATTAATTCAATCATGAATTTAATAAACATATTTAATTTTTATGCTGCCGTCCTGGTTCCTCTGACTTCAATTTGTCCTTGTTAAATAAAAAAACGTCATGTCATCGGATATTTCCTGTATCTGCTGTGTGCTCTTACCCAGCAGAAGGTTCCACCACCAGATCAGGCATCCCTGTGGACACTCCCTGGCTCGTCACTGGACCCTCGTGGTCCAGGATAAACACCTCGTCCTGACAGATTTCTGTCACAAAGTGGAGGTGCTCCTACACACACACACACACACACACACACACACACACACACACAGGTACGAAATGGAAGAAAACATTTCAGTCAATATGAGACTTCAGTTCAGTGATTTTTAACCGTTATTTTAACCGCAGGATGAAACCGGGTTTACCTGAGCCTTATCGATGCGATAGAAGCGATCAGCTGATGTGGCTGCAGAGCAGAAACATCCTTGTCAACACAAAGCACTTTGAAAATGTGTGGGAGTGGGAGTTTTTTATCAAGTCACATGGAGTGGAATTAACTTTATTTAAAGAGACAACCTCAAAGATTTTCATCTAAATGAATGTCTGTTAAGTCACTAGAACTGAACGAGGTCAGCATAATGGTGACTGAGACTATGGTCCATTGATCACAGTACTGCAGTATTTACGTATCTGTAGTATTATGAACTGAGTCTCAGTCAAAACATCCCTGGAAAAACGCTGTATTAAGTGAACCAAACATTTGCTGCTGCAGCAGCTTCTCATTAAAAACAGTTACCGGGTGGAGTCCAAATTGAAATTTATTATGAAGCAGTCACAGGTGATGCAATGTGTTTGTCAGTCAGTCTCGTCACTTTCTGACAGTGGATCAGACTGAAATATTGCCGGGAGTAATAGAAGAAAAAGGAGAAGCCACAGTGAGCTGTTAGATGAGGAACTGAAGAGCTCCAACTTCTCTTCTTATCTTGTAACACCATGTGCAACATAAATCAGATAACGGCTGCTAACCGAATGATGGGAAAAGGCCAATTATTGCCTGACGTCTTTATTAAAATGACAATAGTTTGTTTTGCTGGCCATAGATTTCCACACTTGCTGTTAGCACCAGTAACAACAGGTGTCACCAAATCACACGGGACCGAAATCTTTGAGATCACCACTTTAGACAACATCTATCCCCTCAGCAATATTATACTATCAATTGTTTCATTTATATATATTTGCTAATATATATAAATATATATATTATATAATATATATATATATAATATTTGCTAAAACAATAATTGCTACATCAAAAACACAATAAAGGTTTGACTAAGCCTTTTAGCTCAGCCTAACAAAGGTGCAGATTTAGTTTAGATTTAGAGGATGTAAAAATATAATAATAATATAATTTTTCTGCACAGCAAAGATGAAAATTATTCAGTCACCCTGAGGTTTTTCCCTGACTAGTCGGCTCTAAACAAATACAGGAAATGATTTCAGTCACTCACAATCCAAAAAGCTCCAGTTGGGAGAGAGTCTGTTGGTCGAACTGGTCCTGGGGACGCCTCTGCTCTCATCCTGAAGACAAACAGACAGACGCTGTGAGCTTCATCTCCCTTTTGCTCAACGATAAATTAAATGTGGAAAAGTTTAAACGGGGGGGATTGTTTGACAAGAGAGAAAGAGAAGGAGAGAAATCCAGACGGAGATTAAGTGTCTTTCATTTTAGAGCAGATAAACAATCGATAGCAAGACATTCAGGACAATGAGGCAGTGTGTTAGAAGGAAATAGAAGAATTGGATTCGAGACGGTCAGTGTTCTCCCCTTCCCTCACCACAGTTAATGACTGATTATTATATTAGTTCATAGTTCACATGTCCAGAAGAATTTATTCCAGTGTGGTACGAGAGGATTTTACTCAGAATGGGTGTCAGTCTGTAAAACCTACTTTTTTTTTTTTTTTAACAGCTTTTACAGTGTTTTATTTCATGCTTTGTGGAGCTGCCAGCATCACTAATTAACTAACTAATTATCATTTAAATGCAAAAATAAAATTCCAAGAAGCAGTCCTGTGAAACAGCTTTGAGGTATTGTAAAAATAATCTGGCCAATACCTTCCAAAGCCTTCAAAACTAGCAATAAGCACACTTCCTACAGAGAGCCACCCAAAAGTCATATACCTGATAGTGCACTCTGTGGCCAGTAGATGGCGCCTGGTGTAAGTCCTAGCAAGCACAGCAGACAGGTTTCAAGGTTAACAAACAGCCAAAGCATTCACATCAAAACTTGCATAGGTGTTAGCTCGGTTAGTGAACGCTTCCCACATGAGACACACAGCTAAAGAGCAGTTCTGCATTCCCAGTGGTGCTGGTTGCTCATCCGTCTATAAATAACTTGAGGAGGGATGACTCTGCAAGCATCATGAAATAATGATGACAAGGAAGGAAACAGAAGAGGGGAGAAAAGAGAGAGGAAAATTAAAGTATTGATGAGCATAATGAAGAAGAGAAAGAAGGAAACTTACCTCTTGTAGTCTGTCAATATAGAGTCTGCATGTCTCCAGGTCACAGTCCCCCCTCACCACCACAATGCCTACTGGGATGGCTGAAACACACCAACACACATTTTAGGCCATAATGCATTGAAAAGGTGGGTTAAAAATGCTTAAATTGTATTTTTATGGCAACTTGTGAGAAACAGATATTTTTTAATCACCTTATAAGGTTGAAGCAGTTTGTTATTTACACATCCAGCAGTTATAGAAAGACATTATCACCCATTTGGAGTTTGGGTTTCTGTTCTCTAGCAACCACTGACTGCATATAAAGATGGACAACATGAGAACTCCCCAAAATTGAAGTCAAAACATCTTGAACACCCCCTGGTGGCAGACTCCTGTACAGCTCATAAACCTCTTCAAACAGAGGGGACATGGGCCAAACTGAAAGCTCAAAGTTACATGTCACACAAGCTTTTCTGTAAAGTTTCTGTCATTTTGGGTAGTTCACAAAGATGTATGTTTAAGTGTTGATTTTTCTAATAGGTTTGGTTTAAATTCGTTAATTACCATAGTTGTTCAATACTGCAGCTCCACCACCGAGCCATTGCTGCTTGGCTTCAGTTTTGTACAGTGGGGGGATGTGGAGACATGCCATCCATGTTTATACATGTCAACACTGTCAACTCCTGAGGGGAATATCTGTCTCTTTAAGCAGCTAAATGCTAAATGTCTGCCATTCGCTGCTGAGCAGGTAGCATACAGTGAGTTTGTCAAGCTGAAATCTGGAAACAGCACTTTGAGAACAGTGAGAGTGAACCAAAACAATAAAGTTATGGGCTGGAAAACCAAAGCAAAGTGCTGAAAGCTTTGCAGAGATGAGAGGAAACTGACCACCTTCACAACCAAGTATTCATGGTATCTGTTATTTATATCAGCTCGAGGTCCGAGAAGACACGCAGAGCCTTACAGATGTCTCGTAGTCGCTCTTTGTCGTACTGCAGCCGGTCGTACTCCTGAAGGCTGATCCGATTCACTCGAAGACGCAGACGATCGGGAACTGCGTGAGGACTGGGGGAAAAAAACACACACACACACACACACACGTACAATTACATGTATGTGCGCATACACACAAATCAGACATGTCCAAACATACAGCAATAAGGAGACACATGTATGCATACGAGCACGCATAGACACGCACATGACAAACCAAATCTGAGCTTTTGCAAAATTCAGTTCCTCATCTGTCTTGTTTCGTCGATGTTGTTCAGAGTTCCTCACACTTGCAGTTACTTTACATAAGTTTCAAAAGACTGACTGATAACTGGAGGTTTACAAGAAGTAGTAAAAGCACTGAACACCCATCATGGTAGCACAGCTTTTACTGTGAGGTTAAAAGGCCCTGCGACTTGACCCTGATTCTGTTTGAAGTGGGCCGACATGTTTTAAAGTCAATGTCTGTGGGCATTAATGCCTTCAGCGAGGATGGAGGTTGACGAAGGCAGAATATTGATATCAGAAACATTGTGGGCAGTGAGAAAACACTGTTGGCCACACAACAGCTGCTGGCAAAAATTGCCCATCTACCCATCATCAAAAGCTAAAAATCTTACCTGCAAAGGAACACAACAGGTGTCAAATTAAAACACGAGATGAACTTTTGTTTTTCTCAGTCACAGGAGTACAATTACATAAAAAAAATAAAAAAAACAGCTTTTCTGGGGGACGGCATGGACATCACGTGAGAGCAGAGGAGTGATGCAAGTACAATAAGAGCACAGCTCAGGATAAAGTTAAAATTAAAGGGGACAACAGCAGGAAGCACATCAAGACAAGAGGGAGAAGCACATTGAGAAGTGGAAAGGCTTCAGCATGCTGCCATACAGTCTCTCTCTCCGTCCACACAGAGAACCGGACATACACAAAACACAAATTCACATTCAGCACGATACGACTCAACTTGGGTTTGACCAATGTGAGGTTCTGAAGCCAACGCTGACACCAATTTGTCTGGTGCTACAAATAATAAATGCTCATTTAGCTTACAACCACGTAAGGATTGCAAAAGCAAATTTTTAGCATTTTTTTCAAGGTTTGGATAAAAGTTTGCAGCTGAAGTGTCAAACTGGAACTAAAAAAACCCCACAGATAAGCAATTAGTAAACTAAACCTGCAACAGTTTTGTTCGTTCAAGTCATTTTTCACAAACATTCAGTGGCTGAATATCAAAATAAATGGAAAAAAAATGTCATGGGTTTGAATCCCAGTGGGCGCGGAGCCTTTCAGTGTGGATTTTGTGTGTTTCCACGGGCTTACAACTGGATTTGGTCCTTATACTTAGGATGGGTTAAACCCAGAGAATCAGTTTCTCTACAGGGATCAAGAAAGGAAAACATAACTGGTGAAGCCCTGAAATCAAATGTAAGGATTTAAAGGTTTATTTGTCACATATATTAGTGAAATTCAACATCAGATAGACATAAGGGTGGATAATAGATAGAAAAAAGCAAATACAGAAATTCAAGATAAAAACATAAAAAAATAATTTGTGCTTTATGCAAATTAAGCTCTAATTTCTGTCATTCAAACAAGCTGCACTGTGTCCGTTATAAACACTGACAGGCTTCAACATCAGCAAATCAAATATTGGTCGAACTCGAGACGAACCACGACACACAACACCACCGACTCATCGCTCACACACACACACACACACACACACACACACGTTACATCCATACAGTGACAGAGGGCTGAGGTACTTACACAGAGAAGGAGTCTGGGGGAGCAGAGAGGCGGCGCAGATCTGCTGCACACACCTTCTGAATACTACCGCCGCGCACACACACAAACACACACAGAAGAGAGGAGGAACGTATGGCGGAGAGGAGAGGAGAAGGGAAGGGATGAGGAGGAGTGGAGGAGAGGCGAGGAGAGGAGACAAGGGAGGGGGAGGAGATGAGAGGAGAGGAGGAGACGGGAGAGGAGACAAAGAAAAGGAGGAAAGAATACAAGGAGCAAAGAAAGACAGATGAGGAGAGAAAAATAACAAAGAGGAGAACGAAGGAAAGCAGAGTAGACAAGAGAAAGAGAGGGGAGGACAAGCAGGAAGACAGGATTGAGAGGAAAAGAGATGAGGAGAGAGAGGAAATGAAAAGGGTGAGGAGAAAGCACAGGAAGAGGAAAGAAATGAAATGAACGAGAGAAGAAGGAAACAAAACAGGAGAGAAGGCAAACAAATGAAAATAATAAATAATCAAAAAGATTACAGACATGTTTTGGCAGAGAGAAGAGGAGGGACAGGAGGAGGGACAGACGGAGAAAAGCCCAGAGGTAAATAGACAAACATCGATAGCACAGAGTACAGTAGCAGAGCAGTACATCAAGCAAAGACACTCATTACTGCAGCTACAGCAAGTCTACTCCTCTACAGTATCCTTCTTTCACGTACACACAGTTACTGTAGCCTGTACACTCTTACACACAGTTGGAAATAAACCCACATATATACACAAAGATATACACGAAGAATCATTAGTGCTACAGGGATGGAGGAGGGTTAGTAGCCACACAATCTCACAAACAACTGCTTTATCCCTGAAAGAAATCTAATATTCTTTTTCTTCTCCTTCTTCTTTTCTGCTGGCATATAGTCGAGGCGAAACCACACAGGATTACATGTCAGCGTGTCATTGGAGACATCCCTGGTGCTTTGTTTTTACTAATTTGAGAGGACAACAGAGATATCCCCACATTGATTGTGGTTTTGGCGAGATGATGAGAGATGTGGGACATTGATAAGAGTGAATGTCAGCTCCCACTAAACAGATTGTATGACTCACACAGTGCAACCCAGGCTTTTACAACACTGCTGGCCTAGTTCCTCTGTCTGTACGTGTGTGTGTGTGTGTGTGTGTGTGTGACTCACTCGTTGAGCAGGGGCACAGAGGTGCGTCTCTTGCTCTTCTGGACCATGTTGGCCTGGTTTCGAAGGGAGATGCGGAGAGTGGATGGAGCCAGTCGACACGGCTCACCGTCCACCTACACAAACACACACAAAGGTGACAGTTAAAAGCAGAAAACAATAATTAAAAAGAGTATAGACAGTACTGGAGCTGTTACGTTAGCTGACAGTTGTGATACGTCAACAGGCCTGACACAGGATGACGCAGTGTTCATTCAACATCAGAGACAATATGACAAATGATAACATACTATTTTGGTACCTTAGATTTGGGAAAATAAACAGGTTTTCCGGGGAAATAAATGTCAAAAAGATGATCAGGAAATATTACAATTTAACATTCAAACCAAAAGTCAAAGATCTCCATTTAACAGTGACACAAAGATAAATTTCACTCACTGTACAACCAAAAAGGCAGGTTTTATGGTCACCTTAAAGAGAAATGTCGTTGTTATGTGGATGAGACTGAGTCTACTTTATGTTTCACGGTTCCTTAAATGAAGATTTAAAGGTTCGCTGTTGAGGTTTGGCCCTGTAGTCAGTCTACAGAGCTGTTTTTCTATGAGTGGGTCTTTTACATGCAACGCACAAGTGAGGGGACAACAACAACAGTTTCAGCAAAGTGCAGCAAAGGAGGAGAAGACAACGAGCGAAGCATGAAAAACTGAAAAGACTGAAGTATTTAAGTATTTCTGTTGAGTTCTTTCAATTTGATGATAATGAAAAGTTGTGTGTTTTGGGGAGGGGAACCTTTCTGAGGCAGATTTGATTTTTTTTGTCGCACCTGAAACAGGAGACAAAGCACACATTTCTATCAACACTCAAAAAAAAAAAGTAAAAACCCAGTCCCAGTGACTGTTTTTCTCTTAAAGAAAGTCACAGCCTTAATGCCCTGATGCCTAAAGCCCGTCTAACAGTGTGTTCCAGTAACAGCTTCTCCAAGAATCAGGTATTCAATTTTAACATACAGAAATATAAAATGACACAACGCACTGCATAGCTGAACATGAAGGTATGCAGTCATACTTTATGGATGACAGACTACAATATTCATTTCAGCCTCCTGTCATGTTGTGTGAAATATGAATTTGTAAGAAGCCAGAAGCATCTAAATCAGAAGAGCAAAACTGTTTAGAGGGCTGGAGTGAAAATACATATCAGGTGTTTCTCATCTCTTCTGATTTGTGTGCATTCAGTGCCTCCATAGGTAAATTTTTACAGTCGACAGCATACTGTGTCCATGTACATGCATACATAATGATCCCATATTCTCTTATTCTTCTGCTGCAAAACTGTAGTTTCATCTTCTCTTGTTTTGCCATAATCCATATCATTCAGTCATTGTTCAGTCGGGCAGACTGGTAGGGATGTCGGTGAGTGTATGCACTCACCTGAACAGGTACGGTCTTGTAGGTAGTAAGGACAACTTCTCTACACTGGTGCAACCTCTCTCCGTGACCGCCGACCTGTAGCGCAGCCTGGTGGACAACAGGAAGATTTACAACAGAGGAGTATAAAAACATAGCATCCTGTTCCTTTCTCTTTGGTTCTGTCAGCCATTTTTCCTCGTCACTTCTGCCTCATTCTGTATTTTTTTTTCTTTCTCATCTTCTTTTTTCTCTCACCAATGAAGCCATGGTGAAGCCAATAACCTCGATGCAGCCATCATCATGGCGTTGCGGTTCGAAGTCCCGGTGGTCCCCTGTGTTCCCCCATGGCATGGTGCCAGCACAGTACCTACACACACACACAAATATAAAATATTCAAATATAAATAATGCATAGTTAACATATGAATCAGATCCATCCAGAATCATGTTCCTCTAAGATGATTTTTCCCTGACCATCGGTAGTGAGTGTGTTTTCATCAATTTAGTGTCTAATCAGAGAAACACTGCAGGGTGGTGTGGGAGGATTTTTACTCAGAAGTGTCGGGGTCCAAAACCTGAAAGACACAGACCTCATGCACCCGCCTCAAGGACCTTATAAAATTTCATTATTATATTCACCATGGAGTTGCGTCATAATTATATTAATGCTGTTAAGCAGGAAACACTGAATAATCAAGAGTTTGGTCGAACTTTTGATCATGAAAAAGATCCCATTATTATAATTAATGTATTTAATAAAACAAATCCCTCCTCAAATATATAAAACTGAGGGATTCCTGTAAGATTTTTCTTTTGCTAATCCTGATCAGATTTATGTCTTCTTGCTTTTTACTTGCCTATTTCCATCTCTTCTGTTTTAAAAGTAAGGTAAGGGTAAACTTTATTGTCCCTTGTGGGAAACTTGTCTTGGACAGTAGTGATACAGGTCGTGGCACAATAAAACAACAACAACAACACAGAATTCATAAATTGCAACAGTTCAGCAACGGACGTGGTCCATAGTATTGCACAGTCAAGTTTCACAAGAAAAATGAAGTGCAGAGTGCACTTTGTACATCAAGCAACAGAAAATGGACAAATAGGTTTAATTTAAGAACCGGTAAAACCACTAAGGTAAAAACAACTTTTTACTTTTTTAACTTCAATAAGCCTCTTCTGCCAGAAAAAGACTGAACAGCCAGACTCTACTCAGGGTGCATTCACTTACCTGGGAATGTTTAGAAACACGATGCACTGAAACTTCAGCTCCTGGATCTTGGGAGTTAAGTCGGTACCATCGCACTGAAACAGACGAAGAAACAAAGAAAGTGAAAGACTCATGGATTGGACCTCTCGTTCACAAAGTGGGACACACACACACGTATTCATTTATTTCTTTTTCTGTACAAAACAACCGGTTTTCACTCTCTGATCTTTTTGCTTGGTTTTATGAGTTGCCTCCAGCCTCACTCTCTTTTCTCTGTTTTCATTCGCAGGTTCAACGTTTCTGGCTCTCAGTTTTAAACCACATACAGATCAAAGGTAAGTTGTTACTTTATGCTCATCAGAACAACATTTTCTCTAAAATGTCTTCTGTAAGTCTGGTGATATTCTGCGTTTTTCTTTTCATCAATAAATTCCACAAAAAGCAAAACCAGCAACAAATGCTAACAAATACTGTGTGCATCCAAAACATCCGTCTTCTTCCTCTGTGCCATCAGAGCTCCATTGTTGTCCAAAAACTATTAAAAACACATCACCAATGTGTTGACATGTCCTGTCAATATGATGGACACACACACTGTAGCTTATTTTGAGTTATTCCCACATACACGTCCTGCTGCTGTCACCACAGCAACAAATTTGTGTTAATCTGCCAAGGAAAAATAGTGCACAACAAATGTATGATTTACTGTTGAACATTTGCTAAAAATTTGTGGCTGTGTTCGGGTGTTTCAGAACATTACTGAGTTTTTTTTAAGTATTCATCCTTTATTAAACAGTTTTGTCTTATGAAGAAAAACACTAAAACCAAGTGACAGCCTCCGTGACCAGAAACTGCAGTTCCTCAAGTGGCCACTTGAGGCTGGCTCAAAAAGTGGGTCATTCCCTATAGACATACAGCAGAAATACAAATGTTTACAACTTGGTCTCTATAGCTAATTTTCCTGTTGGTGATCATATGTGAGGGAGGCGGCAAATTTTCATATAAATCATTTGTTTAAGTAATAAGTAATTAAGAGCTGGGTGTCACTTCAGCTAATCGGGGTCACTGAACTTGACCTCTCAGCTGTATTTGTGGTGCTGGTGCCTTTTTGATAATATCTCATGCAAATATCAGACAAAAATTATGCCTGCTGTGCGGTTAATTGTACTAACAGATCAAAGATGAAGTCTGTGCTCCGCCTTTTTGTCCATTTTTGGACAAGATGGGAGTTAGACTGTCAAGACGGCCAATGGCCAGAGCCCTGACATGGATGTTCAGATCAGCTCCTCAGAAACCTATGGGTGACATCCCAGAGACACTGTCCATGTTTTATTCAGACTATGACTAAAACGGTGATTTTGATCTTTTCATATCAACACCCTCATCTTTTAACATTAGACTGGAATTATGAAAAATAAAAATACGCTTTCCTAACATCAATAGCCAGTGATTGTATTTTCCACTACCTTTTGACATATTTTCTATAATTCATCAAGAAAACAATTAGCAGAATCAATAATAAAATTGAATGCTAGTTGTTACTGTTATATGGAGCCCAGTGGCCAGCAGGAGCATAGTGGCTCTGACAAGGATTCAGTGTCTTGCTGAAGGACACTTGAGTGTGGCGGATGATCGAAGAGCAGTTGAAGGACGGCCTTTTTAATCACCAGGCCGACTGGCCGCCCAGACATGTCAACATGGAAAACGATACAGAGAGAAAGTGTGTTAACACTCACCACCACTCTGACGTGCTTCGACAAATCCCGGGAGCTTCTCTGGAGGAAATCTGAGAACGCAGCCTGCAAAGACGCACACACGCATGCATGCACACACACACACACACACGCACACACGCACACAGAGAGAGAGAGAGAGAGAGAGAGAGAAAGACCCAATCAAAGAGAATTACAGTTCACTACATTTCCCTTGTTAAAAAGAGATAACTCCCCTGCTCGCCTCTGTTCCAACTCTCACCTGGCATTTATTCATTTATTCTGAACATCTCTCATCTGCAGGTTCCAACAAGCTCCACGTAAGATTTTCTATGTCTTGAATGAAGCTTTATAACATTCAAATGTTTACTATAGCATAAGGGATGCAAACTGTACTTATGACAGTGTTCATCCTGAATGTAAAATCACAGTTAAATATGACATTACACAGTTGCAAGAAAATACAATTTCCAATTGAATTCGTGGCTCTAATCATGACTTTTCAGGGCAGAAATAAGGCTTTTTCCTTCCAGAAAATGCCACAGGCACTCTGCTTTATCCCAGCCTCCTCCTGCTTGCAGTGTGAGTAGTTTAATTTTCCCTTCACCTTTCTTCCAGCTCCCTCCTTACCCTAATTCCCTTCCTTCAATCTTGCTTTCCTTTCAGCCATCACGCTTGTCAAACACAAAGACAATGAAGGAACACAGGAAAACCAGCAGAAAGTTTAGGCTGCAGTTTTAGTGAGTGTGCAGCAAGTCAAGAGGACACTCACTCCTGCATAGAACATCTTGTTGCGGAAGCGACTGTTAAACTTCTCTGGGTTGGCCTCTGGAAAGACAAAATCAGAGTGGCAGAGAGAAAGGAGGAGAATACATTAAGATCGTTGTAGAGCTACTGGAATTAAAAATGAAAAAACAAAACAGACGCATAGAGTAAGAGAGTGAGAAAACCTCGCTCATTTGTTTATGCATGAATGCTTGTGCGTATCTGAATGTGTCCTTTTTAATATTTTATTTCATTCCGCTCATAGTTCAGTGGAGTGGGGTGCATTAACAGGGAAGAGACAGACTTAATGGGAAATAAACAAAGTTAATACAGGGTGAAATGTAAAATAAAGACATTAAAATGGATTTTACTGACCTCTTGACTCGTGGAACTCGAGGGTGACATGAGCGTCGAAGCCCAGGCTGAAGTAGTTGTTGAACACATTCAGAGGCAGCTGAGGAGGCAGAGAACAACATAAAAGTGAGTGTTTTGCATGAATATTACACAATTTGTTCACACTGACAGCTCATATCCACACATACTACAGTACCTTTCAGTGCCTGTAATAATGTACATTTATCTAGAGATACACATGTCTGTTTCACACACATTTCTTTCTTCTTCACACTTAGACAATTTCACTATGGATGGTTGTCTTTACCAGACAACATGCAGAGTTTTGTATTCATTTTGCTTACTTTATATTTGTTTCATCAAACTCGGCAGTCTTTAAGAAATTTGCAAGGCATTTCAGGTGGAGGGTTATTTGATTATTTTCTTCCGATCAGAATCCTTTCCTTGAGCAAAATCAAGACTTACTGATAATTCAAAGCGATCGCTTCCTGCTGCTTTTACTTCCTACAAAGGCACATCAAACGCAATGTGTCGTCACTTCTGACAGAGCAGATCACTGCTATGGTTTGCTATTACTTGGTGTCGATTTTGGTCAACATCAGTAGCAACCACTTTTTAATATGTATAAAATATGAACAGCAATTTGCAAAACATGCACACAACAGTATTTTTTTTTAATAGTTGGATTAATAGCGATATTTCAGTCGGAACTGGAACCACACAATGTCGCAGGTGCGTTATTGTATTTATAGCACACAGGCATCTGTTTTAGAGACAACAGTGAAGAAAATTAAGTTGTTTGACTGTGCGGTGAAAAGTTCAGCTAATCTGTCAACATCACAAACTAAATGATTCAACTGACAAAGAACCCGATGAGCCTGAGTGAAAAGCTCTTGGGAGGTGAAGTATCTGTGATCCTACTGGACCACAGGGGAGACAAGAACTGGAAGCGAGTCAAAAAGGATTAAACCACTACATCCATGCACACACATAAACCCTCAGTGCCAACCCAGACTCCAGGCTGACATCTGACCTTCTGCGTGCCCTCCTCTGGCTGCGTAGTGCTCTTCTCCACCAGGAGGTTCCACCTGTCCAGCTGAACCACCGAACCGTCCTCCACGTGACATAAAACCTTGGACACCGGCTCATCTGTGTAGCCCTGCAGAGAGAGACAAACGCAGACAGGTGGACAGAAGGATACAGAGAACATGTGGTGAGACTGTCTTGTCAACTGCTGGAAAATTAAATCATAATAAGAGATGGCACAAAAACAAATTAAATTAGGTAATTCCAGCAAAAATGATCAACAGGGAAGTGGAAGAAAAAAAGAAGTAAAAAAAAAATAAGGAAAAGAGAGGAAGCAGAGAGACATGATGTGGAGAGAAGAGAAGAGGACTGATTTAGGCTAATTTAGGAGAGAGGATGGCATGACTTGTTTTCAGTAAGCGGCCATTGAGGCTGCTTCACTGACCCAATCAACGCCTTAAAAACAAAGAACACACATAAACAAGTGGATTTCACAGACAACACACACACACACCTTAGTCCTCCCTTTCTCCTACCATCAGTCCATTCCCTCCCATACTTCCCTCCATCACATTAGTCATTCAAGGCATGTCTCTCTAATGGATGGCATTTTGGACAAAGTCAGGAAATCAGTGTACCAAGGACTGCACTGAGTGACACAAGGAAAGGAAAGGAAAGCAGGAAGGAAGTAAAGGGAAGGAGAGGAAAGTACAGAGCAGGAGAGAAAAAAAGATCTAAGAAGAACAAAGAGAAGTGAAAAGAAAAGGAGGGGGAAGGAAAGGGAAGCGAATAGGAAAAGGGAAACAAAGAAGGAAAGGAGCAAAAGGGACAAAGCGAATAAAAAAAAATCCTGCAGTCATAAATACCAGATGAAACAGAGGACAAAAAAGACACACTAATTACATATGGTAGATATGAATTTTCCCTCAGCCCCATCATTGTTCAAAGCATCTGTCATCTCTGTCTGCATCAGGACTTTGTCAGCTTTGTACTCCTGCAACCCGGAGTCATTCTCGTGTCCTTGGTTTGAGTGCACTCACTGACTGTGCCACAAACCACATCAAGTGGTACACTAGCACTTTTTTCTCTAAAAGTGAATAAGATTTAGCTCTCATGAGTTGGGGTTTGATGCCCTAAACTCTGAACAGGGCACAACACCCTAGAATTTATGGAAATATCTCCATCATGATACAGCTCCAACACACCGTGAGCATGTGTTCCTTTAAATGCCACTCGAACACTAAATAAAGCCAGCTAATCTTACAAACAAAAAAACTAAATGATTGAGAAGCAGTTGCAGTGCAAAGTAAAATGGATTAAATACCATTTCAGGTTTTGACTCAGACCTCGGAGTCACACAGAGACAGTTGAGGTAGTATCTACAAGAATGTGGGTGCTCATAAAAGGTCTTTTCTTTTGTGTTACAGTGCAGTTATGCAATCTGTGTGTGTGTGTCAGGGGGCAAATTCTGAATGCTTCAGCACTTCACCTTATTTTAGCAGCAAACTGCAAGGGCCCAAAGTGCCTTCTGACAGACAAATGGTACATTATATTACATTATATTTTACTGTACAGGTTTCAGTGGCTTTGCCTGAGCACCTCATTCCCTTCATAAAGAGAGAAAACTCCAGTTTGCACATTTTGTCACTTGTGATATGAACAGTAGGGTAGCAGTAGCACATTAGTAGGAGTACTGGTGCTGCAGAGGTTGACAGTATTAGTGTAATCCAAATATAAAAGCAAATACTTAAACCAGTCATGGCCTTTTTTGGTCACAACAATTTGTGAACAGAGCACCGACCAATCATCAACTTCTAAGTTGTTATGGGAGACTTCATAGAAAGAGTTGTTGGCTAATTATTTCTACATCCAGTCGCTATGAAGGAACATTAACGCTGATTTGTCAAGATACTGAATCTAAGTGCAACATTCACCTTCTTTTAGTGTTGTTCAACCAACTCCTGAGGAAAATATCTGGTTCTTTGGCTGCTAAATGCTCCACTATGTTCATGTTCATATTCTACTGTTCATATGCACTGTAATTTCCCAGCCAGGGATCAATAAAGTATATCTATTTATCTATCTATCTATCTATCTGTCTATCCATCTATCTGTCTGTCTGTCTGTCTATCTTCTATCAATCTATCTATCTATGTTCACCAGCTAGTTGCTAACTCTGTCTGTAGTAATGCACAGTGAGGTTTTGTTTTAGCTTTATTTCACTGAAAACAGCTGGAAATAATGCTTTGAGAGTGGTGGAAGTGAACCAGAACAGTAACGTTGTGGGCTGGACAGCTTTCACATTGTTTTAAGACTGTCCTTTGATCCATTGTTATTATAAAAAAAAAAGAAAAATTGAGATTGTAGCTGGTATTGTGCTGCAAGTTGATATTTCAGGCTTGAAAGAAAAGCGTATGTCGTCACAATCCACTTTTAATTGGCAAAAAGGAGAAGCGACTTGAATTGCCAAATTTGACCAACAAATTTCTAAACTTTAAAAAGGAACCACTGAAACCCTCTGCAGAGGTCTCACTGCGCGGTGCTTCTCCATGGGAGGACCGAGCTTCTGTTTTCTGCTCTTTCAGCTTCGTGTTGCACTAACTCAACTGTCTGACGCAACAGAAAACATGAGAGGCAGCACTCGTACAGAAGAGACAAAATTAATTAAAAAGAACTTGTGCAAAGTCAACAACTCGAATACTTTGTCATCTTTACTTGATGTGTTGTGTTGCGGAGGGGTCAGACCGTGGCTAAATGTCAGGGTTTAGAGGGCGAGTTACACAGGAAGGACACCGTTGTAAACTTCCTGGAAGGTGGTCAGTTTTTCTGTAGCTCCCAGAGGAGAGGAAAACACTGCATTTATTTGAACTAAATATCAATATTTGTCCATATACACGTATTAGATATTTATTTACCTGACACTTGTTACGTTCTTTTTATATTTTAGATACTCTGTTAATGTCATGGTTAATATTTATTTTAAATAAAAGCTCATTCACATATTTCTATTTAATTTGTGTTCGGCATTATTGTTATTTTATTTTTTTTATCATCGGCTCCACTGCCATTTACTAAATCACGATGTGGATAAACGACCTGAACTCCAAGTCATTAAACAGACAAAGTGGACACTTGTGAATGATTAACTACAGGGAGGAGAAGCCGCTGCGTCCTGCCGCTCTCAGAAGTCAAGGCTAGGAACTCACCCCACCCCAGTTGAGCGTCCTGGCGAGGTCATTTCCTGTTCCCAGAGGAAGAACAGCGACTGGAGGCTGGGGGGTCATCTGCAGCTCATCTAGAGTGGACAGGATCCACCCCACCTACAGAAAAGGACACACAGAAAGTATAAGCTTCACAGTATGAGCAGATGTAATAGAAGTAGAACATAATAGAACAGAGTCTTACCGTGCCGTCACCTCCGCAGGCGAGGATCCTCAGATTTGGCACTTTCCGATACAACTCCAACCTGACAATTCAAAAAGTGCACAAAGCAGAACGGGTGCAGAACAGAAGAGGTGGAAGTTGAAAATTATCACTAAATTGGCTGCAGAAAACACTGTTTCTGTAAGTTCATTATTTACACTTTCATGAATGAATAAAGCAGAGCACAAAGGTCAGTCAGTCTGACATGTTGAGTGTCATGACGACTTCCACCCAAAATGTTAAGGAGGGTAAATTTTAACAAACTAAAGGGCACTTACGCCTCTCGCAGTCCTCCCTGTGACAGGTCAAAGACTTGTCGAGGGTTCAGGATCCACATGAACATCTGTAACACCTTGGCACCCTGCGGAGACAAATATAAAATGAAGGTTTATTGTATTGAAAACTCACACCTAGAAGTGAAAGGTTTGCACGGAACTCAACTACTTAACTATCACATTAAAAATTGTACAATCTATTAGAACTGCATGTTTTTATTTCTGTTGGCAGGTCCTATAATTGTGACTGCTTCCAAAAAGTAATTAAAATCCAGCATGATGTTATAATGAAATTTTCCATCTGAATGTGACAAAACTAATCCTGTTCTGAACCGTCACCTTCCTAATTAAATGTTCCGTCACTGGTAACTGGCAGGTTGTAATAACTCCTGTAAAAACAGCCCAATGAAGGATGAACATAAAAAGATTTCAAATAACTCTGACGCACTGCTGAGACCAAAACAAGTGAGGTGTAAATTAATGAAAACATAATTTTTTAAAATCTGATAACATCAGGATGCATGATTATGAGTTTTCAGCAAAAACGTCATCAGCTAAATCCGAGTTTACACACAAACTGGCTAAAGATTATTTATAGTCACTACATCGTATATATCAGCAACTTCTCTAAAATTTCCTCAGAAATTATGGCACAGACTGAGGAAATAATAAATGACAGGAGTTTCAAATGAGGGATCTCAAACAGATTAAAAATACAAACGTGTTTCGCTTTCTGACCTGGTTGCCCCCACTCTTGGGATTGACAAAAACCAAGATGGGCTTCATGAGAGGTGAGGGGAGGGGCTTCAACATGAACGGACGCCATTTAGACTCCTAAAAGGAAGAAAGAGTCAAAGAGACAGACAAGAAGTTAGACAAATAAACGTGTGACGATGTGCACAAATACTTAACTAAATTCAAATATACATCTTAAGTGTTTGTGATACTGAAATTATTGGTTGACAAAAGAACAGAAAGTTAATCTCTGACTATTTGTCAAACAAAAAAGTCAAATGTCCACCTCTCCAGTTTCTTAAATCTAATACACAAAAAGTTATTAACATTTTGACTTTACGTGGGACATTTTATAGAGTAACAACAATAACAATAAATCAGCAGCACAAAGTCAGTAAAAATACTGAAAACTGCAGATCAAAGTATAAAAACAAAGGCTGAAATAAAATACCAAACACACAAATATGTTGTTCCAACACACACACACACACACACACACACAGTACAGACAGTACATACATACACTGAGATGTACACACAGACAACCTCCAACACGCCTTTGTTTGTTAAAAGCAATTTTAAGAATTAATCATTGATTGAACCAGTCGAGGTTTACTGATGTCCACTCATTTATTTAATGACGTCCATTTGACAAACCACAGGAGGTCAACATGTTGTTTACGTCGTGTTTGGAGTTGACTAAATCACTCATACATAAACATTTACTGACATGCTAGATCAGTGACGACATTTTGAGAAGGAAGTAAAACTGATCCAGGTGAGAGGAAGTTAAATAAATCTGAACTGTCTCTACTGCATACACCCACATTCTGCATGGTAGTCTTACTTACATCCAGTCCCTTCTTGCTTGTCCTTCTTTTGAAAGATGTCCGCTTTTTTCTCCTGGCAGAGTTCTTGAGTGAGCTCTGGGGTACGGAAACACACACACACACACACACACACAGAGAGTTCAGTGGTTAGTTCACTGTCATCGTGTCCCCAGTGATGGTAATTAAAAGTGCAATGTAGCATGTGATGTGACTAAGAGATATGTGTATGTGTATGTGTGTGTGTGTGTGTGTGTGTGTGTGTGTGTGTGTGTGTGTGTGTGTGTGTGTGCTTGTGTGTGTGTGGTGATGGAGAAACAAACCCAGCGTTCCCTCAGACAGACTGGACATGTGTCAACTCATATCAAAATCATAGCCAAACTATCACCCAGCCACCCACCGACCCACCTACAGACACACACACGCACACACACGCACACACACACACACACTCACAGATGCACAGACAGTTTTTGACACATGCCTTCTTTTAGCATTTTAAATTTAGATCCAACCAAGTCGTTTCTCATTAATGTCACAAAATGACAGCTAGTGAACTTCATCAACCAGTGGACCGACGGGTGTGTGTGTGCATGTTTGTGTGTGTGTACACCTGAGGTTTCCTGACTTTGATGATCCAGGAGGGTGGAACTATGACTCCTGCGTGGGCCCCCAGAGAACATGGCTCCTCAATCTGATGCAGCATGAAACACGTCACCTTATTGTGGAACTGCAAGAGAAAAAACTATTTATTAATCATCTTTTTATATCAAAGACACATTTTACATGTGAGACACAGCAGTCTGAAACTCTGTGTCAACCAAATGACCAAAAACACATTTTCCCCAACTGTATGTTCAACTTCCAAGGGTTTATGACAACAGATAATAATAAAAACATACATTTGGACTGAAGAACACACATGTCTTGGAGTACTGGATGTTAAAGATGCAACTAAACTAAACACATTTTCTATAGTGAAGAGTGAAGCTCACAAGACTCAGACCGTCACTCATTTCTTTTATACCTGAGGGTGTATATTTGCTCTGTGAATGTCTTATTAATTTACGGTAATAAGATAATCTGACTGAGTCACATTTGTTTTTAATTTACTCTATACTCATTAAGACAGAGGATGAATTACTTACAGCCTGTTTACACCAGGAGCAACTGATGGCAATGATTTCTTTACTGTGGAAGAACTTCTGCTGAAAACTCTGCAGAAACGAGCAGACATGCACATGAGTGAATGAACGACAATCACTAAAAAAACATGTGTGCGTGTGTGTGTGTTTGTGTGCTTACCTTTCCACACTGTTTACATTTCCCCTCCTGTCTTCGTCTGTGAACCCAGTGATGTCTCAGCGTGTTCTGCTGTCAGACAGAAAGAAGCGCTAAACACGTTAATGCTAAATGTGTGAATGTATAAAAAACAAAAAACGATTTCCCTCAAAAGTTGGGCACATGTTAACACACATATATACACGCACACACACACACTTACATCTCTGAGGCATCTCGATCCTCCCTCTCTGAAGGTTGGCTTACACCGAAAGTTAATCTAGAGAGGGATGAAAAAACAAACATCAATGCTGACACAAAATACCAAATCAAGTCAGTTTTTATTCCAAAAATACATTCGTACATCATTTCCCACAGTCTACTGATGGGTTTTGTCTTTCTCTTTATTTACACTGAAGCTGGAGGAAGTGCTGATATGCAAACAAGGGATTCAGAGCTTATCGATGTCCATTTATGACAAGAAAGGAGGCTTCATTTTTCACGATGACTGAGATTTCTAAAGTAAAACCAGTTACAGCTTTATAAATCCGAACAGAAGGTGAAAGTGTTTAGTGAGTCTACAGTCTTATGCATCGCTTGGAACAACTACAATAGTTACCCACTATGCACCTGTCCTTCATGAGCTGCTGGCACTAAGTTTAAGCCTACATGCGGTTTAATAGTTTTAAAACAATGCAGCAGAAACCTCAACTCTCACATAACTGTCAGAAATAAAGGATGAACAGGATGACAAGATAAGATAAGGTGAGACTTTATTGATCCCCAGAGGGAAATTTAGTATAATAGATATTAAATTATCTTCAACAATGACAGTCTGTCAAGAGTGCATTAAATGTAAGATTAAATATATATATATATATATATATATATGTGTGTGTGTGAGAGAGAGAGGAACCTTTTCGAGTTGCTCTATGCAGCCGGTGTGAACAACGATCTTACAGGCAGCACATTTCCTCCTGGGGGCCGACTTCTTAAAGGAGAAAACAGACACACAACACAGAGGGCGGTGAGATACACAGCAAACACACTACAAACACAAGCACTGTAACAATGCACACTGATTGGACACACACACCACCGGGTCACACACACACACACACACACACACACACACACACGCACGCACGCATGCACAGATAAAAGTCACAAAGATGTGTTCAAGGTGCCCAAACATTTCACTTCTCCTGTTGTTCAGTTTAAAAAGCTCTGGCAGCCTTTTTATCAGCAGCATTAGCAGTACAATAACACTCCAGGCATGAAAGGAGACACCTTGACATTTTACAGTTTAAGTTATTCTTCTGCACCAGTCATGACTCAAAATGATAAAAGAGGAATTATGTTGGCATTAAATTAACTGGGTGCCAACACTGATGGTGTCTCTGAAAGTAATAGGCTGACCTGAAGCACAATTAAACTGCACTTGTCTACAGCTCTTCTGTCTTACCTGCTCTGTGCGGTAGGATACGACCAAACCAGTCATTTGTTTAAATGTCTTTAAAGTCAGAGCCAAGCTAAGTTTACTTTTATATTTTGACTTTTTATGCTGAGCTAAGCTAACGGGCTGCTGGCTCTTCAAATAAACATAATTTCCAAAGTATTCTAATATTGCAGTACAATTTTTGAGTAAAAATGGACAAAACAGTAAATGTACATGTGTAAGAAAAAGAGCTAACAAGCTACTGATTTGGCCCAGTAAAAACCCCAGCCTTTTATCACAGTGTGTGACCAGCAATGAAAATTAATAAGCGAACATTCAAGATACCAAAGTGTTGTTTGACTTGACAATAAATACCAATGTCCTGCTGCCTTTGCTCCTGGAACACATAAACCACACATTATGGGAGGTAATATGACAGCTGATAATGGACTGGCCAGTAGGTTCACTCCTGACTGTCACAGCAGGCAACAGTTAATGGCACGGTGCTAATCTCGTATAAAAACTGAGAAAAACTCCTATCTCATTTCCTGGTGACTCTGAATGTGCTCACGGTGCAAATGTTCCACCACAAAACCCTCTTTGATCAAGAAACCCATGACATTAAGGAAGCAAGATGTTCTTTTTTTAGAGATGCTGGGATAAAATGCAGCAGAATGACGGGTGCTGGACAAGTAAATTGCATGAGCCTCAATGGAGGAACTGTTTTTTTTTGTAGCAATGGTTACATTTGTGAGCGGATAATGAAATCCACCCTGTCTTTATCATCTTTGTGACTCCTTTGTACTGAGGGTTTACGTGATCCAAAAATCATGCTTTTAGAAGAGATAAAGAGAATACAAGTCAGACAGTCAAGGCATTCCAGAAGTTTTGAAGGGCCACAGCTTTTAAGAAAAGGAAACTCCAGGAAGGCTGCCTCTTTACGTCATGTGACCTTCGGCTTGCAAGGCACGACGGTGCCTTCACAGTCTCCCTGCAAACTGCACACGCAGGGGCGACATTTTGTTTCTGCAGCATCCTTCAGACTGCCAGCCTTTTCCCTGATGACTACGGTAAGTCTACATCAGTCATATCTAGCTGAGCACAGGTGAGAAATGTGCTTATTTATGTCAACCATGGTTTGCCAAAGCAATCAAGAGATTCTGCTGAGGTCAGGTTGTCCTTTCAGGTTAGCCAAAAGACACAGAGAGAGGGAATATCCAATTAAACGTATGACAGAGAGAGATCTTTGTGAATTTATTTTTGCCGCAGCTCCATCTTCACGGCAGCGGCCTCACCTTGTTCTTGTGCACACACTGTAATTACATAGCATCACTGAAAATATATGTACAGCTGTGTCATTATGTTATTGTCAGTATTAAAGGTTATTTCTCAGCTGTCTGTTCAAAGTGCTGTTGTTCTCTGTGCGTGGATGGATGTGGATTCACAAAACCTGCAATTTAAATACACAGCCACGCTTAATTTGAAAGTTCACTTTCTTCTGCTGCTTTGTAGACACGCTTCATCTGAGTGTGAGCGCGGAACCCTGTTTAACTTCATGCCAAATTACTCGTCTGAATTTAAGACTAGAAGCTCACAAAACGCTCCATTTCCAGATGTTTCCAGACCACTTGGACCACCTGCTTTGCACACCAACTCTGAGAGATCCTGAACTGAATCATGAAGGGGAGACTGACTCAATTTTATGCATGTAGTTTTCTAACAATTTTAAAATGTCTTTCTTAAAGAACTGACTAACTTTCTTTTCTCATAGCTGCAGCTCTCAGCATGGCCAGACTTGAAGTGATTTTGGCCTCTTTTAATATTTTCTGCTTCGTTTTGGCAGAACGAGGTGAAATATGCAAAAATTATGGCCACTTTGGTGTTGGTGACGTATACTGTGCAGTACAAGTGACGCAGTTCACTAAGGCGTTTCATAGAAGACTATATAGTAGTTCTGTAAAATGTGACTTTGCTGACTAGCAAATTGAGAAATGTCATATGTGTAATTTATATCACAATTCAAACAGGATCCAAAACTTGAGAATGCAGGGTCATTAAATTCCCTGTTGGTGTGATGGTCAGTTGTCTCAAAACTTTTGTATATATACAGTAGTCTATGATGCAAGGTGCTGTTTCCCATTAATCAAAAATGACAAAATCAAAATAAAACTAAACATTAAGTTTGGAGGTTCTCACATTCCAGGGAAATTACTTGAATTGGTCTCTGAGGCGAGAGTCTCCTTCACTTTGTGACACACACACACACACACACAGGAGTGTTCAGTGTGTCCACTACTCACTGCAGTCTTTAGCAGGCAGGCGTCCTCTCCGAGATAGCAGAGCTCTCCTGAACAACTTGTCTCCATCCACAGGTGATCCCCATTCACCGCGTTCTCCTGCCGAGAGAGAGAGAGAGAGACAGCGAACAACTGGCATTACCCCCGTGCATCGCTCACTCAAGATTATTTTCAGTCACATTAAACTGCAACCATATGCACATAAACACTCTGGAGTGAAAGCGGTCAACAAGTGTGTCAAGCACATAATTGCCGCTGCTGAGTAGGTGGGTAATTTCACAGTGCATTTTAATCTAAGGTGCTAATCAAAACACTACAGGAGCTACAGGATTCAAGTGAAAAACACACACATCCTTATGTGCATACAAACATGCAAGTGTGAATGGTCGCATGCATGTAACCGGATGTCACAGGTTCAGGTGAACCGTTTTCAGAAGGTGTTTATGTGAGTGTATGGTCTTGCAGGGTGAGTTGTTCTCACACTGATATCACCTCATAGTGCACTGAATATTATGCACGGTTTCAGTTGCTATATTGTCTCTGAAATACAAACTCGACATTTAACATCATTACTGATTATATTACATTTTCTATATTAGTACAGAAGCATAAGATTCTGGCATTGTGACAGTCTCAAGTGTATAAAAACTTGGTTGGATTTGATTTACGGTGCTTGACATATAATATCATCAGGACTGCAACATTTTGCATTGTATGATTTTAAAAATTAGAAATGTGCAGAGATGCAGTTGATTTTCTCTGTTAAGAACATAAAATATTGCAAATAATTTAAGAAAAACCTTTTGGAAGTACAATCACACACTCCATGAGAATTAAAACCATATTATAAAAGGCAACAAAAGTTAAACGATCTTTGCCAGAAGTTGAATTAATTTATTCACAGAAGGTCAGTCTTTTTGGTGGTTTAAACATGGAGTAAAATATATTTATGTTAGTGAGAAGCAAAATCAAAGAGGGTGACAGAGGAAGGTAACTGAGGGACATAAAATTGTGAAAAATCATGTGAAAAATAAAATTTGCATTTTTCCTCCTCAGTTGTTTTCACCATGTCAATAACAAGTGACCAACTGGCCAAACAGAAGTGGACTGTGATGAGAGAGAGGAGCCAAAGCTCTCTAATACTTTTCTAATCTCTCTTTCTGCCTCTCACTTCCCTCAGACGGTAATTCATAGCCAAAACGGCTTCTGCCACATCAGTCACTCAGCCGCAGCAAATCCCTTTTATTGGCCATTCTCGAGTTCCTACGTACAGTAGCAACACCTAAAAACACAGGAAACCAGTTCCCAGTTCAGCTGCTATTCTGTCATTTTGCTGTAACATGTGAGCAGCCCCTTAGTGAACGTGGACAAACACTATCTGACTCATCAGCACTTAAAAAAGGGGCCATAAAGCCATAGTAAATCAACCGCTAAGTGTATATTAATGAGTGTTTAAGTACAATGATTATAGGGGTGTGTGTGTGTGTGTGTCGTGCAGGGAGCTAAAGGCCAGCGATGACGTGGTGGAAGTGTCCCTGCAGACAGAGTCAGAGGGGAATCTCAAATGTGGGCAGGCAACAGTTTGTCTACTTACAACTTCCAATTAATAATACAGTTTACATGTTTTATTTACTATTCATTACGGATGTATGACTCACTCAGTGTATAATTATACAGTAAAAAAGACTGGTTAAAAAAAGCGATGGAAAGATTACTGTTTGACCATGATCATTCCAGACTTAAGATCTCCCGTCTATCTGATGTTTTTGAACTTGATTACGCAGGATTCAGAGTTTGAAGTATTTTGGATGCTGTTGTTTGCTTTCTTTTCAAAGCCTGGTGTGCTCCAAATTGAAGAAAAAAAAAAAAATGCACCTTACAATGATGATTCAAAGTAAAACCCTCCCTCTGTCACAGTCATTATTTTCCCGTTGAATTGGATAAAAATAGAAGCATCCCTGTCTTCCGCTGGGCCCATTGTAAACGAGGTAAAGTTGGCAGCACACACTTCTGCTAAGCCTGTTTGAGAAACACAGCCTATCGCTCAAAATCAGCTCTAACAGGGTCTTAGACTGTTCTCTGTGCTAAATGGATGCATTTACGTTGCACTTTCTGAAAGATTTTTCTGCAATTTACACATTTTTTCCAAAAGCCATTTATGGAATATAATAGTTATGGTCATGTTGTGTCTTGCAGATCTTCAAAACAGCAAAAAGATGGTTCAGTTTAAGTACTGTAGGAGACTTAGGTTTGTTTCGCAAGATTTGAACTGGTGGAGGTGATAAGCACCCTGAAATTAAGCTCTGCCTGACAAAGCCACTTTAGGGAAAGTATTTAACATTTGAATATTAGCAGGAAAACGTCACTGATTACAGAAAATGTCTAACCTTTCCCTTGATTTGCCCTTTTTCCAAAGAAAAAAGGAGCTTTCCACAAAATCTCTTGTGAATGATGAAGAATTTAAGTCATCATTGTCACCATGAGAGCCGGAGATATCAGCTGAAATGAACAAACGTGAATTTTTGTATGTCTTTGTAAGGTGAAATAGTTGTACAAATGTCCCATTTATATTGACAGGTTTTCAGTGCAACCAACATTTTTGTTGCATTTTCTGACCATTTCTATCTAACTTACAAGCTGTTTCATGACCATCTTCACAATACTTTTAATATCAACTTGGCATTTTGCTTTTAGGGTGTTAAAATGTGTCTTTAACCTTGTAAGGCGTAATATGAATTAAATCTATCAAGTCTGACAAAATAAACCCACAAAATGTCACATCTCACAAAGTCTTAGTACATAAAACTTTCTCTGCAACACTATATTATCAAAGATATTTCCCAGTGATGATCAAATACGCATTAAGAAAATCACTGCTTTTCATTTCCACAGGAACATAAGGCTGTTGAAACCAGTCTGCTAGCAAATCTGTCGGCATGAAAATCCAAATGCCACACAGTGACTCACACAGACAGAATAAGGACAAGGGAGACTGGGACAACTGTCTTTTTTGTGCGTTATCTGAACCCACATTGATGTATATGCATGATGTACATTTTGCATTTAAGTCCTTTTAAATAGATGCACAACTCTTCTTGTGCAAAATCTAGCAAAACATTATTATATATACAAAAAAAAACAAACAAACTGGAAACAGAGATCAAAGAGACTAAAATCTGATCATTATTCATAATCAATTGAATGAATTGAGTGTATGCGAGCGTCTGACCGTCCAATCAACGCAGGCGCGAAGCTCCTTGTTGGGCCCGTTGGATGCAGGAGGCAGGGAGGGTTGAGGAGGACCGAGGTGCTGGAGGCCGGAGCGGGAGATCGCTTTCCTACAAAACAACACCAAACAAACCAGATGCAAAAATCAACACCGTCATCCTTATGCATGACACAGCTCTCTCACCACAGAGCGGCTAAATGACACAGAACACCAGATTTCAGTATAATTTAGTATGTCAATTAATTATTCACGCTATGAGAGCGCATCGGCAGCGGGTTCAGCTGGAGATATGTGGTTGAGGAGAAGTGGGAACAGCTTGGAGAGGAGACTGCCAGCAGCACTTTGGGGTGACGAGGGAGAGGCAGAGACAGAGCCGTTCTGTCAGAGGATGAGTCAGCAGTCATCGCTCTCTCTCTCTCTCTCCGGGTTTCTGTCTCTGACTCTCGCCCCATTAGGCTGTACTTCCTCATCTCATTTTCTGTCATCTATAGGTTTATGCATTTCTCCGTTTCGATTTCTTCGCCATCGTGCCCATGAAACATCATATCATCATCTCTGCGTATTCATCTGTTAACTGTTCATCGAGCTTCTGTCAGTAAAGCAGCGAAAGGCATTAAACCTTATGAAGTCGGCTGAAAGGGGGCAGAAAACCTGCTTGTATCTGAGCTATGGCGCTAAGGAGGAACATTTTCTGCCAGCGTTTTGGTTATTTCACATGACAGAGTTGTTCTGTAATTGGTTTGAGCTGGGAAAATGTGCTGTCACACATTTGTGAAAATGTGTGTGTGTGTGTCTGTCAGTGGAAAAGGTTTCACAGAGCATCTGACCCCCCCTGTTGAAAGTTTCAGTGGCCGTCTGTCTAAAATTATCAACCAGGACAAAGAGGAGTCCACTTACACACACTGTAACCTGATGACACACCCTGAGACACACACATACACACTCACTCACACTCACTCACACAGACAAACACATGTACACACCCTCATGACTCTTGGAATATAAATAGTGTTGCGTGGGTGACAACAGCACAAATGCCAGTCAAATGCTGACTGGACATATGTTACCCAGAACAGGGGACCACACACATACACACACACACCATGAATCTAATGATGAATGTATATTTTTTTGTTGGAAAGGACGTCTTATTTTTGCATAGGCTCAACCTCTCAGCGCCGAAGACACGGCGACAAGCGCGTCTATTAAAGAAAGTAACAGACGGTTTTGTTGAAACCATTTATATGGAAGTGAAAGGACAAGCAGAAAGCGAATGTTTCTAAGCTTTGGCTTGTTTTGTACTTAATTAGCTGTAGTTTTTGTTTCATTTTTCTTGACTTCAGACTCAGTTTAGTTTGAGGATATACATCTGTGATGACTGTTGGAATATATTTTAAAAAGTAAATTCTAACAGGGAGAGTGAAAATGAATAAAAATAAATATTACCCGTAAAAATGATGGCTGAACCTGATCCTGACCTCAACTAGACTTTGAACATCCAACACACACACACACACACACACACTTAACCCTGCTGCTTATTGCCGTGTCAAGTGTTGAGAGGTGAGGATTATTATAAACTGATTATGGTTGATCAGATATGAATGAGAGCAACTGTGTGCGTGCGTGTGTGTGTGTGTGTGTGTGTGTGTGTGTGTGTGTGTGTGTGTGTGTGTGTGTGTATGTCTGTTCATGATGAAATGATCCCTGCAGGAAAGTGTGCTCCTGAGTGTGTCTTGTTGTAGAAAGAAAAAGTCAGAGCTTCTAAAAAAAAAAAAAAACCCAAGACCCAAAATGCACTTGACATACTCATCACAAAACAATGTCAATGAGAATACACCTAAAGGCACAAACACACACACAGATGCTCTCATTCCGGGGTCACGGACCAGTATTATATTTGAGTGAGTCCTAATCTACTAAAAGCAGACAGGATCACAGCCATTAAGGCGCACTCCTAAAATCTAAACACACACACACAAAAAAAACTGCAGTGTGAAGCTTTTCTGTGGTCTGCACACGTCAAAACCATGGTAGCACACACACACACACACACACACACACACACTCACACATTCATTCACTTTGCTTCAGAGTTATGTTAAGTAGATTTGCCCACGAAAAAGGCAGTAAAAGTGCATCAGTCCAAAAATAAATCTTGTTTTAAAAGTATTAACAAAGCAAAGCTACCTTGTGAAACAACACAAATCGCACCACATCCACCCTGAATGATCTTTCTTTGTTGCCCTTTGCATAATTTGTTGGTTAAAGACACTTCCTGTTGTGTTTTTCTTCCTCTGTTCACTTGAACATACTAGGTCGTACCAGTTTCTTGCTTTTTGTCACTTCTTTTCGCTGTTGAGATTCTGGAGTTGTGACCTGTGGTCTCCCAACTGTTTATTTTCACAAAAGGAGAATTCCAGCTGTCTCACATCTGTCTTCAAATGAAAGCACCTAATGGCAACCCCATCAGAAGCGCCAGAAAGACACAGTGGACACAACAATCAACGTCACCATCCGTGACCGACTGGTCTGAAAGCAACACGCAGACTGCTTCAGAGTTCACCTCGTTTGTCTAACTGTCCTCCACACGAAAAGTCATTCTATTAGAATAATTTGAAATCAAATTATGAAAATGTATTCAACGAGACAGAGAAGAGTCTGTAAGCACAAATTCACTGGTTGTATTTAAGGGGAAACAAACTCTACAAACATCTGGGGTATCAAATCAGGTTGAGCGGTAGAAAGAAGAACCGTCGATCATCTGCGTGATCAAAACGAACGCACATTTAAAGCCCTTGAAATAAATGTCTCTAACATTTAAACCAGTCAGGTAGGAGAAACGTTAGCAGGGACAGGAAGACGTTCGGTGTGTTAAAGCCTCTGATGAAGAGATAAAATTGAAGCCTGTATGTTGTGGAGTTGAATGCAGCTGCTCTCTGCTCACAGTTCTAACACCACCTACTCTCTCTGTAATTCTGTCTCACTCCCTCTCTTTAATGTTCTCTTTATCTGGCCCCCTCCTCCTTTACCGTCTCTGGAACTAATCTCCCTCCTCTTCCTCCTCCACTCTCGTCTTCTATTCTCCTCCTCCTCCTCCTCCTCCTCCTCCTCCTCCTCCCTGTCTTCCTCCACTCTCTCTCCTTTTTGTCTTCTACATATGTTCAGTTTTCTCAGACACCACCCCCACCCCCACCACACACACACACACACACACACACAGCCTCCCGTAGCCTGCTCCCCTCTCTAATCTCCCTCTTTTCTTTTTGCTCCTCCTCTTCTTACTATTCCTCCTCTCTTGTCATCCTCTCCTCCTCCACCTCTTCCTCCTCCTCCTCCTCTTCTTCCAGCAGAGGTGGGTTGTCAGCGTTGCTCTGACAACGGCACAGCGGGAGCATCGGCAGCTCATCCAGTAATTATATCGGTAGGGAATCTGTTCCATGTTTGAATGTGTGTGTGTGTGTGTGTTTCAGGAACTTTACAGTAAACTGTAAATGCAGTCACTAAGACAGAAGCCTCATGTGGGCTGACTGTGTGTACGCAGACACGCACACATATCGTCTTCATTTCACGGCCCACACACCAGGGATGATGCAATACCTCAACTAAATACAGATCCTCAGTAACCACAGAGGGGTCAACAGTTACTACAGTAAGAGCCGCTCACATAGTTCAGCACAATTCAGGTGATTAAGGTGGGAAGAAAATGGGCTTCTCATTGTGAGCGGTCTGTCTGACGGCAAACAAGCCTCCACTGGTGTAATTTTCTCTGTGTGGTTCCGCACGGTTAGGCAACACCGTTTATGATTGCTGATAAAAGTGAGAGCAAAAAGTATGAGGCACAGAAATAACAGGCAGCTGCAGGTGGGAGGAATCGAGTTTTAACATCTTCTGACACGCAAAGCAGAAGATGTTGTGATAATGTGGGAGAAATTGGTTGACAAAAGAGGCACAACTGCTCCAGTGTGGGTTTAGTGTTAAGCCAGTTTCTCTGTGCAGGCAAATGTTTGTTTAAGGAACGATGAAATATTAGAAATTCAACTAAGACGATCTGCATTATGAGATTTTGCAATAAGATGTCAAATGTGGTTGCTTATGAGTTAATACTGATCTGTTACTATGTGAGACATGCGTGTTTCTTTATACGAGCCCACCAACACATCTTAAAACAAGACAAATTTAAACGTGTTTCCTGCAGATGTGACAGCACAGATGAAACAACAGAGTTTCTCTCCTCTGAATAAAGTTAGCTGGCTAGCTAATAAATCTTAGACTGATCACAGGCGACTGGCGTGATATAACTGGCTGAAATAAGTCAAAGTCATATTTTGTTTAACAGGAAGAAAACATGAATGGATTTTGATATAAGAACACAAAGATAAATGACATAAATTGTTAAACACGTGCACAGCATACCATGGATGTGATCTAAAAGGGATAAAAAGTCCTTTTTTAATCTCAAATTTAGTGGCGGAGTTTTAATCAGCCATCTGAAGCTCAAAATGTCACATCATTGTGTGCTCCAGATGTGCATACTTTGGTTAAATAAAAGGGGAATTAGCACATGATGGCAGAAGTGCTGAAAGCACACTAATGCACAGAGTGATAACCACAAGTCGTCTAAAAGAGAGACATCTTTTTTTGTTGAGTTAACTGAAGTGACCCACACTGGCTTCAGTTACTGTGCGACTGCCAGACAAGAAGCTTCATTTTTTCAGAACAATCCTGCGCTTTTGAGTTAACATCTACATTCAGAAACGGCACCAGCAGAGGCCCGAACAACAGCACAAAATCCTGTCAGCAGAAATAAAAAGTGATTAGTCAGAAATGCCCACAGGAGCCACAGCCTGACATTTAGACTTGGTTATGTGAAGAACTGATTTGTTAACGCTGCATTACGTTGGTTATAATCCCTTTAAACAGGCAGAATTTCAAAGGTTAACATGGCAGCTGCTCCACAGTTTCACTCACCTGTAGCCGAGAAGCCGGTGAAACCAACGCATCTTTTTTGCCCTCCCTCTCCTTCCTCCCTGCCTACCTGCTTCAACATTTATCATTATTATTTCTACTCTGTTGCTAAAATCCTCCAGTGGTTAAAAAGAATACTAATAATATCAATAATCCAGCGCAGGTTAAACCGACAGTTATTTCCCTACACACTCACAGCACAGGTCAGGTAATTATGCCAATCAACACAACAGACAACGGAGACCTGACACCAGACATCTGAGCTCTGTACTGTGTAACCGTGTGGGTGTGTGGGTGTGTGTGTGTGTGTGTGTGTGTGTGTGTGCGTGTGTCTGAGAGTGTTTTTGATTCAGGTTTAACTCACATAGGAAGTACAGGGTTATGATTTATTTTGAGATTAAGCCTGGTCATAGACGGGCTCGAGGATGGTCCGAAGCGACTGGGGTTATAGGAAATGAATGCAGGCAGTGGAAGTAAGAAACTACAGTGTGTTTGTGTGTGTATGAGTGTGTGTGTGTGTGTGAGAGAGAGCAGTGGTGTCCAATGAACTATGACACTGGATCCACTACACAGTCACCTCCGTACCTCAACTCTCTTCTGCCTCCTCCACCTCTTTTCAACATTCAGCATCAGTGCATCAGCAGAATCATCAAAAAGCATTCAAATTAAAGCAATTGGATCGTCTTCACGTTACATATTATATGACAGTTGAGTGAAACTGTTGAACTCAGCAGCCCGTGGTTACTGACTGACATGTAAAAATGTGGCGCAGCTCTAACCACATTTCCAGAAAATGGTCGCAAGAAAAAGCTCATTTAGAACCCTCAATGCAAATATAGGAAGTTGTTGGGGTGTGTTTATAGATAAAACAACAAACAGAAAAGTCTGTTCTTCTAGCTTATCGCACTAAAAGCACCTAAAAAATTCCATTGTCATAAACCATCTGGCATACAGCCGCAGAGTGTATGGTGGACATCATCCTATCACATTATTGATTATAAATCTTCACATTTAAGGTGGCTAGTATCTAAATCCATTTAAAAGATAAAATGGTCTTCTATCCATTCTTGTATTGCTCCCTGTTTTCAGCCATCTCCTCTCTTTCCCCTCTTCATTCCCTTACAGGTGAATCTGCTCTATTTTTGGAACAATTACGTAAGAGATAACCTGGCAAAGGCAACCCGAGAAACACATGCAGACACACAAGTAGATGAGCTCATGCTTGAATATGCACACACACACACAGAGAGAGAGAGAGAGAGAGAGAGAGAGAGAACATACACTTATCAGTTTTATTAAGCGAGGAATTTAGCTGAATGTTTGTGCAGCAGAGTTGGACTGATACAGGGATTTAAAGGCCAAAAACACCAACAGTATTTTCTAGCTTTCTTTTTATGCTGATGGAGAATTTAATTCACGGTGAAAGGGGAAAATTCTCAGAAACTACATTCCAGAGGATTTAAATGTGACCAAAAATAGAACACTAAAGACACTGATGAAATTAATGCACGTTCTGCTTTTTAAAAGCAAGAACAGCGTGATTCTTCAGTTGTGTGTCTGTGTAACTGATTCCCAACTGAAAGTATCCGATCTTTGTTTCCATTTATAGCTTCACATATGCAATAATTCATATCTTTCTTTCTTTTTTAAAATGCATTTTTTCAGGCTCTTCCCCTTTTTTTTGATTGTGACAGCTGCAGAATGACAGGAAACAGGGGAGAAAGAGACCGAAAGAGGGGGGGGGGGGACAACATGCAGCAACGGGCCCGAGCTGCTGCCATTAGGACGACCGCACTCCCACGTGTGCGACCAGGTGAGCTGCTGGGGTGGAGAGATTATTTCTATCCAACAATTGTCTATAAGGCAGGAGGACAGTGAATTTAAATTATTTGGCATGTGGTTTGGGTGAAGGGCAAAGCTCTTACCACTACAGAGACCTCATACTCTATTCACAAAACGCCCCGAAGCCAAAAGTAACTCTGAACTGGCAGACGAGAAACTGAGGGGGCATGTCAGTGAGAGAAAGTAAGTAATTTATAAAGTATTTAAAGTAGGTCTTAAGACTGAGAGGAGTTACTTTCATAGTGGCTATTTAATAAGGGTTCAATCTGCTCACCAATGAATAGAAAAAAAATCCACTAACACAGGAGATGACAGTTTGGAGATTACAACTCCAGCTGAAGCTCAGTCGATATCCGTTATTGTTCCCAGTAGGGAGATTTGTTCTCTGCATTTAGCCCATCATAGTGTTAGAAGCTTTGGGCAGCCACTGCGCAGCACCTGGGGACCAACTCCAGTTCTAAGCCAGGGCCAAGACACGACAATTAACCTAACATACATGTTTTTGATGGCAAGGGGGAGACCGCGGAGCCCCCTGGAGAACGTGCAAACTCCACACAGCGAGGCCCTGCTCCTAAATATTGTTATAATAAATACATAAATAACAGCAATCTGGGGAACTTCACTGGTCGGGCTGACAACAGGTAACTCAGCAATGTCGTTTCAATCAGTGAGAGGAGAATAACAGAAAATCTGGCTGTATTTTAGCAACTTTAGGATGGATTATTTATGCCACAGCGAGGCACAGGAGAGAAGAATGACACTACATTAGGTGAGAAAAAACAGAATTTTGACATATTGTGAATTAATGTTAACTTCACCTATGAAATTCAAGTCAAGATCCAGTCTGTGTCTCCTCAGTTCTGCATGATCCCAGCTTTTAAATACTAGAGGGGTTCTGTTCGGTTCAGTTCTGTGTGTTTTTGGGTTTGGGCACACATTTTTGGAGCCATGAGACCTCTCCAGTCACACACAGATGTAAAAGCACCATTTCATTGAAGCTCAAACATTAGAACTGACAGCTGAGGACACTTCAGCTACAGACAGACTCCGTCAGCATGTCCTTATTTGGTACAATCTAACAAAACATTCATTCTTTTCATCTGTTGCTCCACTTCTTATTTCTTCTTTATCTCTCTCCTTTCAATCTTTCCCATTTTTTTCTATCTCACGCCAATTTCTCTCCCTCCTTTTCGTCTCTCCTTATCTCTCTCTCTCTTTGTCTATTTGGGTCAGTGTGAAAGGCTCGTTCGTTGCTGCTGGTGACGCAGCATGCCCAGAGTGTGTCCATGTCTGTCTGTGTGTGTGTGTGTGTGTGTCTGCGTGTGTGTGTGTGTGTGTGTGAGTGAGAGAGAGAGAGAGAGAGAGAGAGAGAGAGAGAGAGAGAGAGAGAGGGGGAAGGAGACAGGAGATGGAGTATGTGCCTGCGTCTCTGCCTCAGGTCGTAGTGTGTGATGGATAAAGGTTGATCACCACGTGCAAACACGCACAAAAAACGCATTCAAAAATAGTCACATTGACTCTGTGAGGCAGGAGTCAGGAGAGTTTGAGCATCCAGTGACTTTGGTTGACATTTGTGACGTAAGCAATGAAAAATAGCATAGAAAACTGTTTGGAAATATGGTTTCAAAGTGACTAGTTTGGTATTTTTGCACCGCACTTTTATGTTACAGCCAACAAATGCATTAGCACCAATATATCTGCAAGAAGCTGATAATGGCTGATTTATAGGTCTTGCTTTAATTGAATGCTGGTTTCTGAACGTTGCCAAAACATGGTTGACCTACACTTGGTCCAGTGCCTGAACACATCCTGTGCAGACAGTGATGGCTGAAGCTGCTTTTGCTATGAAGACAACAACAAATTAATGGTGAAAGGTGAAAAGGTTGTTTTCTGGGTTAAATTAAGGGATTGAACCAAGACACAAGAAGAAAAAAAACAGATGATCAGAAAACAATGCAAGCAGAAGCAATCTGCATATCATCCTGCAGCTGTAACATACAACACTGTGAGGCCTCGAGGCTCAGCCACCGTCTGACCCCACACACACAAAGAAGCACACAGGAACATGACCGCACACATGCCACAAATTACAATAGCAGGAAGAAATCCACACACAAGACATGCACACACAGTTTTAGCGAGCCTCTTTATTATCAATCTGCACAAAACATTTTCTTATCTGCACACGCTCTCAATAATCACACACAAACATTTCCCATCTATCTGCTTTGGACTCGTAAATGCTTTTATATGTGTGTGTGTGTGTTCGTGTGTGCAGGGGCAGAGTGTGAAGGGTGTGGTTGTCATGGCAACCCCACTCAGACTTCCTTCCCAGTTTTATCTGAGCATACAGCATTCCTCTTTGCGTCCGTCCGTCTGTCTGTCTGTCTTCCTCCCTGTCTGTCTGTCTGCACCCCCCCCCCCCCCCCCCCCCCACAATTGTGTGTCTGCCTGCCCGTGCGGGTTGTTTGTTAACTCCTAAACAAACGTCTGCTCGGTTGCCCAGAGGCAAATGACAACTCGCCACCAGCTTTGAATGATTTTGTCCAGCTGTTCTCTCACCCCACTGTGCCACACTGATTATCCACCAAATAAAACACCTGATGCACCTGTGGGCCTTGAAAACTCAAAACCTGGCTCTGCATGCAGACAATTGGCCCACTTGTGCCAGGATCAGACTTCACAACACTTGTGTCCTTCCAGATGGTCACTCTGTCTGATTAGGTGGTCACGGTCCCGCCGTGACCTGGAAAAAAGACCTGTGCGAGTACACGCTGAAGCTTGAGCACAGCCTGCATGATGTGCAGAGGTGATCAGGTGGAGGGAACACGTTTTTGACATCAGGGGACGTGTGGTAGACATTGTCAAACTAGATCAAATAAGAACTGACACGGCAGCCTTTGTCAGGCCCTCGTGGTGTCCTACATTCAGAATTGGTTGTCCTACAGTATGACATCTATAAAAATATGTGTCTAATTAATTAGCCTTGTGTCTGACCTGCAGTGCAGTGTTGGGTATTTGGCTCTACTTCAGCCGAGGAGGACACCTTTAATGTTTACACCCCGCCTCATCACGAAACCGACCCTCTGGACCACAAGGCGATGCATGTTTCCTTCTGCGCTGTGTAGTTTGGTAGGAGGAAAGTAGTTCCTCTGTGGACCCGCTCACAACAAGGTCTGGGGATTTTCTTGAGTAACTGATTGATTTGTTTTTCAAAATGCATTTTATTGGCTTTTTGAGCACCATAAGCAAAGTGCCATCTTGTTCCATTATATTCATGAGAAGGTAGACATCTCTGTAGTGGATATCACCATAACTCCATGTATTTTTGATCTCAGGGTGAACTGAAAGTATTCATACGTTTATTGAAGAAATAATTCCATGGTCACCTTTCTAGTCCACAGCCTGTGGCCATATTTCTACACATAAACTGTTCTTGAGTTTGATACTGACTGAGCGGGGTTTTTCTCTACTTTAATAAGTATAATATATTTAATTATAGTCTACTTTTCTCTTCTCGGTACGTCTCTGACAGGGAGTGGGTGTGTGAGAGCAGCTGCAGTCGGGTACACTATCAGCTCTTATTAGATCACTGTCTTCACACACACACACACACCACGTTAACATGCAGGCACTGCTGGACACCACACTGTTTTTGTGAACACGAGTGCCATGTGGTGACCAGTAACATACACACACACACAGACACACACACACAGCTATATCAACAAAAAGAGACAGGAGGTCTAGAAATGAAAAGACATACAAGTATAACAAACAGAGCACAACGGACTGGAGCAGAGGGTTTAAAGGTGGAACAGACAAAACATATGGAGTGAAGTGAAACAATTAAAAGATCTATTAGCTAATTGAAAGATAAATGCCAATAGATTATTATCTTTCAATCAGATAATAGATCTTTTAATTTTCCGCTTTTTTTTTCATTGTGAATTGAATATTTTTGTGCTTTGGGCTTTGGGTAGGACAAACCAAACAAACCAAAAATGTGATTGGCATTTAACTCTGGTTCTCTGGCATTTAAAAGGTTAAATGGGTGACTGAATGGTGAAATCAGTCATTAGCTGCAGCCCCAGACACAAGGGTACAAGTCAAAACAGTGAAGCCGAGGACTGTAGCAGAACCGAATACAACACAAAATCTTAGCTCCTAATAAATATTAAAAACTGGAAGCATATGAGAGTTCTGTTTCACATTGTTGTTGTGTGTGTTGTGCATGCGTACGTGCATGTGTGTGTACGCATCCGGTTGTGCAGGAAGCCTGACTCTTTCCCTCTGACCTTCCTCCCTCTATTTATAAGCATTCCCTCACTCTCAATAACATGCGTGTCAGTTTGACCCTCTCAACGCTGTGTGCCCTCATTCTCAGAATTTTATGAGTCTACGAAATTATTTTGCGCTCATTTTGATACTATACTCTTACACCAAACTTCACAATTTACTCTCCAGCAGACCTTTTTCAGCCACACTAGCAGCACGTCTCTGGGGACGATAATGCCTGTCGGTCTTTCGTGGTTACCAAGGGATTAATCCCAACAACTTTGTTGATTGCTCTGACTCTTCAAGTGCTTCGACATGAATCGCGTTTTTGGTTTCGCCATTTCGAGATCGCAGTAGCCATCTTGGTTTTTAGAATCTATCCCATATCCCGAGTGCACAAACGACATCCCTGCCTTTCAATCAGTTCTGTTCATTTCCAATCTGCTTCCATGGCGTGACAGGACAGTAACACAAAGTACAAATCTATCTCTCCTTCTTAAAAATGTCAGACCACACATACACATTTCATGCTGCAGTGAAGGTGAAGGTCTGGTGTGTTTGCCTGAGCGAACGTGCCTGCCCTTCACTTCACTTCTACACTGGCCTACATTATTTATCCTCTGAGGGTGGAGGAGGAGGAGAGAGAAAGACAGCGGAGGGAAAGTCAGATAAGAGAGAAAGGGAGGAGAAAGGGAGTGTGAAAGAGAGAGAGAGAGACAGGACAAGAGGACACGTGAAGAGAGAGATGGGGAGAAAGAAAGGAAAGGGATAACTGTGAAAAGAGAGAGAGAGAAAGACAGATCGAGTGAAGGAGGGAGGAAGGGAGGGAGTGAAGGAGAGAGCATCTGTAGGCGGTCTTGGCTTTGCCCAAAGGCCTTGGCTTCTCTCCTCAGCCTCCTCCTCCTCCTCATCATCATCATCATCATCATCATCATCTCTCCTTCACACTTTCACTCCCTCCTGCTCTCTCTTTCCTTCCCTCTTCAACCTCATCCTCATCTACCTCCCTGCTCACATTTTTATCCCTCCATCCACCCACTTCTTTTCTCTTCCTTGTTTTCCCTCCTCACTCACACTTTAAGTTCAAATTCAGATCAATTTCCAATTTAACAAAAATAATGAAGCAAAGCAGCAGCTTGGTAAGGGGGAAGTGGTTTCCTAAATAAGGGAAGACCTGCTGGTCAAAAACACCCAGTTAATCCAGCTGCAACCTGTTCGCACATTTTCACAGCAGATGGAGAAATTGTTGACAAAAAGGGCAAATTCTGAATTTCTCAAGTGTCAAGGTTTAAACGTAGAGGCTAAGTCTGACATCCGAAATCAATGTCAATCATCTAATCTCCTTCCTAACTGAAAAGCTGCCAGACCAGCAGGTCAACAGAATTCTGAAATGATGGGCCGAAACACGCGACCATAAGCCTGCAGGAAGTGTCAGATGTGCAGCTACTGTTCCATAAAGCATTGCTCAAAAAATATAAAAATACTAAATACTATTGCAAGATTGGATAGTTTTAATATTTAATTGTATCATTTCACACCTCTAAAAATACTTAAATAATACAATGTGACTTGATTGAACTGCCCAGAAATTAAGGGGTTTCAAGATGTGGCTTAACACAAAATGTATTAATTATTAATTAATAATATGTGTACAGTAGCATTCGTTGAATGAATTGAAAGCATTAGGTGAATGTCTATGTTAAGCTTTTATTCTTTACGCAGTATCTTTATATCTTCAAGCTGAACTGCTCAACAAAATCATACATCAGTCCCTTCTAACTGATGATGTATTAGCCGATAGTTTAGAGGCAAAAGCTTCTGCTTCACTATCAGTCTTTTCTGTCTTTTTGTCCAGCAGAGTCAGCAAAGTATCTTTTTCCAAAACGCCCACTCAGAAAACCCACTCTGTTTCTATAAGTAGAAAAGAGAGAGCGAGAGTGAGAGAGCTGCTTACTGTCTGCGAGCCGACTACTAACAGTCACAGTGTTGAAGCGTCAACTCAACATAACGCTGAAACGCACGCATGCCGCACAGATACACGGAGTAACCTCCATCTTGATGGCGTGAAGAATGAAACAAATTCATTCTGAACCAGAACAAATGGAAATAATAAGGTTCCAATAACGTTTTAGCAAACTGGACTGAAGTCATATGAACATATTGTTGTAAAAGGCAAAGACGGAGAAAGTGAGAGCCTCCCAAAGTGTTACAACCTTACAAACGTCCATGCACAAATATGTCCAAATGGCACGTCCTCATGTCCTCTCCAGAGGCAGGTGGCCCGAGTCGCACCAAGTCTGTGCTGTGACTGTCATAAACTGCACTGAGACTGCTTAGAGGCACAGCTTAGGATCTAACATGAAACTGAACAAGCATTTAGAATCAGTTGCAGGTTGTACAGTAACTTGCGGGTGTAATAACCAGGTTAAAGTTCCAGTTGCACATTTGTCAAAGGCAGCCCCGGGGAAGACTTTAGAGCCTCAACAAAAACATGGTTTCTAAATGAATCGTCTATCATAACACACACACACACACACACACACACACAATAGGTGATAAAATGCACTGCAGATCTGTGAGGAACAAAACAAAGGTAAGAACTGAGATGTCGATTTCAAACAACACAAAACAAAATGAGCAGTTTTGTCACATACTAACTACATCATTCACTGTTCGCACCTCTACAAACACCATGACAGGACACTGACTGGATTTCTCACTTCTCACTTGATTAATTTTTCATGATCATGCACAGCATTTTCTGAAACAGTCTACAGGCACTGTGGATTTATTTTGTTTTATGATGTGTGTTTGGTGAACCCATTCAGCAACCGAAACTCTAAAGCTTTGATAACTTCAGATAAATTTTTAAACACAAAATGATGATGTTAGCAGATGCAAATTGAGGCAAAAAGCTGTGTCATGTCAGGTTTATCACTGCTTTGTGGGGCCAGTGTGTTAAGGAACCACAGGGCCTGGAGATAATTAAAAAACTATTTGAGTTCCTGGAAAGTTTTGAAATTGATCTCTCTGACAGACACGTAACACATAAAACATGTTTGTTGCATGACTTCAACCTTTACCTCCTCATATTCTCTTATCTTTAATCAATTGTAAATTTACATTCTTAATCAATCTGCATTAAATTATTGACATTATCAACTTGTCATCTGTATCTTAACGACCTACTGACATGAACGGTATCAGAGAATTGACTGCTTGTTAAGGAATGAATGATTCTCATCTCTGTGTTAAATGTTTTTATATTTATTTAAGTCCAATGGAGCCCAGAGAGTCCCTTTCAACTGTGTGGTTTCATTTATTTATGTTTTCCAGTTGCATGAAATGGTATCAAGTGACAGTAATCTCATTTATCTCAACTATTTCTGGTACAACAAAAGTAGCTCTCATGACAGATCTGTCACGTAAATGTAAAACTGCTGAATCACTGCCCGGTGACCTGCTGAATGACTCAAAACGGGAAACACAACCTCTGATGTGAAAAAACGTTCAGACTGTCCAGTCATAAAGATTAGATGCATTGCGGTGTCTCAGTTTCTTTCGATTTGCTTGACTGGTGACTGGTTCTGACTGGTTTTTGTTGTTTAAGAAAGACAAGACAGTTAAGAGGAGATGTTAACGCCTTTCTTGGAGGTCTTGTTCTCATGGCAGCTCGAGCTTTGTGGGGGGTTGGTAAGCTGACACTATAGTTTATATAATGCGCCTGCTTCCTGCTATCTGAGATAAATTTAAGACAAAACAGAGAGTCTATTTTTTTCATCAATTGACAAAGTTCTATTTAAAAATCACTTAAAATTCCTGATGAGAATGTGGCTGATCTTGATGCTTTACAATTTGAAAGTTGTATGAGCAGCGAACACACACAGAGAGATATGGGAAGCCTCAGCAGTGATAGCACTGCGTGTATATTCTACACTACAATCAGTTAAGACATGTCATGAACCACAGCCAGAACACAGGAGTGATGCTACCCTCTCCTCACCCTGTTCTCTCCCTCACATCTTCCTCTGACACCTACATAATTACAGTCTGTCAGCATGTGTGCGTGCGTGCATGTGTGTGTGTGTGTGTGTGTGTGAGCAAGCATGTAATGCGGGGGAGGCTTCAGATTCGCGCTGTGCATCTGTATCTGACCTTTATGGTTTAGAATAGACACACAGAGAGAAGACAGCAGAGAAAATGAGCGAAAAATAAAGAAGGAGAAAGAGGGGGGAAAATGATGAAAGGAAGAGACTGAAGGAGATGAAAAAGAGAGCAGAGAAAAGAGGCAAAAGAAGGTTTGGTGCATGACACAATGAATTAAAATGAAATAATTACTGATCTGATCTGCATCTAAAATCTTTACAGTACAAGTGGTGAAAGTGAGAGAGTTATAAAACAAGTCTAACATCAGACTACAGCTGCCTAATAAAATTAATTATTTACTAATGACTCTCATCTGACCTGAGCAATTAGTGCACACACACACGCACAAATTAACGAACACACACAGAAAGAGAGAGCGAGATAAAGATGCTGTCTCACTAATTATAGCGTGTCTCTGCAGCTGAGGTCTGCTAGGTCATGTGTGCCTATTGGTGTGTGTGGGCGAGGTAGTGTGTGTGTGTATATCTGTTTGAGACAAAAAAAACAGCAAAGAAAAGTCTTAACTGAAGAGGAGGAGGACAAAGTTAAAAACAAAGATATTATTTATGCACAGAGTCGCACCATAATATATGTGTGTGTGTGTGTGTATGTGTGTGTGTCAGAGAGCTTTGAGTTTGAGTGGGGACTCATCTATCTGAGTGCTGAGAGATGATCAGCGCTCGGTAATCCTACCTGCGCACACTCACACACACACACACACACACGGAAGACACTTCCAAAAGGCCAGAGTTAATCCGCACAGCACATACATGTTTACATTCAGCGTAGTGTACGTGTGTGCATATTAACAGAAGCCTATAAACACGGAGGGACGCAGATGTAGAGCATGTGGTGGAGAAACAGATAGAGAGATGTAAGAACAACTCACTTTCTCTAAAATGAAGATCGTTCTGGTCCCACCTGAAGCCGACAGAATAAAACCCAAAGCTCTCTTCTCTGGATGTGATGGAGCAGCTGGCTGTGAGCTTCACCAAATTAGTCAGCGCAAACCATTTGGCATCAGCGCCGCCGATCTCACTCATCCATCAAAACCTTTGAAATGCATTTAAAAGATGATTACAGCAGACGATACAACGATGAGAATAAATCGAAACTAATAATAATAATGCCCTTTTGTAAGTCCCTTAGCTGAGGAATCCATCTGGCAAAAAAGCTCCGAATCAGAAGTCTGAGAGCTGAAAACCAAAATGAAGGATGAGGTGTCAAAAATGTGACATGGGTCATGGTCAGGTAATTAAAGTTGTGCAGGCATGTGAGAGATGCTTTTCCCTACTTTTACCAAGACACTGAAATAAACTCCAAAAATACAGAATGAAATTAAGTTTGTTTTTAAAAAAGCTGCTGCTTTGTGATGCTGCTACAAGGTGAAAAAGCTTCCATTTCATTTGCGGGAAAAAGAAGATTTTCACTTGACAAAGAATTGAATTTGCTACCAAAATCGCTGTATTTTGTTTTTCTGTCAAACAGCTGATTAATTAGCTTCAATTGTTACAGATTTATGTATCATACACTAAGTGTCTGTATAATGGACAGTACATGAGGTATTTTAATCTCCTAATAGTATTTTTATATGAAGTGTTGCTTCAGCAGGGTTTGTTTTCTGTTTTCTCGTACTGTTTTGTTTTTTAGTTTCCTGTATTCCCCGCGACATGTTCTGCAATGCAAACGTTTGTACATGTCGTGCCACTAAACCGAGCTGGAACTAATGCAAGCGCGAGACAGAGAGGAAGACTGTTAGAGTTTCAACAGCGGTGATGGAGTCAGTGACACCTCAGCAGTCTACTCTGCAGGTTCATTATCGGCTCGAACGAGACAGATGGGCCTGTTGGAAGGCAGAGAGGAGACGCTACTGTAAAAGTACAAACGCAAACCAGGAAAACACGACTGCTGGTCCCTCGAGAGGCCACCGGTTTAGAGGCGAGTGCCACCTTCTGCGTTGTCTTTCAGGGAACAGTCACAGTGGTAGTTACAAATTCTTTTTCCAATTTCTCACAGTCTATCGCTTAGCGCTCTGTTCAGGTCTCTTCACCAGGCATGCATCCACTGTCTGATGCTCACCCAGCACCCAGGAACAGCAGCGTAAAATAAAATTAGTTTTATTTGTTTGTTTCTTTATTTTTTTCCCTAAATGGACAAGCAATTTTAGGTGTACTTGTGATCCTGTCCCTACCCCCCAAGCCACAAGGTTCGCAACTGCTTCTTCATCCAACTAAAGAGATAATTACTATAGCTGCCCCGTCACCCACACCACCAACTGTTCACGCAGTTAGCAACCAGAAAGTGAGACTACCAGTCAGTCAGCGATGCAGCATACAGCCCAGACTTTCAGGTAACAAAGCACAGGGTTTCAGTATCGTGATAAAAGATGCATTAGCAGGCTTCAAACTCAGAACCTCCAGCTCAGAGAGTAATGCAGTCAGGTGGTCAGTCAATGAGCCATTCAATCAATCACTCAGCCTGCTGTCCATCCGGCCTTGTTTACACACAGTCAGTGTGTGAATGTGTTCGTCCTGTCGAGCTTTAGTTGTTTTCTATGGTGACTGTTGAATAAAAAATGTTTACACATTGTCTTAGTGCAACTAAAGAAGAAGAATCAAATCAGCAAAACGTTTCACAACAGGCAGGACCTCGGTTGTTACTGGCAGCTTTTCTTACACTGTTTTACACAGTACCAAGTCAATGTCAATCATAAACATTAAAACCCAGCAGGTAGTGTGGTACTGCTGTGGCTTATTAAGAGTCACCTAACAACATACCATGTTCATTTCCTTGATTTGTTTTCATCAGGATGTAATGAAGGAGAAGTTTCTCCATATCACTGCAGCAGCTTATGAATGAATTAAAAAACTGTAAATCTTGACTCATGAGTTAAGAATCCTGTAAGCAGAAATGGTAACAATAAAGCATTTTATGTGCATTTTTCTCAATGTTCTTTATATGGGCCTTCATGTCTAATGGGACTCCTCCAAGATGAGTGCGTGGGCTGTATGTTTGAAGTTATTTTTGCAGAAAAGAAACATTTCTTCGTGGTGTACCTTGACAAAATTTACAACTTCTCCCTGCCCTGTGCCTCTTTCCTTTACATCTGAGGAATGTAAACACACACCATCAGTATATAAAATGTCAGGGGAGAGTGCCCTGTCTGCTACCCCGCCCCCCAGCCTTACTTAATTCATGCTGTTGTCTTTTGGCTGATTACAGTTTCACCTGGTCATGTTCTGTGGCCACAGAGGAGACAGTTTGTTCTTTTTAGTGTTTCCTGACAGAAAGGTCACAGAAAGGCACTGTAAGTTAGTTTATAAAATGTACAACACTTCAACTGGTAGAGGAGGAAGTAATTGACTAATCTTAAACAAGTCAAGGTTTCTCTTCTTCTCTATTACCAGGAAGATCCACTTCTGTTTTCTCTTCTCTTTCGCCCCTTTTTGCCCTCTTTTTTTTTCAGCTCAATTTTCAAGCATGAAAAGCCTCTTACAGCCAGCCAGACGACTAATAAGGACCGGTTCCTGTCAGCCAACCCCCCCATAATACCTCGGCACACTGCATTATGGGCCAAATAACCCCCAACACACACACACACTTGCACTCTCAAACACTCCTGAAAAGGCCAGAAAAGGAGAGGGAGAACTCAGAAATCTCACTACCGTTCCTAAAACAGACATCATCATTCCTCTTCTTCTTAGCAGAAAGTGATTGATATGCATACACAAACACACCGCCAGCCAACTGGAACATCACTGCTCAGGGAAGGTGAGGAAGGATGTACTAACACCTCTGTCTGTCTTTGTGTGTGTGTGTGTGTGTGTGTGTTAGTGAGTCAGAGAAGCAGAGAAACACACCACATCATCATGATTAACACACACTTACGCTCACACCAGCACACACAGGCACGTTATTCAACTTGTTTGACTGAACCAGGAGAAGATACACCGACTCCCTTCAGTATCACAGCAGTCGCCCTGCACAAACTCTTTATAATCTGTTTGATCTCACCTTCACTCCAAGAGGTCGGGGCCCACTGCCTTTTAAAAGGAGCCACAAAATTTAATGTGTTAAAAGTAACTAATGAAATTCAAATTACACACTCAAGGGTCAGTAGACTCTGTAGTCTTATAATGGCTGCTTCTGAGTGCACCTGAGGAAAATCCACAGGGAAAATGGGCTCAGCTCAGCAGGGCAGCAACGTTAGCTAGCTTACCCCTCGTCCACGAGTAGATGCACAACGATACTGAAAGAAAATAGTTTCTTTGAGAAACAAGGTGTGAGGATTATCTTCAGTAACCCGGGTCATGAGTTCTGGACATTGCCGTTCAGTTTAAAAATGTGTCTTTCACTAGCTTCTGACACTTTATAAACTTGATAAGCAATCAGTTGAGTGAGAAAGCAATTGGGAGATTAAATAATAATCCAAGGTGAAGGGACTAACCACAGCTGGCATTAACAAGACTGTTGAAAAAAAGCCAAGTGAACTTTTATGTAACAGCAGCTGACCTGTTATGTCTTTTGAATTATCCATACATGTATATAGCTTACTCTCTCCTCCTCCTCCTCCTGCGGGAAAAGAGTATCATAAATATGCATATATATATCTGCTCAACCGTTCTTAGGATGAGGGAAATTGTGTCAGTAACATTTCATCAACAATTGGTGCTCTGATTGTCTGCTTAAAAATTCATGAGTGTCTTTAAGCTGCCCAGACTCTGAGCCAAGCGTTCCACTGAATTTAACACAGAGTGCACTAGAAAAGCGACCCATAGGCTGGTTGTATAAAACACAAAAGAGAGCAGCTCTTTCTGCTGCTGAACGTACAGGTGTATTCAGGTGAAAGCTTTTATCCCTTATTGATTTTATTAGTTTAATCCACTCTGATGGGAGAAAGGAAAGGAAAACAAAAACAAAGCAAAGGGCCATTTGTGCTAGTTAATAACACGTATTTCATCTCGCTGTTCTTACAAAAGGATTTAATTATTTAATCAGCTGCAGACTACATAAAAGAAGTAAAACAAGCAAGAGCATCGGGGTGTTATGATTATTGAATGAATGTGTGCACCATTTCAAGGCAAACAATTCACTACTTACATTTCACTCACAAGCACGAATGTGAACGACAAGGTGTCAGGGCAGCACCAAAATCATTAGGATATATGTATCTGGAAACCATGAACATCTGTGCCAATTCTGTGCCAATCTGGGACATGTTGGGATATTTCACTGGATAAGTTCAAACTTTGACCTATTGGTGGCGCTACATAAGAAGTCAGGAGATTGAATGAATGTCTGTGTGAAATTTCTGTGCAATCCATCCAATACTTTTTGAGATATTTCACTAAAAAAAATGTCGACCTCACGGTGGCTAAAAAGTCAAGTTAGCAAACCAAGGATTGCTGACTTATGCACCACGGTGTCATCTGAACATGTGGTGTGACAGATGTGACTGAAATTGTAGAATCTGACCTCTGATTTAAGTGCACTCTCATGTTTATTCCCATCAGTGATTTCTTGAATATGTGTGAATGTGAAAGTACATCATTCTGAACAGTTCTATCACAATCTGATTCATACCAAACACTTAAAAAGCAAAACCTCATACATATTTACTTTGTACCAAAAGATAAAAAAAGATTATATGTGAGTACTATCCCTATCCTTAGTAATTCAACAGTTCAAAATGAGTAAATATGTTGATTGGCGTCCCTTGTAATGTGTAATGATTATTTTCTCCCATCTTGGCCTTTCAAACTTAATTTCCCCAGGGAAAGTCAATGCTGTTGTACTGCTCTATGCCCACTTACACCACTACTGTAAGCAGCACAGTATCACAGAGTTTTCTACAGCTGAGACATCTATTTCCCTTAAACTGTGGACCTGCATATATTGTTTATATAAAAGGACTCAGATCGCAAAGTTAAAAATTCATGAGTGCCTTTAAGAGCCCCGAGGTAAGTATGTCTATGAAATCTGATACAGCCTTAAATGCAAAGCCCAACTCAAACGTACGTCTCAGCTGTAAACCTCCAGGTACATTTTTTAAACAAAGAAGAAGGAAAAAAGTCCATAATGTGGACAACATTACTTACAACAATGAATAATTAGCGTGAAGAAAGAACACATCTTTTCTGGAAGACCGGTGAGCTTTTCATCATCGTGCTCATCATTAGCAAGCGGCAGCTGAGGCTTTAACTGTTAAAAATAAATCAGGGCCCTTAAACGCTGTCTACTAATGCCGGAAGACGGTCTCTGAAGTTATACAAGTTAGCCGGCTTTTTTAATTTTTAGCTCAAGTTAACTTTTATTGCTCAACCAAATATATCAGTTCTCCAAATTGTATTACGGTAATTGTCTTACGATGCATCAGCGCCAATCGGTCACGACCGTCGTGCATTTGTTTTCCTTCCTCTTATTTGTGCACCTCATACATCTTGAGTCATTCTCTCTTTACCCATCGTTTTTTTGTTTTATTTTTTATTTTTTTATCCCCTCCTCTGTTCTCCCTCTGTGTTTTGTCCTAATTGAAGGCTGAAAAGAGAGTTTTATATTCTGGCAGCATCAAATGATGAAAGGCCTTTGATCACTGTTTACCCCTGCAGGTGGTGCGCAGCGGTAGCAACATGAGATACATCTATATCTTTTTATGTTTGTCCCTCTCCTCTTGTTTTTCCCCATGTCTCACCAGTTTTTCTTCCCCGTCCCTTCTCTGTACATTGTCTCACAGAAGACAAGAAGACATGAAACACACAGTATATTGGACTGTGCTATGACAAGCACTTATTGTGATCCGTTGTTTGTGAAGTGGGCTGTAAATAGTGGAGGGATAATGTTACAACATCCTGCCCTGAGGCAGTTTGTTTCTGCGACATTTCCCACGAAGGCGGTGGTGAAATCTCACCACATGATAAGCTGACAAAACAAAGCGCTTGTTTCTTTGTGTTTTTTCCCCCCGCTTTGGGAAACTAGTCATGTTGGCATTTTTACCAGCAGAGTCAGGGTCGGGGGTCAGCAACTTAGTTGGTCAGGTGGAGGCTCTACTAGAGATTCAGGTAATCCCTAAAGGCCCCATATGGAGTCTGCATGGTCCAAATCTGAATCATGACAGTGATTACATCTTTTAGGTTTAAAGAAGGGGACAGTGTTTGACAGTGGGACAAATAAATCCATGTGCAAATAAACAAACAGTCACAGAAAGGAAACAAAAAGTGGATCCAGGTTCAACCAGCTGGGGAAATGACAGGAGCCATAACTGCTTGTATTATTCAGCAACAGTGTGCAAACTTACAATAACAACCAGAGACCCGCCTCACCTTCTGTTTTAAATTCCGTTTAAAAAGCTGAGTAGCCATGCTTCACAGTTTCTCATGCTTATCCTGGTTTTGTAGTGGCTTTATGGCAGTGACACGAACATCATGCTCCAGTGGACAGTCAGCATGCCAACTGCACGCAGCCTCAAAACTGGCCACATTGAGGCGTTGTGGTGCGTCACAAAAGTGCACATTTTAGAGCAACGTTTTACTGTGCCCAGCTCATGGCAGACCCGTTCAATGAATATGCTGTTAAATCAGCATCTTGATATGCCACACCAGTCAGGTGGATGAATTATCATGGCAAAGGAGGAGGAGGAGGAGAAGGAGGAGGAGAAAGAGGAGAGTTCACAGATTTTAATGAATTTGTGCTCTACAGTTAAGGGAAATAAATAAATATCAAACTGGGTATCGAGAATCATGGACTTTCACTTGCAGTTTTCTGGTATCATGACATCCCTAATGATCATACATAACAGGCCAGCCAAGTAGCTCTAAGTGGCACTGAATATTTTATATGTTCATCTTATTACAGCCATCAGTCAGCTGTGACGTTAGTAACAGGGTATTCCAGTAAGGGTATAAACATTGTAGACCTGTAGGTATTGGATTTAGGTGCATTAGGACTTGAGAAAGAGTGTTCAGGATGGATTGTTCAAGTCTGTGTATAAAGGAAATAAAGATTTGGGAACAGTGGACGTTTGTAGCGCTTTATGAGCTCAGGTACTGACTCGGTGACAGCTGGATAATCCCAGAAATGTTCAAATGAAACGCTGACCAACTGGCTGTCACAGATAGGCAGAAAGGGCCCAGAAAAACAACCCTAAATGACTCACTAACTTGCTTACAGATTGAGACTCCAGCTGGTTGACTGACTAGCTAATTGAAGTAATGTCTAACAGACTAACTGGTGTGCTGACTAACTGGTTGGTGCACACACACACGCACACACGCGCACGCACACAAAGCAAATGTCTTTCTGACTGAGGAAAGCCTGTCATGCAGGCAGACGGGTGAGACATCTAAGAATAGATAAAAGGAGGGACAGTATTCTTGGAACACACACACACACACACACACACACATTTGCAGACAAAGTGTGACGAATGTCTGGCAGATAAGTTACACGTGCCTTACGCTGCCGTAAACACATAATACCACAACCTCCACACACACACACTCACACACACTCTCTACCTTTGATGTTCAACAGCATCATTTCTCAGCTCTTTCATATTGCCACATATGGTAATTCGTTTCTTGGCACTGGCCACTTCAAAGCTATGTAAACTACCTTCTTACAAACCATCTCCCTGGACTGGCTAATGCCATTTTTTCCACATGGCTGATTCTGTGAGGAGGAAGGTTCACGGATTATCCATAGCTTTATCCGAAAAGGTCAAAAGGTCGAGACAACACCGAGACATGGGATGTAACTGACGCTGACACTGTGTGTCCCTGCAATCGTGATGTACAGTACAGAAGTGCTAGAGAAGGCAGATTTATTTGGCATAATTAAAGGTACCAGACAGCATTCATGCAATCCTAACATACAGTGAAATACCGTGGAGGACTGAAAATATGGTAAAGCAAACTTTGCTTTGTAGTCCAGAATAAAAAGCGAGTGAGTATATGCAACATGCAAAGCACTTCTTCATTAACAGTAAAATCCTCCCTCAGCAAAAAGCATTGTTGTTGATAGTAAACAATGGCTGCAGAAGAGCCAAATGTTCTCTTTCCAACTGAAATTAATCCAAATCGGGATTCCAGTCCTTTACAATATATGAGCACAGACTAAAATGACTGGAAAAGGCTGCAGAGCAGACGGTGGAAAATATTCTTCCAGTCTATATTTTTCTTTGTATCCAAAATGTAGTGATCCTGTTGCTTTAACTCCCCTTCCCATTTCAATTACATACAAAGAAACACTAAATACGAAAAGCAGCACTTTTAAGTGAGCCTTCTGTAGTGTACCTAACCCCTTCAGTTGTGCTGATCCCAGTCCAGTCTCCAAGTAAAATGAATAGTTCGATATTGTGGTTGTCAACATGAGGTTGCCAAGCAACCAGCGGAGATTTTGGAAAAGAAATAGTCCTTCACTTTAAAACTAAAACTTGTTTTTACATGTCAGATTTTGTGCTGATTAAACAAACAAGATAAAATGTGGAAATCAGATTTCAGAGGTATTGGCAGGGTGACACCCACAAAGCCAGCCTTTCCCCTGTGTTTCCAGTCCTCATGCTAAGATAGGCCAGTCTTTTGCTGTAGCTTCATATTCATCGTCAGTCTCTATCAATCGATCTAAACAAAGCAAATCAACATATTTGTGAAAATGATGAAGTACTGCTTTGAGGACAGGCAAGATTTTTGGAGGTGTAGCTTGCTGCCTCACAACAATTTCTGTGGCTTTTGCTAGCAGTGTGGAATTATAAGTTATTTCACTGGTATCGGTCATAAGAAGCAGATGATTATTGGTTACCAGTATTGGCTGAGTGTAAAAAATAATAATAATAATAATCCATATTTTGCATCCCAACACTAGACTAGGGTTTTGACATACACAACCTACCAAATCCACCCATTCGCCAGTTTATTGCTGGGTTGTTTTTTTTGTTTGTTTGTTTTTTTTTTTTTGGCTGAGGCAACAGATTTACCAGAACAAACCATCATGCGGTTATAAAATCAGAGAGGCCAGCTGTGGCACTCCCCAGAAGAACAATCTCCTGGAAACCTCACTTAACCAGAAACAGTTTCCCTGTGGAAAACACCCAGAGGAAGAGGGACTGTGTAAATGATGATCCAATAAAAGTGAAAGAGTGGTGTGTCTTCCCCGGGTTACGCGTCTGCCTTACAGTACATGTAACTCAAGTGGGTGTCTTCAAAAACAAATGAACAATAATCAGCAGGACAGACTGTCATCTGTTGAATGGACTGTAATAGGATTATACTTCACCATCCCTTTTTCAAATTAGAAGAATTTCCTTCCCAAATGAGCAGTTTATTCTGTTTTCATATATAATCTGATTGGGACACCAATTACTGGTGAAATGAAAGGCTCCGTGTTGAGCTAATACGAAGCTTCTTAAACTTTTAGTTGAAATTAATGTATCGAGTGAAAACATAAATACAGAGTGAAGATGAAAGTCTGAAACGCAAACGTAATCTGTGGAGGGCAGATAAACGACCTTATGGCCAGGTTTGCCCTTACAACGACGCCGGCACTTTGACATTAAAGTTGGGTTTTTTGGATTCTGGATGCACGAACTGTCGCTTTGCTTTGCCACAGTGGCCCAAATTGGACACAAACAAGTCAATCGGGCACAAACAAGTTAAAATGATTGATGTGACCTCCAAATCATTTTCCAGCAAAGTTAGGTTGACACACACACAGTTGGGAGCGTAAACAGAGACTATACCGACACACACACACATTGACAGACAGATAGATAGATGCCACGCATTCCTCACAGTGACATTTGACAACCAAAACTGCTGTGTGTGTGAGTGTGTGTGTTTGGTCTCTGGCCAGTTTTCACTATCAACGGCAGCTGCCAGTCACACCAGGGTGTCAGGCTGCTGCTGCTGCTGGCATTCACACACACACACACACTCTAACCAAAAATCAATACCACTTCTCCCCCTAACCCCCTTCACATGCTCCAACACAACAGGGTTACAACACCACCGGGAAATACACACACACAAACACACACGCATTGTTGTCTATGAAACATTGCTTTGGTCCTAACTAACAGCTAACACTGTTAGCTAACAGCCTTAAATGCTGTGTGCGTTTATCAATACCATGTTGAGATTGTTAACAACACAAAGGTGAGTGGGTGAGTGAAACGTGGCTGGTATGGACGAGTCAGGGCTTCCACACCGGAGCATGTGTGGATGAAAATTTGGCTTTCAAATGAGCAAAAACGCCTCTAATCTGATCCCTCACTCTCTTTGTGTCCTCTGTTGTGTTTATGAGCTTTGGCTCGCTAACATGCAATTCCCACAATAGCGTTAGCTTGTAACCTTTAAAGAAACGTGAAGGCGAAGATAACGAGATTCATGGCAGACTTTGAGTATTATTCAAACAGCACTGGCAGTGAGACACACGCACAAACAAGCACCAACATATCCCTCCTGTGAGCAGTATCCTGTCCCAGCATCCTCCCAGCTCCCCACTCACCGATACGAGGTCTGTTTTCTGAACGCCAGTCCTCTTAATTTCTCCTCCAGTGTCTCCTGCTCCATGTCCGGCAGACTGCTGAACGTGTCGCTGCAGCAGCCCACGGCAGCCTCCTCCGAGCCGGCTCCGGATTCCGAGTCACCCCCATCGGCTCCCAAAGAGGCCAGGCGCCCGCTGAAGCCTCCCGTCGCCGGACTGGTTCTGTCTTTCACTTGGGGGTCCATGCTGGTCGGTCCTCACTGTCTCGCCCCGTGCTGGACCCCCGACACCTCTCTCCCTCGGCTTGTGAGTGGACACAGATGCCAGTGGTGGGCAGGAGAATCGAAAGGTTCTGGGAGGAATGAATCAAAAACTTTGGCGTTTTCAGCGTCTCGACCCCTGTGGTTTCTGGTCGTTGATCGAAATATACTGCAGCCAGGCACGGCAGCACGCGCAGCCGCCTGGACGACAGACCGAACTGCACTCACGAGCCGCTGACCAACTGGAGAAGAGCTACGTCAAGCTACCGACGCAAGCCCGGAAATAGAGCGTCACAACCTTCAAAATAAAAGCTGAACTTTGTGCGTTCATGGGTAGAAAGTATTAGAATTTATTTGTGGGTATAATTTTTCAAGCTCAAAATCTTTTAGACGCAATTCAACGGGTAAATAGGTAAATAAGCTGTGTAATTCAATTACGATTTGCAGTCTGAAATCAATCATAAATGATTCTCTATAACGTCAAGACAGCAAATGCTCACGTTCAAAAATTCTGGGTAAATGGTTTAGGAAGGGAGTACTGTTGTTATGGACAAACATGGAGCCATGAACCTTGCAATTAAGTGGTCTCCACCATAACTGTGGTGGAGTTTCTTATCATACCGTATAAAGCCCCTACTTAAACAAAGCTTTAATTTTATAATATATAACCGGAAGTTGAGTATTTGATTGTTTCTGTTTGACACAGATTTTACAAACTACGAAAGCGCGAGCTTCTATGAGGGCGGTGACAATAAACACGTTCAGTGCGTGAGGACCACAACAAACCGCAACATCCATCCACCCATATAACCATCCTTCTCTCCATCCATCATCCGCCTGTGTCTATCTGTCCGTCCGTCCGTCCATCCATCCATCCATCTGGCCCATGGGACGAGCAGCGTGGCATTATGGGATATTCCCTCTCCTCCTCCTTTCTGCAGCATCACCAGTCAGAAAGTAGGGCAGAGGGTGAGCGTACACGCATGAACACCCGCATCCTCTCAGCATCTCACTCTCAAGCGCTAATGACACACTCACACATGGCCCTTGTGCTCTGTTCAAGGACTGCGCGCGTCAGATCCGTCGTGGTGATAATATTCTCACTCTGCCTTCCGTTACGCTGATTCTTTACCGTCATTAGCAGCGTTTTCCCGTAAAACATCCGGCCACGTGTGTCAGCATCTTTTTCCGCCTCACTGCACTGAGCCATCGGGTTTACAAAGTCACCACTGACCTGAAGTGAACCGCTGGCCCTGCCTGTGCTTGTGTTTTTGTTTGTTGGGAGGGATTTTTTTTGGGGGGGGGGGGGGCAGTTTCCTTTTTCTGAGAAATAAGATCTTTGGGTCATAAACGCTTATTCAAATAAAAAATTCTGAGAAGTTTAGAGGACAAATGTCTATTTGTTGGAAGTGCAAACAGCTCAGACATCAGAAATGTGATGAGGAGGGCAAACTAGAAACAAGCCACAAGACAAAAAAAAGGGTTGGAAACCACTGGTGATTGATAGACTCTTGTGTTTTCTTTTGTTGCGACTTTTCAAACAGCTTATCAAGGAAAAAAAGAGATGAGACCCAACTGCAGAGGCAGAGCCGGGGCAGTTCAAAGATGTAGTCAAACAAAAACAGATACCAGGGTGGTGAGGCAGGCAAAAGGTTAAATCCACAGAAAAAGCAGTCCAATCAGACAAATCAATCCAACAGGAAGCAGACCAGAACCAAAAATCCAATAAACAGACAAAGTCCAGGTAAACCAAGCAAAGATTCACAGATAGCTAGGAAAGTATGAGAGAAAATGCTTGACACAAGGTTTGTTTTTCATTATGCTTCCTCGCATCCCCCTCCTCCTGTGACCCTGAAGTCATTCACCCTCTGCCATTCAGGGGCAAGCGGCCTGAGAGCTGAAGAAAGGAGCCGAGGATCTCTATGAGTAACTACAAGTAACTAATTCTGCTAAATAAATGTGACAACCTTTTTGGTCAGTGAACTGTCAAGTGTATATGAATGGGAGCGACAGTTAGAAACACTTCTCAGTATAATGTTGTTCAGTACAATCCTCGACTGCGCATTTCACAATTTTTGGTTTAATAGTTAATATTTTTTCTTCTTTTCCTGGCAGAACATTTCGAGGTGTGACAGTCAAACTGAGAAAACGAAAAAATACGGTTTTCAAAAAAGCTCTTCAAATTTGATGAGCTCAGGCTCGCACCAGGAAACAAAGGCAGGAACCAGTGCAGAAGCTTTCTCTGCAACCTCAACCAAAGGAATATTCATTTATAATTAACAAGTGGTTAACTCCTGCAATCCTGACTCGAAGTGAGAAATCAGATAGCAGCCCACTTCATCTGTTTACCGCCTCTCTGTTACGAGTGCTTCATCACACAGTTTAGAAAGTCTCTCCTGCTATCCGAATCGAATTTAATGGCAAACATGAGGCACCGTTACTGGAGCTGTGATGGAATTCGTCTCCGCCGTGTTACTATGAGACTGGACTGTTGTGAAGCTGTGGGACTGTGCTTTGTCTGGGGCCTGTCAGAGCAATTCGCACTACTTGTTATGAGGCACTGCTGCTGGTCTATTTTAGGATCATTGATGTGATGGAGGAGATGGAAGCTCCTCTTTAGGCCAGTGTGTTAAAAATGAGACACTTGTCTGTCCTAATGGTGTTTGGCCTTAACTTAATTTGAAGTTGCACAGAAGACGCTTTGAAGCAAACTATTTATCGTCTACTGAAGTGAACTTCAGATCTGGCCGGTTTGGTTGTTGGATATCACATAAAACAAAACACTTCATTCTTCCGTTTATCGCCAAAATCATGAATTCTGTAATCTGAAAAGTAACCAAAGTTGTCTGACAATGTAGTGGAGTGAATAGTGGAGTATTTACCACTGAGATTTAGTGTAGTATTAGTACAACAGAAATAACAAATACCTTAAATTTTTACAGTACTTGAATACTTAGTTAAATGCTGTTGGCTAAATGCTAACATGCTCACAGTGTTGATGTTTAGCAGGTATAACTTTACTGCATTCACCATCTTAGCGTAGTGTGTTAGCATGCTAACCAGTGCTAATTAGCACTGAACACAGAGTACACCAGAGGCTTATGGCATCAGTTCTGCAGGTATTTGATCATGAATCAAAGAAAAAGACAACATCACCCCAAGCTCTTTTTTCTACATCAACAATTAACCACAAACACACCACACACAATCACAGGTGATATGCTTTTACTACGGAAAATACTTTATTCGTTTGAAAGCGGAAAGAAAAGAAAAGAAAGCCTAAGCCAGGGTGGCTTTGCACAGGAGCAACATGGACATGAAATCCGATTGGGGAAAACGCTCTCCATTGGCTGCTTAGTTTCAGTCCCGACTCGAGGAGAACTTTCCATAACAATTTCAACAAATAAAGAGTATGTTCATCTTGTCTTTCCTACAGTCTCTCCTGTAGAACCACTGCAGACTCAACAGTGATGAATGCAGTCTTGGATACCTTGGAACAGAGACGATCATCATTGTATCATGACTACAGCACATACAGTTTTAACAATAAATCTTTGACGATCCAGCCATTGACCTACAAAGCTTAAAATGTGAGTCTTAGATATACAAATCTTGTTGTCTAGTCTCCAAACAGGACTAGGATCTACTTCTGTTGATTTGAGACATCCTCAGTTTGTAAAGCACAATTTCTTATGTTTCTGGGCTTAATTAACTTCAGTTCTGAATATTGTTTCATGTGAATAAAGATCTTCTCTGCATGAGAGTGAGTTTTTAAGACACAGGTTGTTTCTATTTACAACGTGGAGGTCTGTAACAAACATGAAAAAAAAACATGTTTCAGTAAAGCTCAGAAGTTTAAAAACCCATCAGTTATACAGTCCAAATGGACAAATAAGACTTTTAAAGCCATGATCAGTTATCAACAAACCCAACAGAAAGTCAGGGCAAATTGCGAAGTGAAGGCACCTCATGTTCATAATTTAACATAGAATTCAAAATAGACTTGAAATGAATTATGAATTGGTTTATAAACTGCAGATCCCAGACAGATTTATACTTCCTTATTTATTAACAACTTGTATTTACAAAAATAGAATTTTTTTTTTCATTTCTTGAGAAGAAAGTTTTTTGGCAAATGCTGAGAGGTTGCAGATAAAAAAAAACTCTTGATGTGACAGTGAAAGTGTTTAAGGCAAAAGAACTGCAGGAATTACAGGTCAAAAACAAAAGTTAGCTCAGCAAGTTTATTCTCAGGTTCCTTCACACATTTCAGAAGATCAAGTTTTGCATTTGGAGAAATGTGCTTAGTCACTTTCGTGCCAAGACTTCGGTGAGAAGATTGACTCTTAAGTCTAAACCCCAAATGTGAAGCTAACTGCTAGCATGCGGTTAGTTTAGCTTAACTCAAAGACTGGAAATGAGAAACAAACCAGTCTGAATCTGTCTAAGGTAATACAATCTGTCCACCAGCATCTCTAAAGCTCAGTAATTAATATGTAACATCTCATTAGTTAATTTTATTAATGCTGGTAGGTGTTTTTTCTTCCTTTAGAGAGAGTTAGGCTAACGGTTTCCCCCTGTAGCTGCAGCAGCTTCATATGGGAAACATTATAGTTATTTTGAGGTGTAGTTTGATAGGGTCCTCACGTGTCAGAAATCAACATTTGTGAAGAAGTTCACTTTTTGCTTTTAGAGCACCTTTATAAAATTTCAAATTTCAGTCAGCGTCCATTGTGAAAAAGTGGCAGCTCTCAGTGTTGCTGCAGCTGCAGACTGATCAGCTCACCTGTAAACATCCTGAATATGGTGTTTACAGGTGTCTTAATATTTGTGACATTCAGTCTTCAGCCAAAAGAGATCAGTTGCTCTGCACTGTTTCCATCAAAACTACACGATTCTCATTCTTTTGCAACCAATCTATGAACTTTGTAAAATCTTGAAAGTTAGCAGATTTTCCAAATGAGTGCAGGAACCTCGAGCTAAATGAAGAAAATATTAACAATATATAAAAAAAGTACAACAAAATAAAAACACAAAATACAATATGAACAGAAGTATCAAAATCAGATGTATGCATCACTGGAATGGAACATAAAAACATTTAATATTAAAAGAAATACAACTACAAAGAGCAATTATCTTTTTAAAAATGGTTTCTATAAATACAAAGGTTCTGCATCAGTGTCCTGTAAAAAGCCTCACATGTCATATTTTAATATACTTTCCACTGGAATAAATGTCACCTGACCTTATTCACTACATCTGTTTGAAATGATCAGATTTCTTTTTTTAACAGTGTTTCGAGCTGGGTCAGGTGTCTTACCTGACCAGATACAACTGGTGAGCTGACTCGTGTCAAAATTATTCAGTGCAACTTTACTTCAGAAATTAAGGCAACCAGTGCCCCTTTGCTATCATTATTGTTATTATGACTCATTATTATTATTATTATTATTACCATTATTATTATTATTACAGTGTATCTGATTAAGCAGAGATGGCAGAAAACAATCAGCAGTGGGAACTACTGTATGAGGTTTGCTCCAGGACACTGAACCATGCTCCAGAGAGGGGGGGGTCAAAGGTCATCAAAGAGGTTTAGGTGAGGTGGGGACGGGGTGCAGACCTGAACCTCAGGAGGTCTCGTTTACCGTTCGCTCCAGCTCTATCACTTTACTCCTGCTCTCGTTCGCCCTCTGCTCCAGAGACCTGAGAGACAAAAGATGAGAGGTGGGTTCGCACGGCATGAGATCGTCTTCTTGTTTTTAAAAGTTTAAATATCTTTAGTCCTCTGCAAACAGACCGCCTCCTATTTGATTCTGCTGGGTCAGTCAATACGCATGTAGGGGTCACAGAAGGAGTTAAAATGTTATTTTTTTCCACACTGCGGTTTCTCCAGTTTTTCTTCTTTTGCTTTATTTTTCTCTTAAACAAAAATTCAAATTAAGGCATATTTAAACATATGCAGCTTGACAAGTCATCACGCCTGCACATAGTTTCAATTCAAAAGGCCATAAGCCAAAGACTAAGGAGTTTGAAACTACTTTTAGATGAGTTAGGAGGATAGACGAGGTTCTGTAGGGGGCTGTCTTTCTTTTCTGTGTTTTCAGCTTATTGTTGCTATCACTGCTTAAGCTAAGACTTCTTCTTCTTCTGCGCTTTCCGTCAGGTGTGTGTGTTTACCTGTGCAGGTCCAGCAGAAGGTTTTTTGATGTCTGCGTGTCATTGTTTTTATTCCTGAAAGGTGGGTGCATTTCCACTCCGCTGGCCTCCGCCCCCAGTTTCTGCTGCTCTGAGCGACGCCACGCTGCCATGACGACGGCAGGCGTGTCCTCCAGCTGTTCGGGATATTCCCCGCCCAAACCGAGGAAGTGCGGCTGCTCGTCTTCAAAGGTTGATAACAAATTCCTCGACTTGACTAAAAGAGCCAAAAAATACCAAAAAATTAAAAAATTTTAATTTTAAAATTAGTTTAAATTTAGGGTTTTTTGGGGGGGTTGGTGGAGAAACTCTTTTATCTTAAACAGGATAATAAAGTTTTTGAACCTTTTCAGACCGAACACAGTGGTGCCAGTTGTGTGTGAGCGCACCACTCACAACACAAACACACACAGTCCCACACACACTTCATCACACTGTAACGCCACATGTCATTTCCTGCCTTTTCAAAAAACTGCTCAGCCTGTCTTTTTGTGTGTGTGTGTGTGTGTGTGTGGGCAGAACGGGACAGGAAACTGAATTTAATTGTTAAGAAAATTATATCTGGTCCCCGTTACAAAAGTGAGTGTGTGTGAGTGTGTGTGTGTGTGTGTGTGTGTGTGTGTGTGTGTGGGAGGTAACAGAGAGGATGTAGCGAAAGGTCAACTCTTCTAATCAGTCTCTGCAGCGCTTATTGCAGCGCTGTAGGTGGAATCTGATTATTAACAACGTTATAATGGGCCTCCACGCTTTTTAGCGAGGAGCTAATGATTCATTACGACGAAAACAGCAGGAAAGGTGTTTCAGCTGAAAACTAAATAAAAGTGACTCTCGCTCTGTGTGTGTGTTTGTGTGTGTGAGAGTGCATCTGCCTCAATAAAGCCCGACTACATGCATTTCTATGTCATACAAAATACCGGTGTGATAATTTGCTGTACGGCAAGTGAGTTTTTCACAACGCACTAAAATTTGTTGAACTTAAGAAGACATTTCACCTTTAATTAGTCTCTTTCTGTACAAGAGAGGAGGCTGTTGTCTCACTTGCATCTTAAACTTATATAAATTTAATATTTTAGCAGCTCGGGGGGCTGGAATGGTATATTATTTTATTCTTTTTAGATAATTTAATTACCGTGTCACATGCCCTGATATCATTAAATATTTTTTTATGACGTCTGTATGAGTGCTGGGGTCACAGCACGTGTACAGTTTGTGCACGGAGTGAAGGCGGCATCACCTGTGGCTGCGTACGACTCTTTGACAGCCAGCTGTTTGGAGGCGAGGCCAGTTTCAGCGATGGTGGAGCTCGGCAGCAAACCGCTGGGGTAGAAACTGCCCAAAAACAGAGCGAAACACAACACGACGACCTACGGACGGACAGACAGACAGACAGAGAGACTGAATAAATTATGAATCAATGCTAAGCTGCTAATGAATGATGGAAGAAGATGTAGTTCAATATTTTAATCAATCTTTAATATCGCACACCTGCACACTCACACACTCACACACACACACCCACACACACATGCAGTACAGTACCATTAGGCACGATGATGTCTGCGTGCCAGCCACCCTGCAGGACTTGGGGATTTTTCCTGCCACCACCGCCTGCAGAGACTGCAGCTGCTGTAACAGAGACCTGTGGAGGAGCAAACACACACACACACACACACATCACGTAACACAGACAGGTTACACACACGCACACAAAATAACCCACGCACAGTTGGTATAATCTACACATGCACAGAATGGAATTAAACAATCACAAAATGACAGGAGACACAAGCTGAAAATATTACATTTGTTCTTTCTAAGTTAAAGTCAGTTTTTTGAATATGCATCTAAAACTACACCACAGAATATTATGTTATACTTTTATTATATTGTATATTTCTATCTATATATCGATTTCTGTCCTTGCACTGCTGATACATCTAAACTTTTTTATACACCACCAATGTGTATAAAATGAAAAATATAAGAACGGTTTTGTTCTGTTGTTTGCAGGCACACTAGTGTCAACACACACACACACACACACACACACACATAACTGGTTCATTTAACTTTTCAGACTGTGACAATGAAGCCCACTTTAAACACTGAGTGGAAAACAAGACCCGAAACAGCTGTGTTCCAGGCAGCTTCACTCTCTGCTCTCACTGGGTGCATCTCACACACACACACACAAACACACATGCTCATACACACACACAGTTCATCCATGCATAACGTGAGCAAACAACACAGTCCAATTGAAGCAGCGTTTTACATTAAAATGGCCTCATGATTATGCATGACTGCAGAATTGCATCTGAACAGATCTACAGGGAGCTTCTGATTCAGCGTTAATCGCAAATAATAAAATTCAGCCAGTGTTTCCCGACACATCCTCGGCCTTCCTCTCAGCTACACCGTGTGTCATTAAAACAAAAGCCTTTAAAGGACTGCTGAAGTTTAAAAAAAATAAATAAATCAAAGCAGTTGCAATGCGAGGATGAGTATGTGTCTTTAATCTCCTGGCATTTTTGATTATCACTGATTGATTATTATTTTGACTCACTGTATATGGATCTTATAGCTTTGTACTTCAATTTAATACAACATTATTACTTGTATTCCCATTTTGATACAAATATGTAGGAATGTACAGAAGTTTCAGTTAATAAAACAATCGTTTCTCTTAACTCGAAGTCTCCTTAAAAGGAACCACATTGGATCTAAAATATGTCTTCCTGGAAATTCAAGGAATTCAAGGATCTTTTTGCATATTAAGTCAATCAAATGTGAATCTGGCATGTGGATATATGTGAATGATATCTGACATGTGCCTTTGTGTTCTTCTTACTTGTTTGTACACTCCAGAGTCTCCACTTTCCTGCGCAGCTCGTTGTTTTCGTTGGAGCAGGTCTCCACCCTGTGGTCAGACAGCAGTACTGCAAGGTCAGTGACCGGACGCGGCGGCTCTCACACCACGCAGATCATTTTTCATGCCATCTATACAGCATAACTGATTTGTTCCTTACAGATTTTCCCGACAGTGTTTCTATTTGTAACTTTTACAATCCACTGCTTTAATTCTACACACACAATATCAGTATTTTAAAGGATTATTTCATTTGTTGAGTGAAAGAAAAATGTGCAGATCAGAACCGCTTACATGCTCAGAGTGAAAAACGTCCAAGCACTCATTAAATTCTTTGTATTTGTGGTCTCTACAACTCAGTCGCTCTGATATGATGAGTGAATGAAGCAGAGGAGGAGGACTTACTTCTTCTCCAGAGTGTCCATGTACTCTTTCTTCTTTCTGCGACTCTCCTGAGCCGAAATCTGAGACAGAGAGGGGAAAAATGGCTTCAGGGGGGAAACATTGAGGTATTTTTATGAAAGCACAGGATCTGAGTACTTCTACCACCACCGCAAAAACTAATCAGTTCATTGAAACAGTTGATTTGGGCATCAGAATCCATATTCAGTGAATTTAACTGACAGCCCGAGTGGTATTGACTGTGGTTTTTATTAAATATTATGGGCGTCGATACGCTTGGCCTGACGCGTCAGCGTGTTAGTTATACCTTATTTTTGATCTTCCTGCGGATCTTCTTCAGCGCCTTCTCCTCGGCTTTGGTGAGCGGCAGTTTGGTGGGCACTGGGTAACCTTCAGCCACCAGCGTGCGGCGCTCCTCCTCGGTCAGGATCAGCGGGCCCGACCCCTGCAGCTTCTGCACATCAGCCGAGAGATCCAGACATTAAAGACCATTTGTTGAAATCAGCTATTAAAGGAGACATCTGGTTATCAATGCAATATTATTAATGCAGTCTCAGATTATCAGATTAAGTGACAGAAATGTAAATTCAAGGACAGACTGCAGTATTTGTATGGTCAACAAAAAAAGTGCTGATAACATAACGACATACAGTATGTCCATGTGTGTGTGAATGTGTAGTCCGTAGCTGGGTTTATGGATTTCTCTGAACATTTCCTTAAAGAAAGCTTAAATCTAGGCTCTAATTGCGTCTAATTAACCACGTGTTTACAGAAATCACCACAACCTTATATTACTTTAAAAACAGGAATTTAAAAAAAAATAATAATTGCAGTATTCTTTCCTTTTTGTGCATAAAAAAAAAATATTTAAAGTTGATTTTTATCAGAAATAAGTGGACTTTCAACTGGTTGGATGTGATAAAGAGGCAAACCAGGAGACGAATGTGGAGTGAGGAGTTTATGGGTCGTTTCTTACATGAGGAGCGGTGAGCAGAGGGGAGTTGGACAGGCAGGAGGCAGCACGAGGGGACACCTTCAGGCTGGCCTGGGCTGGAGCAGGGCTGGTGGGGGAGGTGGGGCAGGACAGGCTGGGCGGGGCGTGGACGGGGCTCTGGCTGCCCTCCGAGTCGCTGCCGTGGGAACTGGGAGGAGTGGGAGGCATCTGCAGCGACTCCACACCTGAAACAGCACAGTTAACTGGTTAGCCCCACCGCTGGTTGCTCATCCAGAGAGGAAATGAGTGCAAGAGAGGCAGATACTACATTTATGTATTTAAAGAAGAAGAATCTTGGCGCAACTTGTTGCAGCCTGTGGCGATTATGTGGTACTTCAACAAACTGCCGGCAGAGGTCACTGTAGCATCAAATATCAGAGGCTAAAGTTTAAACTCAGACCTTTGGGTGAAAGATTGAGAAACTGGTCCACTTCATGAGGTTCCAGTTTAATCTGCGGGATGATGTTCTCCTCCTTAATCTGCAAACAGAGAAAAAGTGAGAGGAAGGAGTCAAAGAGGTTACAAACAAAAAGAGAAAGAAAAAAAAGAATTAAAATATCAGTTCTCATCATTTGTCCCCGAGCGCTCACCTTGACACCTTTGCTCTGGTTGAGGCTGTTGACCGTCGTCTGAGCCGGAGTGGCAGCAGCAGCAGGGGCCTCGGGTGCTTGGGGCCCCGAGGCCAGCGAGAGGGAGAGCGTGGGGAGGAGGGAAGGAGTCTCACACAGGAGGCTGTCAATGGCCTCGTCCTGCTCCATGGGCCACTCGGCTGAATCCCCATCGGACTCTGCAGCACAGGAGGCAACATGTTAGTGATTTTGCACTTCTTTCTCCTTTTTTTGGACATCAGATGCCTCATCCAACATCTGAAGAATAAGGACTCAAACCATAAAAAAGTTGTTTTTTTTTCATTTAGCTTACTTGCAAAACTAAAAATCAATAAACACATAACAAAGTGGCTTGGCCTGACCTTAAAGGTAAAACCTGTGACTCACCTGCTTCGCTGCCATGCTCTCCGGTCAGGTGCGACAGGGGCGACTGTGGTCGACTGTCGCCGCACAGCGAGTAGCTGTGCTCGGCCGTGATGTGAGGGGGAAGAGGGGAAGACGGGGACAAGTCGCCGATGTCCTCCCCCTCCATGGCTTCAACGCCGCCCCTCACTCCAGACAGGAACGGGTCGCTGAGCAGCTGGCCCAGCAAAGCATCCTGGGAGAGGTCGTCCAGGAGCTCGGAGAAGTGCTGCACAAAGGAGAAAGAAAATACTATAAATATATGTATTTAATTCAAGCATAAAATATCAATTAGATTCCATTGGCGAGGAAACTACATGCAAGAGGAGACAGACAGATGATTATGTAAAAACACAGGGTTACAGCCTGCCTGTAATTAGAGGCTGCTCCATGTTTTATTGGCACCTTTCCTTTTTAGTTCCCCTGTCTGCTCTCCCCTGGGGAACACCACTAAAGAAGCCAATTAAAAACTTGTAAAAACTGTCTTTCACTGAAGAAAAACCAGGCTGAAAATCTCACAGTGTGGTGATACTTCTACAAAACAGAAGTTAACAGACACCTCCCTCCACACAGAGGGAGCCCCCCCCAGTCATCTGTCCTCCTCCTCCTCCTCCTCCTCATCCACATTCCTGCATTCTTCTTTCCTGCTCTCTAACTTTTTTTTCTGCCATCTTTCAACAAGGTGAGTGTCTGCACAGATCTTACCTCCGTGTTCAGGTGTTGTGACTAACACAAACAAAAGGCAGCCAAAGCAAAGCCCTGCTGCTGATGTGCTGATTATACACATCTGCTGTGTGTGTCTGCGTGGTACATGCAGTTGCGTTTCTCTTTTTCTTTTTTCTTTGGCATGAGTGATTGGTAGAGGCCTCTAATTCGAAATCATCACCACCAAAAAACATCTGCTCCAGGGCTGCAATTTAATTTTCATTATAGATTTAGCTTTTTCTCAGTTGATCAATCTCAAAAAACGTTGGGAAAAGACAAAAAAATGTCCATCCATTTAATGTCTTGTTTGGCCCAACCAGCAGTCCAAAACTTCAAAAAGCCTCACACTGAAGAAACTGAAACTGCAGAATGGTTGACAGTTTGCCCACAGTTGATAAAAGAAGGCAGTTTGTCGTGCTGGCATCAAGAAAAATGAGACAGCTCGTTTAGTGCTCTGTTTGTTGAATAGTTGCGGCACTGGTGAACCTCTGTAGCCCGGGCTCTAATGTGGGACTTAATTTTGATAAACACAGTGTAAATACTACATATTCTGGTGCCTCCTTATTCTAATGCAGTCATTTATTGTATGTAACTCATCCTCATTCATTATATTCTTTGGATTGGTTGTACCTTGTAGCCTGACTGCTCTCCTATCAACCTACACACAGTTATACAGCCAGCCTGCAGGTATAAAATGTCTGTATCTTAGTCTGTATTAATATTTTCTCAGCAGAAGTCATTTAAGATTAATTTTATAACTGCAAAATAAACTTTTCTTTTTCTGGCCACGTCCTCATTTGAACCTGTTGCCCCAAGACAGCATGAAAATATTTCTGATGTAACTGCTCAAATTCTGTTGCCGAGCAGAATACGCAGAATTTGTCCAATGGGATTTCATCCATGTTGGAACTGTCCTGGCTCAGCCAATGAGAAGGAGACAAACAATTTAAGTCAAACACATGTGGAAGTGTGACGTTCTGAACTGCTTACTCAAACAATAAAAGTCTGTCGTCACAAACTTTCATTGCATCAAACCAATGCGTGGATGCGTATGGATGAATAGACGGGCAGATGAATAAAGTCATGTGAGGGAAATCAAGATGGAGGAAGGGAGGAGAAACAGGAGGAGGCTGGAGGGCCAAACGCCAAGCATGTGGCTTCAATTACAGACCGACAGAGAAAAGAACTGACTTCTACCTCTCTCTCTCTCTCTCCCACACACACACACACACACACACACACACACACACACACACACACACAGTGAAATGACCTCTTCACTCCATAAACACACAACACACTCCTGCCACCGTATGCTGCCCTAAATGGCCCAGTTTCAGGCCTGTCTGCCTGTGTGTGTGTGTGTGTGTGTGTGTGTGTGTGTGTGAGTGCAGTGCAAACACCGACAGCATGCCGTGAATCTATTCAAGGGAGAAGACAAATATTTACACGTTTATACACCATTCTCTTCATTTCCATCTTTAGACTAACCTTCAGTGCGAACAAGCTGCGATATGAATGGAAGTTAAAGCGCGTCTGAGCGCATTGACGCCTGCTGGGTCGATGTGCACGTGCCAAAAGCTGTCACCTTATGGGCAAACGTTCAAAATATCAAATATTCCCTTATGAAGTAACACTACTGCATGCGGTAAGTACTCTGATATATTAACATCTGCAGGTTCCATGAAATGGCTTAGCGTATCTGAAATATTCTGTTGTGCAGATGACCAAAAACTGAGCTTGCTGTTACGTTTTGATGTGTTTAATTTGAAAACTAAAAAGATGAAAAGAAAAAGGAGTATTCATTCTGATTTGAATATCAATGCTATCTATGTTTTGGGATGAATTTTGCTGATGGACCGAAAATTTGATCCGAACAAACGACATACTTGACTCGCTTAACGTTATTTTCCAACATTCTGTAGTTCTGTACCACATCTGGTTTATATAAATTTCTGCTGTCTTCTCGTAGTTGTTTTGGTATTTTGTAAAATTTCGTCAGGTTTTTAAAATTATCAGGTATAAGAAGAAAAAGATTCACACAGATTTTAGCTTGAAAAGAGTGGAAAGCACTAGGTTACCAAAAAAAGAGTGTGTGTGGTTTGTACGGATGAGCGGGGTATAGGCTAATTACATACATTTAAAAACAAAGAAAAAAAGAAAAAGCTATATTTTGTGGGTTCAAATCTAGTTTGACCTTTGACATCATCCTTTTCTTTCTGGGGCTCAGTCCTGCAACTCTACAACACATCAGAAAAGCTCTGAATCGTCTCAACTCTTAAATGTGAGGACAAATTAACAAATACATCCACCCAACATGAGGAAATGAAAGGAATAAAGCCTCATCTTGTTTAAAAAAAGGAAATGGGAGAGGCCAAACTCCGCCTGCATGAAAACAGAACCACACTAAACACACACAGTGAGGATTTATATGCTCCCTGTCATTTCCACAGTGGGAGTATGTGGTTGTGGTTGTGTGTTGAGTGTGTTGGGGGTGGGGGGTGATGCAGGGCAGTAGGCCGGGCTGCGGGATCGGTCACTGGCTGGGTGTAGCCCATCACACACAACAGAAACCTTTTTGTCTTTGCAGCCCAACAGAGAGGTGTTATTTAGGACCAGCTGTAACTCGACACTCTCCAGCTGGAAAACACAACCTTCAGAGTTGAGGCCTAAATAGGAAAACTGGAGGGCTAGTGACTCAGTAGGTCATTCACCATGACAATATTCAAAATGAACAGAGAACACTGCTGAAAGTGCAGATTATAATCTTTTAATGAAGCCAGAATGAAGTCTGTAGATGGAGGAGGAAACGCGGAGCGATTATCTCTCCAGCTCTGGTGAAACATCAGTGTTTTGCATGCAGAAATCCTGTGTCATCCAAAGAAAGACAAGCCTTTCAGAAGCTTGGCGAGGCGTTTAATGCGCCCGATCTTTTAAATCAAATCGGAGAAAAAATAAAAGTCTGCCAGTCAGTCAAAGTTTGAGCTGAGAAATGGTGACCTCTGCCAGTCTACTGCCACGCTTGCAGCTCAGTGAGGTCGTATGCAGACAGATGGTATTTTAAGCTAAATGTTAATGCTAGCATACTAACATGCTCTAAATAGGTCAAACAACTTTGAGAAGAACTGCCCGGCGGGCAGGATAACGTAGCACCACGGAAGTGACGTAAGCTGGCCGGCGGCTGGCATAGCAGCGTCATCAATTTTGTTTGTTCTGTTCCATTCTTTAAGGCTACCATTAGCAGCTGTTGTTTACCCAGCTAACATGTCACACAGGTTTTTAAAATGGCAGCGCTGCAATTGTTCAGGTGTTCAACCAATCAACGCCCACTTATCTAAAGCTCTTGTGGTGCCGATGCAATAAAAAGAGTGTTTTTTAGGCCGACAGTTCCTCTGGTGACAATATTAACGTGCTCCCACATACGCCATCTTTGATTAGCGTATTAGCATGATATTTATTGTTGGGTCACAAACCAAAGAGTTGAACAAATTTAAATTTTGGCCTGATGATGGCTGGTTGCGGGACACCACAGTTCAATTCATTCTGAGGGGTGTTAGAGAGATTTCATTCAGCAACACAAATGTCAATGTTATAGTGGCACTGGCGGCAATTTAGAGGACAATCAAGTAGGAAACCTCTTTTCAGAACAATTAACTCTTGGGAAACAAGCAAAAACAGGCAAAGGTTCACTTTTAAAAAAGCAATAATTTTCCCACTTTCGAATAAAAAAAATGTCACCCCAGCACGTGACTCGTGTGCTGAAGAAAGCACCAACACACATGAAATACACTTGTGTTGTTATCAACTGACAAGTAAAGTGACCAATTGTCAGTTTGGAAAACTGTTACCAGGCTGAGTAGTGAGTGACAATAAAAGCCTAGACAGCTGTGTTGGTCACTAGTTAGCAGCTAAATTAGTGGGAGTGGGAAAGAGGTGGAAGGAATGTCCTCCCAGGTCTGTAATTCTTCTGTAAAGCAGGATATGATCGCCTGTTTTAACCCTTAAAGCCCAGACGTTTCAGGCTTCGGGGGCAGCAGGAGAGGAAAGTTCGATGATGTAACACCGTCCTCCCCTGAAAAGCAAAACCAGATGTGAAAGACTCCACTTGAAAAGAGGACCCGATGATGGTGAAGACACCCACACAGGCCCAAGGGTCATCTCCCTCGAGTGTGTGTACCTTGCCCCGGACTCATCTGTGTGTACTTTTGCTGATGATACAATTTCACATCACATGAGAACACACAGCTGGCAAACACACTCATAAAAATAGACTAACACACACTCTCACACACATATGAATTTATGTCAAGATAAACTGAATGACTCATTTGTTACACTTGGATCCAGGTTGTAGATTTGTACCAGCCACTAGACTATCGCTGGCTATCTGGATATGATTGGACACGTGTGGGTAATTTGCGATAAAGTTTGAGGAGATATCTGACCATTAAGCTGTCTGCCACTTTTCAAATTGTACTGCGAGAATGCTTTATCTGCTGCTGTACTCAGTTCCCTGAGCTGTGACTCATCTCTGACTCCACTTTTATCTACAGAACTTGCCTAAGAAATGTCATGTTTTTAAGTTTTCTTCCGTATCAAAGCAGTTCAGTGATAGCTATCTGTATATCAATGGGCACACTGTAAAAAGGAAGTGCTAATAACAAATTCAGCATAATTTTAATGATACCAGTGTACCATATTGGAAACAAATATATCAATATATATCAATACAAATAATGTAAACAAGTTTCAACAGTAAGGATCATAAGTTGTTCCTGTCTAAATCCATTTCTTGGTGATACGTCTAAAGTTCAGCTAAGTGCAGAAGATTGATTCAAAATGTCCCGTGGTTATGTCCATGATATTGTGACGTAATGTCCACTGTTGGACATTACGTCCTGAGGGCACTGACGCAGGAGGATAAATAGCAGCAATAACCTGGCAGTTTAAAAGGTCTTCTTATTTATATTTTATAACTGATCTATAATTGATCATTGATCATATTTATTGTAGTGTTTTTTTTCTTTAAAAATTCCTTTTTCTTGTTTTTAATTCAGTCTTTTAAGGTTTCTCTCCAATTCCTTTGAAACATAAGTAATACATTAAAACCCAACCTTTGGTTACCTGGGAAAGCCCCACTGAGATTAAAATCTATATGTCAAGTGTTTCCTGTAAAAGACAGGGAACAAAACTACTGTATTAAACTAAATATCTAAATATCCAAAGCAAGCACTGACAAACTGCACGCATGTATGAGCTCATTCTCAAGGACAGAAAAAACCGTGGTGGAAACCAGACTTTTTTTTCTTTTCTTTTTTTTTTTTGCCATGGAAGAGAAACAAGACTCGTTACTAAAAAAAAAAACCTAAAAAAAACCTAATTTCAGTTTCAGCTTTGTTTGCAGGTGTTGAAATTAAAGAGAGGCACCAAATAAAACACGAGGGTATTACTATTAGAACTGAATTTAAAACTATTTGTGTACAAGGAAATTCTTTCCACAAAGCCCTGCTCGGTTCAAAGTTTTACGTGATGGTGTTTTGGCATGAATGGGAAAATATTATTCATTCTTCTTCTCTAACCTCAGTTTCCCACACGAACTAAGAACCTTGTACAGTCCAGTTCTTCTACCTCCTGAGAAATTCCCTCTCGTGAAGCTCCCAAACTACTTAAAGATAAAAACAGCACCATATTTGCATGTTTGAACCTCAGACATTGTATTTACGCTTTCTTACCGGTGCATCACAACTCCTGCAGCTGTAAGCCAAAGGGCAGCAAGTATGTGCTGGAATGCTAACAATGTGTGCAAACTGTTCTGCAGAGTGGCAGGAACTACTTCACTGGCTCTACATACAATATTTGTCAATAACAGCAAGTGCCAAATGGAAGCTTTATTCTGATTATTAGGCTAAAAGGTTAGGGGGGATGTTATTAGGATTCAATCTTTGGGGACCATGAATGTCTGCACCAAAGTAGTTCTGGACCAACATACCCACTGACATCTGTTCAGTCACACCCAACACGAGCTGCACTGAAAGGAGCCTCGAAAACAGCTAAAACTGTTAGATGTTTGCCAGACTTCAGCCGAACCTACCCATGCATCGGTCCACTATTATAGTCAATAACACTATATATCAAGCTGGAAACCACTTATCATTTGTTGTGAGACTTTGAGGCTGGTGTGTTGTCTTTGCTGTGGCGCTATAATTGTGTGTCGGAGTACAGAGACAAACGACAGGCCTTGGACGGCTTCTGGTATCAGGGGCTTATCTGCAGGAGGTGAGCACCAGCACCAAGGCCTCATGTCTGGACTGTGTTGGGAGTATTTACAGGGTACAGCTTTACGTGTGAGACTCATCATTACTAAGAAACTGCTTACAGTGTCTGGCTGCTGGTCTCCACACACACACATCTGTACTGTTGACATCATTCGTTCCATAATGTCTGACGAAATGCAGCCAAAATGACCTCACTTCAAAAGAATGCCCTCGTTCCAAGGGACCCTCAAGCTGGTTCTCACAAGGATAGGGCTACAGCTCACACACTCCCTAACCCAGTTTCTGGACATCGATGCCGGCTTGATGTGCAAAACCTTTCTACTAAACAAGGACACCATGAGTACACCAGGAAAAAACAGGACAGTCACAGAAGAAGAAAAGGCAGAAAAGAATCTCCTGCACATTTTTAGATGACGGGGAAATCCTGGCATGATATGGGCTGCCTTGTTAATTTAAATATTCAGCTTAGAACAAAAAAAAACAGCAGCAACTCTGAACAACTGAGAAGTTGGACAGTGGAGATGTCAAAGTACCACAACGGAACAATACCCACACTTACATCCCTGCTGAGCATTGAGGTGGATACTTTACCCACCCAACCCTCGAGGCAGATCTTCCTCTCTCAGCTGGGTCAAAGGGCAAACTGACTAATCACACACAGGGTTTCCATGACTGCATCACAGTCCCAGCTACCTGCACCAGGCCTTAGTTGTCCCCTGTCTGGGGGTCAGCATCAGGGATTTCTTTTTTTAATGTAACCTATATCTTTTAAAATGTTTTTTAAATTAAACGTGTATATGACTGTCAGAAAGCTCAGCAATGACACCTGTTGAGTTACCCAGCAACCTTAGCTAGCCAGACATTTAGGGATGATGTCAAGGAGGACGAAGGACGAACAAGAACAGCGAAGCATCGATTATGCCACTACAAGCGGTAGTAAACATAAAATCGCTGCATGTAATTGTGACTAGATGGTCAAAAATAAACTGGATGTTTGAGAGCAGCCCATCGAGCCCAGTGAAACCAGTTCAGCTCTTCTGCAGTCCACATTTTGCAGCTTTAGCAGTAGGACAGAAGACAATAACGATCAGATAAGTAAGGTTTGGGTTTGGTCTTTATAAAGTCAACAAAGTCGTCACTTTTTACCAGGACCTGGTTAGGGAGGGTCAAAGGATACTCGCCACAAGGCCTAGAAATTTTTATAGGGGAAATCCTGAGATACTTTAGTTATACTTAACTTTCCTCATATACACCATATGAGGAAGGAATCTGTCCCAAAATAAGACCAAGTAAATGAATACACAACATCAGATACCAGCAAAGTGTTGTCATGCGTCTGCTTTATTTGCTTTTAGATTAGTAACCAAAGTGGCCCACATGCAAGCAAAAAATGGCATTAAAACAGTCTACTTTCACATCTGCCTTGATTTGAGTCCTTTCTTTGACAAAAATGATGGGGTGGGGTCATGGTTCACGGATGTAAACAACAGGATGTGAGGGAGAACAACAGTGGGCGTGACAACCAGCGGGGGCGCAAGAGACGACAGGAACACACATAGACAAACAAACAAAAACCACAGCAGATCCATTACAAAGCAGTGTCCCGAAGTCGAATGTCCATTTCCTGTTTAACACTGTGGCTACCGACCTCTTTTGAGACTCATTAATGTTTCACACTTGAATAAGTGAAGGCCTTAAAGGCTGAGCGTGTGCCAAGGCACGACAGGAAACATGTTAAAAATAGCTGATGTTGACTTCACCACGTGGTAAACAAGTCAAAGTTCAAAACCAAGAGTCAGTCGCTAACTGTGGCCTGCTGTGCTCATATTCGAGCGCTGAACTTGGGCCTCAATTAGTCGTATAGAAAATAGACAAAACAGACCCACAAGACGACAAATGGAGAACGGTCTCCTCCCTTCCCTCCGAGGTCCCCCTTCTTGTAAAATCGGCCCCCCGTCTGGCTCCTGGAGCCACCACCACTAACACACACATAGGCACACACACATACACACAGCAACACAAACTTTCCAGTCTTGCTCTGTCACACTGACCGATCACTGAGTCCAACCCCCACTCTTCCCACACACATCCAAACAAACACTGACCCTCCAGATGTTGCACAATGACATCACCAGGGTTACACTGATATCTGCTTTAAAAAACACATATTAGGGGCCGATGTTGTACCTTTACAGCCATTAAAGACTGGCAGTGATGTGTGCTTCTGTCTGCGTATCAAAGCCCGATGTACCCACAACACTTGACCCATGAGTTAAAATAGTCTCACAAGAAATTCTTTCAAACCACTTTGTGAAGTTACTGAGTCTTTTTTAAAAAAACTTCTTGAAACTTCTTGTTTCAAACTAATCTTTTTTAAAGAAATGGTGTAATGAATAAGCTGCGTAAAAATCCACTTCTTGTTTTTCTTCGTTTGGTTTTGGGTTTTTTTGTACAAAGTAAACAAACAAGATCATATGATGTTATTAGAAAGTGTATAACAGTGCTGGTAGGTGAGGCCTGGCTAGCTGTTTCCCCTTGTTTCCAGTCCTTATGCTAAGCTTAGCTAACCTGTTACACAAGAAAAGGATATCAGTCATCTCATTTAATGCTCGGCAAGGAAGAGTCTGAAAGTCTCGAGAGCCATAAAGTACAACCAGAACCAGACAACAAAGAATATTCATTTTAGTCTCCATTTTTAAGCCAGTATGGAAGAGAAGCCCTTGAAGTGCTCAGATAAAAAAAGAAAATCTGAAGCACCTATGCATCCCCATCAGCTGAATTACTTCATGTGCTACGACCGAAAGCTCCAGAACAGAGTGAACCATGTGGTGTGACTGTTTGCATAAAGTTTTTATTATGTATTCAGAATTAAGTCAACACTTCATACTGGCAAAATAACTGCAAATCGATGTTTGGTCCATACTTCCTGTCCTCAGACGCAGCTGTCCGAGGCGACAGACTGTTTGTGTCCAACGCAAGCACAGCTGCCTGCCGGTGTCTCTCATCCTGAGTGTGTATGCTTGGTATAAACTGGGTCAACACACACACACACATAACTTTTTCCATCTCTGCACTGCAACACTTACCGGTCATCAAGTACCATTACACACACCCACACCCACACACACACACACAGTAGTGGACACAATAGTGAACTCCCTCACCCTTCTCCTCACACACCCTGAGAGTTGTGCCAGCTTTCCGTTTGTGTTTTTTAGATTTTCTCCCTGCGACAGAAACTGCTCCTTCTCTTCCTTCTCATCTCTGTAGTTTAAATCACTGCAACTCAACAAACGTCACCTGTAAATCACTTCAAGCTACTATTGTCTTGAGGTGAGGAAATTTATCCCTCTTTCACACTGGACTGAAGAAAAGAAAATCAACTAACATCTGGGTTTTGTCCTCAGTGGGAAGTGATGCAATCAGCATTCATTCCAGAGTCAAACTGACTGAATTTAAAAAAATCTGAATATATGTGCTAATTTCTGTGCTTTAATTAGGCTGAGCTCACCTCACCTCAATTTATCAGGCTTTGCTCATTGTGTTTACCTGACTGTTTGCTGCAGAATTATCCACCAAACATTAGGCGTCAAGATTTGCAAAGATTCGTGGCCGTCTTTTAATCGGGGAACAACAAGTGCGAACTGTTAGGTGCTGGGCTCACGTTAGCCCAGAAACAGACGCAGTCCTGAGATGTCTTCACCTCCCCCCTGGATGCTGGGTAAAAACTGGGTCAATGCCGGTGCTGCTGAGTACATCATAGTGGGGGTTTTAATCCCTGGAGGGGGGGGGGGCAAACACTCTGGGGAACTTGCTTGGGCGTGATCTTAATTCCTCCATTAAAGCTCGCCAAGTAGAAACACGCTTGACTGTCAAATCATCCAAACACACTGCAAACTTTGCGTGGATGAATGATCTTGTTCATGTGTCATGGAATGAAAAGGTTCAAGTCAGAGAACAGTGTGATGGAGCCTTGCTGTTTTAGACGAATGCACAACAAACTGATCGAGTGATTTGACTAGTGGGTTTTAAAATGTCAATAACATACAAGATCCAACGTCTTTCCCTAACTTGGTGATTTTACTACCAGACTTGCCATTAATAATATTCTAGAAAGCGTGTAGTTTAAATTCCAGTTCCAGGTGCAGACACAAGTTTGACCATGCGCTGCTATGTGGATCTGATTCTCAGCCCAAACTGGTCCAAGTCTGCACTCGTCATTACAAACTCTGCCAAACGTTGCTCAAGTTTTCATTTCTGGTGAAGATCCCACATGTCAGTGCAGCCAAAACATGAAACTCTGGAGAAATTTTGGTGAAACATAAAAATGACAACTGAAACGGGTGGAGTAATTCACGAGAAATATGAATATTCGGCTCATTTCGCTTCATTCAGCTTTTACATCAAATTGTCTCCATCGAGTATTTGTGATGTTGTCTGAGGGTGGGAAAAGTTCATATGGAAATTTAGTACTTGAAAAAGGCAATCAGCTGCAGGAAATATGAAGAGGAGCGAGAAGGACCGTAAACAAAGGCAAATTAAAAATGGTTCAAAAGTCAGAGGTTTAATGTGCAGTCTAGAAGGAGAAATGGGAGCTGTGGAGACATTTCTGGCATTTTGAACAGGAGTCGACACGTCCCAACTCTCAGCTCAGCACCCTCGAGGAGGGACGGAGGAGGAGGAGGAGGTGGAAGAAGGGGTGAAAGGTTAACTAGACAGCGGATGGAAAGGTTTCTGTCTTAAACTGGTCCTGATGGAACACTTTGAGCCCCAAGCTGCAAGATCCATAAAAAAAACCCCATCAAAGTTGAGCAGGTCTCACAGCTCATACACCTCACTGTTTAGTAAGCAGTTTACAGGCTTTAAAGACTTTGATGTTTCCAACACTGGAGCTCATGCACCAAGCCTCAAGTCGGACTACAAAAACTAACAAATTAAACACACTGAAGTTCTGCTGATTCTACAGCTTTACAGTCTAAAACATGGATTTTCTTTTAAATTTCTTCTGCATTCTCCACACCAGAAGTACTAGAAAAGACTTAGCGGTCAGTTTGCTGCATCAACTGTATATAAAACTACTTCCAGGCTCATTTTAGGGCTGGGGATATTAAACCCACGCCCTGCTAACCACACACACAAGCTCACACTCAGCCACTTAAAGCCTTTCATGGTGCCGAAAAGCAAAACAAAAGGGGGGAGATCGGGACGGAGATACGCAGAATCAAGAGAGAGAGAAGAAGAAAGTCAGAGACAGACAGGAATACAGACAGAGGATGTAAATTTAGCTTTGCCTCAGAGAACCAAGGCTCCTGTGGATTTTCCATAATGATCCCCTCACACTCACTGATTACTACCTTCGCTTCTCTCTCAAATGGCTCACTGCCCGCAGCAAACTCCAGTCTGAGTCCATTTTCAAAGTCAGGAGAGGAGTTGCATCAGATGTGAAAAAGGGAAAAGCGTGTCCTCCATGTGCACATGCTCACCATCTGTAGACCTCCGCTCTCACTTTCTACTGCCAAGAGATCAAGTCAGAAAGGTGGGTCCAATAAAATCAGCTTTGGAGTTTGTTAAACCTGCCAAATATTTTAATCTGAGCAGGGAGGAAAAAATCTCAGAAGAAGATTCAAGACCCCCGAGACACAGAAACTTATTTAAATCTGTTGAAAATGGGACAGACAATTTGTGTCCAGTCTTACCATTTATTTGAGCTAAATGTTAAAACTAGCATGCTAACATGCTGATGCTAAGGTTGTTTGCATGTTCATTTTAGATCTGAGACTTGCCAATTAGCACTAAACACAAACCACAGTAGAGGCTGATGAGAATGTGATTAGTTTTGCATTTGGGGGGTTGTCATAAACTAAAGAGTTGAACAAATCAAAATGTTGAGAGAAGATAAAAAGTAATTAAAAATCATTTCGAAGGCACATTGCTGGGTTCATCCAACAGATGCTGAGACATTTAATGAAAAAACAAACACATTTCTCTGTGAAGCAGCATGTTGGGACAAAAGGGAAAGTCAGAGGACCAACAAAGTCAGTGGGATCCATCATCTGGGGACCACGAATGTCTGCTCAAAATCTGACTGCAACCCTTTTAGTAGCTGTTGAGATATTTCAGTGTGGACTTAAACGAGACAGCAACAAGTAAAACTGTCAGGCCCGTGTGCAGTGTACTGTGCAGCTGCTGCCATGTGGAAAGAGTACAGCTCTTAATTTTATTACATTTCTTTTGCATATCTCGACTCTGAATTCAACTTACATGATCACAACTTTCATTCATAGCACAGCCGATAAATGTTTCCTTCTGACAAACCCCCACTTTATTTAAGTTCTCTACAAGCAGCAGGAAATATCAAATGTGTTTGTTATTTGTACCAACATTCTAATTTAATCTTAAAAACAAAGCGTCGGAGCCTTTACTGAGTTAACTCGGAGAGAAACCTGAAGATCCCCCACGAGGCCTGCAGCTAGAACAGGTGGATTCCTTCACCTGACACCCCGAGTGAAATGCAGACAGAGAAGCTGGTCTGCCTGCAGCATTAACAACTGCAACATGAGCACCACAAACACAAACAGACTGACTGGTTGTGAAATCATGGCGACATTTACTGGGCGGGTGAGCGTGGGCATGAGTGTGGAATGAATGTCCGAATGACACACGGACCACTCAGAGACGGACCGAGCGAGGCCACGAGCGAGCAGGATGCCCTGCCCCGACGGAGAACAGGCTCTGCACTGTGAGCACGCGGCTCAAGCTGACTCTCCGTGTTTGTTTGCCTTGCTGAACAGAGCAACACTCTGGCGAGTATGTGATGAGCTGTCGAAGCCATAGTGCATGTTGATAAAAGGGTTTCGTATTAATAGACAGAAGTGAGTTTTTATCTGAAGGCATGCTGCGTGTTATGTAAGCAGACGCATAGCTGGGACATGTGCAGAGCAAACACACTCTCTCTTCCTCTGCATGTCAGTCTCTCCTTCTCACCGCAACTGCAGCGAGTACACCATGTGCTGCGCGCCGAGCCAAAAAAGTGCATGAAATTAATTTAAAGCCGTTCTCTCGCTCTGTCTATTTCCTGAACTGTCTGACAGGAATGGAGCTTTATCTTTAAACCAAAATCCAGTCCAACTCCAGTATAATGCAGCTTTACTGACTACAGACCACATTCACATTCACTGTTCTGGATGCAAATTGTGTTATGCTGTGTTTAAGTCTTGTCTGTTCATGTCCAAACAAAGAATAATCCCTTAAAACCTTTCTTCTACAACTTTCAACATATTTATCAGTCAGAGTGGATGGATGATCTAGTTTATTAAATGATCAAAACGAGGCCAAGCAAAGAGCTGTGCATTGATCCCTGCTTGCTAACACTTCACGGTGAGAAGATTTACGGTTTGCAGGGTTAAAACCGAGCATGAGAGAGCACCAGCGCAGAGTATGTCACCTCCCTCACAAAAACTGGACTGACAAGCTCTTCCAGAGCATATGAATGAATATGCAGGATTTTAGTTCCAAAAGACATGCTACCATCTCTGTTTTCCATCAGTCAGCATTCCTGTCATTACTACTCCCTGAAATAGACATGATACAAACACGTATTATTACTTCACATCGACGTCAGACAGGATTGTCCGGGTGACAGATGACTGGAGATGAATGGAGACTCCACCTCCACCCTGATGCAGTCAAAAACCTGAGGAACCTGATAGTGATGTGAGCTTCTTTGTGGCAGAGATGGAGGGAGGTGAGGCTGGCCCATGAGAGCAGCAGGCGTTAAGGCCGTGGATCCCACACATGCTTACCAACTGCAGAGAGAGTTTACATTGTTGTGAGGAATCCCATGTCAACAAACCCCCGGCGAGAGAAAGCGAGAGTGAGACTCAACACCGACAAAGACTCCAGTCTGTCTCTCGGGCTCCCTGGGATGCAAACACTGCAGTCCTGTTGGTAGTCACATTCATGTACCCCCCACCCTGACACACACACACACACACATACTATTCATACTTTCCTATATATAGAATATTCACCTCACTAACAGGAGCATCTTAGTAAGGCCTCCAAACACAACCTGGCCTTTGTGCTCTGCAGGAATGAGCACCTTTTCAAACATCTGGAGACCAATTTGGGCTTAACTCTGACAAGTTGCAAAGCCGTCCACAGTAAAAAGTAAAGCCAGAATCAACTATTTCAATGCTAATACTGACAGTTCTAATCATTTAAAGCAGCTGATGTACCCTAATATAGCAAATGTGTCGAGATTTTTGAGGTGTCATCAATAGCCTCCAACTTTGATGAATAATGAGGAGGTTTACTTTCCTGAAATAATATCATATCAGAGAAATGATGGATAAAACTACATCAGTATCAGCATAATGCAAAAGATTGTCCCTAAGTACCAAAGAGTTTTCTCCAGCGATTAACTATTTCATGAAGTTTGACAGGAATATTTAAGATATATTGATCAGAACTGAAGCAGCAGAGGCTGAGGTACACCTTTAGTCATTAGTATGAATCAAGCTTCAAAAACACTGCATTTCCCAGAATGCAACTCAGTAGCATCTTTTATTAGAGACAAGTATAGCTGTCAAACCGCACACCTCTGGTTTGTGACCGTGGTGCATTAAAAACTAGAAAACATACAGCATTTGAGTTAAATCTGCTTCGGCACATTGCACTACTGAAGCTCTACGGCTGCGATTTATCTTGTCCTGTTAATTAATAAGGTTGCTCGGTTGTTCGATCTGTAAAAATCCTCCTGTTATGCAAAAAGAAATGCTGCAGATTCCTGCTCTGATAGTCCGTCTGCTGGTATGTGACAGGAACGGTAGCCTCAGGACTTGTTTAAAGGGCCTGCACAGCACAAGTCTTCACCTGTTTGTAGGTCTTTCAAGAGGAGGCAAACCCCAGAGTCTGTGTGTGTGTGTGTGTGTGTGTGTGTGTGTACGTGTGCGTGTGTTGTCTCAAGGCTCAGCAGGCCTGTCTGGTGTCTGATTCCTATCCTGCAATCCTGCAAGCCAGCTGGATTTTTTCCCCCTTAAACCCAAATGTTCCTCCGATCATCTCCACACACACACACACACACACACACACACACACACACACACACACACACACACACTCTCCTCTTGGCCCACAGAGACACACATGGCTGCAAGGCAGGACACCACAGTCCAAGTTACATAACTGAAGGCAAAAGGCCATTTTAAAGCAGGTTTCATTTTACTGAGGAGATGCTGTGTGTGTGTGTGTGTGTGTGTGTGTGTGTGTATTTCTACTATCTTACTAATAGACTACCAGTGTAGGTCATCAGATAAAACAACACATGCTATAAAAGGAAATGGTCTTGATGTTTTGGGAGAAATATGACGCCACCTTTTCTTTGGAGAATAAATCAGTCGTATGTTAAAAATCATTTCAAGTCCCAGATTGTCAGGATCTGCTGCTTTTCTTTGTCTTCTGTGATGGCGAACTTAATATTTTCTGACCAAAACAAGCGATTTGCTGTCATCACTTCGGACTTCATGACATTGAAATCTGGGAACTTTTCACTGTGATCAAACATTTCACAGATCAAACAAGCGCTTGTTCCAGCAGGCCTTCGTCAGGACAGCATAAGGTCAGTTAACAGGTAACTTTAACCCGACCCCACATCCAAATATCAGAATAAAATGAAATTATTTTTAATGTCTCTGTTTTATTATTTAGTAAAACTTCTTTATTCATTTTTTTTTTATATTGCCAATCCAACTTTTGCCAGATTTTGTTTTCGATGCCAAATCATCGCTGTTCAATACACATCGACATGTTTTCTCAGTTTGTCTCTGTATGATATAACAATAAAGTTTCTCTAGGTGAAACATGTTCAGTCAGTGTATTCACCTGTTAGGCATAACTGCACTAGTAATGTATGTCTGATGTAATCAACTCGTCAAAGTTAAATTTATGTTAATCTACTCTTGAACTATAAACTCAATCCAAAGTCACATTAAAAGTCACATTTCCCTTCATTATTGTGAGCTCCACCACCTGCAAGGCTTTAATCAGCCACAACGAGAACCTGCCACTGAACTGCCTGCACTGACACTGGCTGTGTGTCGACACTGAAAACACACTTCCTTCCTCCTTTAATGGTTTTCTGCTGGAGTGGATAGAAGAACTGACATTTTTATCCTTTTTTCATGGTGGTTATTTAAGAAAAAAAAAAAAGGAAGATCCCGTTTGATAGTGAAGTCAAGTTGCGAAGATAAGATCAACACGGCAGCAGAACAGGAAGTGTCTTTTTGCACAGTTTTGTCTTTTTAAAAAGCAAAACAAAAGTCAGTAAAACATCTTCAGAGGCAGCCAGAGTGTCCCTCCTGCAGAGAGTTCAAGGAGTCGAGCTGTTACTGAGATACAGGAGAGTCTCCAGCCAATTGTTGCAAACAAAGTGAGTTCAAATGATGATTTAGATGCCTGCTGTTCTCACAGCTCCCGTGCACACGACGTGAGCGAACTTTTCCATACAGGCAGTACGTGTCTCCACAAAACACGACCGTGACTGCGTGCTGCAGCAGACCAGCAGATATTCTAGAGACCCGTATTGCATTTAATTGAATGACTGGGATGAATCGTGTAATATAAACTATAAAAGAGAAATGACAGGCAGATGACAGGAAGACAAAAGGCACTAAACTCCTCTAAACACACAGGGACCACTGTGAGTGTTTTATTTTGAAAGTAACTCCAGAGGTTGCTGTGACGGCTTGTGAGTCAGCCCTACGACAAAAGGACATCGGATTTTCAGCATCCACATTTCCACGGCTGGTCTTCATCACAAAAGTTTTAGCATCATAACAGTATGTCATCTGCTGGTTACAAAGAAGATAAAAGCTCCCATCTTTGCTTTCCGTGCATGCATGAAAATCATGCATGTCTGCTAGGGGAGTCCGTCAGTGCCACCACCGCTGGTGATTACTCATGGAAAACAGCATATGGAGAGGCTCGAAATGTACCAACTCTTACAAACAACCACCGAAAGCAACACTGCTATGAAAAGCCTTATTTTGAAGTGCCACATTTTCAAATTTCTGTCAATGTTCTCCATTTCCTGATTCTCAAATGTGCTACTTTTCCCAGCTTTAGATGATCAAAACACAAATTAAATCCAATTTGTTTGGATTCTGGTCAGTGGGTGGAACACAACAAAGCAATGGAGTCCAGGAACTTGTGATGGGCATTTTTCATTACTTTTTGACAGTGACTGATTGATGGGAAAATTAATTTGTAGCCCCCAGACATGCACAAGCCATCATCTCTTTCCCCAGAGTTCATATCCTTAAATTATTGCCTGCATTATAAGTTAACATATCTGTCATTTTGAAGAGTTTGTCAGCATCTTGCAAAAAATAATAAATAAATAAAAAAATGGGTTCATCAGAAATTTTAAGGGAGGCAAAAGGCTGACGCATCTTGTTGGACCCCAAGGCACCAGATGTGAATGGAGAGCCGGGTACCACACACACACACATATTACCCTCCCCCTCCTGTCACCTAGAGCCTCAATCAGCATGAGATAAAGGTGATTATATCCCCCCAGAGAAACTGCGGAGCCAATCACCAGGCCTTAATCGATCACTCACACACTTCCTTCACTCCATCATCCATCCCTGATCGATAACTTACATTGGTGTACAGCACAGAATCGATTTCCCCGGCCTCAGACAGCTCGCTGAGGTTCCTGTCCCAGTGTAGAAACGATTCACTACTATCCAGGATCTCCATGATTTCCTCCACACAGACTGTCTCTGTGGCCTTGTGGATGGCTTGTTGTCGCTTTATTTTGCCGTCCGGAGAAACAGCGAAACACAGCTGGGCTGTTTGAAGCAGCGCAGTCAGACTGGAAAACAAACTCCCAGCAAAAGAAAAAAAAAAGTTCCCAACAACTTGTGGAGGAAAAGCACAACCCGTCCGGGTGCTTTGGATAAATGTGAGGTTATGTCAGAAAGCTGCAGCAGTCAGAGTGAAGCTGAGACTTGTTGATGTTGTTGTTGTGTATCATCTCCTCTTTGGTTCAGGGGTCCACAGACAGCCTCCAGCAGCCTGTCTTTCTTTTTCTTTCCTCCTGCTGCTCCTCCTCACAGCCCAGACGCTCAGGAATGTGTGGGCGGAGTCACACACCGGCACAGAAATCAGGAGCCCACTTTTCAATAACACCAGCACTTCCGCTCAATTAATAAAGTTCAGCACGACTGTTAATATGAATGCAGTGTAATACATGTAGGATATAAAACTTGTGGTGAGTCATCTGTACCAGCTGTTTGTAACGTGAAGCGTCTCATACATGTGAACACACTAGAACTTCCGGTTTTAAATTTCAAAACAAAGCAGTCATTCCTAATTTCAGCCCATAGCTATCTGGATATATGAAGCTGTTATATGAAGTTGGTAAAACAGCACATTTTAAATCACACAAAGGGAAGAAATATGCTCTCAGTATCGTTAACGTTTAAGACAGCATACACGGCAAGTGCTAGGTAAAAGTTTGGTCAACTCTCACTCAAATAAAAATGGTCATTTTAGTGTCTTTTTGTGCGTTTGTTATGATTATAACATCAGGTTTCATTACATTACTCTGTAATTTTATTCTTCATAGTCGGATTCGGGAGGCGTTTTAATTTTTAAATCCACTTCATCAGTTTCCGGTCTCCTGGCTGTTCAGCTCCGTTATACTGACGCATTTTCTCTAAACCGCTTCCACAGGTCCCTCCCACAACTCACAACCCCGCCCACATCCCGCTTGCTGACCAATCAGATCACTCATCTGTTTAAAGCCCGTTTGACCGTGTAGTCTGAGCCTCCTCGGCATCTAACTGACAGGTTATGCAGCCAATCAGGAGAGACGCCGAGGATTCCTTTGACCAGTGATTTTAGGCCAAGAATACCTTTGACTTAAACCCGCCCCGGCTAGCACAGAAACAGCCAATCAACGGCCACTAGTGAAAAGCATTAAAAAAAAAAAAGCATTTAGAAAACAAATGAATAATCTGAAAAAAACCCTTGCTAATAGCTCACATTTAATTTCACAAGAAACATATTTATATATATTTGAACATATGATTTTAACATGAACATCTGCAAACATATGATTTTTTAATTGATTTAGATTTTCTCTTCTGATTTATTTTATTTTAATGGGTTACTTGTAACTTTAAATATGCTCTGTGAGTTCTTAACACTGTGAGGTTAGAAGAATGACACAAATGCAAAGTCATAAGGAGCCTGAAGACAAAGGTCTGTTGTAGAAACCTTTACAGAGAAATGAAGCAGCAATAGTGAGTTGAAAGCCACCAGTCACTGGCCAGGAAGGAAATGAAAGACAGATGTGACAAGAAGGTGACATGGCAGAAAAACAAATGTAGATTAAAAATAAAAACATCATGTTCTGTAAAAACTATGCACACATTAGGAATGTGGACTAGAAAACAAAATGCAACAGAAACAGACAAAAAGGTGAATTTAACTGAGGGCTTTTTCTCTAAATTTGCATGCTGGTTGAGTTTCAGAAAATTTACACATTTCTCTCCAGCTGAACAAGCTTCTTTCAAAAGAGATTTGCATGAAGTGAGAGAAAGACAGCCAACAAGAGAAAATCAAAACTTTGAATTTTACTTCCGAGTCATACTCAATATTTTTTTTTTCTCAGCAAATTGCATGACTTTTTTTTTGTGGCCTTATCTCACACGAGCGCAAAAAGAGTGCAGCAGTTGACGCTTTAATGGTCTGGTGTGTTTCATTTATCAGTTTTATTTCCTGTAGGCGTCTCAGACTAACCAGAAACCGCTGTTTTCAGCTCTGCAATGATGCTTTTGTCAGATAATCCAACAGGGTTCTTAAATGAATTATTTATTTTATATATAAAACAAAAAAAATCACAAAACTTGGATATACATGGACAGCGAGGATGTGAAAAAAGGAGCTAATGTTGCTTGTAATGTAATGAAAACAAAGACATATCTTTTGTCTCCTAAACAGAGTCGCTCTAAACAGAGCTACAGTTTCTGTACCATTTTGTACCGAGTCTTCAAACACAGTCAAACATTTTCACTGGAATTTAACCCCTTATTTCCAACACTATTCTGAGCATAAAGTTTCTGTACAGGTAAAACTATAAAAATCAGAATGAACAAGTGAATTTCTGCCACGTTAACAGGCTCTTCTTGCTTCCCTTTATGCCTCACAGTCTGCAGCAGGCATCACACTGAAACATGACAGGTGTCACAGCATATTCTGCCCCCCCTCCTTCTCTTGAAGTCAGTTCCTTTAATTTGTAGCATTAGGGTCTTAAGCTTTATTTCTGTATGAAGGAAAAAATACAAAAGAAGTCGGTCTTGTTGGGTGGACACAGAGAGGACCGTCCTTCAGATTTTGTCTCGAACGTTGTCGCTCAGGAAGATGATGTTGTCTGCAGAGCGGAGAGGAGGAAGCAGATCGCTTTTATAAACTCATCTGACATGAGAAGGAAATCACTGACAATGTAAAATGTGCTCATGTAAAAGTAACTTAGACTTAGCCTTAGACTGAATTAAATTGCCATACGTTCATATGAAGATGTACATGTGAGTTTGTGGTCTGACCTGCAATGATGGTGGTGGCCTGACGTCTCACTTGGTTCTTGTCCACATACTCTCCGTAGTCCAGTTTGCCCTCCACCAGAATCCTGGACCTGGAAGAGACCACATCAGGATCAGACTTCTGGTTCATACAAAGACTTTAAAGGCTGTGAGTAGTTGGTTGAAGCGGAGAGTAACTGTCACAAGAGTTCCCAGAGTTTAAGTTTTGTCATCCAGAAAGGACTCAAAGCAGATCAAAATGTATGATCATTATTATTTCAAGTGTCTTATGGCCTTCTAATTCTGACACATCGATGCTTCACATACAATTCAACAGCAAAGAAGGTCTATAAAATCAGGACAGTTTCAAGGTGTTTCAGTGTCAGACCAAATGCTGTTGGTGAGGTGGAAGTTCAAGCCGCTCACAGATGTTCCTCTGTATGAAGGGAAAACTTGTACACCCACTTTTCAAGCCTACATTTATTTCTTATTTATTTCTGCATCAAGCGTTGCTTTCAGGGACGTAGTGGTAACACACAACCAAAACAGGACCGGATCAAATTTGACTGGGAGCAGATGATCCCTTCTGACCATGCATCCTCTCCATTGTGTGTAAAAGTAACAATACCACAACACAAAACAAATCTCAGAAAAATGTATTTAAAAGTTGGACAGTCAGTGCAAAATGGCTTCTTTCAGAGTGTTCAGTTTTGGAGCCTCAAAGTTCCTGGTTTTCAAGCTTGTACACACGAGATATTTATTTGTATCACACAAGTCGTGCAAAAAGATAAAGCACATTAGCACAGGTAGATTTAACTGAATATATTTAATTAAGGTACATGTATCTGAAAACTGTAGTAAATGTACTGTTTTATAAAATCAAAGGAAGTTAAAAAAAAACAAAAAGGACATAAATAAATACAGAAAACTATAAAACTAAGCACACGCACTGAATGGTTTGGTCCTAGACCGGTTCAGGGGGCGTGTGTCTCGTACCCTTTCTTGACGTAATGGTAGGCCACGTCTCTCAGACCGGGTTTGAACACGGACACGCGATGCCACGTCGTCTTCTGACTGATGTCACCTGGAGTCCCGACACAGCAGCACACGCACACAAGTCAGCCCCGTTCACATAATAAACGCTCGAATTACGACTTACGACTTACAGCAGCGACCAACCTGACTGTCAACATTAGCATTTTGAGGAGACTAATAATCTAACAGTAATCTGCCATGTGATCACGTTTGTTAAGACAGAAGTCAGGGTGTAACACTGACCTCTCGTGGCAAGACAGAAACGTTTAAATCAGATCAGAGGAACCATTTACATCTAATTAATTACACTCATGATTATTTACTTAATATTTATTAACTGCACTAAATTATTTACATCCTGTCAAGCAACATTAATTGATTTAATCCAACATGATAAGATCAATTAATGTTGCTTTTCATTGTGTTTACAACTTAAATAAAACCCACATAGTTTGACTTCTCTTGAACAAATGCACCTTTGTAGATTTTTAATTTATCTTTTCATGTTAATCAGGAATTGAGAACCCCTGAAATGAGCTTAGTGATTTGTTTCAACAGCTTGTCCTTCACTTCCACCCACTTTACAATCTCTCAGGTAAAAAAGCTGAAGTAAAAGTACCTGTGGTTGGTAAATCACTGTGGGAAACTGTTTCTCAACAGCTTGAGTGTCATGTCTCTACATTTCATAAGCCCTGGGGTTTCATTGTCCAAAAACACGAGCCTCAGTCTTCAGATACAAACTGAGCCCCACATTAACCTGTAGACTCCTGGTGGTCTGAGATTTGTCAAATGTGACCTTGCACAACTATTTTAATGTGAAGCACATCCAATTTACTTGTAATGAAATGTGACATAAATTTAACTGCCCTGCCATTAAAAGTTCTCTATTTCTATACCCACTATACTCTATACGGACACCGTACCTGTTGCGTCTGTCTCTCCCTCTCCACTGCGCCACATTTCATTGGTTGCTACTGAGAAGATGGTCACAGGGTTACGACCATCCACCTGTCTCATCACCGGGTCCTGACCCACCCGGCCTAACAGCTGCACACGGTTTATCGCTGGAATAAAGACACAGGTATGCTCCTTATTAGACCAGTTTAACAAGTTGAGGACGAACAATCAAGGAGGTATTTCAAGTCTCAAGTTGGATCCTTCTCTCACAGGTTTACTCACATCTCTCCAAGATGAGGCTGGTCTCTGAGGCATTATGTCTCACCAGCTGTCTGAACATCTGCAAACAGATGAGAGGCCAGACTAAGAAGAAATACGGTGATGTACTTAAAAGACATCTTAAACAAGTGTGAGAACATTTCTCTGACACCAGGTAAAAATGCAGTTCACACCATGTCATAAATGTGTCAACCATGAAGTTGACGTGAGGCTACAACGACGTCAGGTCTAAATTACACCAATAATAACACATTTGATGGACAGTAGGTATTTTGCTCTAACATCAACTACAGCACTACAATGAAATATATAAATAAGTATATCCAGTACCACAAACTTGGCCTAGTAATAATCATTTCTTCCTCACCTGTGCTGAGGCTCTTCTAAACATCTTCTCTGTGCTGCTCAGATGACTCTGAGACAAGCAGTGGACACACAGACAGCAGCTGAGGACTTCTTAAGGACTGAACTGAACAAATTTAGAATAAAGCAGAAAATCACTGATTGAGTCTGTGGGATGTAAAGGTAAGATAGATAACTTTATCAATCCCCAGAGGGCAATTAGGTCATCCTTAAAAACGTAATTCTTAAGGCTGTAGAAAAGCCAAACCAGAGATACAACAGTATAAGTTCAGCAAAAGTGTCGATGATACGCAAAGTGCGAGATACTTGTACACTAAAATACCTGACAGGAATCTGACCAGTGGTGGTGAAGTAAGTATTCAGATCTTTCACTTAGGCAAAAGCACCAATAGACAGAAATATAATGACCAGTCAGGCTCATTTCTACAGTCACCCCTACAAACTGTTAAGTAATCTAACAACTACCAAAACAGAGGTAATCATATTTCATGGTCATTACATTGTATGCTTTGTATGTAAAATATTTTATTTGTAAGGTAACCAGTAATAAAGCTAAAGTACAGTAAGACTAACTCAAATTTGTAGTCCAATTAAGCACCGGAGTAAAAGTAGTTAATTAGTGCCTACAACTGCAAACAAAGCTATGCAGCAATGATCTTATGTAGATGACTAAAGTGAATTATTTGACGTTTTATGGCATTTAGAATCAAGAATCAAGAGTCTTTATCGTCATTATGCGAACATAACAAGGTTTTGAGATTCCCGGCTTAAAAGCACACATCTAAATAACACAAACACTTAAAAAAAGAACACTTATGAAAAATATAAAACGCAAAGTAAAGTGCAGCTTGGTGCCAGTCCCAGTCTATGGAATGGTGTGTGTGTGTGTGTGTGTGTGTGTGTGTGTATAGGTGAGAAGGTGAGTGTATGTGACTGGAGGGGGAATTTATGAATGAAGTTTGGTGAGACTGCGGTTGTTAAAAGCGGGGCTACTCGTGTTTGTGGGTCAGCAACCGGACAAGCTGAAGAAGTCAAAACACGTTCTTACATCAGCAATGAGGCTTCTGATGTCTCCCGCCATCGGATGGGAACATGAAATAAAATATCCAAAATAAACTTTTCTCACATCATAGTTTGGTTTACGGGTTATATTAGCTGAAACGGCAGGTGAACGGCGATGTACTGGCAGAAAAGGTTGTCAAAGCAGACTAAAATAAGGACAGAGGCTTGTTGAAAACTTACCAGGTGCAACACTTCTGGACAGACTTTGGTAACCTCACGATGCTTCCGGTCCGTCTCCAACAACGGTCCGACAGTTGGCGGAATTCGTTGAAGTTCCTTTTCGCAGCACCGTGCCTAAAATAACAAATTTGCCTTTAACATACATAAACTTATACACCCGATTTATAATTCTAAATGTTCATATCGTTGGTCCACCGTCCTTTTAGATTCCTCGTCACGATGAGGTATCAAATGCAACGTGAATCAAAGTTAAATCACATTTGTTTTAACTTACCAAATTTAGTGTCATTTTTTATTTTTATTCTCTTTATATTTTTCTATAGTAGCTATTAGAGCACGCCGAACAGTGAACTGTCTCTACGGTTCTACAAATCTGACAGTTTTGTTCCATGCCATTATCATATTGTGTAAAAAGTTTATAGTAGGTCGGGTTGCGTTCAGGGGAAAAAAGATTTTTACGGTAACGCATTTAAGAGCCTATCTTTATTTCCTTTCTCAGAATTTTTAAGCAGAACAAGAAGAATAAATTAAGTTAATATAATACATAATACCGCAGCCACAATCATTTTTGCCTTTTAAAAATAATGTGTGAAATGGGTCAGATTTACTCACTGACACTAAGTAGTAATGATTTTTGACCACACGAGCACCCTGACTTCTCATTGAATATCGCCACCTCCTGGTGAGTCGAGGTACTCTTAGCGAGTTTAACACTTTTGAAATGGATATAACCACCCCCCATCCCAAACTGAATCAAAGGTCTGCCTGTATTAGCAGCAGCACCACCAACCTTTATTCCTCGTCAGCTACCAACTAGCAAAGTGACTTCATGGGCATTAACTTTTACCTGACAGGCGGGGGAAGGGGCCAATCGAGTTCACTCTCTGTAAGACAAAAATCTTGTTTTACTAGACTACACCGTGGATAAGACCGGAAACTACTGAAGACCTTGTTCGGCCAAACAACAACTAAGTTTAAGAGGAAAGTGAGTGTCACCTCAGAGTCCGGAGCGCTGAGCCACATTAACTCACAGAACCTGCCAGATAACTACAGTGTGTGTGTGTGTGTGTGTGTGTGTGTTGGAGGGGGTATGTTCTGTTTATGAGCTACTTAAGGAAAGTGTGCAGAGGGGGAATAAAGTCCACCACGGTGCTCACGTGCACTGGGATTCCTCTGATCTCTCGTGGACGCGTCGGGCAAGCACGAGTCCTTCGGTGAGGCTGATTTCTGCTGTTATTTTCGTGTAATTACTACTCTAATCAATTGTTTGTATTTCGGTCAACGTGTATTTATACCAGGTGCTGGACAGAGTGGTTTTATCAGGGCTGATAACGATCATTAGTAAAAACGGAGAGCGATAATCGATATTCTGAATCGATCTGCTTTTGCACTCAAAATTTAAATCTTCGAGTGGAAATTCAGAATATCCAGTGGTGGAATGTAACTAAGTACAATTTCCTTAAGTGCAATTTTGATGCACTTGTGCTTTACTTGAGTATTTTCAGCTACTGCATACTTTTATACTACATTTATTCGGTAACTATAGTTACTGCGTACTGGTTCTCAATCGTTTATCAATTGACAGAGTTATAGATGAACCACTGATGCAGCCTGTGAGAACCTCCTCCTCCTCTTCATCGTTACTGACGTGGTAAACATGATATGCACACGTATTTGCAATTTCTCCACAGGTGATCATCGACCATGTCCCAGTCCTGCCCTCCGATTCTCTCTGTGCACCCCACCCGGGGTCTGGTTGATGAGACGTTCAAGGTGGTGGTGGAGAATCTGCCGCCAGGAAGACCAGTAACACTTCACTCCCTCCACCAGTCTGAGGATAAGGACTACTGGGAGGCCTACGGACACTACATCAGCGACCACAGAGGAATGGTGTCTGGTTGGTTTTCTTCCTTTTGTGTTACGCCCTCGTCAAAGAGGCTTTTAAACCAAAATCTTCAAGGATTCAAGGATTCAAGGAGCTTTATTGTCATTTCACGCATGTAGAAACATGAGGTGGAACGAAATTAGTTTCCCCGGTCCTGGTATAAGCCCAATTACCTAACGAATACCTAATGCAAATAAATATAAACAACACTATATAAATATATAAAAAGCAATCAGAATAAAAGATATAAACATCAGAATAAAGCTATCTAAATCTTAAAGTGTGTTGATACTAGAACTATTCCATGACCTGAGAGGTGTTTTCTGTCGGACCTTGACCTTACAAACCCTGACCTTGTAAATTTTCCTGTGGTTGACATTTTTGCTGCATTTGCAGTTGCAGAGGATTTCAGTTTTGGGGGAACGTACACTGGAAAAGAAGCTATGGGTTTGTTGTGGAGTATGCGTCCTGTCCCAGGCAGCCGCAAATTCCTCAGGTATTCCTCTCAGTCTCTGTGAAGCTGCAGATGAGCTTTAGAGGATGAGGGCTGAAAATCATGCGCAATGTTTGTTTCAATAAGAATGTTCATATTCTTATCAGAAATATCAGAAAATAGGGGCAAATGCCTGTTACAGACAGGATTATCTGCCTCGCAGCATGGCGATGTCATTCCTACTGATTCATTCCAGCTGATTTTCTGTTTTGACAATCAAAACTGTGTTGTTGCACATTGAAGTTTTTAATTTTTAATTTTCAAGTGCTTGTCAATCAGTAAACCACAGCTTGCTGCTTCAGTGCACAGAAATGTGGGAACCCCTGAGAGCTCTGTGGCGTTCAGTGCTCTATTTTTTGTTTTTTATTTTTGCCCGTCAGGTTGAGAAAGATGAACGCCTGCAGCCCCGTGCTGGTCGACATCTCGGTCTACAACGGTCATGTCACCGAGGGCTTCAGGGAGCAGGTTCCCCTGGCCTCGGCGCTCATAGAGAGATGGTACATCGCTCCAGGGGTTAAGAGGATCAGCATCAGAGAGAAAGGAGTGCGAGGGACCCTCTTTATACCTCCAGGTGCACCTGCATCACCTGAACAACACATTTCCTCCTCTTAGCTTACTTTTTTGTGATCTTTAGGCTTAGATATCCTCTGACCAATTATTTTTTGTCTAACTTCGGTATGAGAAATGATTGCTGTCTATATCCTTAGGTCCAGGACCTTTCCCTGGGCTGTTGGATATGTGGGGAGGCGGTGGAGGGCTGGTGGAGTTTCGTTCCTCCTTGCTGGCATCCCATGGTTATGTGTCTTTTGCGCTGGAGTATATATCCCATGGTGAGACGGAGTCAGCAGATCCAGGCTTCAGCTATTTTGAGGTTTGTGTTGTGTCATCACCTCCTGTGTGAGGGTATCATGTGTTTTATTGTTCCTGTATGAAACTGTTTGTGGGCACAGGGGCTCTCTGAGTTAATCATCTCACGATCCGCACTGTCAATTATTTGAGAATTTACTAACCGTTACAATTATTTATCAAGCAAAAAAGACATTTTCAGTTTCTCAGCTGTAAGGATTTAATGTCTGTTCTCATTTTGTCTTGGGATTTTCAATTTACTGAGATTTCATAGACAATTTGATTAATCCAGAAATTGGCAGACTGATGAATAAGGAAAATAAATTATTAGTTGCAATCCTAACTTGAAAAGCTCACCGTGTCTGTTTTCCAACATCTGAGTTACTCAGTAAGAACTAATTAGAAATTTTCAAACATCTTTTACAACATGAACCTGACAGAGTTTGATGTGTGGATTTACAGAACTTGCAGATGCAAGCACATTGTTTTTCTTAATGCATTTTCTTAATTTCTTAATTTTTCTGCTTCTGCACAGACAGCATTTAACATTCTCAAAGACCATCCGCAAGCGATCCCAGACAGAATTGGAATTTTTGGACTTTGCCTTGGCTCCATTGTGACCACATATTTGGCAGCCGAGAGCAGCATTGTCAAGGTAGGTAACGAGTTAACTAACAGTAAAAAAACAGGCTTTTTCTCTCGTCTTGGATATGTGGATGTTGGACTGCATGTCATGGCGGCATATTTTAAGATCTCCATTCCTTTTGCTGACTAACACATTGATACCAGAGGAGAAATGAGTGACAGAGATCCGGTATCTCATGGTAGTGTTGTTTTCCAGCCTCTCTGTTGTGTTTGTGTCAGCGGCTGCCACATATATCCGCGTGGGGAGACCTTAAGTGGACTCAGCGTGTTGTTCATGTAGGTATTCTGCTTTGACAAGAAGCGTCAGTACGTCATGCAAAGTTTCACAGTTGGACTGACGGGAACACTTATTTGCAATGGCAGGAATGATGAACTGATCCGTGTGGATGAGAACAACTGTGAGATATGGCGAGATATGACTCTAGCAGCTATGAATGACCCCCAAAATAAAGTGGATGTAAGTACATGTTGCACTAATAATACACAAGGATTACACTGTGTATACTCTTTTATTACTGTATCGCTGTTTTTACGGATGATTGTCCTACCAAGCTAAACCAATCGTATCGGTTTATTCGGACAAAAAGAAAATTTGTTCCTCTTTTCTTATTCTCTGTGAGGTGGGGAAAATTAACTGTCCAATGTTGATGGTCAACGGCCATGATGACCAGAACGTGCCTACAGTGGAGTGTGCTGAAGAGGTGAGCAGGAACACACACACACACACACACACACACACACACACACAGCTAACCGTTTGCACTCATAAATTGGAAGCAAAGCAGCATGCAAAGTGAAGAACATAATATTTATCATACTTACTTATTTGTTTGATTAATTGATTGTTTTGTCTGCAGCATGTTGGAAAACTGGTGACATATTCAAAAATCTTTTTCTCCAACTAGCAGTTTAAAACCCAAACGTACTAACTTTACAGCCACATGTGATAAAGAAAAGCAGCAAATGCTCATATTTGAGATGCTATTTGGTATCTTTTACTTTAAAAATACAGACGATAAGAAATACGATCGAATGCCCTTTTCCACTCGTTCATGATTCAGTTAACTGTTTAGAGAAGCGAAAAATAATCGACTTGCATCTGGTTTCAAATGTCCACTTACGACCATAGACATAATGTCAGTCTGTGCTCTTCTGATTTGACCTTTGCCCCTCAGATTGCCCAGGTGATGAAGGCAGTGGGGAAGGAGCACCTGCTGACCATAGTGCAGTACCCCGATACTGGACATCTGATTGAGCCGCCCTTCTCACCTCACTTCAGGGCTACGAATTTTATAGGTTTCACAAAAAAGAAAGGTGCGATCTTCTCATATAGGGTTACACAGGCCTTATTTATTTGTTTGTTTGTTTATTTTGGTCAGTTTAGTGAGTTGGATGTATTTATCCATATAAACATTAATGTTATCTATCTGACCTCAACAGTCCATGTGTGAAAGTGGAGTGATGTGATGCAGAATCTTAATTAAAGTATAAATATTGTGTGTTTCAGTGGCACTGCTGTGGGGAGGACAAACCAAACCCCATTCAGACGCTCAGGAAGACTCCTGGAGGAAGATCTTAGCTTTTCTACAGCACCATCTGTACTCCAGCTCAATTCCTAAGGCCAAGATCTGAATGATGGCAGAAGCACAAATCACTGCTAGACAGCACAGTGTTGCGTTAACCACCTAAACATTAACACATGGTACTGTGACCTTACTGAACTGACCAGGAGCCTGTTGTCGAACAAACTGAAGAACACAAAATGTTAGCCAGCTGTCATAGCTAGCTAACATAACATATAATGTTAGCTAGTTAACAAATCTTAGCCATTCAGCAAAGGCCGTCAAAAACACTGATGTAATGTTTGTGACTCCCTAACTTTGAACTGTGATGCCACATTAGCCTCATGGTAGCCACACAGACCTGCAAGATGTGCACCAGATCCACCTTACACTTGTGAGCATTCATTTAGAGCTCAGGTGTTATTGAAAGAAAGTATTGGTAAAGCTATTTAAAGCTGATCAGCTGTATTGTTTTGTCAGTATACATAGTGGATGTTGGATTTGCTGTGTTACTCATATGTTAGACAGCAGAGTCTGACTGTGTTATTTAGCCTGCAAGCTTCATTAATTTTGATTAATTAACATGCGTGACTCTTCTTTAATCAACTGTTTTTCAGAATCAGATTTTATATATAAAATAATTAGAATATAATTTCAGTTAAATCAAAATGTAATTTGTGACCAACATTTTCTCTGCCATATAACACTTGCTGGGTAATAAGTTTGGTGAAACCTTAATTTGTGTAAAACACCAGCCACACTAATGACTTGCTGCCTGCCTCTGCTGTACTGTGTTTACTGCTAAAGTGAACAAGGTTAACACTACATCTCTTTAACATCAGCCTGTTACCTTTAAGCTTACAGCGTGATTGTGTGTTCAGTACAGTCTCACAGAGCATGGCCGTAGGACTTTGCATTTGGTTTCTCCTTGGCATCAGAATTAAAGCAACACGGGTTAGAATTGGTTATATTTACACAAGCAGAATCCCCTCATTTGTAAGCTGAACACGCATGAAACCTGGATATGATTTCTTTCATCTACATTTACCATCTCTGTATCTCATGAACTTACACAGAATTCTATTGTTTAACAATAAAAAATGCACATGGTAGAAAGCAGTGCAATTATTTCTGCCGGGTTGATTTGTTTAATCTTAATTAGCAGCAGTTTACCGCTCAGTTCATTCAAGGCAGCAGATTCAGTAGTTCACAGCTCAAAGCACAAAAGTGGAGGCACACACTGTCCAAAGTCCTTTCATCAGACACAAGTACATGTGTTTGTGTGCGATCATCTGTGCAGACTCAGGATCTGCTCGACCAACCGAAGAGTCGGCTGGCTGATCGGGTAGTGGGGTGGCAGCTTCTCCTCGGCACAAGACAGATTCACAAAGTACCTGCAGGGAAGAAACCTTAAGAAATCTTAACACAGACGCCTCAACCTAATCCTCAGTTCACGAGGATTCCTCTCCTTTTCCAATCAGAAAAGAGCACCAGCACAAACCTGAACTCCTCGCTGAAGTGCGACCGGAGGTGCTGTGCCAGCTGGTTGTTGCACCGCAAGCAAGCCAGCAGGAGGCGACAGCGCTGGAACAGCAGAACAGACTGAATGGGACTCAGGATGGACTCCTGCAGGTCTGACAAAACCAGCACCACCTGCTGTGCCTGGTAACCAATGAAGGACGTCTGCAGGGAGAAAGTGCTGCATTTCACTTTAAACTAAACAATACCCAACTCTTTTTACAAGCTCGGAAACAATAAAGACTCAAGACTTATCAGCTTTAAGTGCTGCCCCCGTGTCTGTGGTGAATGTGCCAACAGATGCATATGCAGTGTTGATGAAATATGTGTGTTCATCTTTTCTAATGTTATTCCTTCAACCCTGCTTCAACCCTGTTACCGATCCTCAGGGACGTCTCTACTGAACGGATCTACAGTGAGAAAGTTTACCAGGTGAGGATGAGGCTGCAGGACTCGGAGGATCCAGCCAACAGACAGGACGTTTTCTGCAGAGGAACATCTGCTGGCCTAAAACACAGGAAAGTTTCAATAAGGTGCGACGTCCAAAATGTTCAGATTTCCCCATCATCATCACATTTATGAGTTGATGTAGAGACACATACTGGATATGAACTGGCCAAACCGTTTTGTCACAACTCACCTCGTGACCTAAAAGCAGCAGCTCGAAGAGCAGAGAGCAGGCAGCGTCCAGATACTCAGTCAGTAAGGCCTGGAGCTGACAGAGGCAGAGAAGGACAGCTCTAACATTAAACACAACAGTTTTTTTTAAAAAATAATATTAATGTGAGTGGAGAGCCGCTCACATCAACGTCAGGAAGAGATCCTTGGTTTTGTAGCTCTGGATCACATATCAAGGCAAGCAGCATTCTGGAGGCCAGGGTACCTCTGCAGGCAGAGGAAAGAATCACATTTAAAGGCTGTTTGAGTATTTAAAAACACACAAACACAGGACAGGTGGGATGCTTACTTTTCGGCAGAGAGCAGGCTGAGTCTGGCTGGCTCGACCTCCGTCTCTCTGAACATGAGAGCGAGAGTCTGGACGATCAAAGTGCTCAGTCTGAACACAAGGAATGAGCTGGTGTTAGTGTCAGAGCTTTCTTAAAAACACACACACACACACACACACACACTGAAGCTCACAGTAGCTGATCTGCCGTGTAGACGCCGCTGAGGCTCTGACAGCCGTGGAGAGATTCCTCCAGAGTCTGAACCAGGAAGACACACACCTCTTTGGACTGAAAGACACAAAACAACAGAGGACGTCTTCACCCAACTGCAACCAGACAAAAACTGTACTCGAGTCTGTTCTGCCTGTAGTCTGCATGTGTCTTTGTGAGGACTTCATCTGGTATTCACAAAAGTACATTTACTCAGGTAGTTACTTGTACTGCAACGTTCTACTCCCAATCCCCTACATGTCAGAGTAAGTAATGTATTATTTTTTTATTCCACTACAGTTACTTTAATGAAGAAGATCTGACAGATTAAACAACCAAACTGTACAGAATTGAAGAGTTGAAAAAGACTTGTGCCCTTAGTGCCTACTTTTACTGTTACTGGGTGATAAAAATTAAATGAGCTTACATGGGCATGACTCATTTTCATCTATAAAACGGTTCGATAATGTAAAGCAGCGTCCTCACCCTCCAGAAGAGCCTGCACAGAGCGACGTTACGGTGAGCTGCGGTTCTCAGCTCCTGCAGCAGCAGGTACAGACTCTCCACATTGATCCCCTCCTGCAGGAGCTCAGAGCTCAGCTGAGCAAACAGGTGAGCCGTCCGCTCCCAGCTGCATACACACACGCACACACACACACACACACACACACACACACACACACACACACAACACACAGCAGGTCAGCTCCCTCTGTTAAAGTCTTGTACTGTCTTTCAACAGAGTTTTGTTACCTGATGGCAGGAAGTCGCTTTCCAGGAGCGGAGTCAGGCGGAGCTCTGCACCTCCTTCTGTAGAGTGGGTCTAACAACATAGTGGACCTCTGAACACACACAAACACCAGATCTTAATAACTACATACAAGGACAGTGGAGTCCTATCCATAAACAAACTGCAGGAGGCACATGCTTCCTGGGACTGAATTATGCCGCATGCATCCCTCGTGTGTCTCTTTATAATCACTCACAATCACGAAGCTGTTCCACAAGCTCTGTAGATGGAAGTAAAGTCTGGAAGTACGCGAGACGACGTAGAGATGCAGCTCAGCCTCCCTCTCCTCTCCGCTGTCCGCACAGTCTCTTCTCAACAGACGAGACAGAACTGAGCCGATCCTCCGCGGCACCTGGAACATCACATCAACACACAAAGTCAGTTCAGTGTTTCCTGTGTACTGCATCGTTGTATTTTCCTCGTGTACAGTGATAATAAAGCGTTAACATGAACACTGGTTGTCCTGTTACATGAACTCATCTGGTCCTTAGACGTACCTGCCCATGCTCAGGGAGGTGCGGCCTTTCATTCGAGGGAGACAGTGGGGCGGTGGGGGAGCTGGTGGAGGAATAGGCGGGAGGCTGGGTGGGAGGCTGAGCGACTCGCGGGAGGCCAAGAGTCTCCGGGTTTGGACAGGAGGCCGAACGCGTGGGGGCTAACATGCGAACGTCCCCTGTCCCCCTTTCACTGTGGTACCTCAAGAAAGAGGAGAATTGGGAGGAGGGAGGAATGGAGGAGATTAAATTCTACTGTACTCTACTGTATTGAGCATCAAAGCCAAGTGTGGACTTCAACAGACAACAGGCTGCTCAGTAATTTCAACAAGATTGCTGTATAGGCTGCTTTCCTGTCCCCAATGAACGATCATTACGTCTTTGAATGTGCGTGTGTTTAATGACTTCCCAGGAGGTGAACTTCACTTGAGCAGCGAGACAGTTAAGCATGAGCCAGCGTTTACATCACACACACATACACACACACACACACACTCACACACACACACACACACACTCATACACACCAGCTTTATGGCCCTGCAGCATTTCCTGTAACCGAGCAACAATCCAGTGTTCGATGACAGTACATCTGTTCACACTTCTTCTCATCTCTTCACGACAAACGATTTACTGATGGGCACACACCTGAGATTTACAGTGGGGGAACATGATCCCGCCAGACACAACCGAATAAAAGACAAGACAAGAAAAAATCAAAAACATACATAAAACATGAATTTTTCCCTCCTCAGTGAACAATGAAAATGAGCATCAGGTAAACTGAGGTGAAACATGCCTCTCTTTATTAAATAAGTCATGAGTTACCTGAGACATTACTCAGGACTCATTATAAAGCCGGGCAGAGTGAGCCAGCTTTCACTTCACGCATTATTCAGTTGTTTCCAGACTGAAAGTGGAAGACAATATTTAGCTTTTAGCCAAATGCTTTTGCCTTTCAGTGAGGACACATATACGTTAAACGCAGGTATGTGCACTTGTAAGCATCTTCCTCCCTCTTTCTTGTAGCCCTGCAGACAACAACAGCCGTAAAGGTTTTATAGCTTAAAGGGTTTGTCCGTCTCCGTGACTCCCAGACAGAATTCCTACAGCACACTTTGGACAGACCAGAGGGAGAAAATGCAAAATTAAGACACATAAACGTCCATTAAAAAGTGTTTTTTTTTTTTTTAACACAAGCTCAGATTGTTACTCTAAGAGTCTGACAACATTACAGAAAGGATCCCTATGGTGACAGAGTTTTCGTTTAGTATCGCTCTGAAATCTCCCGAGAGGTTAGACACAGGAACTGCCAAAGCTGAACTCTTCTGGAGGTGTGACATTGCTTTAAGAAGCTTTAAGAAGTAAAACTCAAGCTCGATCGCTAAAAACATCTGTGAAGTCATACACTGTAAACACAATATGTTGATAGCTGTGGCTGAATGTACAGCAGAGCGTCAGATATTAAACTTTGGTCTAATGACCGTTCCAATTCCACTCTTACATGTACATGTTCGAAATAAGATAACAAAACACTACAGCTGCCTTTGTGTACAAAGAAGCTATATGCACTTTTTTGCAGCTATATGCAGTCTGCAGGAAGTATGCGGTGCTAAAATTTAATAAATAAAATCTAGACTTTTGGCCGAGGATGCCTTTAAGACAGTTAGAAGCGACCACAGCCAGACTCAGCTTCCACACATAGATATCATGTGGCAAACCAGACACCTGTGTGTGTGTGTGTGTGTGTGTACAATGCTCACCTCTGTGCAGGATATCCTGTTGGGGAAATAAAGACACAGGATGGTTAAAGTTACAGTTAAAGGTATCAGGGGAAATAAACCGAGCTTCACTTGCTGTGGGTCGTCTCAGATTTTCATTAAATAAATAGCCCAGAGTCGAAGTAGCTGATGTTTTAACCTCACTCAGTGCTTACATGACTGTCACTTCAGCCTTTCTCAGTGCACACACTTTTGCTATCATCTCTTACACTTTTAACTAACGTGCTTATTGGTCAAATGACATTTCAGCCTGCTTTCAGCTCCTTTTAACTTTATGTTCCACTTTTTTTTTTATTTTACAACTTTTACCATCTTTAAAGCTGGCAAAAACTCGCCTTTACCTTCTAAGGTGCGTTTTATTGTTGGGCAGTGGCTGGTTCTCCGAGTAGAGGAGGCTGCAGGAGGAAGTCCCTTATCTCTCCTCAGCCAATCACGCGGCCTTCTAGCAGGCTTTTCAGTGACGTAGGTGATTCGTATGTGCTGGCAGAGTTCCCTGTCCTTCCCACGGAGGAAATCTGGGAGGTCATTAACCTGCAGACAAAACAAAGATCTGTTTATTAGCTTTTTGGACTGATGGTTTCCACTTCAGTTTCACTGACTTTGAAGATCTCTGATTGATGTCCAACAGACTGGCATCAGCCTACACAGAATATCTACAGGATGTATTAGTGCCGAAGCAATTACTTAAATAAGAAGCGAGTTAAATAAACAAAAGCTATTTAAAGTATTTATTAGTTGCAGCTTTAATAGGTATCACGCAAAAAAAAAAGCTTTTGGAAAATTTGATGCTCTTCTCCATTTTGAGGGGGTTTAAGAGTACTGAAGTGGACAACGCTGTAGACTAAAGGAGCTTTAATCCAGAATAATCCAGGTTTGTATTACAGCATTTCAACCCTGCCTGGAAGAAAACTCCACTTACTCCTCACTAAGGCCACAGTGGGGGCAACACCTTTCAACGCAGGCCATAATCTGATGCTGTTATGCAGACAGGATTAACTCTCTGAGGAAGAGGTTAAACCTTTGACCTCTGATTTACATGACATAACAAGATGATAAACAGTGATTAAAGGGTGCACACAAAGCTTCTTGTCTGGATACCGCATGTTATACAGGGTCATATTATGCAGCACTGAGCTTGAATCTATTTTAGACCATCGATAGACTAGACCGGGCCATTCACTTGTGAGTGTAATCTCAGGAAAATCGTTTCCTAAATCAGATGATGTCTTTACTGGATGTTACTGAAAACAAAGCGTCATATACTCTGGACAAATGATAGGTGATCTAAAGGCACATCGCCGAAACAGTTGTCAGATGCTTAGACTTCCTGTCACTTTAGATATTGAACAGGCAAAAGAAAAAAATATTGAAAGGGAGGTCAATTTATTACTGCCATCAGTGGCCCAGATGACTGTAAGTACAGCTGAAACGTATCAGCTGGTCAGCAGAAAACTGCAACAGTTTTGCTTAAGTTTCTTTGTTTTATAGTGTTTATGTTGTCCCACAAACTGGGACATCACCCTGGACCACGGGAGCCCATGATGGGGAACTTCCACCCTTTTCTGACTTGTTTTTGGACTAAGCAATTAATACAAAAGATGACAGACTTAACCTTAATGAAAACAATCACTTGTGCCACCCTCAACAATTAATTGATTCATCTACAAAATAAGCAGCAAATGAATCAATACTGAAAACGATCATTAGTCACAACCCTGAACATACACAGCACGTCAATACATATCATTTACATCGATAGCGGCCGACTTTAAGTTAAAAAGGTGTATAACTTATAAGGATAACTTTCTACTAGCCAAGAGCTTTTCGAGGGTCGCCAACTAGCCAGTCTGAGCTAATTTAAGGTTAGCCAGGTAGTTGTAACTCCATCTGAGTTTGGTTGCTTTATAAAATTAGCTGATAAAGTAATTAGCAACAGGCAAGTTAGCAGGTTTACCAGCCAAAATATCCACATATTTTGAAAAATTAGCCAGCTAGCAATTCGCCCATCTTTGGCGGCAAGCATATGTGTACAAATAGAAACCAAATACAAAGATGTCCCATATTCACACCCACAGAGGAATTTAATTTTAAAATCTTCAAACGTGTTGCATATCCTTCAAATGAGGTGTTTAAGCAAATCACTGCACAGGAGATACTGAGCCAGGTATTTGAATCCAGCCATGGCTGACGGTAATAAAGACACAGTAGAGGTGTGAGGTGAATCCCCTAAGTGCCATGTGTAAAGGGTTTAACAGGGATCAAACAGCAGGATACCGTTAACACGCACACAGGTGGACGCACAGGTGATTTAATTAGCTGCAGCCACAGTCGCAACTAAACGTTCGTCATCTATTGAATAAGACAAACAGTAAGAAAAAGATTCTCTGCTGAAATGAGAGGCTGAAACTAGAGAATGTTTGCACTTGAAAAAATAGAAAAATTGACCAATACTCAAAACAGTTACTGGTAATGACTTGATTAAACGCTTAGTTGATCTTAGAAACTATTCAAGTGAGCCTACTAACTTATTTTATGTGTGAATTTGACATCTTTAGCTCTGGAAATTGTAATCGACATTTTTCAATATTTTTGATAGGCTCTCTTAAGATTCAAATGATTCATCCCATAATCACCAAAACAATTAATCAGATTAATCAAGAAATAAAACATGGAGCCGATCATTTCTGTGCATAATCACACTCTTTAACTGTAAAGTGGAAAACTCACCAGCTCGATGTCCCGCACGTGCCTGAAGCACAGAGCTGCAGTGAGCGTGCGCGGAGGATACTCGGTCAGGTACACGCGCTCATCGCTCAGCACTACGTGCATGTATGCCTTGCTGATAGTCTCCGATATCACCACGCAGGACTCGTAGGCTCGGATCCGCTCATACACCGTGCGCTCCATGCTCCGCTTCAGGAAGGTTTCCAGCTTGGCGTTTCGGCGGTACAGAAGGGGACCGGATGCGTTGAGGGTCATGACGGTACCGGCGGAGTTTGGGACGTCAACCTCCTTCACTTTGGTGTGAGGCAGGTGATCCTTTGTGGCTTTCCATCCCTGAAGTTTGTACTTCGTGTCGATTAAACAAAGAAAGGAAAAAAAAAACTACCTGGTGTTGACTGTACCCGTCCCGTCCCGGTGCCACACTGAGAAGGTAAACCGCCGCTGTCTCGTTCCATCAGTGCACACAGCTCTCTGATTGGTCCGCGCACTGAGGAGGAACGCAGATGATTGGCTGGAAGATAATTGGATATTTATAGTTTAAAGGCAGCTCGGTTTAAACAAGAATACTACCAAGAACACATGGATCCAGGATTTTATGCCAAGATCATGGACCCAAGCCCAAGAAAATGTGGAGTCGTCATCAAAATGTTCCTTGTTAATTTGTTAGTCTGAATGACTCTCAGCTGATTTTTTTTTTTCAAATTTAAAATGAATTCCTTTGTGATTTGACATCAGAAGTATCAGTTCTGCTTGGAAATTAAATTGACTCGTATATTTACGAATGGGTCAAAAATGTTCTCTGCCACAGTTGAAACAAACAAGAGTGTTCTGTTAATTCTAAAATTCAATGTTGTGTGTGTGTGAGAGAGCCCTACATATGCGGTTGTTTTGATAATAAAAAAGCATTTGCTTTTGCATATTATTTGCGTTGCAACCTCTCCTCAAATTTATGCAATTGGAAGAGAGCTTTTAGGAAAAATACTGTGGGCTAAAATCAACGTTGTTGCAGCTTCCGGAGTGTACCACTAGAGGGCGCCATCTTACAGATTAGGGTGTTTACAAACCCACACACCACCAAGAAGTAAATTAACTTCAGAGGGTCACTCATCCATAAGACGAACACTGAATGATTAAACGAATAAATCACTGTGTTACTATGAGACATTGCGAGTTGATGCAAACCCGGAAAAATGTTGGAAATGTGATGTGGTGTCCTTCATCCTCCTTCTCTGCCTCATCTTCCTCTCTGTGACCCTTCACACACACACACACACAGAGGCGGTAGCTGCAGCTTTGAAGGGGAGCTTTGTAAATGGGTGCAGAGATGAACGCCGAGTTGTTTCGGGCACCAAAACACACACACACACACACACACACACACACACACACACACACACACACACACACATACACACACTATGAGGGAGATGAAGGCAGTGTTGTTTAACGGAGGAACACACTCAGTCTTTCATGCGGCTCAGTAAGAAGACTGAGACGCTACAAGCACACAAACTCAACGCCAACTTATCTGAGTTTGTGGGTTGTTGTTAATCTATTTTAAAAAACCTGCTAAATTCAGCCTTATACACACATAAGGAAAGCCATCCTGTTCTAAAACAGCTTTTTGTACAGAGTCAGTCAAATGCAAAGCTTTAAACAGGACTGTCTGAGGATGAAAAAGGGAAGGAATAACGAAAAGTAAAAAGAGAGAAGAGATCACAATCTTAACGTTCACTACAGACATTTACTTCTGTATCATAAATCTACTATCTGAGCTCAAATATTCTTTGTGTTCTATTCCTCAGCGGAAACAGTTGTTCAGCTGTAAATAAATAAAATGTTATTGAAAAAAAAATCCAATATTAATCATTTTATAGCCACATGTTGCAGGTATCTAAATGTGTGTTTGAAGGCATCACCATCACAGTGTAGAAATACTTCTGCTTCAAGTCCTGCACTGAGAATATTATTCAAGTAAAATAAAATAAAAACTATGTGCATCAAAATATACTTCAAGCACCACAAGTAAAAGTAGTCATTGGCACGTTTCACGTTAATGTATATATTATATTACTGTATTGTATTTCATGATACATTAATTCATCCCTTACCTGCAGCTGTAAAGGTGGACCTAATTCATACACTGATAACTTTTAAACTCATCAAATAAACTGTGTGGGGTAAAAATAACTTATTTTATAAAGTATAGCATGGCATACTAAACTAAAGTACAATCACCTTTAAATTACATGAAAGCACAATACTTGAGTAAATAATTAAACAGAGTGAATTAAGTACTCTGGAAAACTCCTTAGCTGGTTTATAGTGCAGTATAGGCAGTACAGGAAGTATAATTTTAGTACTGATTTAAAATCAGTCAGCGTCATCTGCCTCAGACTAACGAAAGCACAGAGACTTTAGGATGTTTTTACTGTAGTTAAAGCTGTCTGTGTTTAGAGTGACTTCACTCCCATGGCTGTTGTTCTGATCAGCTGCGTCGCACTGTACTGCTTCATCATCATCCTCATCATCGTCAGTGTGTGTGTTTGTGTGCAGCTCCAAACAAAAGTCGTGGGCTGACCGGTCACATTGTCGCCTTTGTTCTGCAGAAGAAGGAAAACAGTCAGATTTCCACCAGACACACACACACACACACACACACACAGAGAGAGAGAGAGAGAGAGAGAGAGAGAGAGAGAGAGAAAAGAGAAAATAAAGCTACACACACACACACACACACACACACACACACACACAGGGTGTGGTAATGATGTTCCAAGTCTAAAAAATGTGACCATGTCTATATTGTCAAATTTATGCATTTGGTGCTTTTTGCCTTAATCGACTTGTCATCAGGCCGGAGAAGCCTCTGAAAGCTGATCCAATATTCAGCCTAATGTAGTCACTGTTCTCCCCTTCTCGGAATTATTTTTCCGCTTTTATTGTTCATTCATATCCATTTCTCCTTGTGCATGATTTGTCGATTTGGTCTGAACATCCATTCTTAAACTAAACCTTTATCGTTTTCATTAACTCCAGCACACCGTTTTGCTTAGCCTACATCTCTTTTATCAGCATGATTAGTGTTTTTATCTAATAATAATATTTGGTGTGTTGGTTCCATTCATATTAAAATAAACTTTTCTTTTAATCAGATTTAATTAAATTTTTACATTTCATTCGGTGAATTTAGCTACTTTCTTTCTTTCCTTCATCTGCTTCTCTTTTGTGTCACAATTTGGACATTTTTCCTCATCAAAGGACGTGTTCTTATAGCTGCAAGAAGAACAAAAGAAGCGAGGAGGAGCAAGAAAGAAAGAAAGACAGAAATCCCTCTATCTCTGTCTCTTCTTGTGGGTGTTCGGCAGTTGATCGTCTCTGTTTCCTCCCAGCAGATCAGGCGCGCGGAGACACAGAGGAGCATCTGTTGAGCGCGCGCTCTGACAGCCAGAGACTGACGGAGCTGCTCGAGCCGAGCCGAGCCGAGCCGAGCGCCACACGAGCACGTAAAAAGTCTGCAACGGCGAAGAGATAAGCAGATATTTCGGAGCTTTAACTAAAACGCAGCAGGGATGACGGCTCTAAGCAGCTGGGAGCTGTGCGTCAAGTACGCCCTCTTCATCTTTAACTTCGTCTTCTGGGTGAGTCACAAAATTCAAAATAATAAATGATAAATAACGTTATTGTAATAAAAGGCGGGAAGGTTGCTGTCACTTTTTTAAAAACCATTTGTTATTGTGTGCATGTTCTTACAAAAGCCCAAAATGTGAATCATTATGATAATGACCATTTATGTGATTTTTAAATACTGGGTTTTCAAGCACGTTTGTTGAGACTTTTTATGCGCATGTGCAGTAAGTCTGGCGGCGTTTAAGTTGAACTTCGTTTACAGTCTAGACTTATTTATTTATTTATTTATTTATTTATTTTTAGAATTGATCTAAAATCTCTAAATCGGACTGAACCGTTTTTTGACACGAAAACAGGCACAACATTTTCACAGTAATCTACAATAGAGAGAGTTAAAATGCCCAATGACAAGGAAAAGAAATGGAATTTTACTTGGCGAGAGGTTTATGGGCTGTTGTGTCATCACTTCTAAAGAAAAACGTAACCAACTAATCTCTGAGTTTAGATAACAGCCTAATCACCCTGTAACGAGGAATATCCTGTGTCCAGAGTGAAAACGTGCTTTTGTTTGTTTAGTTCAGGGCTGAGTAAAAGATCCGTTCATGGGCAGTACTGCTTACACCTGCTTGGGCTTTTGTGAACGTTCTGTCGGGGCTCAACGGTAGTTTCGACAAAAAATGCTGATAAATTCCAGCAGATGGCGTGATGGAGTCAAACCTGTCATGACAGGGTAGGTAAGTTGTGTAATCAGTGTTTCTTCACTCTGCCCTTCTTTTTCTGGTGTTTTGCTGCTTTTTCTTATCCCCTCCTCTCCCCCGTCCTTCTCTTTCGTCTCCAGCTCATCTTCCTCCTCTCGTTTTTCCTCCTCCTGTGTCTTCTTCCCTGTCCAACAACATCCTGTCCACTTTTCTCCTCCAGTTCCTGATTTTTCAAGAATTTTTGACAGAAAGCTCGAGTCTTGAGATGCACAGACAATCTCGACAAACAAATTAGTTCAGAGTGAGAGAGAGACGAGGGAGACGAGGGAGGCTTTAGCAGCCTGGAAACAAAGCTGGTGTTGTTGGTTTCATTGGGTGTGTTGGGAGAGGAGGGCAGCTCGAGTTACCTCACCAAACAACAATGAGCCCCCCCCCCCCCACACACACACACACACACACACACAGTCTCAGGAGGTGTGTGTGTGTGCACCTGTGAGGCCTTCATTTCCCTTCATGCACCTTATTTGCTTTGAATGATTCAGAAGCAAGTAGTCCATGCGTCGTTATTCCTTCGCTAATCCGTGTTTTCTCTGCCTTTGTCCCTGTCAGTATGTCAGTATCTCTTTCTCACAGACTTCCCAGACGCTTAGTCATCAATTTAGATAACCGATTTGTTAATGGCATCTGTCAGGAAAAAATTTGAGTTATTCACTGTTTTCTGACTCTAAACCTGTGATTATTTGTTGCTTAACTCTGTTTTTGAGTGATTGGAGGCCCCCAGTGTGACGTGTAAAACCTCAGCAGCTGCCAAAGTGCCGCAGTTTAAAAATTAATTTCTGTTATGAGCAGCCAGAGGAAATAAAACAAGGATTACCAGGAATCAGAAAAATACTTAACATCAGGTCAATAATCATCTAATCCCGCCTTAGATTTAGAAGAGAGATGAAATCTAACATTTTCTTTCAATTAAAAAAAAAACACGCGCAGGACTTTTAGAAGGACCAGTGATGTCAACCAGTACAATTTCAGAGTTCTGTAGTTTGCCATAATAAAAATCTACATTGTAATGTTTTCTGCACTGGGAAAGCAGTTTATCTCCTGAGAAATGTCTTCATGTGTTTAATTCACATATCTAGAAAGCAGAACTCCAATCACAAACTGCTGAGCTGATGCATATATTCAGTTAATTTCCTCATTTTAATCTCCAGGATCAGAGTGATGCGTGCTTGTTAATTGTTTCCACCTGGTCTGATTTCCACCTCATGGTCTGAAATCCACACCTCCACTGCCTTCCTCCTCCCCCACGCCCCACCCCTGACTTGCTAAGAATACCCAGGTGAGCCGTCCAGGGGTGTGGTTCACAGAAAAATCCTTCAGCTATACCTCCCCTCTTACCGCTCTGTCCTCGTTTTCTTTTTCCCACGCTGATAAAGGAGAAGAAGGTTTGACCCTTGAAACAGAAAACACTCACTTTTGGATTTTTCTTCTTTACAAATCAACTGAATCTTGGAGCCATGGGGGGACTGCAGTGCATCAAATACCTGGTGTTTGTGTTCAACTTTCTCTTCTGGGTATGTAGTGTCACTTACACAGTGTTAGCTGTGGTTGATACTTGACACTCTGGGTCAGACAGAGCTGGCAGGGTTTTTTTGTGAATGTTAAAGAAGGTTGTTTTAAAATCTTTCAGGTTTAGTTTGTTTTGTGTTGCTTGATAGAGGCGACAGACTGGAAGCTGCTTTTTGTTTTTTGGGAAAGGTTTTAGGCTCAGTTTGAGGTGGTGACAAAATGGCCCCTGATTTGAGGTTCCCTCAAAATGTGTCCTTTGAGTGAAAACTAGAAATTGGACAAGTAAATTCACCTGTTGTCTGTTGGGCTGTGTCTCATCACACTGTGCAACACATTTTCCTACAAATTATTTGAAGGTGTAATGAGCTGTGCAGTAGTCAAAATATTTCAGAAACTTGGCAGTATATTGGCTGTTATAACTGGGCCACCTCATCTTCTTTTATGATCAGTTTTGACTTTACGAACCGATAAAACATTGTGTCGTTGATCAGCTGACTAGTAACGTCCAGTCACGTTTAAATGTGACCATGCAGCCGATGTAACTCAGCCCTCCTCACTCTTACTATAACTTTGCTGGTGTTGATTTAACAAGTAATTTAACATAAATGAATGTAGGAGGGGATTTGCTCTGACAGCCTCACCAACGCTTGGATTATCCAAGCTCATCTGACAAAGCAGCAGGGCCTTTTGAGCTAAATCTAAAAACTTCATATTTCGAAAAGCAAGTTTCACGTGTGTGAAATGAAAGTTCCTGATCTCAGAGGCCCAACGTGGCTTGTTGCATGTCTCAAAATCACACCTAAATATCCTGTCACACAGGAATAACTGGAGCTACCATCTTGAGCCTCACATTCTTGGCAGTTCTCATCTGTAGTCTTAGCTTAAAAAATAAACATGAATTTGTTTGTGTGTTTTCTGCGAAAGTTATTTAGTTGTATTTCACAAAGAGATTCACGTCCAGATATCCAGGCTGCCTGCTGTGTTATTACTGTGATTACCCGTTTACAGCATAAACCACACACTGACTGTCAGTCCGAGCTTAATGACTGTTTTGACCGTTCCAGTCTGCAGTTTGTGTAACGCCGACACAGACGGCTTTGGGTGGACAAGGTAAAGATGAGAGTGGTACAAATGAAGGAGGGTGGGAAGCCCCCCAGCTCTAAACACATAAGCAGCAAATTAGATTTTACAGGTTTATTTGATCCAAAATGACTGTGAGCTGCTGCTGAAAGGGCTGACAGCAGACTGAGACTCTTTACTGTAAATGAATTGCGGCTCCCGTCTTGACAGGTTCTACATTTTCCACACTGTCTCCCGTCTTGGAGGACATTTCCCCTAAGACATGCTATGACAGGTTTAGCTTATATTGGAACATCATATAGTTTTACTGTCTTGTGCTTTAAGGCTGCGTTTTCAGTGAAGTCTTTTCACAAAAACGGAAACGGCGAGAACGGTGTTTGTGGCCTGTAAAATCCGCCAAGCCTCCCGGCCATAATTAATTTCTTTTGTTGGCAGTTGGCTTTGCGCTGCTGATGTTGCTGCAGAGTGCCTTTTGTGGTTAATAAAAGCTAATGTCAACCTCAAAGGAAAAGGCAGTTTTCTTCCAGGACACTTAAGACGTCTCGTTTCACAAACACACCAACTCCCCTGAGAGCTTTTACTGTACATCAACACCAAACATCCATTTGTTGCTCAGGACACACATGCTTCCTGTTTGTCCCCAACTGTTCTTATCTTCAATTAAAAGAGCACGTACTGAAATCAAACTGTCCACTCCAAAGTTTCCCTGGTTGTTCTGTCAGAAAGGTCTTCATGCTAAGCTACGTTAAAGCATCTATTTCTGTAGTACAGGCAGAAATAAAATTGAGTTTTGGGAAGTGAACTTGTTTCCGTAACTGTGACTTTGTAATTAAAGTTCTCTCGGCAGGAGGAAAAACTGGCTGTTTTTCAGGGACATGTTTTCTTTTTTGCTTTCCATGTTGGGGAGAAAACCTCACCTACAGCAAAGAAAAACAAAATGAAATGCAATGTATTTTATCTTGTTCTCACGTCACCTCATACAATGTCAGTTTGAGTAAGTTCAGCGTTCACAGTTTCGGCTTGAGGCTACATTTGAATGCTTTGACGGGTGATGAGGTGCGACCTTGTGGCACTGAACGCTGGCAAATCGGACTTAAGTTATGGTTTGCGTCGTAAGTTGTTGCACTGATACATCATTTGGTGTGCTGGTGAATATAATCTTTCTTTGTAGTAGTTTACCGGCCAATAGAAATCCCCTGTCGAACCCCTTTGTCCATGACTCTTACAGAGTTCTCAATAGGCAGAGGCAGTACTTTATATCGGGTATTATAATGGGTATTTTATCACACACTATAGCTTAGTAGTGTTTTAGTAGAGTAGTAGAGTTTTTTCTTCCTGTATTCCCATTTTACATTTTTCTTTAAGATTGTGATTGGCTGTTTCTTGCTTTAATGCACCTTCATGGTCTCCCACATACTGATTTGATTACCTCAGCATCTGCCTTCAGAGTACCTACCTGGAAGAAAGCGATAGAGACAAGGGTAAATCTGTTGGTTCACCGCGGTTGTGCTCATGGTGGGATGCACAAATAAATTCTCCAGTCCCTTCTAAAACGTATTCATCCTTTCATATTGAAGCCGATGTACGGCAAGATTTCAGTCCTGCAGGCGGGTTTGTGAGGATGTTTGATGTATTGCTCTTATCTCATGCTGCACAACAACACTGACATCAGCGGGACATCATGGAAGTTATTTGGGTGGCAACAAAGAGCTGATGTTCACTCGTGTTGTGTGGTTGCTGAGGTGATGTTGAGTCACTCTAGTGAGTTATTACTGTGGCGAACAACACGGGAGACGCGCACACAAGATGACTATCCCCTGTATGACTTCATCAAGTGCAAATGACTTGATGAAGTTTGTCAAATCGTTTATTTTATTTTACAGCCCAGTATCACAAATACCTGTTCAGGCATACGATAGGCGCTATCCTCAGACCAGGCGCGTCAAACTCGGTTTCATCTTGGATAATTTCGGCATTTTATAAGACTGGTTGTACTTGTAAGACTATTTAAATGTATCTCCTGGTTATGTCGCCTTGTGATGTTGACTAGCTCTGAGATCAGAAATTCTGGCGAAATAATGTCAAGCAGATATTTAAGTGTACAACTATTCAGGGCACACTGCTTCAAAATGTACCTTCTGAAAAACACTTCTTCAGTGACAATAAAACTGACCATTGCTGCTGTATCATTCCTTTGCGGAACACAATCTGTTTTGTTGCCTCTCTTGGTGGATAAGGTTAGCATACTTGGCTTTGTGTTTGGTGTCAAATTGTGGCTGTAAATTGTATTTCTTTTGGCACAACCTTGTTCCAAAGAAGACATACAGGTTTGTCTGCATTAAACATAACCATGTGTTTGTTTTCTCATCCGTCATTAAATTCCTTCCCTCTTGCGTTAACTTGTCTTTACTTGGACATTTTGCTCGGCCTCACTTATTGAGACACTTTCTACGGCACACAGACATCTAGCTATTATTTTAATAATTTGTGTCAGATATTCCAAATAATATTTTTTTTAAAATCATGATGCGTTCAAGGACATGTAAAGTGCTGGATTTGACCTGTAGACCTTGAGTTTCAGACATGCGCTTTAGGCCCTCAGTTCAGATAAGGAAAACCCCCATCCGTCTCACAGAGGGCAGACACGGAATAGCTGCCATGTGTATAGAACAGATAAAGAAAATAATTCTAATATATTTTTGATTGTCTTGATGTCAAAAACAAAGTATATGTGTTGGGTGCCCCTGAGCAATATAGGGGCCTAAAATGAAACGTCAGCCTTCCATCAAAGATTGATTAAACTGTTGAGAAGGATGTCATTTTCTTTTGAAAAGTAGAGGAGCTGCTTGTTGATCAGGTTCTTCTGGGTGGGTTGGGTCTTCAGCAGAGCGTGTTGGGGAGTGTTAGGCAGCACATCTGGCTTCATTATTCAGCCGTTAGGTCTGCTCCTCTCCGGTAAAGTCCATCTTCATAAATTCTGTACCTTCACTTACCTGTTTTTAAACCACACAGGCTGTGTGGCTCTAAGCATTACAGCGTATGTCGGTCAGTTCATCAGACCGAAATATTAATAAACGTTGTAAACGTTGTATAAATTTAGCACACAGTTTTCACCCACTGTTGATTCTCTTTGGAGCTTCATATGACTTTAAAGGCGTAAGGAGGTCGACCCTGACAAACTCTGTTTTTATTTCTTGTCATTTAGCTGGCAGGTACTGGAGTGCTGGCTGTGGGCCTTTGGCTGCGTTTTGACTCCAGGACAGCAGGACTGTTTGAAGGAGAGGAGTCGCCTACAGTCTTCTTCACTGGTAAGGACTTTCACACTGCTTTTGCAGCAGTGTGAGGCTGATTAATTAATTCAGCTGTAGTTCTATCTAGTTTTATCTCCTGTTGTATTTGGAAAAATCTTGATTCTTGATGTCAGGAACTTCTTGTAATGAGGTCACAGTGTTTTCAAGTGTGTAGTGCAGCTTTAAGATGAGCAGGAAGTTCCCCTGATGGGCCATTTAAGTTTTGTGTAATTCTAAGGTCCTAAAGGGCATGTCATGTCATTACCACTGATGTTTCCTGAGGGAGTTCATACTGTGTGAGAAATCTGCTCTTTAACTGGTGTGCTTCCATTAGGAATGAGGTTGTATTCACAAATTTTACCACTAGACAGCCTTCCTAAATGAAGATAAAAGTTTTTATCAATCTGCAAGCAACTTTAACTGAGGAACCGATAGAACCCCTAATGGCAGGGACACACATACAAGACCTTGGACGTCACAACTGACCAAGCACCCCTAACCCCGCCCTGGAAAAAATAATGCTATATGATTGAGGAGAAAAGGTTTCAAGAAAAATGGATCAACACAGATGAAGTGATCTGCGGATCACTGTGTGATCTGTGGGTGTTGCTTCATTATCAGTGAGAGCAGAGCAACAGCGGGGGCGACTTGGTTGGAGAAACAGGCTGCAGGCCTTGCAGAGGGCAGCTGAGGCCAAAGCTGGTCCCCAGCGAGGCGGCTCCTCCGGCCTGGCAGAGCCCCCCTCCACACATAGCGCTCATTCTTCACTGGGTGACAGGGACGCCTTTGTTTTTCCCACTTTTGTGTTCTCTGAAGAACTCGCAGAAAGACAAACTCGTTCCCTCCCTTCCCTCCTTTTTTATTTATTTATTTATTTTATTTTATTTTTTCGAATTTCGCTTCCATCAAAATGATATGTGGAGTGGGCGGTCGGGTGACAGAGGACTGTTTTGAAATGATGAACATCTTAATAACAGCTTGGGAGGAAGAAGGCGCAGAGGAGGAAAATTTGTGTTGTTTGGAGATTCACAAAGCAGCGTTGAGATGTTTTGAGTATGAATCATAACCATATTCAGGGGGAATTCAAAAATACACAACATGTGGACTCTTGTGTGCATCTGCCTGGACTGTCATGCTTTACAGGAGTAGCGTGACATCAGTACCCTGAACTGAACTGGCTTTGATGCTGCACGCAAACACGTACATTAAGCAACAAGATCATATCAATTTATAATTTATTTGACTACAGCACATACGGCAGCAATGAGCGTGGCTCAGAATGAAAGCTCCGCCGCCGCTGGCAACAACAAAGGCCACATTTGCTGCACTTCTTGTCACCAAATTAACAGTGACATTGGACATTGTGGGAAAACCTGCGATTTTACAACCAGAAAATACAGTGCAGCCTACGTCCTGTTTAAAGTGGCGGTATCATGCTGATGTTGTGCGTTTCGTGGTTCTGTAGGTGTGTACATCCTGATCGCTGCGGGGGCTCTGATGATGATCGTGGGCTTCCTCGGATGCTGCGGCGCCATTAAAGAGTCGCCGTGCATGCTGGGATTGGTGAGTGGTTCCTTTCTTTTCAGCACTAGATGAGATTAATGCCGGTCTGTCTTGTTGCTAAGTGTCTTTCAGTTGTCGTCTGATCTCTTGTCTTCCTGTCACGGTTGCCGTTGAAGTTTTAACTGTGTGTGACACATCATTTTGCCATTGAAGCATGGCTACATTATATATTTTTTTTCTCACGGGTAATTTTCTTTTATCAAAGATGCAACTAACAATTATTGCCCCTGTCGAGCTGCATGTGTAGGAAGGGTGTAATTTAGAGACTTTATGTGGTTGTTTCTACCAACAGTCTGCTTGCTAACTCGTTGAGATTTGGGAGGTGCCCTTGTCAGTGTAGGACTGAAGAGACGTTCACATGCGGCTTTGCAGGAGCAGGATTACATCTTCAGTCATAAGTACTTATAGATTATTTTGGTGTAACAAAGGAAAATCTAAAAGTCAACATGACAAAGAAAAACAATGACAATATGAAAATGTATGTGATTTAACCACAGCGCTTTCTCTGCTGTTGTTTTGACACTGTTGCATAAGGTCAAATATGTTATTCAGACCCTGTTTTACACTCTGCGTGCGACTCCCATGTCGTTTAGAAACATGCAGAGAAAACCTGACTCTCGTTTTCTTGTTTAGTTCTTCCTCTTCCTGCTCCTCATCTTCGCTGTGGAAGTGGCTGCCGGGATCTGGGGCCTCTCCAATAAAGACAAGGTACACAACACCACACAAGACAACACACACACACCTGATTTGGTTTCCAATCAGCAGTCCATCAACAGGTTAAATGGAGTCTGTATTTGTTTTGTCTTTGTGTCTCCAGGTGGTGGAGGATGTTACAGAGTTCTATAAGCAGACCTACAACAACTACAAAGACACCAGACAGGAAGCACTGAAGGAGACCCTGCGTCTCATCCACTTTGGAGTGAGAGCACACACACATCTGAACTTGTTTCTTAGCTATTCAGGCTCCTTTTGTTGCTACAACTAACGTTTTTCTAAAATCCCGAATCATATCTGAAAATGGAGCTACAAACAGTGTAGATGCTAGAAGCTGCTGGCCAGGCGCATCAGTATTACCAGTGTGCATTCAAGTGCACTGAACATCGTTGGACAGATGATGATTTTTAGCCATGCTAGTGACTAGTATGGCTAAATGGAAAAGATTTTTCCATAAGTTGAATTAATTCTGAAGCTATGCTGTTCTATCATATTTTGCATTTTGGCACATCTTATTTGTCCCGTCATCACTATTGCTCTTTGATATTTGGTTCACTTGCAGCAAAAAAACAAAAACAAACATGAGGCAACACAACTTTATGTGCATTTGTTGGGTATTTTTTTTAGTGAGAAGCTGTAAGATCACACCTGATAACTCTATCAAATAGAGAGCTGATTAACTCTAACATTTTAACTGACATCTGGAGGATCTAATGTCATGTTGTTATTGTTGTTGTTGTTTCTTTGTCACAGCTGAACTGCTGCGGCCCCACAGGGACTGTGATCGATGCTGCCAGAGATATCTGCCCCAAGAAGGAGGGACTGGAGGCCCTCATCACCACGGTAACATCCTTCTGCTCAGGATCTTTTATTTTTTTTATTATTTTGTTCTTCTGATTGTTACCCGTTTTGTGTTCTGTGTTGTGTGAAATCGTTTTTTCCCTTTTTGCTGCTCCGCCAGAGCTGTCCGGCTGCCATCGACGAGATGTTCAACAACAAGCTGCACATCATCGGCGGGGTCGGCATCGGTATCGGTGTCATCATGGTGAGTCTGTGCACGACATCTGCGCAAATCCCAATAAGTTGTTTCCTTATTACCTACTCTTAAGTACAATAATTAAATGAACAAATAATAATAATAATAAAAAATTAGAACTCAATCGACGCATTTGTGATTGTTGGTTTAAAAACTAATCTCACTAACCCTCACCTAATATACACCTGATGGGGTTTAGGTAAGAAGAGGCTCATTTCTAGCACATTGTCAGCACTGACTTTATTGGAGGCACAACATTTAGCAAGTCCAAAATTAATTGTACTAAACAGCAACGGGGAAAAACAGATTACAGGAACAAACGTACATGACCAGATATCACACTTTTGGGCTCAGTGCTGTGGCGGCACCCCATGTGTATGAAACAGGTTTTTAGTTTCCGTCACCATCATGGCATTTTAAATGTGCTATCTGCAGCTGTTTATTTTTCATTGCATTTCGGTTTACCCAAATATTTCTGTGTCTTCTCCTCCACAGATCTTTGGGATGATCTTCAGCATGATGCTCTGCTGTGCCATTAAGAGGTCCAGGGACTTTGTCTGAACAGCCACAAAAAAACCACACACACACAAAACTCCCTCTTTAACTTACCTCTGCTTTAGAGTTTGTATCAGTTTAATAACCTTAATCGCCATCCTTCATACTCCACCCATACTGGATGGCCAAGTCGACCTGTGAGAGTATGGAACCTGTGCTATGACCTAAATTTTTGTCTCTTTGCCACTCTGGGTACAAATAAAATCTCCCCTCAGATTGTGCAAAGCAAATCGAACAAAGGGGTGTTTTTTGTTTTTTATTCAGTCTGGTATCTAATTTAATGGATTCAACTTTTCAACACAACACACAGAACAGGTTGATCACTGGCAGGAAGAAAGAGACATTAACGACTCTGCTGCCCTCTAGAGGACGTTGAGTCCTATTAACAGCTGTTGATTTTGTCAGCTCTGCACTGTTGGATAATATTGACTTCAGTTTATGTAACATTGTGTGTTAAGTTTGCCTGTGGTCATTTGTAATCTAACGGGTCTATTTGCAGCTAACTGAATTTTACTGTGAGGACTCATTTTGTTTTAAATTTTGCTCATTCCTGAAGTTAAACATTTGATGCTTTTGAATTTTTTTTATATGTAAAAGCAGAACTGTGGCGTTTTATGCAAATATTATGAAGAATGCAGTTCAAATAAATCTTTAAAAAGGCCAAATAAATGAACTAATGAACACCTGGATGGTTTTCAGACTTTTCAGTAAATGTACACTAAATGTCTTCACTCAGGACTGATTATTTTAACTGAATTACTGCTGTTGCCTTGTAGCATAAATTGAAGATGGGTGAATATTGATTGTAGATAGTTTAAAAAAAAAAGTGAATTTTATTTGTATGGTCCAAAATTGTGAGGACCTTAGAGGACCTTTTCCAATATTTCGATGCTCAGTCATTCACAATGGGAGGACACTTCGACAAGCCATCATCTATGACTCATCACTACTTCCTTCCCATCGTGGATGCATCCAACCAATGAGCAGAGCGAAGTCTCATGTGATGAACAGGAAAACAGAACAAGTTCATCAACTCATTTACTGATTCAGCCCAGAGCAAAGAAACACCCTGAAAGTTTCGCATGAGGTTCAAACACATGATTTTGTTAAAGACTCCTACACTTACGATGTAAAATCATAAGTGAGATGGTAACATTTTCATAACTATGAGAGAGAAAATGTTTATGAACAACCTTGAGATGCAAATTTTGTCGTCGCATTTGAATGACAGTTTTTACGAAAACAGAATGAGAAAACGGCAGCTGCTAGTTTTAAGATTAAAATTACACTTCAAATCAAACTACGGCCTTTGATTCTTCTTAACATCTGCTGCTCTAAACTTACATCACCAGTGAAAATTAAAACAAACAAAACCCAAAGAGGTAGTCAGGGTACACAATTATTTATTCCATAAAATAAATGAAATAAATACCAAAGAAAACACATGGCTTTGACAATCCTAAAGTCGTGGCGAGGTTGACTCCTCTGGTGGAAGGCGGGGCTTGTTTCCCCTTTCAGTTTATTCAGCACTGAGCTGTCACTGTGTTGTCAGTTACATGTCACTCAGTTTACAAAAAGTGATACTGCAGACCACCTGTAAACAAATCTACAGCTGCAAGACAAGGACACAAATGCTATGCGAGATTTTAAGCTACTCAAGACGTCTGCAGTTAATCTGAAGCTGCTTCGACGCCCAGAAAACATGTCTGGTGACGTCACACGGAGCCACTGACCAGCCTGATGTTTTTGTTTTACCGACAGACAAACTAACCCATTGTTGGTTTTCGGTCTTTTCATTTGCTGACAGTGAGAAAAATACATAATAATGGCAGCCTCTTCCTTTAAGACTTACATCTAACAGGTTAGATTTTCACTTCCTGCGTCCAATCCTGACATCAGGGATGCAGTCGAACAGTCAAAAATAAAATCACGTTCTTTTCCTAAACACTTTTGCTTGACCTCAATGGAAAATGTCAAGAAACCAAGGAAACAAGTGAAGGAGAATTAATAAAGGTAACGCATGGTCCAGTGTGTCCTGATGCACTGACACACCTTTCTTTAGCATTTTTTAGAAGTCAAACTCCTCTCATCATGGCTGCCATTTTCATACTTCCAGATTATTTCACTCAGAAACCTTCTAAAGTAAATAAAGACTATTCGACTGCACCCCTCAGCTTGACTTTGGCAGAGGATGTAACGACTGAGTGAATCTCTTTGTTGCAGCTGAAACAGTGAGCCGATAAGTCAACTGACAGAAGATTAATCGACCCGTCGTTTAAGTCACATGATTATTTGTTATTCCTAGTGGAACACTGGAATGTCTTTGGGTTTTGAAAAGCTTTAAGAAACGGTGATGAGCATGTTTTGGGACTATTTTCTAACATTTCTCAACCAAACAAGAAAACAATAGTCATTTAAAGCATAAAAAGAACTTTGGTGCATGAGTGCATTTGGAAACAGCCCATCTTTTCTTTCTGTTCTGCGTACAGAAGACATCGGTTTGTAAACCACAGTGTTTCTCTAACCTGCAACATGCAAACCACACCAGTTTTAACAAAGTAAATGCGGTGAGCTCAACAGACCTAAAATACCAATTTTTTTTTCATGACGTTAATTTTGGATCTTGAAGTAAAAACAAACAGAGGTATCAAACTTACAGCTACTTCGTGCTACAGACCGAAAAAACTCAGATTTGCAAATGGCAGAATTATTAGTGCAAAATTCAGATGGCAGACACATCAATGTGATATAGAAACATGTGCAGATCCACATAAAGATCTGTTGTGCTGTGCAGCTTCACTGTAAAGCCACATAAAATGCTCCCATTCGTTTTCCACTGGAGCAACAGCTGGCCTGAGTATGTGTGTGTGTATTTGTGTGTGCATGTATGGCTTAGACTAAAGTTTAAGTCAACCAATACTTAGTGCAAGAATTGGCAGCGAGTCAGTGTAATTTAGAATTTAAACGAGACTCCATAAAAAAAAAAAATCCTCTTAGAAAGACTTTGAAATTCATTAAATCCAACCAGGAAAATGAGTTAAGCTGAGGGAGCAGAAAAACAGCAACGAATACATAGAAAACTGTTGCATATATTTGCCACCAAACCCTGAAGCTGCTTGTGCTATGCTGCGTGAGCTAGTTTGTACTACAGTCTACAGTACTGAAGGGAAGGGGAGGGTCCACCCCCACCCTCCCCACCACCTCCTGTGTCACTCAGTGTGTTTACATGCTCGTAATCCTGGTTAAAGGAAAAATGCACCCCGTTAAAATCTGGACAGTTAAAAACCTCAGCATGTGAGTGTTGCTGTGAGTCGACGTGTCCATCAGCTATAAATTCAGTTTGAAAGCAGAAAAAAAATAAAGTGTTTTCAGAAATCTAAAAAGATGGTCAGTTGTGAAGTGAGTGAATCGGATCCAAAGAGCCATCATCCTGGCTCTGAGAATACAAAGTGTTTTATGGGAGGACTGCACAGCCACACAGAGAATAAAGTCTAATGGTGCATTCAGGTGGTCTTTGCCATAAAGTTGAACAACTCCCATCGGTCGCTCTTCATTGGTCCGTTTCCTGTCGTGATATTTCCTGCTGCAGGCAGCAGATCTGATGATTGGAATTTGGATGAACGAAAACTTGGTCTTTGAAAAACAAACTTTAAAACGAGACACAGCTCGTGTCATGATTAAACTGTTTATACAACAGAACAACATGCACCTGTGATGACCGAAAGCAATATTTTGTCTTCTTTCCTCTGACAGTTGTTTAGAGATATAAGTATAGATAATCTACAACTTGAGGGCAAAGATAAATGTGTAAAAAAAACCAAAACAAAACATTTGACATAACACAGATGAGATGGGATCTATGGTGACATGAACGAAAGGCAGATTTTTCCTTTAACTGCTGTATCATGAACAAACCTGTTGTATTCTGTCATAAGTGCTCGTTGTTTTGAAGAGTGAGAGACTGACGATGTTTATGTGCATGTAAACACACCTGTTTCAATTCAAAGTTCATCCTCCAGCTGTGCATCTCCAGGCAGATTTATGGCCTCTAACAGTACATCGTGACTTCTACACTGTGACATCATGTGTGCAGCACCAACAGTCTTCATCCCATTGGAATCATCACGTTTTGGAGAGTCTTCAGTTTGCTGCAGCTCAGTGAGTTTTCTTTTCTTTTCTTTTTTTGTTGCAGGTTGGTCCAGCTGGTTCTCCATGTAGTCCTTCCACACGTGTGTTTCCATCTGTCAAAGCCATGTCTTCCCTTGTTTATCTTCTTCTTCCTCCTCTTCCTTGTCCCTGCCTTTACCTGACGTTGTGGAAGTAGAGGTTGGCACATAGACACAGCAGCACGATGGATACCAGCATGTAGTAGATCAGATTTCTGAATTTAGGCTCCAGATCGCCCTGCCGATACCAGAATATCTGAGGAGAAACATGAACAACACAAACCAATTTCACCACAAAACTTTCTATTCCACTGTTTGTCAGAGGTAAAAAGAGTCATCAGATGGTGAGGCCAGCTCACAATAAGCCTCCACTAACAAAATAAATGGAGGGAAAATCTAATTTTTCATCATCGGTTAATCTAGTCATTATTTCTACAATTAAATTATTATTAATTTAGTCTAAAAATGTTTGGAAACGATTATTTTGTAATTTTATTTTGTATTTTTGAAAAGCTGAAAATTGTATGAAAAAAAAGACAGAAACAACAATCAGCAGCTCTAATGCACAATGCAAATACCGAGCTGCATCCATCATTCTAAATCATGATACAAGTTACGGTTTAAGATTTCTGATGACAATAATAAATGTATCAGTATTGTTACCAGCACTATAATGGATCCACAGGCCAGCAGGATACACACGGCAAAGAAGACATTAAGCGGTCGTGGAGGCAACGAGGGGAACACGAATGAACTAATAACGGTCACCTGGAAGATAAAACAGGACAAGCATTAACACTAAATACGTTCAATTTTTGGAATATAACATTCACATTCGTGCTCTCTCATATTTGTACAATAGCCCTGAAGGCAAAGCAAACACTGGCTCTGGAGACAGCCTTTCCAGTTTTTCATAATGTTAGAGGCCCCCGGAGGGGAGGGTGAGGTGAGGGACCAGGACTATGCGATTGACAGACAGATAAACCGATTGCAAGCAACTGTGAACTTTGGAGGTTTTACAAAAATGTTAGGAATATCCACACAACTTTTATTTGAAAGTGATTCTGGTGCCTGTTTTGAAACATGTAAAACTACAATAACATCTGTATAACACGGTGCCAGTCTGAGAGGACGAGCAGACGGTGCTGGAAGAGAGAGTGTGTGGTGATTTCATGCAGAAAGCCAGGAAATGGACAGAGAGTGAGTGTAGTAACACTCAGCTTTTTGGAGAAGTAAAAACAGCTGAGTCATTGCTTTAGATGAAACTCCCTTTGGTTAGAGGTCCAGATTGTTTGTAGACTATACAAGTGATTTTTAATAAGAAAAAGACCAGACATGAGACTTGATACTGACTAATCAATGTGTTGAAACAATACGTGAGTTGAATAAGACAATAAAATAATAGAAGATTAATTATTTATGGACTTCAAATCTCCTTGCTGTGAAACTCGTTGTATTTGTTAGTGCTCTTGGGTGATCGTATGCTGAGAATACATACCTGCTCATAAAAGGAAAGTTTAAAATATTTATGATTTAAAGAATTCAGACAATAACTGCAGTCTTCAACAGATAAAACCGAAGAAAATGGAAGAAACTGTTGTCACAATTTTGTGACATAATGACACAAGACACAGCTCTGAAATCTACAATTTTGCTCCTGATTTGACGAAACGACTCAGGAAGCAGCTGCAGTTCCCTTAACATTTGCTTTAGTCTACAGATGCTGTAAAACTGCCATTACAAGTCATAATCAGGAAAAAAATTTCAATCATTTCATCCGAGAGTTACACTTCATAAACATCGTGATTACTGACCTCCAGCCAGAAAGGAGAGCATCCACACAACAACAGTATGTACCAACAACGCAGCAGGTTTGTACTTACTAAAACAACCAGTGATGTAAATCCCCCCACTGCCAGGTTGATGATTCGATCCTGCCGGAAAGAAAGTGTAACATATCAGCTTATACAAATCAAAAATCTTGTTTTTACTCTAAAGCAACTTTGTGACTTTGTTTTGAAATATGCTATATAAATAAAGTTATAATTAATCACATTCTGCTGTGAGATCTGTACTGACTTAAAGCACAAACTACATCATGACTGGTATCACAAGTTCCATATCAGTTGAGTCCTACAACAAATCACTTTCTGCAGGCTCCTACCCGTGCCGAGGTCTCCCCGAACAGGGGTCTGTTGTCCAGGCCGCTGGTGCCGTACGTCCTGGTGGTGAAATCATCCATGGCTGGTTCAGCAGTCACACACTCAGCGCCGACCACTCGCCTCTCAGCAGAGCCGCCTCCTGGAAACACCGGGCCAGTGCTGCATGCTAGCCAGCTTCCAGCCGCCTTCCTCTGCTCAGTGTCAGGGAAGCCGTCAGTGTCAACAGACAGATGGGGACATTATGGTGGGCGACTCTGTTGGCCAGGTAGGTTAGTAACTTCACCTGCGAGACAAAACAGGCACAAGTTGCAATAAAGGAAATGGTAAACATTTCCTTTGTTGGGTGAAGCCCACAGCAACAACAAAAAAACTCCACAACATCGTCAGAGTTTCCCGCAGCATCCTGTCTCGATTGTAAAATCACAAATAAACATCCTGCGTTTTATTATTTCTCTTTTCTTTTTTTACTGGAGCTGTCCAATCAGAACATTGCATGTTGTTGAAAAGCAATGTTTCCAGGGCAAAAAGATAAAAGGTATCAGCTAAAGTTTTCATCTAACAAAAAAAATAATCACCAACAATTCTGGTAATCGATAAATTGTTTTGGCTGTTTGGTTGCTTTTCTCTGTTTTACATCTTTTTGTTTTGGACTGTTGGCTGGACAAAACAAGACATGCACCCTGGGAAACTGTGAGAGCATTGTTCACTGTGTTAGGACAGATTAATGGATTAATGATAAAAATCAATAATAGATTAACTAGTAAGAGTAGCTGTCGTAATTGTTATTATTTTGAGTGGACCCCTGGAAGACGTCAATTTATGAAAACTAATGTGAGTTCTGTTTCTACTACAAGACAGTTTTATCTCTTAGATTAATAACAAACAAACAATGCAAAGAAACACTCACACAGTTAATTCAATTCAATTTTATTTATATAGCACCTTTTACAATCAAAATTGTCTCTAGGTGCTTTACAGAAACCCAGAGCCTGAACCCCCAAGCAAACACACAGTGGCAAAGAAAAACTCCCTTTACTTACTTACTTACTTACTTAGTTACTGTGCTTTACAAAGAAACGTTTTACCTCACAGACAGGCAGTGGTTTTCTTGCTGTGGAAATCAAAACAGCAGAACAACAGAAGACAGAGGTTCATATTGTAAATCATTCTGCTTCACTTCCTCTATTTTCAGGTGTGATAACGACCTTATGTCAGTTCTGTCTTTCAAAAAAAGAATGGCAGTGACGACAGCCGTTTGAAAGAGGAAGCAGATCCTCCAAACAAAACTCTGAACTAATCACCCACAGAGTTCAAATCAATAATCTGTCAGTCAAACCTACAAAGTCAGACCAAATCTTCACGATTCATGAAATTTAAATGAATAAAAGAAATAAGAAACTCTGTGTTGTGAATGTAGTAACCATACTTAAAACGTTCTCACCACAAGCTCCTGAACAGCTATGAAATCGATGCTCTGGTGAGATCATTTCCTCAACCGCAGTTCCTAATGTCTCGAATTAACTTTCACGCGCTGCTTATTTTACAATAGCAAATGTTGTATTAAAAAAGAGAGAACTGTCCTTTACTACCTTAGCTTGAATTAATATTTAATTCAGATGATTTTAGAATAATATTAACTGTTAACAAACATAACTTTTACCCGGGGCTCAAATTCAATAAACTCACTTTCTGCAGCACTTCACGTTGTATATGCCAGCTGACATTTTGTGCTTATTTATTTAAAAAGTAAGAATTGAAGAGGCAATTATAACTCTCATAAATCTATGAAATGACACAGCCAGATTGCAGCCAGCACTATTAAGCTCAGCTCAATGTTACAAACCGACACACATACCACTTCAGTTTGCACAGCTGGGGGCATCAGCTCAGGGTCTAACGCTATAAACAAAACAGAGACAACCAAATGTCTCTTTTCAGAGTACCAATACCTCCACGAAGGTTTAAATATTACAGTTTAACACAACATCTTCACACAAGGCTAAACAAGCATTTTCACAGCTGTGGTCACTGCTTCCTTTCTGGGTCAGGAGGCAGCAGGAAAGGAAATCAAACCTTCACAGAGCTTTCTCAGCAGAAAACACACAGTGGAAAACAAGAGCTTTATTATAAAATGGCATAAGACTGGCCTAAAGCTACATTCCTGCAGAGCCTTGTGATTCACTAGGCTTCTTAAAAAGGGATCCCACGACTTAAGTGAGCTAAGAGGAAAGATATTTGGTTCATGTTTGATCCGAGAGTACAACCCACAGTGTAATGACACCTCGATAACACCTTGAGACTAAATCAAAATGTAGTGGGTAAAGAGAAATTTTAATACATGCAGCTCAAGAAATAATACTGCAACTGCAACTAACGATTATGTTCATCATGGGGAAACGCGATGGTTTAATCAAATGATCATTTGGTCCTGAAAATGTCAAAATCCAAAGATAATCAGCTTATTATTATTGACTAACAAAACAAACAAATGTTTGACCAACAGTCCAAATGGTCCTCAATTTAGACTAATTTTCAATATACAACACAATACAAAAATGAAAGGTTTATGCTGAAAATGGATCAAAATTTACAGAAGGGCGTCTCTGGCTTGACATTTACAGAGATTGTATTTCACAGGGGTCATACGAGCTGGTATAAGGAGGATTTCCCCCACCTGCGTGCAGTCACACTCGGTGCCAAGCACTGGCAATAAATCAGAGGCAAGAAAAAGACCCCTCTACATGTAAAGGGCAAATATCGATGTGTAAACAAGTAAATAAGATATCGTTACTACTCCAGGCAAAACATAACGCAAATCATAATGTTCTGAGATAAAAACCACCTGAGTATCAACTACGAACATGACAATATGCCAACTGGGACAACATTGCTGTGACAGCTGACAAGACGTGACAGTTCACACCACAACCACACCAATTATATCGATTAGTCAATAGCTTACCTGGCTAGCAAATCGCTAAGCAAATGCCTTTAACTTTACTCAAAGAGCTTGTTAGCCGTCTAAGTTATTGACAGAGCTACGCTACCAAACCAACCATATGCTACGGGAAAAATTAAGCCGAAAACGCACGCCGTATATTGTTATCAGTACTTCCTATATATAAAAGGTATAAAATGACGACTGTAAACAATAACACCGAAACTACCTGTACTACTGTTAGCTAACCTGAGCTTTACCGTTACAAGGCCAACTCTAAAGCAGGTTGTCTTGCTAACGAGAGCTAAGCTAACCATCCGGACAGCTCCTGAACTCTGAGAGAAAAATCAATCCATTTACAAGACCGAGTAAACAAACTGATAGCAAATGTTTCTATGACCTCAAAACGCCCAGTTTACTGACACACTTGCCTTACAGCCTCTGTGTGGACTCCACTGGAAGCATAACTTCAGAAAAAGCCGAGCAGCAGGGTCGAGTATGAATTAAAGGCAATAAGCCCGGTCGCTTCAGTTCAAGCTGTTAAAGGCGAGTTCAATTACTGTTGAGCCGACCACGGTTCGCGATGACAAGCAGGTTCGTTGAAGCGCACGCAGAACTTCATTCAAAAATCAAGTAATTTAAAAGTCAGAAACATTAAAAGCGCCAAACATTTCTGACAATTTTAAACCAGGCGATAAAGGCAGTGCTTTTCTAAATTTGCAAAAATACATTAAATCGTCAATATTTTGGACCAAGTTTGGCCCAAGGACCGCTGTCTGTATATTTTACAAGTGGGTAACACATCGTTTATTAAGTGTTTTATCAACTAAATAATGAAAAGTGTAACGACAGAGGCTAGATTAGAGAAAACAGGTCTAGCTATGATTAGAACATAAGGTAAAGTATTGAAACATTGCATTACTCACCTACCCTACTGGTGCAGCAAGGTATATTCACATCGGCCTATAAAATTATCTGTGTAGCACCCTGGGGTTCAACTTTGTCTCTAATTACAAGTTAATTCATCATAAATATCTTATTCACCAGGCAGCTAAGTAAAGCGATATGTTCTTGATCTGGGGGAAAAACCTCAGATCTGAGAGCCAGTGGAGTAATCTCACCCCTCATGTTACGGTCACATGAGGAGAGTGTGACTGGTGTGATTAATCTTACTAAAAGAAATCTTCACATTTTAAACAGGCCATGAATGTTACAGTGAGTGAGCATGAAATATCTCCTCATCAAACCCTGTAGCTCAATAACATTAAAGCTTGGTTCATGCAGTGATGTAATGTAAGTAATGTGAGGGATTATTTAACTCAGGATATACACCTCATTAAAACTCGGTCAGTGACGCTAGAACACTAAAAATAACTTAACCCAGGACTAAAATGACTAATTTTAACTAGTCCAATACAATAAAATATAACTGATCAAGAATCTCTTTTTACAAGAAGTTAACCATACAGAGAAAACTCAGCCATGAAACTCAGAGTAAGACCTCTGTCTGTTTGCATCTTTTCATGGGCCAAGACAATGAAAAGAAAAAACATAAATGACCATATAGCAGATTAAAACAAAAATCTATAGTCAAATTGTTTCAGTGTGGTTCCATAAGTCCAACATTTACCTTTTGTTCTCACAGATGTTTATTCATTTCATGCACAAATATTACTGTGGCAGACTGCCTTTTTTCTTTTAAAATCATTTATTGAAAACAGAGAGGCCATATTCTTCTACGAATGGGGTGTTTCTGTGCCCATGGTGTGTGCTGTATCATAATGATTAATGGATGGAGTCTAGAACACCTTAATATGCATAAACTTTGACTTTGTGGACATCACGGTCCTGACATTCCCTTTTCCTGCTGTAGTAATAAAAAGTGTCATCTCGACGCTGGAGCTTCTTCACGAAGCCTGTCTCTGGCCATTTGTCAATCTGAGACAGAAACAGAAAAAGAGACAGAGATAATATTTGTAACTGACCTCTTACAGCCATATAATACAGTAAGACTTAAGATTATGATGGCATACCAATGCAGTATTCTACATACTGATACACAGAGGTGTAAAGTAACAAGATATGAAGTTAGAGAATAAGGATGTGACAATGTGGGAGCTTATAAAGACTTTATGCTAGTGGGTCATACCCTACTACACCAAAACGATGTTTTGGGGGAATTTCCAAAAAACAGACGTATGTGTGGCTACCACATACCCATTCTAACATAAAGCATGACCATCCCTGAGAGCCACAAACAGATCATAAGGGCGTCACTCTTCCTAAACTCCTCCAGTATATAATCATTTTTATTACACCATCTTCTCCCAAACTTTCAGCCTTGTTGGTAAGTCATATTGTACCCCAAAATGACAGAGTAGATACCCAGAAGTTAAAAAATATCCACAGTATTAATTCTTTTTGTGCCTCCCCTTTTTTCCTAGCTTCACACCTTGTTCACTGACACAACTAGTTGCATATCCAGCTCAGAATATCTACCAAGGCCCCTTGCTTGACTTGTATGTACTCCTGTTCATCTCTGTAGCCTGCCTGCTGGAATCTAAATAGGTTTTCCACTTCTGCCGTCCATCCTTTGGCTCTGTTCATTGACTTCGGCTTGGAGTTGTTTTCAGAAATACAGGACATGGTGGTGATGCTGAAAGGTGTCAAAGAAATGTTAAATTCCCAGCCAACAGACTGACAAGATACGGCAAGAAATTCTGACAAATTTGGCATACACGTGATTCAACAAGCAGCACTTTGAAAAGAAATTAACAGTGTTAATAAGATGAACGTATTTTGGAAGACAAAGACTGTAAATTTCACAGGCTTGTCAGTCATAAAAGTCACACAGCTTGATGATAAATTCTTAAAGATTTAAACATATGTACTGTGTTAGCAAATGTCAGAACAGGTAACGATACGACAAAAAATACGACATTTTTTAATGGAGTTTGGTGCGTGGCGACCTACAGACGAAAAGTAATCTCTGTTTTTTTAAATAACTGAGAACAGCTCACATGATCATTTATTCACATTTTTCACATAATTACAACATTTACAACAGTGGCAACAGTTTACTTACACTGATTTTGAAAAAGAAATAGCAGCTTTAAGGCGACAGTTAGCAAGCGACGATAGATTAGCTGTATCTTTGGTTGCCTGGTTACCGTGAGCTGTCTTCTTCTGTGTTGGAGGAGAGAAGTCAAAAGCTTGCAGAAGATGGCGCCAGAGTACATGGAAGAAAGTTGGCAGTAGGACAGTAAAGGCATTGACCACTCCTGGAAAGTATTGTGGATATTATTAATCTGTTTGGAAAATGAAGGAAGCATAGAAACTAACTGGTAACACAACCTTGAAAAGTAGTTACATTGGTTACAGTAGAGAATGCCGAATATAAATAGACGATAGATGGCGGCAATATCCACTAAATGCACCTGGATCGCTGTAAAATAGACGAAGAAGAAGACGAACTGAAATTGGTGGGCGGGACAAACAAACACCGGCGATGTTAACAAGATATATTCTCTCCGTTGGAAACGACGTTTAATTGATTTCAGACAGTGTGTCCAAAAGGTTCCGCGTAAAAATGAGTTCATTTGCAGGTCGAATGAAGGAGTATCCCACAATTTCTCTGGACCGGTTCGACCGTGAGAACTTACATGCCCGGGCATATTTCCTCTCCCACTGTCACAAAGGTGAGCCTGGTTGTTAGCTAGCATCGCCATCCCCGTATATGTTGGACTTGAATGGCAGTATTAAGTTAGTATTAAACAGCTCACAGAGTCTTGTACTAGCATATTATGACAGTTTTTCCTGGTGGTCATCTGTCTGATCTTTGTCGTCCCTTTAAACAGATCACATGAAAGGATTGAAAGGACCAGTACTGAAGAGGAAACTTCAGCTCAGGTGAAGACAGTTTTGGTCTTTGGGCAAAGTTTAATTGGAATTCTAAGAGGGGACAGCAATTTTTATTTTTGCAGGTCTGAAGGAGCGCGTTCATTCATGATGGCGTTAATGTTTATGCTGAAAAATAAGACAACAAGCTTTTAAACTATAGAACAGAAACCAGACAGATAGTTCTGAGTAATGAATTAATGAGACACATAATCAGGGCCTTGAAAGTTACAATGTTTTCTAATTATTAAAACACATAACACATGTAAACGTGGCTAAACAGACAGCTGTAATTTTCTCTCAAGAGCTGTGGGGCTTGAAGCATCTGCTTCGGTTACGTGTGAGTCAGTCCAGCTGTAATTGCAGTAATACTCATATACTAACCTTCTTCTTTCACTATGTGTGTTTCTGCCAGCCTGATACTGTTTTCTCATTCACTTTCAGCCGCACAGTCAGGCTGTACTGCTCCTTTGTGACCAAAGAACTTCTGCTGAGCAATCCCAAGTATTCTTTCTGGGAGGAGTACATTGTAAGTCCCCTCGATTATTGCCGGTGTGTGTCTGGAGAGGATGTTGAATGCCTGTGATAATCAGGAGTAGTCACTTAACAACAGACAAGATGTATTAGCTTGCTTCCTTATTTATTTGTTTGTTTGTTTGGACTTGCCATGCTTCCAGGAGTAGTTTTTGGCTTTTGCAAAACCTTTCATTTCTTATGGCTGCTTTGCTGCCTGGTATTTTGTTCCAGCAAGGCTGTTGGAAGTGGAATTAGAGGTTCTGTCATTTCCATGAATTTCAGTGATCTTTTGTTTTTCTTGTGATGAATGATCTCTTTTAGGTTCCCTTAGAACTGGAGAGTCCAACACAGATTTCTCTGGTTGATGAAGCATCTGGAGAGGTAAAAATCAAAGTTTTCTTCCTTTTTGCAAAGTTTGATCTTCAACAAAATAGCCAGACGTGTAGATTTGGCTTGTCAGTTGCATAATTTTAAGTTGCTGTTGTAGTGGTTTCTTTTCTTCCTTTGAATAAGTAACCAACAACGGGTACGTAGGGATCAAACTCTGACTCTGACATCATTACATAACCTTTTTTTTTGATTAGAATGAGTTAATCTACTGTATGTTGCGCAAATAATATGGTTTCTTTACATGAAACAAATTCATCTTGGATATAGAATAGATTATGTTGAAAATGCAGTTTCCTTCAGCATGTCCTTCTGACTGATTTCTTATAACCATGTTGTCTGGTGTTTGTTTGACAGAAGGAAGACATTGTCGTCACGTTGCTTCCTGCAGGCCACTGTCCCGGCTCTGTTATGTATGTCCTGATTTTCTTTGTTTATACATGCTGCTGCAATGCTAAATGCAAGAAAATGAACCACTCATCACAGTATAACACATGACCAAGATATACCAAGATTCCGATAAGGGAAATACACAGTATATTGAAAAAAGATCATATGCTCTTGTGAAACTTTTTACCTTTTTTTTGTCTTCTTTAAAAAATAGTGAAGACTGCTTAATACAAAAAGCCAGAAATAGTTGTGTCTGTGTGTAGGTTCCTGTTTGAAGGTTCTCAGGGAAACGTGTTGTATACAGGAGACTTCAGGTTGGCCACCGGAGACGCCTCGAGAATAGAACATCTGCACTCCGGCAGCAGGTTGGGCCTAATGAACATCTGTACTGTGATCCCTCTCATTATGCCTGTCAACAGCAAAAGAAGTTCTGGAAAACCAGACTGTGAATGTTTAGGACTTTGATCGTCTCTTCAGAGAAGTCAGCGATTACTGGACTTAACATGTACAGAATCAAATCACAAGTCACAAAATACTTTTACACGAACGTAAATCTACTTCTAATCTTTCTGAATTGGCCTACCAGACACTACCACCCTCTGACCTCTAAAGGTCATACCAAACCAACCAGTTAGTTCTTGTCCTCAATGTCTTTTCTCTTGTTCAAAACAAAAGAAAACAACTCTGGTAAAGCATGAATTTCACCTTCCTTATTGCTTGTGTAAGTAGGTTTTTGAGCGATGCCTCTTTATTGCCCCATTACTGCCTCTTGAGGCCAGAGAGTCAAAAACACCCACTGCCACTCTTGGTTAGTGAGAGTTACAGTTTATGTAGCTGATGCTGTTTTTTTTCTTGTTTCACATTCAGAGTGAAGGATATTCAGAGTGTTTATCTGGACTCAACTTTCTATGACCCACGATTCTACCGAATTCCTACTCGGGTAAGTTTTTGGAATGGGAACAGGGTTCAGTGGTTGTGGCACAGTCATAATATTAGGCAATATATAGTCTAACAATCAAAGTTTTGGAATATAGCAGCACATGCTTACAGCTGGAGTGGTTGAAAAATGAATGAAATCAAGTTTGGTGATTTTCCCAAACTCTATAAACCAAATTGTGATTCAAGACAGCTCTGCGATTGTGAACAAATATCTATGGGTATGGATTTTGGACTGTCCGTCCGTGTGTGTGTGTGTAGGAGGTCTGTCTGAATGGCATCTTGGAGCTTGTTAGAGACTGGATCAGTCAGAGTTCTTATCACGTTGTGTGGCTCAACTGCAAAGCTGCATATGGATATGAATACCTGTTTACCAACCTGGGAGAGGAGTTCAACACACAGGTAACACACACACACACACGCACACTAAATGTCCTAACATGTGCACATCCAAACATTGTGTTTAAACTTCTCCTACAAAAGCACAATTCAATGTTTCCATATTTTTTTGTTTGATTTTACTTAAGATTCACGTCAATAGTCTGACGATGTTCAAGAAGATGCCGGAGATCCTGAGCTACATGACAACTGACCGCAGGACGCAGATCCACGCCTGTCGACACCCTAAGGTCCCGCTTTCTGTTTCTCTCATAATTGATGATATTTTATTATTTTGTCCAGATCCAAGAAAGTTGAAATGTTTTTGTCCAAGTGTTAAGACTGAGTTACCAGTACATTTATTCCGCCAAATTCTGAAAACACAGTGGTTGTTTGATCATACAACTCTGGCATCTGGACTAGGGTCATTTGTCATTTAATTAATTTATTCCCAATTTGTGTGTGTGTAGGAAGATGAGTTTTTCCAAGGCAGCAGGCTGCCGTGTGGCTGCACAGCCTCTGACGGGACTCCTCTTCGTATAATTAGCATCAAACCGTCCACCATGTGGTTCGGAGAGCGAATGAAGAAAACCAAAGTGATAATAAAGTAAGAACAGATTCAAATGTCTCAGAATTTGTGACAATACTCGCCCCTGTCAGGGTCTGATTGGGTCTTTTGTTGTGTTCTTTACCCTTGAGGTAGAATTATAGTACAAATCACGTGCATTTTTGTTGTTTTCCCAGGACAGGGGCCAGTTCCTTCAGAGCCTGCTTCAGTTTCCACTCCTCCTACTCTGAGGTACTTCAAATGGTCAAACCAGACTTATGGGATGTGGACTTATGTGGTTAGACATCGACCCTGTATTAGTTTGTTACATACATGAGTGTAACAGAAGCTTTTATTGAGAATCAGTTCTGCTGTTTCAGTGTTCTTCATGTCTGATTTAACTGATGCAATGTATTTATGAACATAAAACTCAGAAAATGATGTTCTGTAATGGTACCATCTTTTTTCACTCCCTCCTTCCTCAACTCATTTTTGAATTTTAAATACACACATTGATGCTCACAGCGCTTCTCCATGATTTCAGCTTAAAGACTTCCTGTCCTACCTCCGGCCAGTCAACGTCTACCCCAATGTTATTCCTATTGGTCGGACGCTGAGTGAGGTTACACAGATGTGAGTTCAGTTTTTATTTTATTTTGATTAATTAAACCTGCAAAACAACATTTCCCAGTATGTTTATTTTTATTCGCATTATTTTATTTGGTCCTATGGCAAAATGTTCTCTTGTCAAATTGTGTTAAAGTGACTATGACGTTTGTTATTGACGTGTTGTTTGAACAGGTTGAAGCTGATGTGCAGGACACAGTCTGATCAAGCATTTATATACAAACCTCTGGGAGTCCTCAAACGCACCATGGTGGAACGACCTACATACGGTGAGACACACACACACACACACACACACACACACACACAGAGTGCCATAACAGGTGCTCTGCACATCAACACATCTGTGTCTGCCTCTGTAGCTGTGATGCTTATTTACACCAGCTAATGTCTGCTGTATGTGTAGCAATAATCACTATGAACGACCAGGCAACAGGCTACGTCCTACAGGAAACCCATCACGCTTTGATCCTCACAATAACCTAAAAAAGTCTATGCTAGAAAATGATTTCAGTATACTGCAATAATGTAAAAAACAATTCCCATGTAAAAGAAAATTTCTGTTTTTACTGATCCAAAAATTCAACATCAACATCAAACAGCATTTGCAAACTTTTTGAAACTGTTTTTCTGTTTATTTAGTTTAAACTTTTTTTAAATTAGAACTTAGGAGATCGGTTTACAAGTCACATAGAGAAGTGCTGCCTTTTCAGCACCTTCTAACAATTTGTTGACTTAATGTATTGTGAACATGGAATACCAGGAATACGTTGTTCATTTAATGAACTACTTCCCACTTAGCTGAATTGCAATTGTTGTCTTTTGTATCAATATTCAGTAGGCTTAAAGATGGTACTTGGCATTAAAATGTTTTGACATTGAGTGAGTATTTAATTTCAGTGATTATTTTAGGAGTCGATATTTGGCTTGTAATTAATGATCAATATCAGCCTTGCGTGTTAACAAACTTTAATTAAAGTATCAACTGTCTCAGATTCAGACAGCGATGATGAGCTGTTTGACAGGCTGGACCTGGTGCCAGTGAGGAAGAAGATGGGGATGAACTGGGAAATAGAAAATGGTGAGCAAATATTTTAAGTTCTTTTTATTTGTTGTGTTCTTTATTGTACTAAACCGTTAATGTACCTTTTGATCTGTTGATCTCAGTGAAAGCTCAGAGTCCTCAGAATATGGCGCCCCCTGTGTCCGTGGAGGAGTCTTTACCTCTGACCGTCACAGACACGCAGCCTGTCGGGCACAACTATGTGGACTGCACCGAGTCTAATGATGAGGAGGAAGATGATGAAGTTGAGAAGGAGGAGGAAGGGAATAAGGGAAAGGGGGATACAAAGCTGATGAACAGGGAGACAAAGGAAAGTGAGAAGAATAAAGAAACTGAGAAAAATGCGACTGAAGTAGAAGGACACGGTTCCTCTAATCCTCCAAAATGGGAGGATTTCTTCACTACGGAGACACTGACTGACAGCCAAAACAGCCTCAACAGCCGATCCTGCTGCTCTTTCGCGAGCCCCTCCACCTCCAAAATGACTGGCTCACAGACCCCAGAACTGTTTAGTGAAGAAGAAGAAGAAGAAACCCCTAACAATGACGAAAACCTCTGTCTGACCCTTTCTGCCTCTCTGTCAAACCATTCCTCCCAGAATCAGGACTCATATTTGTCTGACACCTTGATTGTCAGACCAGAGCAGGGGGAGTGGGAACAAGGAGACTTGGGGACCAATCCTGCATCTCAGGAGGAGGAGAGCAACGACCAAAACGTCCAGCCAGAGCTGGAGCAGCTCTCCGAGTCTCAGACGTCGTCTGACTTTGATATTCCCTGCACACCAGAGTCCAAGGCGCCACGACCTGACGAACTGTCGCAGTTGTACAGGAAGCTGGCGGCAGCAGAGGAACTTGACGTCAGAAAGGGTCCACAGTAAGATGTTAGGCTGTGGACAACTTGGAAAATGGGCAAGATTTAATGCCCTCACAATGCAAATCGGTACAACATGAAAGTGAGAGTCATGATGTATTCAGACTGTGAGCATCTGTTGCCGTGTTGATGCATTTTTTGGCAGCTCATAGTGCTGTAAATTCTGAGTTGACCAACATGATGCTGCATATTAATGGCCAGCGAGGTGGTAAACCCTGCCATGTTTCCCGATACCCAAGTTTAGGAGTTGTGATATGTTGCATGAAATGAATGCAGTATGTAAAAGAATCAAAAACCAGGACAAAAGTCAAATCCTGGACATGTTTGATTTGGTTTCTATCATATTAAGTATTTACCATTAAAAATGACTACCTGAATGCAAACAGCTGTTAAATCCGGTCACATGACAATTTATCAATTTTCCAAGTTGACAAGGACTTAATAAGTGCAGTTTTTTGTGCTTATGCAGATTCCCAGAGACTTAAACATTGTTTTCTTAAAGTTTTGTAATCATTAATTCTTAGACTCAACACAATACAGGACTGGCGAGTCATATATTAAATGTCTTGGATCATCTCTGTAGAAGTTTAAATGTTACTGATGGTGTTGCTCACAGTCTGAATACATTGTGACCTCATCTATATGTGCGATAAACACGTAATCTATAATATCTCACATGCCTCACACGGGACACCGTTCCTCCAGCTTCAGTCGAACCTCCAACCACACAAACCTCTGTATGTAAAGCAACACATACACACAGTTCATTCCAATGCACTTGAAGTTCACCTGTGGCCTACATGTATCAGTACACCTGTACGCTTCGCAACTGACTTCTTCCTTTTTTGTTGGCAGTTTGTGGTTTGTCCTACTAAACACCTCTTCTTGGTGGTGAAAAGGAGTAAGTCATGTTAATTTACTTTTGTATGAAGTGCAATTATTAGTATTTAATTTCAAATTAAGAGCATTTGTAAGTATCTTAAGTTAAGATGAGAATAGCATACTAATGAAAACATCTTCACATATTCAGCCTTGTAACAGAAAATGGCGCAAAGAAATAAAAGATTTTCTATGCACACAAAAGGCTTATTTCTCCCAAAATTTGTTCACAAATTTCTTAAAAATCTGTGTCAGTGTGGGGCTGCTCCTGTGCCAAGATACTCCATCCATCTGACAGGTGTAGCATATCATGTGCTGATTAAACAGCATTATTACTGCATTAGAGTAAGCGAACTGTGGTGGATTCCAGAGCAACTGCTGCCCGAGGGAAAGTGTAATTGTTACTCTTTGTTTCCATTTATTGAAATTAAAGTTTATTTGGCTGAATTTGAACAGAGTTTGCATCATAGGCAGTGTCAAAGCACCAGGCAAAATAATCAGCTGGAAACTGTAGTTGTAGTTTAGGAAACATTACGCAAAACAAATTTACCCTTTAATGTTTTTTGCATGTCATCCTAATTTATATTCACCATTTACATACCTTAAATTAGTAGACTACATTTCACCCTCACAGAGGAGAGCTGCAGCCCAGCTTCAGTCTCCCTATCTGCCATTTTGTGCTAATTATGATACACATTCACTGTAACACCTGCTGCTGGCACTTGATTGAGCAGCTGCACAAGGTGCAGCAAGCTGCTTAGGCCAAATGAAGCGTGCCCAGTGGAATCCTCCATGGGTTGGAGCAAAAACCTGCAGCCTCTTCATGCAAAAAGCCTTTGTGTCCCTTTCATAAGGCTCAGTCCAGGCTGACATGTGCTTCCGTAAAAGCACAAAAGTCTAAAACTCCTCAGTCAGTTAAACCAGGTGGAGCAGATCCCATTAAAGTCCTTTGGAGGGATGCTGAGAGAGGAGATTGGCTCCACTGGGTGCTGCCGTTTCCCATTTGAGACTCGGTGGCTTCCTGATGACAACACTGAGGACCAGACAAGGCCTGGAAGCTTTCTGCCAAATTACTCTTCTGTAGCACCTTCAGGTTCACAGAGAGACATGGAAGACAGCAGTGCAATTAATTTCCTGGAATTAGATTAAGTGGTTGAAACTGAAACGTAAGAACTTTAAAGCAGTGCATGATAAGTAGCCTATTAGTAGAACAAAATACCCAGGAGATTAGGTGCAATATTGAATAAACGCACTGCATAATTACAGTTACTGTAATTATCTCATGTCACATCTCATGTACATTGCAAGAAGATTTTGTTCCTGAGGAATAAAGCTGCATACACCTTATTTATTTTGAAGTAAGCAAGTTCAGCGCCACCAGCAGGTCAGTGAAGTTGTCACTTATCCAGTGAAATATCTAAACCTGCATTAGACTGCACTCATTCGTGGTGGCCAGAAAAGTTCATCTCTCAACAGGTCAAATTTGGTTTTTGACCAAATACCTGCGAAACTAATGACAATCCCATCAGTTTCAGCTGGACTGTTACAACATACTGAACTAAGGGCAATTAAAGGGCAATTGCCATGTTTTTTCCTGCTTTTTAATTTGTTGTTTAACTTTACCTCTGACTGTTCATGGAAAATTTGTCCTAGCTGTCTCAAATCGCTGATATTGAGCTGAGATTGGCACTTTGTCTCCCCATAGGTATTGTGATTAACAATAATCACTTTAGAGGAAAAATACATAATCTTATATATTTGTGACTATGGAGATCACATGAAAGTAAAGCAACAGACTCCACAGTATTAAGGCTGTTCTTCAGGTACATATGTTAAAAACAGAATTTTCCTTTAACCTCTGAGGAGATTATTATTGTCGACTGTGACATATTGGACTCATGCAAGTGGACTCTCATGCCATGAAGGATAATGGTAGGGTTCTTTAAACGCTGACATTATCACAGCTCTCATTAATGAAAAGGCAGAGAGAAGCTGGAGGAGGTCGTGACACACAAACACACAGGAACAAGCACAGACCTGGCTCTTCATTAAAGTCCTTTCCCCCACAGCGGCTTCCTGAGGGACGCCGAGTCTCCCTCAGTCTCTGTGGAGGACAGTTTCATTAATTAGCGTCAAATATTAAATTTAATTTACTTGTAGCACTTATAAAACATAAAGCGCATACACATTCCTGTCGTGCATACGTGCACGTACACAATGCTAATGTCAGAAATAATAATATAAAAAAAACATAAACACATGCAGTGATAGTCAGTGTTTTCACTCTCTCTCCCATGCTCTCATGACCCTGGAGACTCAACAGGAAATTGAGGCTATGTGTGTGTGTGTGTGTGTGTGTGTGTGTGTGTGTGTGTGTGATAGAGAGTGAGGGGATGTTATCAGGAACTGCGTTATGTAGTAGTACACCCTCATGTAAGCTTGGTGCCTCAATCACACCACATGTAGAGAGTAAACACATGTACTAAAAAACTGAATTAAGTCATTTCCAAAGGAGCTCCTATTCACCATGGCAACAGGTAAATACATAATACAGCCTCCATTTTAATCCAGTGCGATCCAATAATGTCGATGTTTCCAAACGTAAACTTCTGGATTAAGTTATTAATTAATTAATTAATTAATATGTTCTAATACGTGCTATAGAGATATCAGACAGCTGCCATTTTGTGCCAGTGGCCATTCGTGGTACTGCAGCCAAAAAACTCCCCTGTGCGCCCCCCAAAATGTTTTGTCATTGATTGTTTTTTTTTTTACACACGTCTGTAAAGCTGTCACTTATTACTCTTTCTATTATGCAGTTTTTTAAAAAACGAAATCTTAAAAACATCTCAGTAAATAATCATGCTAAATATGAATGAAGGTTGTGGGGTTTTGTTTTGTTTTGTTTTTGAGGCGGAACCATTTCTGTACCGCAGCAAACACACCTGGGATGCTTTTTAGGTTCGCACACGCCCACTTGGATGCGTACACGAGCGCCTCTTACAACGGACAAGCCTAGCAAACAGGTAAGCTGATAATATTAATAATAAAAGTAATATTCTGCAGCTCGGGACACTATTATAAGCTTTTTTTGGTTGCTTTACCCACAGGAATAAGATAAATATTGGATACATTGCATATTATTCGATCTATTCCACTGAATGAATTGCAAATAATGTAGAGCCACGTGTTGTAGTCGAAAAATACTCCTTTATTTTCTTGTCAGACGCATTTTTCTGCTAATATAGAAATGATTTCTGCACCGCCCACCCTGTCCACCCCATTGAAAATTGCCCAGTTCTGCCACTGATGTGTGCAGAAGTCTGGGCATGTAAACTCACACTGTGGCCCTGGTCGTGTTTTTGATAGCTGGTGGAAACTGGACAAGAAAGGCAGCTGCACCGAGCTGAGTCTCGAACCCAGGACCTTCTAGCTGTGAGGCTGCAGTGATAACCACTGCTAGGAAAGTAATCATTATGTCCTCCAGACTGAAGAAAACAACATGGAAAATCTATGTGTGTGTGTGTGTGTGTGTGTGTGTGTGTGTGTTACCTCTGAGTGATCCTATCTGTACTTGAGGAATGTTGCTCAGGTCCGAGGGAAAACCCACATACACACCTCCATAGTTCCTATACACGCAAACACACGTACACATGAAGGTCCCATCAGTCAACACACGTGCACAAATGCCGTTCGTGCTTATTTTATACAAGTAATTTGTATATGATATAAATAAATGTATATATAATACATGGACAGATAGAGGAGTGACTCACTTCCATTTGTCGTCCTCTGGCGCAGACTCGTCTGATCTGTCAACACACACATGCACACACATTAAAACTGGCTGTGTGGGTACTGACATCAGAGAAAGGTCAAATCAGCACTGACATGTTTTAACATCACAAGAAATGGTCTTCTTTGTGTGTGTGTGTGTCTGAGTGAGAGAGAGAGATAAAAGATGTAAAATTGACTTACACCTTTGAAGGCTCAGCTCGACCTGAGGTCACAAACAGATGGATGAATAACACGAATGTAACTTCCTGTTGACTCAGCTGAATTTACAATCTGCAACGTCTACATTTAAAAACGTCGCTTCGCTGTTATCGACTTCTGACTACAGCAACAAGCAAACCAATAAAAAACAAACAGAAACGCCATGAATACACCACTGCTGCTCAGTTTTTGTACTTGTATGTATGAATGTATGAATTTGAGGTACTTTACCTCAGTATTTTCTTCTTTATGCTTTATGCTTATGCTTTATACTTCTACTCCACTACAGTTCAAAGGGAAATATTGTGTTGTTTTCTCCACTGCTCAACTTAATTTTATTTTGACACAACCATGCAGCCCAAAAGGCTTCACATGGCAAAACTGAAACCCCACAGGCAAAAAATTAAAAAAACTAAAATTCAGAAGAAAATTCAAACAAAACAAAGACAGAATAGACAAATGAAACCTCAAAAATACATTTCCCTGTTCTCAGATCTGTCGGACAGCACAGCAGTGTACTGGACTCCTCAATATTTAATGTTGCAAAGGCTGTTTAAGATCAGAAATGGTTCAGTGCAGTGTAAAATGTCTGCTGTGTAAAATATGAAACAGGTAGGAGTGCAATATGATCAATGTGCTTATGCTCCATATCATCTGCTTCTGACTTTAACTGCGATGTATTTTGTAAAAAAATAAAACAACAACATAATGTGACAGCAAAAGTTAACAAAATATCAAAACTTGAAATCTCATATTCATCATCATCTGCTCTTATTTTTTATATGCTACTTGATGACTCAGGAAAACTCTGTTTCTCACCTGCAGAGCTGCTGCTGCTGTTGGTGGTGGTGGTGGTGGCGGCTGGTGAGGAATTCCCACATCCCATCTCTCACCTGACTATAAAACCTCAGAGGAAGAAGAAAGAAGGAGCAAACGAATGAGGAACGAGAAGAAATAAAGAACAAGGACTGACAGAAAAATAAGGAGGGAGGAGGAGGTGACTGAACACGTCTTTCCTTTTTCTTTTTCTTTTCTTCTCGCTTACTCTGTGTACCTCCTCAACATGGAGGGAGGATTAAAATGACGGAAAGAAAAGAGGAGGAGGAGGGGGAGGGAGGAGAAAGAGAGAGGAATGGAGGAAACAGCAAGAAAGAGAGAGAGAGTGAGAGGAAAAGTGTGTTCACCCCTGCTGTTGAGGGAGCACAGCCACTTTTCTGTGTGTGTGTGTGTGTGTGTGTGTGTCTTGCGCTTTGCACAATTTGAAGGAAGCGGATCAAAGTTCTCTAGAATCGATTTAATTGGTGCATTCCTGCCCAAATACAGCAGAGGTGGACTTATGGACTCTTCTGGGATGGGGGATGATAGTGGGACAGAAGACCCATTTTGGGGTGGGGGTGGCGGAGTTCACTCTATTATTGTTTTTTTTTAATTAAAAGTTTCAGTGGAGCTAAAGGAAACCAAACTTCATACTCAGAATCAGCTTTTGCTGGCCACGTATGTGTGCAGATGCAAGAAATCTGACTCTGGTTAGATGCTGTCAGTTCCAAGAATTCTTCACGGGAGGAAATATAATATCAAAGCAAGATAAAAAGATAAAGAAGAACAATTATGGGTAAACATAAACTATTAAGTATGTACAAATTGGTGGGAAAAAAAACGTTCAAGCCGGAGAGAATCTGCTGAAAATCAAATAAAGTGTGTTTCTGGTTTCGCTGTAGGAAGACCACAGTTTGAACTGTGTCACCAGGCAACTTCCCAAACCCTGTGAGAGCACAAATTCCCATGTGTGACGGCGCCAGAACAGAGATGGATATCCAGCAATAAACTGTTAGCTCATTTATGATGCAGTTTGCACATAAAACGTGAAAATAAAGACACTTCTGAAATGAAGTGGTGGATGAATCCCGACTGATTCTGGATTGGCCAAAACAACATGAATATTTGAGAATGAAACGATTCTGTATGCAGTTTGTGCATTGTGACTCTTAACACATGGCGTACAATATTCTGAGATTTCTTTTTAAATGCCTGCTGAAAGTGACATCATATAGCTATAAAAAGTCAGTATGGGACCAGACAAACTGACTCTGACTGGTTTCAGAATTAAGCACACAGCAGTAAATCCCAAACTGTCCACATTTTCACAGATCAGATTACTGTGAGATGTCAAAACAAACAGACTCTTTAGCTTTTACACGTATTGTTTTAAGGTGAAGGATGTATCACCAAGTCCTGCTTGCTTTATTCTTGGTTGACACGGCAAGACTGCATGTTGACTCCTTCGTCTTTCTCTTCAAAACGAATGTTATTGGTGGGACTGATGCAGACGTGGGAAGTCGAAAGTGGGAAACGTGTCATTATCGAGCTCCCTCACGCCTCCATTGAGGTGATTATATATATATATTTTTTTTTTTGCCTTCACAGGTTTTAATCAGTAAAGGTGACATAACACTGGTATGATTTTTAAAATAAACTTATATAAATTCTGTAATTGGTCTGAAAATGTCAGCTTCAGAGACACCAGGCTGGTTGTTTATCCCATTAGACATTTTTCTGTAAAATTTTGTCATAATTAGCACATAAATGTTTCATTCTGAGTCAAAGCTGTGGACCAACTAACTGACTAATACTGCAGTTCAGAGAGCAGTATACCTCTGCTGTGGCTAAAAATGCTTTTCCTGTGATCAGAATATGATTTACATTTTTAGATTTTGTTATAGAACTCTAAGAGCAACTTCAAATGGCAAAACGATCCAAAAAGCATGGAATTCACTACATTCACTACCATTCACTACAGTGCTCCAGCTAAGGTAATCAGCTTTATGTCTTAATTTAATGGAATTTTGCAGATTCTCATCTGTGATTGGTTGATAATAAAAGACTTTGTGTTTTGGTTCGACTGCGGGAGATGAAAAACCTGCGTCAGAGCAGAAAAATTAAAAGACTCCATTTGTTCTTACTCAGAAGTACTTCTTATTTCCCTCTTTCCCTGTTTCTTTTGCGCTGAAACTTAAAATGACTCATGCCACCCCCACACATGCATGACACACACATGAACACACACACACACACACACAGAGGCCAGCAACAACTCCAGCTCTCTGCTAAATCCACCTCAATTACCGGGTAAAGCAAAGTGCCTTTCACAATATAATTGATTGTTCAGAGCGTTTCCAGCAGGAAGTGAAAATGACTTCTGGCCTCATGCTGAGGGTTTTTCATCAAACGCACTTTCAATACGCTGAGCCTTCACAGAACAGAAAAGTTTTGAGTGATACGTCTGATGTTTGTTCACTGGTTGCAGTTAGAAAGATTTAACAATAAGATTTTGAGACGCAAATCTAAACACTCCTGGCAACATATCTAATTCTCACATGAAAATGTCTCTGACATGAAAAATAACCTTGTAGTGTCATAAATGTTCTTTATCTTCTGTATTTAGGCACATTAATGATGGCTTTTCCACGCCTGAAGTGTCTTTAAATCAAATGTGGGTCCATTTGCATGCAGTGTTTATTGTCATGACTGTCTTTTTTCCTTTCAGAGACCAGTGGTAGAAGAAATATTTAGATCCTTCACTTAAAGTATCAGTACCACACCATGAAATACTCCATTAAGTGTGAAAGTAAGCAAAAGTATTCAAGTATTTTCAGCAAAATGTTCTTAAAGTATGAAAAACAGAAGTAGTCATCGTGTCGAAAAGTAGTGTTTGACTATTATGTACGATGTTTTTGAATCAATTACTGCTGAATTAATCTTTATGTTGTGTTTGGCTGCTGCTGATTCAACATCTTCCCATTTTCTCTTAAGTCAACTTTTCATGGGCTCAGAAAAACATCCCTTGCTATATATATCTGTCCTGCTCTCTCTCAAATAAAGAAACAAATGGCATCATTATTATTTAAAAAAATAAATAAGAATAATAACTGGAAACAGCTTTTTTGTGAAGTAAAGAATAAGTGGAAATTAACAAACATGGATAGAAAATTTGAAGCAACCTTACACAGTGTGAGCTGTCTGTTTAAAGCTGTGGTTCCTCATTAAGAACACACAGAGGCAGTGTTGTCTTATTTATCTCTACATACCGTGTTATTAGCTGGTTGATCATCAGAGTGCGGCTGCAGGAATCAGATTTAATAAAAACTGTCACAATCAAGATGTACTGCAGTAAAAGCTATGAAATGAAATTGTTTTCTCCAAAGTTGCTCAAAGCACAGCTGAAATTCTCAAACAATAACATAAATCATCACATCACTGTGCAACTTCTTCTTCTGAGTCTGTATGACAAAGGAAGCTTAAGTTGTCCAATAATAGTTAGCAAATTTAGACTTAGCCACTAGTTGACACAGAAATACCAAAAACATGTTTGTGGAAATTTAGAAATTCTGTTGCCATTACACATCTTTACCACCAGAGGGCACTGGCATTGTAGTAATAAAGGTATGGCTTTGTCATAAGCTTAAGTTTGGATGATTGATTGGACAAAAGGGCTCTGAAGAAAATTGTGATGAGTGTTTTTCATCATTTCTGACTTTTCTTTTTAAACAAAAAAAATCCTTAATTAATCCAGGAATCAACAGAATAATAGCAAACCTTAGTACGGTCTACACACAGTGCACTTTAAACTTAAATATTAATGTAATGTATGTGAACCATTTTACCATGCTTTAATATGCTTATAATACATATCTAAGTCATAAGTTAGTTGCCTTCATCCGGTTATCAGTGGCACTATCCACACCTCATACAGCTCGTATCCTTCGGCTGGCACTGTCCACATGCCATAGAAAACTCACTTCTGCAAGAAAACTCCCTCTGACTGTGACTTTACGCTTCATACGCATCACACACGCTCACATCAACATCACCATCACAAGACGAGCTGTCAATGTCCCTCACTCGGATATGTCGCTCATAATCCTCGTTATAACAACTCTGGGTGAGTTTTTTATTTACATTTTAATAATGTTTTCTATGTGAGAACCGCCAGCTCACTGGGCGGAATTTCATCTTCTGCGTCTGCCAAATTTGTTGGCTCTCAAGCAGCAACAACAACACATGTAATGTAATGAAAGCCATATGCAAACTATGTTTCACTGACTTCTCAGACATTATGTGAAGAAAGAAGAGCAAAGGCGGCTGCGGTAAAGTTTGACAGAACTGTAAACTTGCTGCGCACGCCCCCATCACTGCGCGTACAGATAGAATCCATGTGATTTTAATTTACATGAACTGACCGCAAACTTTCTCAGCTCCTGGCTTTTACAATTACAATCAAATGAAGGCAGGTTGAACTGCGTTTGCGAGAAGATTACCTGATTTTTTATTTTCTCTGGTTCAAGAAACCAGTCTTGGTCTGGCTTTAGTGGGTCACCTCACTGACAGCGTTTGTTCCTCCCCGCAGCCCTGTGCTGTCCCGTTGGGGCACAGCTGCCGGAGTTTGCGGACGTTTGCACCGAGGGCAGCTGCTACCCCGCCACAGGTGACCTGCTGATCGGCCGGGCGCACAAACTCACCGCCTCGTCCACCTGCGGCCTGAAGCGGCCCGAGCGCTTCTGCATCGTCGGACATCTGGAGGTAAGAAAAAAGCTGCTGCTGTATGAAGAACAAGCAGAGGAGACTGAGCTTGCAGGCCAGTAAAGTAACTTGGGATATCATGTGTGAGCTGTGGCAGATTTTTTTTTTTTTTTGTTAAGCACCAAAGTGTAGGCCAAAAATACAGATAAGTTTTTTTTGTACCTGCTGTCTGATTTCTCAGGATTCCGCCCATATAAATATGTGCTCCGAGTCTTTATTGAACGATCAAGACAAAGCATGAAATTCAAAGAAACTGAATGACATGTCGATTGATCTTGAACCCTGATTAGATGATTTGAAGAGATTTGGTGACTGCTTTATTGGTTTATTGGCTCTGTAGGTTCCCTGCCCGTGTAAGGATAATCTTATTGTTTGATACAACAGCCAGTTTGAAGCAAGTGAGAAAGTTTGTTCAGGATCTTCTTGTGTTATTTTTGATTTAGTTGTCGAGTGCAATCAAGCAGACTAAACTACTGCAACTTCATTTTGTTTAAATAACTCTGCTGCTCAACACTGGCTTTGATTTAATAAAAGTACCTAATAAGAAACATCACATTTGTCGTGCTTCCTGTAATGTGTTGGGGAAATGAACAGAAAGTGGGTCACTACTGTATCCTTTACAGAATTCATTAAAGTGACATCAAATGTAGCAGCATGTCAGCCTTGTACAGGACGTCTTTATGGCAGTAACTTATTGCTTATGAATTATTGCAAGAGAAAAGGGTCAGTTATCGTCAGTCCTGAATCACTCATTATATTCAAGAGATGGAAACTGATGTAAAATATAATGAGAATTAATTCAACTCTCAAAATCAGCTTGATTTAAATTCAGTTTCTTTGAGTTTTGTAATAACACAAGCAGAGATCCCCTCTGGGTCTGGGCTGCAGATCACCATCGGTTAATGTGTGGATTGTTCTCTCGATTAATTGTTCTTTAGGATATCACAAAATGGTGAAAAATTCCCGTCTAAGTAACAGCCCAAAACACAAAAGATATAGTTAGGTGTCCGGTAAGAAAAAGCATCACATTGGGGAAGCTTGAGCCATCAAATTTTGTGGAAAATGACTCAAATTAACTGATTGTCAGAATAGTTGCAGATTAATTGTTTCTTAGTCAGCTAAGCAACCAGCTAATAGCTTGAGCTTCGCATCATTCAGATAACATTGTGTGTGTGCGTGAGACAGAGACAGCATGCACATGTACAGTATCTTCTGCTTGCTGTCTTGTTGTGTGGGAGTTCAGACATTCCTCTTCACAATAAAAGCGCTGTGTGCCTCACAATCACTTCCCTGTGTGCCTGTGGTGCGGGGGGCGAGGTACGGGATATTCTCTCTTTATCAAACTCCCTTCAGCAAGTTCACGGTGTGAATGGGGTCCTTATGAGATTGCGGACGTACTGTGGGGCCTTTCTGGGCTTCCTGAGGATGAGCACAGTCCTCAAGAATGAGCTGCAGATGAAGTAGAGGGAAGAAGTGAGCCTCAAGTAGCTGACATTTTTTCTACAAAACGCTGCTGAGTGGAACCAATTAGCTAAACTCTGCTCCCATTTCAACACAGGCATAGTTGGCAGGGTCTTGGTGAAATTGAGAAACTTGTGGTGCTTGTTGATGTGATGCAGTACAGTGAGATTTAAGAGTGTACATGTGTGTGAGAACCCGAGTGTATGCCAAGCCATCTGGCGTGTAGACAACCCCTGCTGACAAATGCAGTGAAGACATTATCAAACAGATGCTGATGTTGGGCGATAAGGTCTGTCTCACCATTAGTACTCCAGTTCATCCCAAAGGCGTTGGTTGTTATTCCTACACACCAAACTGGGGAAACTATTTGCTTTGTGTACAGTGCTTTGCCATGTTGAGACAGCAAATGGCTGTTGAATTAATAGGTCAGAATCATGAGAACATAGAGACATTATTAGTCCATCAAATACTACGGTCTGCACTTGCACTCAATCCATTAGAGGATCAACTGAAAATTAATTGTTGAAATCATTTTTTGAGCAAAAGGATTTGCTGCATGTCTTTGAAGAAAGAAACTGAAAGTCTTTGGGCTTTGGATGACTTTTTTTGGACCAAAATAGCAATTTGTAAGACATCAGAATAGGCTCTGGGAAATTCTGAGTACTTGCAACTCTAGTTGGCTCTATGCACTCTTACATTTGTGTTGTATTGTATCTGCTGTGCTTGGGTGGTAGCATAAATTTCAAAATTTTGGTGAATAAAATGAAAAACTATCGGCATGACTGGGTTCAGAGTTTAGAGTTGGTTTTTGTTCTCTAATATGGATGAACTGACCCACTAACACTCTCTGTGTCCATCAGGAGGAGAAGAAATGTTTTGTGTGCGACTCCAGGCAGATGTACCACGAGGATGTCAACCCCGTCAGCCACACCATCGAGAATGTGGTCACCACCTTCGCCCACAACCGCCTCAAAACCTGGTGGCAGTCGGAGAACGGTGAGAGACAGAAATCATATGAGAGAAAGACCAAAAAAAGTGTTCTTGAATGAAAGAGACTGAATTCCTGCGTGTGAACGCTCAGTGAGACTGTTCTCATGGGAACTGAACTCAGTAATGACTAGACAGGAGATCACAGAGCCTCACGCTGCAGCCAATCACAGCAGGTTTAGGGGGTGGGGCTTACAGGTGTGCAGACGAGAACAGGTGTGTGGATAGGAAGCAGATGTGTGTCATCACTTGAACACACACAGGCCTTTAAAGTTGGGAAAAGAGCAAGTGTGTAATGAGGCAGTGAGAATGAGAAACATTAATTCACCTTGAAGCCAGGTATATAAGCATAAAAGCTATTTATTTTTATTTTTAGTGGGCCAATCACATGTCACATTCAATTGAAGAACGCTTGCAATGATTGGCTGTGAGCAACACCTTACAAATAGGGTTTTTTTTCTAGATCTGGGTACAAAGAAAAGATTGAATGCAGGTATTGTTTGACTGGAGAAGTATCAATATTACTTGATATTGGGTTAATTTGATCAATACCCAGCTCGGCTCACAGCCTTATTTGGCTTTCATAGAGCTGTGACTCACATCCACTGTAGGTGAAAAAGTCCTGATATGAAAACAGGCACGTTGTGTTTGGCCTATTTCAATCCTGGCTGATGCTAAACACTAATCTTGATCATCTTGATCAACAGGCCAGCACACATCTCAGTTACATGAATTATGTCTTGTTTCAATGTACAACATGTGCATCACGTCATTCTCAATTTAAGCCCTGATAAAGAAATCACATTACACAAAGTTCCCATACAAACAAACCCTGCCCTCATTGCCCCCACGTTCATGCATCTCGTGCTCATCACACACACTGTTAATTCAGTGTGGTGGGAATTTTTCCGAGGTGTTAGTCATGGATGGAGCCACAGCCAACAGTGCAGATGGCTTTGAAACAGCAGGAAGCTGCAGACACACACAATGGTCTTGCATGGGATTTCCTAATTCCCTCGCAGTAGTCCTCCACTTCCTTCTTGGCTCTACAAGTTGTTTGTTCCAGCTGCTGTTCAATTCAAATTTATCTCAATTTTAAGTGGGGATCGCTGAATTAAAACGAGTTGCAGCACACAAACAATTTCTTCTCTTAGAGATTAGTTGTAATAAATATGTACACCCAGCAAAGACCAGGCTCTGCTTAGCCAACTGAACTAGCTAACTGACAGAACCTAGCTAGTTAATACACTGCTTGTTTTGATCAAGACTAGCAGTGAAAGATGTAATGGGATATAGAAAACATAACATTAAGCCAGTAACATTAATGACCAAATAATGTTGATGAGGTAGCACCTACACTGTGCACAACTAACTGAACAAGCTAACCAAACAAGGATTCAAGAAACTTTATTGTCATTTATGTAGCCAGTAACCTTAATAACAGAATAACTTAGGATAGGTTGCATTCACACTATGTACCCACAACACAGCTAACTGAATAAGTCCATTGACACGTCAGCCTGCTAATGTCAATCAGAATGATTTTAAATGGGAAGATTTTGAATTACAATTCACCCAAAACAAAATATTCTTCAATTTCCACAGCACAGCTAACTGAACAAGCTAACTGACATGTTAGCTTGCAAATGTATGGGAGTATTTATTTAGAGCTGGTGCAACACAGTCTACAACTGGAGCCTTGATTGATTAGATTCTTTTGTAGGCATGGCCGGAAAGTCAACCCACTCAGCTGCATAAACAAATGCAGAAAGTGTCTGTAAATATTTAAAAAAAAAAGTTTAAATGTATGAGAAAACCTGTCTGGGGTTTACTGAAAGCTCCAGTGAGTTCTTTTCTGAATGAAAATGAGTCCCGAAAGAGAATTAATTGTTAATTTCCTGTGCGACTGCGTTTCCTTTCACCTGCAGGTGTGGAGAACGTGACCATCCAGCTGGACCTGGAGGCCGAGTTTCATTTCACACACCTTATCATGACCTTCAAGGTGCCTGTTCTCTCTCACTCTCACAAACAGACACATATTTCATACAAATACTCTCACACTCACGGCACAGAGATAAACACAGCGTAAGACATCTGTGGTGGAGGAATGTGGAAACTCGTTTTGGTCTCTGGAGAATGGTGGGAAGAGAAGAAGGAGGGAGAGGAGGATGAGTTCAGAGCTGTGCAGTAAAAATCATTGCTATCACATGGTTCGGCCATGAGGGTGGCCAGCTGGATTCCTGCCTTTCACTGACAATGTAGCTCTACATCATTTTCAAAATACACACTCAGAGACCCACTTTCCATGAGCGTCCTGTCCCATCCTGTTTTGGGATTAGATGTCAGGAAAGATCCACACCTCTAACGGTCTCCACCCTTTCAGTAATATCATCACTTTATATTCAGGATATGTTTATTATTATTGCATCCATAATATTTGATGATGATGTCAATATTTTGACATCTGAGAGTACAAGAGTAGAGTACAAAAACAATTATGGTATAAATATAGTGTTGCCTGATAAGCAGGCAGTAATGATCACAGTGACATCACAGTTTCTGTTTTTTTTTTCTGTCCGTCTGTACAAACAGACGTTTCGACCGGCTGCAATGGTGATCGAGCGGTCCATGGACTTTGGGAAGACGTGGCAGGTTTATCGTTACTTTGCCTACGACTGCAAGTCGTCCTTCCCCAGCGTGTCCTCTGGGCCGTTGGCAAAAGTGGATGAAATCATCTGCGACTCTCGTTACTCAGACATTGAGCCATCCACGGAGGGAGAGGTGAGCCTGCGTTTGGTTCTTTATTACGACACGGGTTTACTTTTTTGAAAGGTTTTCTGTTCATAAGAGTGTCTGCGTTATGTAGGATATATATTTATGAATGGATAGCCTGTGGGCTCAGAGAAGTCCCTTTTATTCTCTTTTAGGTGATATTTCGGGTGCTGGACCCTGCGTTTGAGATTGAGGACCCATACAGCCTGAGGATACAGAGTAAGCTGCTATACAATTTTCACAAAATGATGCTTTTTTTGGCAGCTTTACAAACTATGATTGTCGTGTTGGCATGGTATAGATTAGAGGTTTGCAGCCTCTTTGGCTTGTGAATGCCTTAGAATAAAGCAATGTCAAGCAATGTCACACACAGGTTTGTGTTTTTTGTCTGCTGTCTGATTCTCTTGCGTAGTCTGAATTTGAGTTGGTGAAAAAGAAATCTTGTATATATGCAGTGAGTCTGCATCTATCTTGCAAAAATTCCATTAAATTAGATTAAAAAATAAAACCACTAATGGCACTTAAACACATCACGTGGGTTTACCTGAGACTGACCTCTGACCTCTCTGGAGTGGGGCTAAAGGAAAGACAAAGAGAAGCAGCCAGTGAACTGAGTACAGGATTCAGATGAGATTCAGTAACTTTGACTCATTTGTAGTTCAGGTAACAGCTACGTGGAGCAGACTTGGCGGGCTCAGATGTCTGTCAGGAAGAGCACTGCGGGGAATTTCTCATGTGGAAGCGACTCGGTCTTTGTACACTCGCTCAGACACACTCACACACACACACGCAGGGGCCTCATGTTAAGTATGTGGCGAATGCTGTGGGTGTGTGAAGTGCAGCAGCGACATCCTTGAGGTCTTGAAACTCGCACCATAACCTACTGCACCTTGTGTGGTTTGCCTTGTGAAAAAATGAATGAGAAACACTGAACTTGCAACTTCGACTGGTTAAATAAAATTGTAAAAAGATCTGCATGAGTGTGTGTTACACTCTCTAACCTCCTGCATGTGTGTGTGTGTGTGTACAGACATGTTGAAGATCACTAACCTCCGGATGAAGTTCTTGAAGATCCACACGCTCGGGGACAACCTGCTCGACTCCCGCGACGAGGTGACGGAGAAGTACTACTACTCCCTCTACGACATGGTTGTCCGCGGCAACTGCTTCTGCTATGGCCATGCCTCCGAGTGCGCCCCGATCGACGGAGCACCGACTGGAGCTGAGGGCATGGTACATCGACCGCACGCTCACAGACAACTGATGAAAGATCAGATTAGATTAGATTTTAATGAATCTAAAACAATGTGCAGTGTGAGTGTTACAAAAGTGAGAGTTGAGTTGAGATAGAAACCTTGTGATCGGAAAGAGCAGTTAATAAAACAGTCTTCCCCACTTAAAAGCTGTTGTGGAGCTTTTAGACGCATCACACGGTCTTCCTCAGCAGATGGGAGTCATGTATAAGTATAAATATTCAAATTTCCCTTTACTCTGAGCTATCTTGAGTAAAAATTTTTTACACATTTCTAGATTAAATTGCTATTTTTGTCAAGGGAGATTGGTGGCTTTGAAGAGAAGATAGATGGATGCAGCAGGTTCAGCTACTAAAAAGTGGAGCTGCAGCGGACTGGCATTTAGGTCCCAATGTTAATTTATTTTGTGTGTGTGTGTGTGTAGGTCCACGGGCGCTGTGTATGTAATCACAACACGGAGGGACTAAACTGTGAACGCTGTAAAGACTTTTACCATGATTTGCCTTGGAAACCTGCAGAGGGACGAAACACCAATGCATGCAAAAGTAAGAACGCAGACAGAAACTCACACCTCTTTCAGTTTTTCTGGCTGACGGTTTGATGAAAAGATGAATTTGATGAAAGAAAATTGAGAGCATAATCGGCAGATTAATAATGAAAACAGTACTTAGTTGTTAATATATAGTTTTGCAAGAGTAAATTCTGTGATACTCTTCTGAAAATTAACTAAAATGTAAATTTTTAAAAGAGGGACCACCAGTAAATCCCAGTTTTCCTCCTCCTTTCTCAGGGTGTGAGTGTAACCATCACTCCACATCCTGTCACTTCGACCTGGCCGTGTACATGACGACCAGCAACGTGAGCGGAGGCGTGTGCGAGGACTGTCAGCACAACACGGTGGGCCGACAGTGCGAGCAGTGTGCGCCCTTCTACTACCAGCACCCGAGCCGAGACCTGAGGGACCCCAACATCTGCGAGCGTATGTCACCTCTACGTAACCCCTGACCCCTGAGCGTTTCTCACCGCGTCGTTCCACTTTATGGTCCGCTCCACTCGTTACACAAACAGTCCGTTAAAACGCATGTCCGTGTCCTCCTCCGAGATGTTTTCCTGAGTAGACAAGCACCATCTGGAGCTCCACTCACTCACTGTGATGAAGCCTTTGAAGAGAAAAGCAGAACGTAGCTGTTGTAGCATCATGATTGTAATTACCTACTAAGTACTGGGTGCAAGTGGAAGTAATGCTGTAAAATGAAGTGCAGCCTCCTCGTCTCTTTTCCTCCGTGCAAGACTCGTCTTTTAAATTACACACTGGTTTTGCAGGTTTGCTTTTCATTATCTTGTCCGTTCTCACACATGTTACATCTTACTGGGCCACCAGTGTTATTATGAGATAATCTACTGCTATTTTTATCTCTTTATTTTTTATGTAAAGAGATTCTTTCTCCAGAGCAGATGGAACTTAGGGCAGATTACTTTGATTTTCTGATCCCTTTTCTGATACAGAGCAAGATATGTCAACATTTAATGACCAGATAGTAATAAAGTTTGCACGTTTTCATAACGTTTCATATCTCTGCAGCTTGTAACTGCGACCCGACTGGGTCTCTGCAGGGTGGACTGTGTGACACGCGGACTGACGTGGCAGCTGGACTGATCTCAGGCCAGTGTCGGTGCAAAGCCAACGTGGAGGGCGAGCGCTGCGACACCTGCAGACAGGGTCACTACGGACTGGGGCAGGGTCCTGATGGCTGCCTGCGTAAGTCACAGTCAGTTAGACTGCTGTGGGACACCACGTTACGCCCCAAGTTTCTAATTGTATTGTCTTTTGCATATCTCACTTAACGTAAAATAACAATTTTGTCATGCATTTGTTCAGGAAAACCGAAGTAGTTATCCATATTTTATAGCCGTATTTTTGCTATCTCTCAGTGTGAAAGTTTGACCATTAACCTGATCCTGGGATGGAGGATGGATATTGTTTATGAATAGTTTCACTCGCTATGTTAAACAAGACTCCCTGAAAATACTGCAGTCAACTCCTTATGTTACCTCTGAAAGCATACAGCTGTTTATTATGGTAACCAGAGCTCCTGTAATGCCCTTTAAAAGGCAAAATCCAAACCCCTCAATTTGAAAAGCTGTTCAGAAACAAGACATTCCCCCTTGGTTTCCACTTTGGTTTTTACACCTTAAAAACTCCTTAAAACCATATATGTATTGCAATACCGATATATTAAAATCATCATAATCTCAGTAAAAAAACCTTATTTTCATCATTATTAATGAGTAAATTTGTTGGATTTTAAAATACAAAATGGGATTTGATTTCATGGTTGTCTGTAATATCAGAAATTGTAATTAAAAGTATCTGTTACTGACATACATGGTGTAGATATTTCTCAGTCGGAGAAAGTCGAATCTGTCGCTTCATTGTTTCGTTGTGTGTTTTGGCAGCTTGTACCTGTAACCTGCTGGGCACCCTGCCTGGAGGAAACTGCGATTCAGAGACGGGAAGTTGCTTCTGCAAGCGCCTCGTCGACGGACATAGCTGCGATCAGTGTCTGGTGCGGATCCAAACTTCACTGTCAGCCACAATTTTGATATTTTACCTCTAAAAAGATATATATCTATATCTATCTATCTCTCTCTCTACATATATAGATAGATAGATATAGATATATGTGTGTGTGTGTGTGTGTGTATGTGTGTGTGTGTGTGTGTGTGTGTGTGTGTGTGTGTGTGTGTGTGTGTGTGTGTGTGTGTGTGAAGTGTATACGAACAAATGTTTTGTTCTCGATTCCTTTCCCTGTAGCCACAGCACTGGGGTCTGTCCAATGACATGGATGGCTGCAGACCATGTGACTGTGACCAGGGTGGGGCTGTCAACAACAAGTACGTGTAAAGACCACTTTTATGAATGAAGTAATAAGATATTTGATGTGATTGCTCTTATCTTTTTAATCTTGGGATTAATTATCTTTTTATGTGTCATTTCATTGTCATAAAATACTATAATGTCAGGGGAAGGAGATAATTATTTCTTTGTTAAACCGAGAAACCTCCCATCATCCTGAGATCACAAGATAATAAACCTTTTCCAGGGCAGACACTTCGACATGTCATAGCAGGAAAACAGGTGTAATTATGAACATGAATCAGTTAATGATGGCTGCGTTTAATTTAGGTTTTGCAGCATTAAGGACCTGCTATTGTGCATGCAGACGCAGTGGCATGACTTACTGGAACAGAGCCTTTGATAATGCTTTTTAAACAAATTGGGAATGAGAGACATCCTCAGTCTTTATATATAACATACAATATAGAAATATAAGTGAAGCTGTACACTTCAAATTGCCATCTGGGGACAAATAAAGTCTTGTTTTTCTTTTTTTTTTTAAATGAACAGATAAAATAAAAATACATGTAGATCATAGGTAGTGCGATGGATCTTACAGCTGTCATCTCTGTGTCCACAGCTGTGACCCCCACTCAGGACAGTGTGTGTGCAGGGAGCACACGTTTGGACGACGCTGCGATCAGGTCGAGTCCGGCTTCTACTTTATCGCTCTGGATCACTACACCTACGAGGCAGAGGACGCCAAGCATGGACCTGTGAGTGCATTTATTGCACCGCCCCATCAGTTTAGTATTGCTTTTACTCAGATGATGTGCAGCAGATGTACTGAGCTCTTTCTCTCTGTCAGAGCGTAACTTTGGTGCCGAGGCCTTATCCTCTGGATACCCGTCCCACGTGGACGGGTATGGGCTTTGTTAATATGCCAGAAGGAGCCTACTTAGAGTTCACCATCAACAACATCCCAGAGTCCATGGACTATGACATCCTAATTCGCTATGAGCCGCAGGTAACACACACTTAATTTGTATACGTCTGGCAAATCTTTCCAAAAAGCTTGATGAGAAAACTCAGAGTCTCAGTTAGCAGAACAGAACTGAGCTACGCTAAACAAGATGCACAGAATAATTGTGATGCTGAATTAATTTTGTTTTTAAGAATAAATAACTAAGTATGTGTCTGTTTGGTTTGCAGCTGCCCGAGCAGTGGGAGCAGGTAAGCGTCCGAGTGCATCGTCCCGTCTTCAACCCTCCAAACTACTCAAGTCACTGCAGCAACTCCATCCAGAGTGGAGACGAGCAGTCCATCTCTCTCCTACCTGAATCCAGGTAAAACATCAGTCTCTTTCACAGCAGCACATTCACTACGCACACGTGCACACAGACACACACACACACACACACACACACTCACTGACTCTCTGCTGTGTTTCAGACACGTGCTGCTGGTGAGGCCGGTGTGTTTCGAGAAAGGACTGAACTACACGATCCGTCTCAGTCTGCCTCTCTACTCGTCTGCCACTGACATCCAGAGCCCATACACACTCATCGACTCGGTACGTGGACTTTCATTAATTTATACACTCATTTATCGCTGAATGCATAAACTATAAACACAGAAAGATTGTCCTGTTGGTCTTCTCAGCGGCTTCTCACCAGTATGGTTCATCCCCATTAAATTATCTGGAAACCATTTATATAAAACTTTATATCAGACCCATGCATTGCAGGAAAATCATGGAAAAGGTTGAGTTTCATGCCCACCACAGTCTTTTAAAGTGCTACAACTGCCAGTCCCATCATGCTCAATGAACAAAATGAGCACCACTTTTAATTTCACGTCTCGAACGTCTGAAATCCTCCATCCCTCCACTCTGCTGCTCTGTTTCTCCTAACCTGTGTTTTTATTATGTCTTCTCCTCTCTTTATAGCTGGTGCTCATACCCAGGGTCAGTGAGCTGGACATGTTCCACGGGGTCGACGGTGAGGGAGCGTGGGATACGTTCCAGCGTTACCGATGTCTGGAGAACAGCCAGAGCGTCATCAAAGGCCCCATGACCGACATCTGTAGCGACTACATCTTCAGCGTCTCTGCTCTGCTACACAATGGAGCCATGGGTATGTAGGTTTATATGTGCGTGTTTGAAGATTTTCAATCCAGGATCTTTGACTTTACTGAACAGTAGACCTGTGTAGCTCAAGAACATCTGGAAAATCGCATGATGAGATAAGACGTTTAAATTACTGTACCACATTTAAAAAAAAATCCCCATCATGTCTTATCTCCCAGCATGCCATTGTGACCCTCAGGGTTCACTCAGCGCTGTTTGTGAGCCCAGTGGAGGTCAGTGCCGGTGTCGACCCAACATCATGGGCAGGAACTGTGAACACTGTTCCCCGAACACGTACCTGTTCAGCCCCGCCGGCTGCAGACGTAAGTGCTGGGCATAATTGTATGGTGTGGCACCTTTTTTTTTTTTTTTTAACTCACCCCAACAAGAAGCATAAAGATTCAAATTTCACCCCTCAGCTTGCAAGTGTGACCCTCGGGGCTCAGTCAGTGACCTCTGCCACGAGGCGACAGGCCAGTGTGAGTGTGTTCCAGGGGTCATGGGGCGCCAGTGCTCCCACTGCCTGCAGGGTTTCTGGGGCTTCCCTCACTGCAGACCGTGCCATTGTAACGGCCACAGCGAGTACTGCCATCCTCAGACGGGAGAGTGTCAGGGCTGCAGAGACTTCACCACCGGACATCACTGTGAAAGGTAGGAGAAATGTGGTCAGATGCATTGTCAGACAGGATTTGACCAGTCAGACTGGGCTGTCCCATTGGGAGCATGTTGGGTGTCCTGTGGCAGTTCATCTGTACTGTGGAACCAGTTATAATGAGAGTTTATAGTAACATCAGAGTGGAAAACACAGCTGACTTTTGAATTTTCCCTCCAGGCAGCCCCAGAAAGCTAAACTGAAGGGATGTAAGTCAAAGGATCTTGGTGTCTCTCTGCCTTACTTTTTCCTTCACCACCAGGTGTCTGGACGGTTACCATGGTGACCCAGAGTTGGGTTCAGGTGGCCACTGTCGCCCCTGCATGTGCCCCGATGGCCCGCGCAGTGGACGCCAGTTTTCTGACAGCTGTTACCTTCTGGCTAGCACTAACCAGCTGGTGTGTGTGTGTAGCCCTGGCTACAAAGGTACATAAACACACACACACAGTAATTAGTAACAGATTTGTTTTTATGTAAGCAGCTTTTTCAAGTACTCAAAGCATCACATGTTGCACTTTATTTCATCGGATCTTTACACATTCACACATCACATGTCACAAACCCAAACAAACACTTCAGTTCCCCTCTAATTAGTCTGCTGAATTTAAAAAGTGCTGTCTAGCATTTACATACTCGGTGTGCTCCCTCCTCGTCCAGGTGCCAGGTGTGATGAGTGTGCTCCTGGTTATTTTGGCAACCCTCTGGTGCCTGGTGGCCGCTGCTTACCCTGCCAATGTAACAACAACATCGACATGCACGACCCGGGGTCCTGTGACCCTCGGACAGGCGCCTGTCTCAAGTGCCTATACCACACTGAGGGCTATGCGTGTCAGCACTGCAAGCTGGGTTACTATGGCAACGCTGCCACTCAGAGCTGCAGGAGTGAGTACAACTGCTGATGTGACACCAACAATGTACTGTTTAAACTATATAGACAAAAGTATTGGGAGTATTGGGACACCTGACCATACCAACAGGGACTTCAGTGATATCACATTCTAAATACACAGACAGCTTTGCAGCTATAGCAGCTTCCACTCTTCTGTGAAGGCTTTCCACAACATGTTGGAGTGTTTCTGTGGGAATTTGTGCCCAACAGCAGTTGTGAGGTCACACACTGACGTTGGACCAAAAGGTCTGGCTCACAATCTCCGTTCCAGTTCATCCCAAAGGTGTTGGATGGGGTTGAGGTCAGGACTCTGTGTGGGCCAGTCAAGTTCTTCCACACCAGACTCATCCAACCATGTCTTTATGGAGCTTTGCTTTGTGCACTGGGGCACAGTCATGCTGGAATAGAAAAGGGCCTTCAGCAAACTGTTGCCACAAAGTTGGAAGCATAGCATTGTCCAAAATGTCTTGGTATGCTGAAGCATTTAGATTTACCTTCAGTGGACGTCAGGGGCCGAGTCCAAACCCTGAGGAACAGCCCCATACCACAACTGAATTCAATAATAAAGTGCCTGATTGTCCCAGTACTTTTGTCTATATAGTGTATATGTGCATCTGGTTCAGCATGTTTTGAGAGATTTGAACTCAACCGGACATTTTATGTTAAAAAATAAATGTGACAGTTGTCTCTTGTCAGTGACATTAGAAAAAAATTCAAAAGCCATTACTTGACTGATAATTGGCTGACATCTGTCCTCCTGTGCAGAGTGTATGTGTTCCTCGGCGGGCACGGTACCTCAGGCCTGTTCGTCTCCTGATGAGTGTCAGTGCAATCAGCACAGCGGCCAGTGTCAGTGCCAGTCGAATGTGGTCGGTCAGAACTGCGACCGCTGTGCTGCTGGCACATGGAACATCGCCAGCGGGACGGGCTGTCAGCGCTGCGACTGCGACCCCGTTCACTCTTTCGGATCCTCCTGCAATGACGTGAGTCGGATGTTGTGACGAAAACCAAGAGCCATAACTGCTCGCCAAATCCAGCATGTGTCTGCATCATTTCCAGCATTAGCATTACAGCAGCTGCTCCAATCACCCCCCCCTCCCCCAGTTACAGTGCATAGCTGAACCGAATCCCAGCACTGCACCACAAAATCTCATCTGCCAGTGAACTATTGTTGCCAGAGTTTTAAGTACACAATGTAGGAAATGGCTGGGACATTTTCCTGACAATTCCCATTGAGAGAAAAACTGCAGGGCGGCAGTGAGTCACTGTGACCAGCCCAGCTCATCACTGAGCTCTGTTTGTGTAATTGTGTTGATATGTGGGCTCCAGCTGTTTGGGAATTTCTTCTCTTTCTGTTTTTACAGATTTATTTTACTCATGCACACAAATCTGCTTGTGTATACGCAGAACCACGCACATAAAGACCAGAGTGGCGTGCGCACACACACACACACACACACACACACAAACATTTGGGTTTCTGTGTTTACTGGCTGCTCTCCATCAGAGGAAGGAAGTCTCAGGATACACTGTGGAATAACTGAATACACTTTTCTCTAAGAACACCGAGTTTCACCAAACAAGAAAAGGCTCCATTGTGTCTGTATGTGAAAGAAAAGACATAAAACATGCTGCTGCAGTTCAAACGTTTTCTCACTCATATACTTCCTGTCTCATCATACATCATTGACCTGATGTCTACGTTGTAGGTCACGGGACAGTGCTCGTGCAAACCTGGTTTTGGTGGCAGGATGTGTCGCGAGTGCAGAGAGCTCTTCTGGGGAGATCCAGAGGTCAAATGTCATGGTATGTCACTTATCAACCATCACCAATACACAAACCGCTTCCCAGCAGATAAAGGAGGATCACATGGGCTTTTTTTTCTGAGCTCCAGTGTCTTCTTTCAGTTCAGTTCCTAATGAGGAGAGAGCATATGCGGCTCCACCCAGCCTCTTTTTTTCTTGGAGTGCAGCGACATTCACTTTCTGCTTTTATCAGGGGCTTTTTGATTTCATTATACTCCTCAGTGTGTGAATCATAGTAATAGTTTGACTGAGTTCAGGTCAAAGGCTTGGTCAGCCACAAAAAGGTGACTGCCATGAAATAACTCCTTGGTTGTTTTGTTTGTACGTTTAGGGACTGAATCCATGAATCTTACACCGTTCACCCAATAAGGATGTGAACACTCTTTAAGAGCCTTAAATGTCATGGTCAGCATGCTGGAGCACAGAGCCAAAACAATGGAAAACATCCTGGCTATGCCGTATTGTTGTGCTTGTAGTTCTCTTTAAACTCAGATTTCTGTTCTCCCTGCAAGCATTTGAGGTTTTTCATGAGGCACCACGATGGAGGAACAGAGCTTTGTATTGTTTTTCCATGGTTTTCTAGTCTTTTCTGTGTGTTTTTGTCTGTCTGTGCGTGTGTGTGCAGATCATTATGTATAAGGCAGCATACCGGTGGTGACTGTGAAACAGCTTTGGAATGAGGTGGTTTGTTAGACAGCGATTACATGAATCAGTAAGCTGATCTGATCCCAGAAAAGTTTTATTGTCTGCAGAACAAACTGCTGGAGAGTTCATTTGCAGAAATCTGCAGCTCACGGTAGCTGGCTCACCCTCAGAGGAAGAGAGAGGGAGTGGGAAAGAGGCGAGTGGAGGGAGGGGATCTGGGAATGACCTCTCCCTCTCTGCTCATGAGAACCAGATGTTCTCCAGAACTCCCAGGCGTCCCATTTTTGTCATGCACCAACGCCCAGAGGACCCAGGAATCCTGAATTCATCCCGCTGTAGTCCCTGAAGGTCTCTTAAGCTGTTAAACCAGCTGGATCTCGCTTTGTGTCTGCACAGATGATACACTGCTGTGCAAATGCATGGGAAATCTGAGCACTGCGTGGCCACGTTACTGAGAAACGTGTGGGAGTAATGTGTGTCAGAGAGCGACTTCGTGAAGATGGCTTGTTCTTATGTCCAGATTTTACATGTCAAAGGTTAAGGTGTTTGTCTTGTCGGCATCTTTGTGTGCAAGATGTGACCGAACTGGGTGACTGTTATGAGGCTCTGACCTTCAGGTGTAATATTTCATCATGACAGAAACAAAACTTCAGACCCAACCCTCACCCTCTGATCCATAAATCATGCAATAAGTGCAACTAACTGATGGCGGAAACCTCTCATACTCTGCATTCCTTCTTTCTGAATTACACCAAACCTCCTCCATTGAGGAGGGAAGGGAGGGCAGCGGGGGGGGTCAGTTTGACCTTCAAGGTCATGTTCATGTCTAAGTTTATTTACCGGAGGTTGTTTCCAAATGGCTCATTTCCCTGAGGAGACTTCAAAACTCTGAAATTATCACACATCTCATAGAATTGTTTCATGCAACAAAATGCAAAAATGGAACACATTTTCCCTCCGGAATTTATTAGACACAGTAGAGAAAACTTTGCACCATCATTGGATGTACAGCTCATTAGATTGATAAAAATCTTTACAATAAAATAGATCAGTTGGATGAGTTAAACATGGAAAACATTCAAATCAACAAAACATTTCACAGTATTTTAAGGTCTCTTCAAAACTGGGGCTACTTAAACTCACATACGGTGCAGTAATTTCTCTATATGATGAATTCTGGGATTATTTAGGATTCCTTGAAATTCCTGGACTTAGTTTTTCCCTGACTTTTTGTGTGTTTCCAGCCTGTGACTGCGAACCTCGGGGAATCTCCAGTGAGCAGTGCCATCGTGTGACAGGTCAGTGCACCTGCAAGGAGGGCGTGTCCGGCCCACGGTGCGACAAGTGTGCCAGGGGCTACCAGGGTGAGTTCCCCGGCTGTGAACGCTGCCACCAGTGCTTCGCTGTCTGGGACGCTGTGGTCGGCGAGCTGACCAATCAGACTCGACGTCTGGAGGTCCAGGTCACCGAGCTTCAGAACACCGGGGTGACGGCGCCGTATAAAGAATTAATCAGCAGCCTGGAGAGAAACGCCAAGGCTGTCAGAGAAATCGTAGAGAGCAACCCTGCAGCGATGAAGCTGGAGGAGATACAGGAGCTGATGCACCAGATTACGTATGTACATAAACAAATAGATCTACAGAAAGATGTAGCAGACACCCTTGAATTCATTACTGTCTTTTTGTGTCTGCAGTGGTGTGATGTCCTACCTAAACGGAAAGCTGAACACGACGGAGGAGAACTTGAACCATCTCCACAGTGACGCCAACAAAACCGATGCCAACTTGGACAGGCTGACGGATGAGGCCAACCAGCTGGAGCTGCAGGTCCAGGAGCTGAAACAGCAGGTGTACAACGCTAAAAACGCCAACATCCAGGGTGAGACACCCGAATTCAAACATTTAACCAACTCTGTCATCAGCATATTGCTTCACTTTCATTGTTTGCTCACTTTTCCATGAACTGAAAATCTTTATTTATGTTCTCTTTCATCTGAGAAAAGAGCCAAGTCATGCTTAACCTTACTTAGCATACTCATGCTGACATTCTCTGAATCTAATAAATAAATGATCCACATTCCAAACGTTAATGCAATTCACCTCTTACAGCTCCATGTTATCCTGGTGTGTGTGTGTGTGTGTGTGTGTGTGTGTGTGTGTGTTTTCAGGTGCCATGGACACCATTTCTGCTGCACACAGGCAGTCTGAGATAGCGGAGCACCGCGCCAACGCCTCCACCAGTAATCCTGGAAACATACTGGAGCAGTCAGCTGCGGTACGGAAAGACACGGAGGACAAGCTGAGCATCAGTCAGAAGGAGTTTGATCGCAAGCACCAAAGAAACTTGAAGAAGCTGGACAAACTGTCCACTGAGCTGGATCAGTTCGACCTGTCGCCTCTGAGCGAACAGGTGAGAACTCTGCAGAAGTGGTCCTGCTAAGAACCACAACACACGTCATTTTCCTGCTTTATAAAGAGGCAACTGACTTTTTCCTCAGCAGAGTTTCACCTAAATGCTGAATGTTATGTGACTGAATATTTGGAGATGATAACAGTCCAACCCTTCGTCCTATGCAGATGTGTGGTGGTGCAGCTGAAGGTGACAGCTGCTCTGGTTCCCCATGCGGTGGTTTGGGTTGTGTTGGCAAAGACGGAGCTCGGTGTGGTGGAGAAGGATGCAGAGGTCTTGTCACAACTTCACAGTCTGCCCTCAAATCAGCCAAAGACCTGGACCAGGAGATCCTGACAGCGATGCAGGAGGTGGACAAGCTCTCCAGGATGGTGAGGGAACATCCTAATTTTTCTGAGATGTACAATAATTCAAGATGGATGTGAGCGAATCTTTGATTTGGTTTGTGGTCAGGTGTGGGAGGCCAACAACCGTGCGAAAGAGGCAAAGATGAACGTTGTGGAGGTGCTGATCAAATCTAACCGGAGCAAAGAGAGAGTGGAGCAGAGCAACGAACAACTGCGCAGCCTCATCAAAGAGATTCGAGACCTGCTCAGCAGTGAGTGCAGCACAAACGCAGACGCTGCAGAGCAACTGCGTTTGCCATCTGCTTTAGTTTTATTGAAGTTAAATCTGAAATTGCAAAGAAACTTCTGGTAAATATCACACATAATCCCAGTTAGATTTTGTTTAAAGAAAATTCTAATAATTGCTTTGCAGATTTCAAATATTTATAAAAATGTCTCAAATAAAATGATGCAAGCAACAGTTGAAGTTGTTTGAGAACTCTGAACAAAGGGAAAAAGAATCAACTCAGGGTTTCGTCTTTGATAATCCAGATGAGAAGGCAGACATTGAGGTGATCGAGGCTGTGGCCAACGAGGTGTTGACTCTGGAGATGCCCACCTCGACAGAAAAGCTGCAGGAGCTGACGAAGGAGATCAGGGAGAAGGTCGGCACCCTGACCAGCGTGGAGTCGATCCTCACTCAGAGCGCTGAGGACATCAAGGCAGCCGAGACGCTCCTGAAGGAGGCCAAGGCTGCCAGGTATCATACACACTTCAGTTTAAAGCATCAAAAAAGAAAAACTAGAAGTATTGTTGGTTTCTCAGATGTTTGCTCATCTGTCCCACAGCGAGCAGGCGTCTAACATGAAGGAGAAAGCAGAGGTAGTGAAGGCAGCTCTGGATGAGACTGAGCGTGCTCAGACTATCGCCATGGATGCCATCCAGCTGGCAAAGAACAACACGAAGGGCACCCTGGATCTCCTGGTCTCTGTGAGTCTGACCTCCCACATTACAAACACAAAGCCCGACTCCCTGCCTTGTGAGCTTCAGTGGGTAGCTCAGCCAGTAAAATTTAATGACTTTCAGCACCTTTAATTTTATTAGTTTGGAGGCATAAAAATAAACCTTCCTTGTCTTTTCTTTTGTGTAACATCTGGCCACAGCTGTGCACATATTCTCCCCATATGATCCTATAAACCTCATGATGCACCAGTTTTCCACTTATTTATGTGTGTGTGTGTGTGTGTGTGTGTGTCAGGTGGAGTCGGAGACGGCCATGTCGGAGCTGAAGCTCGGTAACACCACGGGTCGTCTGGTGCAGCTGGAGAGGGAGGTTGGCCTGCTGAGACAGAACAACCTGGAGGTGAACCGCATGACGGAAACAGCTGAATGGATCACCGACCAGGCCAGGCTGAACGCGGAGGAGGCCCAGCAGGTCTCTGACACACTCACTCATCCTTACCTTTTGAAATAGTTGACATAGGGGACGGTGCTTTCATCTGCTGCTGTCATCCCTGTCATATTTATTTGTGTGAAGGAGTTTGACTTGGAAGTGAAAGATAAAGTCGAGGAGGTGGAGGACCTGGTGGAGGATAAAGGGGAGTCGGTGCTGCAGGCGAGGAGGAGGGCAGACGAGCTTCAGCAGGAGGCGAAAGAGCTGCTCGCCCAGAGCAGCAGCAAGCTGGAGAAGCTCAGAGGTGATGTGTCAAAGTGTTTGGTGTGTTTTGAATGTTTTCAGTAGTTTTGTGCATTCCCTGTTTGTATTCATGTATTTCTGACATGTTAATCAAAGCACTTAAAACACAACTCAGCAGATTTAAAGTGATTTACAGTTAAGGGAGAGAACAACAGAAAACAACAAAGACGATGAAGTAAAATCAGGAGTTTAAAGAAAGCGTATGTACAACCAGAGGAGTAAAAGAAAACAATACAGCAAATAAATATAGATAATTGTAAAAATAAAAAGTTCTATAATCCCTTCAGATGCTTTCTTTTCGGTCATCAAACAAACAGTGGAGTTACTTCCTGTGTTACAGAGTTGGAGAAGTCTTACGAGGCAAACCAGCTCATCCTGGAGACCAAGGCTGCGGAGTTGGCCGACCTGGAGAAAATGGCCCGCCAGATCCTGGAGGAGATCAGCCACAAAGTGACGCTGTACAGCACCTGTGTGTGATGATCACGCTCCAGCACCTCAAACTGTCTGCTGTCCTCAAGTGTACTGGCTGGGATTTCAACGGTGCCAAATGTTTATTAAGTATTACAAAATACTGCTCTCAGATGAATCCCTGCGTATTTTATAGCTATTAGGACCATACACTGTAATGTCTGACATTGTCAGTGCCAAAAGGTTTGACTGTGTGTAAGCCAACATCTTAACACCCAAGTGTATTGGACAGCTGTGCCAAAATGTGTTTTAACAATGGAAACAAGTTTTAAAGCTGCCAAAGTCCATTAAAGTATTAAAGTGACGAGTCCCAGAGGAAACCACTAAAAGCCAATGTGACCTCAGAGCACGAAACCAAAAATGTGTAGAGAATATGCAAGAATTTAACTGTATAAGATACTACAATATGCGTATTGAAACATTTTTGGTAGAAATATTAAAAGTTTTATATATACTTAAAAAGCCAAAAGATATGAATCCCTCTGAAAATACTGAACCATCCAAGTGTCATTTTTTTCCCTCTCAAGTGATTTTTACTGATATGTTTTTAGTATAAATTTCCCCAAACTGTACAGTACAATTTCATAACGTGATATTTGTATTAATATTTTTTAAGTTACGATTGAATCAAATCAGAATTCCTTTATTAATATCCGGGGTGAAAATCTTAAATAAATAAATGAGTGAACCAGGGTTGATCATAGCGCAAAATTTAGCAAAATAAAAAAGAGCCCATCTGTTTTAATCAGTATTTTAGTTCCACAACGTTTTTACAGAGTAACTGGGTGTGAGAAGCTCTAAACAACTGAAATCCTTAAGTCACTTAGTAACTTTAGTTCGTTGATGACATCTGGAACAATACTGCCTCTCAAAGGAAGAGAAGAGTAACTACAGAAAATGTAACACTGTCTATTTTGATGGAAAGGGCTCAAAAGATCGAAAAGATGTTATTGTTTCTGCGTTTCTATCCATTCCAACCGTTTTAATTGAACACATTTGGTCATTTAAAAGTCTTACATGACATTACAACAAATCACGTGAACAGCGCGTGCACACAAGGCCGTTATTGCTACTCTGCTAAGCTAGGCTAGTTAGCTTCTAGCAAGAAGACTAAGATAAGATTAACTTTATTGATCTCACGGCGGGGAAATTCACTTGTGTCACTTTCTTCATTAATAATTACATTTTAATTCTGTGCTGTTCATGTGCTAAAGCCAACTTAACTTAATAAGATTTTAGAGCTCCACAACTGTTGGCGTTAGTCAAGTAGAGAGCCGTGGCTAAGCTAGCTTTAGCTAACTGGCTACGGGTCGACAGATCGACGTTAGCTAACCTAACGCGAGAAACCTTTTTATGCAGAAATGTTTTTTTTAATTGTGACCAACTGTGTCGTTACATTCCGTTTTTGTTTTGCAAGGCAGAACAGGCAGTCATTTAACTGTAAAATAATTTTCTTCTAATAATGTTTTGTTTCCTGAAGGTGTTCATTTTCGTGGCGTTGGATGATTCGGTAACTGCTGTGAAACACTGCACACACCAGTGATGTCGACTTGTCATTGTGGTCGAGCACTCAAGGGAGTTTTTAAATGCACATAAACCAGCTGAATTCTTTATTTTTCCAGCCACGTGTTAGAAAAAATGACCCTTTATTGATGTTTTATATTTTATAGATGTTAAGCGAACATACGACGTCGGTTTTACACAAGTGAAGGTTAGACAAAGATGACAGATTTTATTTACAAGATCAGAAACATTTTATTTGTAATATTTGGCACTCAAAAGAATATTTGTTCCTGTTAAAATAGAGCATCCTCCTTGAAATAAGAATCAATTCAATATCAAAACAAAAACTGAGAACACAGACTTAACCCATACAGTAGGACATACATTTCTTCAGCTGCACATCAGTTTATGAAACGAACACCTGTACTAAATTTGAATAATGACAGTCTATTCTCTTTACTTGTGGTGCATCAGGATCTCCATAGACATTTAAAGTCCACTCAACTTCTTCTAAATCTTCAACTCACTCTGGAAAAGTGGGAAACAGTGTGATGTTATAGCTCTGATGCAAAACTTCCATCAGCACAACAACAGCAGCAACATTTGTGTAGATTCTTGTTTATATTACTAGCACAATGGTAAACTGGATATGTTGTTGATGTGAAGCTGCAGATGATCAGTTTTTTATTTTTAATGCCCCAGAACTTAAATTTTCTCACTTTTTTTTTATATACTTGTATTATTGGAAGCAAAACCTGACATAAAATTCACACCATCATGAGACAGCTGAAAGACATTTTAATCAAGCTCAGTCACAGCTGGATATGGCAGGGCGAGGGAGGTTTACCAGACTGAAAACACTGCAGACGTCGAAGACAATCACAATCCTCCCACGACGCACTGGAATGATCTCTGTTTTCATTCAGTCGGCGTAAAAATATCTGGAGGTTCAGAGTGGAAACGTCACATATGAATCTGAAATCAAAATGCTGACCTCATTTATTGGTCAGATTAAAATACCCTTCACTACCTACAGCTAACATAAGACTGTAAAAGTGCTTTGGATCTCTGTATGCACACTCATCAGTGTCCAGGTCTAGTCCCTGCTGCGGGGCTTATGTGGTGGAGGAGCTCCTTCCACAGGAGCTGAGCTGGGAACAGAGAGAAGCTGGCCGGCGTGCATGCGTTCATTGACTCGCAGCTGACACCCATCCTGCAGCATGCGTATAGCTATCCTGGCGATGTTGCGTGAATCGTCCAGACCAGAGTGAGGACGCCCCTCATACTTCAGACCCAAATTCTCCAGCATGGTACTCAGTTTTGTCTGCGTGCGGGGGACCTGGAAGGGGAAAAGAGCTGGTTGGTGGTTTGCTGCTAATGGGACTTAAACCCTCAAATAGCTGTTGTGCATCTTCTCCCATCTTAAAACTATTAAAAACTCAAACCTTGTAGAAATTTCCATATGATTTCCTTATGTTTATCCACTTCTTTGCAAACTGAGGATATCTGATCCGGCTAATTTGGCACTGAATGTTCAGGAACTTGCTCATGTCCCAGGCCCTAAAGAAAACAAAAGCAGAGTAACCATCAGTTAAGATTTCACTAATCTGAGTGGAGGAGATGAGACATAAATCCAGTTCAAATTCTGCAGCATTAATGAATTCAAACATACCCATCAGTTAGAATGGCGTATTTGTACTTTGTTCCGAGTTCCCTCTCCTGAAGCCAAGCTACAACCCGCTCAAGGACTGCTGGAAATGGATCTGCTTCATCAACCATTTTCTGCTCAACAGAACATTGCATTCAAGTTAACAAAAACGTCTGATCGTATAATGATCCTGATATCAAAGAAATCGCTGATACTAAATTCAGCTCAACCAACCTGTGTTATCCCTGTTAACTTCACACAAAAGTCCGAGAGCTGTGGGTTCAACTCTGGTTTTACATATTCCTGAAAGGAGTCCACCTGCAAAATAAATGGGAAAAACACTCAAAAACACAAAACTCACCCTGCAGGTTAAAGACTGGATGATCCCACAAACTCAACTTACAATTTCTAAGGTGTGTGTGTTGATAAGAACCATGGGGAATTCAATGATTTCATGATGAAAGTCTGGAGGATTATCCTCTTCACATGTTGCTTCAAAGTCCACCACACAGATGTAGTCGTAGTAGGTGTCAGTGGGCCCTCCGTCGGCAGCAGACTGCATCAGCTTCTGCTTCTTGTAGTGACTCTTCAACCTCTTCTTCATCACATCCTTAACGCCTCTTCACACACAAAGAGAAAAGGATTCAGGAAACACTTTTTCAAGATTGTGAAATTCAGTTATTTTTAATGTTGGCAGTACAAAATTTGAGCTTGAAGTATCTGCATATAAATTTCATTTTTGAGTGCATCTAACTCTTATTTCGTCTTCAAACATCTACTGAATGGTGCTGTAGATCAATTCAACTCTGTGTGTTTCATGTACTTTGGTGAACATTACCTTGTGTCGAGTTGCAGCTCTGCTAACTTGTTTCGCAGCTCCTGCTTGGACATGCGGTTGATGTGTCCGTTAGCCAAAGCGATTTCTTTGTATACCGGATGACTGAAGTCACTGTTCGACTGAGAAGGGGACACCTGAGGAGCAGATTCTCCAGCAGGACAAATCTTGCTGCAAGGCTTTGCCTAAAGAGGAACTGTGTCAATCATTATATGTCATAGAAAAATAACATACAGCGTTAAGAGACTAGAAATTAAGTCAATTCATTGGCTCAACTTCTCTCTGCACATTATGTTTAAGATAAGATAAGATAAGATAAGATGGGTGTGGGGAAATTCACTTGTTGTGGCAGCTCACAAGGACAGAAGAAGAGTGCAAAAAGCAAAAAGTGTGCAAAAACAGTTACAAAAAAATATAGAGGTAAAATAAATTAACAGTTTACAAGGTACAGTAAAAACAGTACAATATACAGCTATATACAAGTCCTCATAAGGGAGGAAAAGAGGACTAGACCATAGAATTAATTAGTCTAACAGCACTAATAAACTTCCACTTCGTTCGCAATTTATGAGAACTTGGAGCAGTTACTATTAAGACTACTTCAAAATGATCACAATTCAAACACTGAATGACAACTAATCTTAATTTACATTAAGAAAATGGCGGCTTTTTCAAACTCAGCTGATTGGTTCCTTCTATCACGCTGTTCTAATGTAGTACATTAAATTTTCAGCGCAAGTGCATTAAATGAAAGTGTGAACCAAGTTGATTTCTTTTTCATAGCAACTTGGATGCTGTCGCCGGATCTTCATATAGCAGCCATTCAAATTCAAACTGCCTGTTTAGTCAAGACTGTAACTTGTCTCCTACCATAACATGCAGCTAGCTTGCTGGTCATACCAACCTTTTCATCTTCTCTTGTATTTGACATCTTCACGTTGACGTCCTTGGCATCAATGTTCTCCTTGTGCTCATCCATTTAAAGTAGACGGTATCCAGAAACCAGTTGGCAATACTAAAAATAGGCTAATATGACTTTATGTAACGTAATTCATGAAAATAGCGTTCCTGACTTAGGTTAGTGGTCTTGTTAGCTACGATTGCTAACATTCGCTAAAGAAATAGCCAGCATTCCTGTGTGACTTCTCGTGTGTTCTTTAAAGCCCCCCGAGATAATACGAATATGCCAAGTTATAATTATAATTATATAATTTTACAGTCAAAATTAAAATAATCAACACATTCTAAAGAAAACGTTTCTATTTCACTGCTACTACAAGCTCTTTTTTTTTGGACTGGACAGTTATGACGACTTCCGCTTTGCGCCAAAAGAACCTGACGCTCACTACCGCCATCTTGTGTTGTGGATGAAAAAAGGTCTGTTGACGTTTTCACTGTTCACATACTAAATTTATTCAGTCTGTATCGAAGAATAGAATATGAGTGAATAGAAAGCTAAAATAAACTGATGTCAAGTTTTATTTTATTATTTTATATTTTAACTATGTATCTCTTAGAGTTGTGGTATTTTTAAACAGTATCAATATCGAGAATTATATTGAATATCATATAGAGGCCATAGGTTTTGTTGATGGGATTTATTTTATCTATAAAAAAAATAATCTGCCAATATTGTATACAAAAAATATCTGTGTACTATAAAATGTGTGTAATATGTAACATTACATCTTAAGAACATAACAAATGAAGATATACATCACGAGTTTCTCTGTTCACCGTTGGTCACTTTTATACAAAAAATATAATTACTTTGTATCGTTATATCAACATTATAATTATTTTGTTTTCGTTGGTTTATTTCTTTAAATGTCAAAAGCGATAACTATAAATTGTTTTTCAAATACTTGAATTTATCACGTCACAATTTAAGTGTGATTTTGCATGCAATGCACATGTCTGACCGCTAGGGGCCAGTCTTCTCCATGCTTCATTCTGTGCAATCCGTGTATACGCTAAATACGCAAATGTATTGGACTGAGTTGGTGTCTGAACCTAACCTGTCCCGGTGCTGGGTGAGCCATGGCTCTCTGAGAGACATGAACTCTGGCATTGTGCAAGGCAAAGAGCAGGAGGGATATAAAGGAGCAAAACACCACCTGAATAATGAATCTGAGGACAGGAAGACTGGGTGAAAGATTTATGATCCACAGGACTTGCTAGTTGTTCTCTGTGGCTGTGCAGCAGGACAGTGCTAGATGTTTGTCTCTCAGATCAGATCAAATCAAAATGCTTCTGTTAATGGAGATCAGTCAGAACCACCTGACATTTATTTCAAGATCTGCCTGTGAATCCCTCACGGTGAGGTTCATTTCATTTCTGCTTCACTTTTCTCCGGTGGTGAAGGAAACACTCACATCAGTGTAAAAATACTGTTACAGGCAAAAGTCTCGCATTCAAAAATGTTGCTTAAGTAAAGGCAGAAAAGTGCTTTTACTTTTGGATAACTGATTATGCCTCCTCACAAAGATCATAAAACCTAAAGTGAAACAAACATGTCAGCTTGCCAATAACTTTATAGATGTCAGTATATTATGGTCTGGCTAACATTTCATCAGATATGAGTCTGACTTTGAGATTTTCATTCAGAAATTCATTCCACGTCCTTGAAAGAGTGCGAGTCCTTGGACAGCAGCGGTCAAATGACTCCTCTTCGTTTCCATACTAACCACATCTGACAACCACATACACTTTGCCTGTCACCATCCATTTGTTTTCCCATGACAGTCAAGAACTCAATCGATGTGTCTTGCAGAAAAATAATTACAAAGCCCTGAATACTCTGTCTCAAGTGAAACATTAAAAATATCTACAATATTCTTTGTAATACAACAAAGAACAGACTTTGGTGATTCTCCTCTACATCAGCACACCACACTGTGCAGCTGGTGGGTGTTTGTCAAAAGTGATTTACACCCATTTTATGTATGAATTCCCTATGATGCTTGCAGTCCTTACATCACACCGCCTGTCTGATGATAATGTATAATGGATGAGATTTTAGGATTAAGAGCAGAAGAGGGGTCCAAAAGGAAGCAGAAAAAGAGGAATGATCTTAGAAAAACAAAGATTTATTCTTTCATTTGAAAAAAATAATGTTATGAAGACCCCATAACTAGAAACTAATGCACACAGAGGAGACAGAAATGTGAAAATATACATTATGGACTTACAGCTTTGGAGAAGAGGTGCTTGTCTGTCCTGAAGGGCAGACACAAATAGTGTTTGAGCCAATTTGGTTGGTCTTTTTTTAAAAAAAATAATAAAATGAAAATATTAATTTCAGAGTTATTTATAAAGGCAGAGACGCCTTAAAAATTCTCCATATTTGGCTTGCGAAGGGACGCGAACAGAAGTTACACAGTAGAAGAAATAAGCTGCATTGAAAAGGCATCAGTATCATCACAGTGATACAGGGTTAGGGAGCACGGAGCTACATGTTCAGCTTCCTCTCCTCAGGTCTGTCCTGCTGCATTCATGTGACATGGGGAAAAAAACGCCATCATGGTACTGATACTACCACATATGGTTTTAGCTTTAACTGGTAAATGCTGCTAGGGAACTGAGCTGAGTTTTGTAATGTTACTTGCATTTCTTATATTTTAGTGCAACAGCAGACACATTTATTTCAAGTAAGACGACCGTTCTTCTTCCTCCAAGTCATTACAATTCACTAGTCTTAAGATATAATGGCAGGGCAGGACTCGCTGTGCTCGTATCAGACATCATCTCAGATGAGTCACTCCCCAGCTGTACCAGAGAGTCAAGTGTGAAAAATGTTGAAAGAAATTATTAGATGCAATTCAAATGTAGTTGCAGTAATCGCCCATGGCCTCTCTGTGGTTTAAGACAAGTTTTAACAGGTCAGGACTCTGAACTCTTAGTCCTACCAGACATAAACACAGCACATCATCAAAGGCTTCACAAGTTCATTTGTTCTGTTCACCTCATAAAAAGGCAATTCAGTAAGATCAGGAGTCAAACGTGCTCGCATTTAGAGCTTTGTTCTAACCGCCCAGACCTTCCTCACAGTTCACATGCTAAAGCTGCAGTCGTTGGAGCTGAGTAAAGCATGTCGACTCACAGATGTTTTGTTTCTCAAATAGCTTTAACCAGAAATACGCAAAACAAGATTTTACAGGACGAAAACCACCCCCCCAAAGCATCAAATTATGAAGACAGGGGACATTTTCTAAACTTCAAGGAAATTGCTAAGACATTTTGGGAAATATGCTTATAATAAGCTTTCTTGTCGAGAGTTAGCTGCCAAGATCAACACCACTGCCATGTGTGTATGGTAAACATGAAGCCAGCGTTTGGTTAGCTTAGCTTAGCTTAAAGACTGGACACACAGGGGAAAACGACTGGCATGTCCAACAACAGAATGTGGTTTTATTTTGCTGTTTGTTCACTTTGTTTTTTGTACAAATGAATATTGTATAATAATCTTGGGTCACTTTCAGATCGAGCCAGTCTATTTCCCCTTGTCTGTAGCCTTTATGCTGAGCTAATTGTTTCTTAATATTTTTGCATGCAGACATGAGCGGTGATAAATTCTCATCTAACTCTTACCAAGAAAGTCAAGATTTCACAAAATGTGAACCCATTTCTTCAATTAGGAAACACAGTATAGACACACACACACACACAGCAGGCGCGAACTAACATGAACGCACGCTCAGACACAAACGCACCTACAGTTTCAAACAGTGTACAGCTTCGAAAAAAGTACTTTTGAATAAAACACTGACATGAAAAACATCCCATAAATACATAACAGTGAAGTACAGACACACGGCACAAATCAGCCTTTGGGTGCATGTGTCTTCGTGTCACAGCTGGCTGGTGTACAAGGAGGCGTTAACTGTGCAGGTTCAGGACTGATCGACTGGCCACATTCTGCCAGTGAGCGTTTGTTCAGAGGCGCGAGGTGGTGCAATAACAGATACACTTCCCTTTAAGGGCAGGAAATAATCACTTTATTCCCATGGCCCAATAAATGCCCACTCATTTATATTTAGATTTCAGCATCTGTCGGTGCGACCAGATGAGAGAGAGAGAGAGGGGGGCGGATCCAATATCCAATAATATGGCTGTCGTCTGCTTAATTCCGGCTGATGCAGCTCTAACTGGTCTGACAGTTTGGACTGTAGTGATTCTGTTATGGCAGCGGGGCGCCATGTTCATGTGTATGCAGCTTCAGGCTCGCAGACAGCACGTGTAGGTTTGTCACAGTTGTGTTCAGTTGTCATGACGTACATCAGCTTACATCTGTGTGTAGTTTGTTAGGATTTCTGAAGTGGTGCATTCTGGGAAAGGCTTTGTGGATTTGTGTGGACTCCATTTAGACATGCAAAGCACAAAGCCATAAATGAAGTCACCATGGAGCCTTAAAATTGCTCAGGGGGGGGAATGCAAGGGCTGTTGTAAGGCTACATGTAAACTCCTCCCTCCCGGTTCTTGTGTTGCCGTGACGACACACGACATGGGGACCTCAGCTCAAGGTTGGCCAAAGTTTCCTGGTCTTGTTTGTCTTCCTAGATCAGTGCGGGAGCACCAAGCGTTCCAAAGCACACTGTAAATGTTCCCAGTTCTTCCACAGCAGCGCTAACACGGACACGCCTATGCAGGTGAGCGCCAGGTGGAGGCGGCTACGCAGCAGCGGGGCGGTGAACTTGGCCGCTGTGGAAACGCACACCAAAATCACGGTGACGATCGCCAGCATGATGTTGATGCATTTCCCCAGCAGGACCTTAGCGTCTGTGTTTTCCAACTGGACCGTCTGTTGCTGCTGCTGCTGCAGCTCGAGCTTAGACACACGAGTCTGGCACGACTCGAGGACCTCCTGCACGCACACACAAACACACAACACAGTTCAGGTCAGGAAGATGCTTCATAGACATTCAGTTATTACTACAATACCCATGAGCCTCTACAACTGCACGTAGATTGAACTGAAGATACTGTGTTGTGTCATAGTTCATCCTAAACTGACCCGGAGAATCTTGTAAATTAATCCTTTTAAGCTGCACACCACAGTAGCTTTACAGTCGCTCTTAAGCTTCGGCTGCATTCACTTTAAGCTCTGTGGTCTGTGGACGATTCTTACAGAAATGTATCTTGGTATACATAGCTGACTTATCATATTACATATGCTGGCTTGTACGTTTGACCTTTTATCCAAGAGCCAAATATTTTCTAGCTCAGTTGCTCAACTTTTGTACCGACAATTCGGTCGGGAGTGTTTTAACGCCCATCTAAGAAGTGGAAATGCTCCTACTCAGTCACCACCAACACCGTCTGTGAAGAAAATGTACACTACTCATACATTGTAGTGCGTATTATATAACTGTGTGTGTATGCAAAACACACATTACCTGTATGTCCCTGGCCCTCTCGTAGGCCTGGTAGGCCACCTTCTCCTCAATACTGGCCAGTTCCTGCTTCAGATTACTGGTCTCATGCTGGTGGAGCTCCGTCAGGTCATTTAACTGGTCCTCCAACCTCTCATACCTGACAGACACACACACATTCAGAGTAGGTGGAGGCAGAGAGCGAACAAGAGGAGAGAAACAATGCATCACTGAGTGTATGCGTGGGTGAATAACAGTACAGCTGTTTATTCACTACTCACAACTTGGCTGACTTGGTTGACTTAGCAACCGTCTGGGGATTTGTGTGTTAGCTCTGCTGTCTATTTTGGATTCACAAAAGCTTATAAATAAAGGGCCGAAAGTTCTTTAAAGTTCAAGCACAAACAAAATGTGCCCCGTTGAGAGGGTAAAACAAAGTGAGCATCATTGGATTTCTTTTTTTTTTTTATTTAGGGACTGACCTGTTGGGTCTATTGTTGGCACCAATATTTATTTTGACAGCTTAAAGTATTTTAGCCTGTAGTATTCAGCTCATCTAAATGACTGATTCCCAGCCTGTTTGTTGGCTTGGTGGTGACCAGGCATTCAGAGTGATTTTTCCTTGTGGGATGGTTTATTTTAAAGGTTTTTCGGATGCACGATGAGGTTATTTTGCAAGAAAATCCAGAAGAAAATGTGTGTGATTTTGTTTAACTAAAATATATACAATTTCTCTTTCCCATCACTTTAATCTTCACTGATCTAGATTATAAAATAAATATCTAAAAAGGGGGCACTCAACTGATTTTATCCACAGATTGTAACTACAGGGTTTTAATAGAAAGCACCCAGACTGGGACCATGGAGCTGATGACATCAGCATTTACCAGGCAGGGAGGGTTTTGTGAAAGACATCATGGAGCTTATTGTTACAGGAAGTGAAAGATTGAGTGTGTTTGTTGTAGCGTGACCCAACCCACAGCATATGCAAAGGGCCGTACGTATGAGACGTAATTTGTGCGTAAATGTGAAACTTTTATCCAGACATGGAAATCACTGAAATCAAACTCAATCGTTCTGCGCGCTGCATCGGAGCTCTCGGCTGTTCATGTTTAAAGTCAATAATGTACTACATAAAGACTGACACACTGAGAGCAAAGCCTGAAACATCCATGTGTTTACTGTCAATATTAATCTAACACCCAGGGTGCTGCTTGACCGACTTATTCGTCTTATTCGTTTGAGGTGTATTTTGACCGAGTAGCACTGAGTATGTGTGTCCTGTATGAGCGACGTGTGGGCTGACACTGACGGGGTCATAGCCTGTACCAACCTGTATCTTTCCTCCTGCATCATCTGTGTGAAGTAGCTGTAATCTCGTTTGAACTGGGAGCTCAGAGTCTCCATGTCCTCGGCCAGCTGTGCCTGAGCCTCCCTGATCTCCCGCACCATGTCCAGCACCTCCCCAAGCCGCCCGTTGGAGTCCGACCTCCCTGGACCTCCAGACCCCACCCCCGAGCCCCCGGCCGGGTTCCCGTTTGAGTCGGCGGACGCAGACGTCCCCGTGGAGCACTCATCGTCACTGTGGTACTTGGTCGTCTTGGCTACTGTGGTGGCGCTCCCGCTCAGGCCCCTCGCTCCGCTCTCCACCTGCAGTCCCGACCCCGTCTCCATGGAGCTCTTAAGATGGGCAATGTTGTCTGCGCTGCCAAACTTGTTCCTGATAAGGTTGGCGAATTCCCGCGACTTGTTAAAGAAGAACGGCGGCGAGAGCGACACCCCGGGCCCGACTGTCTTCACTTTATCCAGCGCCGGGTGCCGTCCGGTTGTGCTAACGTCCCGCAGGCTGCCCTCCTTGCTGTGAGTCCCAGACTCCTTGCTGCTGCCATCCTTGTGGCTGTGTTTCCCGTTGGTCTCGTTGTCCTTCATGCGACGGTGGTACTGCTCCAGCTTCCTCTGCAGCCGAGTGATGGCGTGCGCTGACTTCTGGTTCTTCTTTTCAAACACCTGACGTATTCGTCCCACTTGCTGCTTGTCGGCATTGTTCACCAGCTTCAGGTACTCTGCGACATTTTGGTCCCGAGCTGCCTGCTCCACTTTAATCTGCTCCGTCACCTAAAAGTTGAAAAGTGGATTTAATTTTTTCCTAACGTAAAAATACGTTAACATGTCAGAGCATTTGCAAATGTTTTGTGAGAAAGGAAACGCATTCATCACACACAATATGATTTGGTGATTGTAAACAAATCATATGTCATATATCATATATGTCAAATAACAATGCTGACAGTGAGTAAATGAATCCAATGCACTTCTGAGGCATCACTTTAAGGAGAAGCGTCGGAGTCATCACAAACAAAAATGAGTACTTTGTTCACTTCTTCGAACTTTCTGCAAACAGTTTTACTTTGTGCTTATTGCTCTGCATGTGTACTTCACCGAGAGCCACAATTCATTACCTTTTAATAATCTCTTCATTTGGTTTCAGTTACGGCTTCAAATCACTTTCATAAATGAGGATAAGCCACTAAATCACCTGCGAGTGATCAAGCTAAACTGCGCTGAAGCCTAATCTTCCTATGGTGGAAATAATTCTGACTCAGAAACCATTTGTAATGAAAGCTGAGCCAACAAGGACTATTATGAAAGTGAATCAGTTGATGGAATGGGATACGGTTTCTTATTAATTCAATAAATGAATTTAATATCTTTTTTTTCCAATGAGTATCTGCGGTATCACAGCTGAAATCTAAGTCGAATCAAAGTACCGAAGAGAGCTAAGGAGGTATTTCATTTAGCCTTTGTGTGATGTTTGCGTTTACACGTCACTTTGCAAGTCAAAACACAGTAAATCAAATGCAGAGGGTGAATCATGTTGGATCCGACCTTGAGGATCTTCTGCTGCAGGCTGTCGATACCCAGCGCTCCTTTGGTGAAATCCAGGCCCACCCCGTCATCCCCAACACTGTCCACCACGTCCAGGTTGGACTCTGAGCCGCCACGGCGAATGGGCACCGGGATGCTGAGGACATCACAACCGCTCCGCTCCGCCTATGGACGAACAAACACAAGAATGAAGAGGGGTGAAAAATAATTGTTTTTTAAACAAAATCTATCAAAAATATCAAAGAAACCAAATTCACATCCAACAGTCCAAAATATTCTGTTCACAGAGACATACGACAAAAGGGAAAGCAGCTCACCTTCTCATCTGAAAGCCTAAAACTAAATGATGACATTTTTTAAGACTTTTTTTGCATGAAAAATGCTGAAAACGACGAATCGATTGTCTAAACTGTTGCAATTAATTCTCTGTCCACTGACTAACTGAGTCAGCTTCAGGTGATATAATTTGTAAAACAATTATTCAGAGTTGCTGAGACGCGTCCTTGAGGTATGCAAAATTGTAAAACACCTCATTCAACAACTTCAAATAAAAAAAAAATAAAAAAAAACTTCTCAAGAGTGACAAGCAGGCATAAAAAGTACATATAAGGCAGACAAAAGAATGACTTTGATGTTAGATGCTCTTGCGTCTGCAGGCTTTCAGGCTTAACTATGTGCCAAAAACACGCTGCACAATCCTGTTCCATTGATATAAAATGCTGTTTGTGTCTTTCTATGGCCTTGCAGAAAAGCTTTTAGTACGTGGGCACATCCATGATGGCGAGAAAGAGAGAAAATAAGAGCAGAGCTAAAAAAGAAAAACAAGGGGATTGAGACTATTGAGTGCACAGTCTTGAGAGGATTCGTGTGTTTAGATTGAAGGGAAAAAAAGGAAGAAAAAGGCGGCTGATGAGACAGTAAATCTGTCTGAAGGCTGCACAATGGTCAGTTAGTGGAGCAGCGTGGAGCCCAAAGCTACAAGCAAACAGCCCCCAGTCCTTTTTGTACTGAAAATCCACTCTCCGTATTGACAAAAGCAGACGATTATGTAAGGCAACCTAAAATATTAGTATGTGGTAACTCTTGTTGCCACGGCAGCAAAGCACACAATCAGCCTAAGCTCTAAAACACACACACACACACACGAGCAAACTGCTGACATGCCCTGAAGGTGGTGTTTTTGGCTTTACTCTCTTTGCCTTTTTCCTTCTTAGACAAGCAGAATACATGATTTCAGTTGTGTCCTGTGGCTTTTGGCTTTTCGGCCCGCGATGCATCCTGCACAGCCGGCAAACCATCACCCCCAGCGGCGTGTAACACATCTTGCAACATCAAACGGTTGGCAACTGTGCAACTTTTTCATTAATAGAGACTCATTCATGGAAATCGACTCATCTGAATTAAACTATACTTCTTGCTACTCCTGACGACAGATGGCGAACATCGTCAGAACATCACACGTTCATCGGTCCAACCAGACGGCCAGAAATGCAGCCAGGAAAAAAACTGTCGTAAATAACACGAATGCAATCAACATTAATTAAAAATAAAGAACATTTTCTCACTGAGGCTTCACATGGAGGATTTGTTTGGTTTAATCTCTTTTATAGTTTGATAAAAAGGGATTTATTTGACTGCTGGTCAGACCAACAAAGCAGTTTTTACACTCTGGTTGCTTGTGATGAGATTTTAACAGTTTATAGCCATATGGATAAGACCATTAGCCCTTCAACACCCCGTCCTCAGGAGGCAGGTTTCATTTGTATACAGTGCTGCAAAAGATCACAACAAAGGCTACAGCAAGGATATGAGAAATAGTCATGAGATCATGAGATCTTGAATTTCCCTCGGGATCAATAAAGTATCAGAGTAAACAAATCCTGTACAAATCCTGAAATCATTTACCAACCACCACACAAAGTTTCAAATGTTCAACTAACATGTTCAGCGATCCTAAAATGATCCTGAAAGGGGCCAATCCACTGAGTTTACACTTAAAAGTCTGCTTACAGGTGGCTCCAAAATTTCTAAGAATTGTAAGTCATTAATAATGGCAGCCTGAGTTATTAAAAAGCCTACAGTCATTAGTGCTGGTAAAAACCTTTGAGAACATATCGCATTTTCATTTCCATAAACCAACGCTGCTGCCTTCCTCTTCTTTGCTGCCGTTTCTCTCTCTCTCACACACACACACACACACACACACGCATGACCTCGTCATAAATCAGCTGGCTGCAGGACATTCAAGTGTATGAAGTTGAGGCTGGCGGGGCCTCACGCTCAGCAGTCCACACACGTATTGAACGTGAACTGGAAAGTGGGTCTGAGGATGAGACTGGGGAAATTATTAGCATGTGAACACACAGAGGCACCATATGTCTCTGAGGACACACGTGTGTGTTTTACAGAGCAGCAGATCTCTGGCCACGGCCCATCCTGTGACCTCTGGTCAGCACGGAGGCCATTTAGATTATCATACAGATGGGTGGACACACAGCCAAAACACACAAACAACACAGCGGGGCATTTGTCCACTGGGAAATGTGAAAGAGATATTCAGACATTTGCTTGTCTAAAACTCAGCGATTCTACTGTCCTCCAAGAAATAAAAAATGCATGAATGTCTGTGAACGCACAATGTGCTTCTCTCACAGGTCAAACAGAGGCACCAATCGTTTTCCTTGGCCAAAACTTCCTGTCAGTTCCACAAAGAGACATACAAATGGATGAATACTGTGACCTCTGTACCGGAAGCGATTATTACATTCATTAATTTGCCAATCAACAGCACAACTTGCAAAATACTTGCTGGTTCCAGCTTCTCAAATTTGAGAATGTGCACCTTTTCTTCCCTTTTAAGTAGTAAATATGTTTGATTTTTGAACTTTTGGTCAGATAAAATGGGCAAAAAAAAAGATGTCAACTTCTGTCTAATCTAAAAACAAGACATAGAGCCTACAGCCTACACACTCGACACTTCGCTCAAAACTGACATGAGCACAGGGCAGTCAGGATGGTAGATGCTGACATCTTTCAGTCTGGACAATAGTGATAGAAGACTGACTAAAATAACCCACAGATCAACTGATAATGAAAATAATCAGACAGCTAAACTAGTGCGAACTCAACGACACAACCTGCAAAGCATCCAAGATGAGGCAGATAAAGCGTGTGTCTGTGTGTTGCCGTGTGACTTGCACTGGGTTTTCATATTCAATAATCTAAGTTTAGAAACTGGAGAGGAAGCTTGTGTTCTGTGCCGCGTGTGAAAGAGTGAACGAGTGGGCCACCAAGTGCTACTCCAACTCCCACTAAGCCGGCTCATCTGAGCGTCTCATTGATGGAGCTGGGAGTGGGGACGTTGCCACGGGGAGACGACGGCCTGGCGCTAACACATAGGAAATCGCCGAGGGAAACCTTTCTTTTGCTGCTCCCTGCAGCACAGAGTCACAAGCTATTTATTCATGCCTGCAATCCATCAATTTGTTTTCCACTAACAAGAGCCAGGGACGAGTCAGAGACGGTAACACCAACAACGCAGTCCTCCCCTTCAGCTGATCGATGAACCTTTAAAAATACGCAGAGGTGAGACTCAACATTTCATCAAAAAGCAATCAGCAGCTGCACGCTGGCGGGACACGAACAAATTGATCCACAGCACTAAAAGATCAAGACCAGGTTTGAACGTTGGCGGAGAATATGAGTGTTATTTGTCAGTGTCACGTCACAGAGGTGCAATGGCTGCCTGCGGTAACGTCTCACCTGAGCCACTCATACTGTTCATAATAACACGTCTTACTCTGTGGCACCCTACAGGGCTGTAAAGTATGGTAATCGGTGTTATGGGCTAACTATTAATAATAAAAAAAAAGTCATTCAGTCATGTTTCAAGCAATATTGCAAACATTTGCTGCTTCCAGCTTCTCAAATGTGAGGGTTTGATGCTTTTCTTGGTTGTTCATTACAGTAAACTGAGCATGTTTGGGTTTTGGTCCGTTGGTTGGACGAAACAAGACATCTGAGGTCTGAAATCATTAAACAGACTTCTTTCTGATATTTTACAGGCCAAGAGATTCATTCAGAAAATAATGGTCATATTAATCAATAATGAGAACATTCTTATTGTGTTACAGCTGCAGCTGCTAATGTGGAACATAACTCTGCTGCACTTTATTTCAATTTGTGCAGAAACCATTAGTCGAATTGCTTAGAACAACCAAAACATTTGCTGGTTTCAGCTTTCACAGAGTGAAAATTAGTCTCCTTGTTTTTTGGAAGGGAAGCAATTTTAAGACAACTTATTTTCTGATACTACACAGACCAAATGATTGATCGAGTAGTCGAATAAACAAACAGATCAAGAAATAAATTAGTTTGTCTGTTGTGAGAATGGATGGGAAGCAAAATTGTGTGGAAGACAAAAGAAATAATGTATTTGGCATAGATGATTCTTTATTGGTCTCCTCTGTGCTTAAACACACTGAGTGTAGCAGAGATTATACCACATCAGTCATCTATTAGTCGGCTCTAACTCAGCATGGAGCCACACGCCGTCTGAAACAACACACCGGATTAGCACAGGCTGAAGCAAACTGGTGTGTGTTTGAGTGTCGGGGAGGAAATAATGGGATTGGCTGAAACCAGATGAAGGGATTCAGCAAAGGACATGTTTAAATCCAGACTTCTTAAGCCAGTAACAGAAAGCTTCATCTGCAAAACGAGACGGCATGGATGGACGGATGGAGTTTTTCTAGCTTGTTTGGAAACTGCTATCAGTGCCATACTTCAAAAATAGGAACAATTTTCCACTGTCTTGTCTATTATGTTTACCCCCTCCAACATTATCTCTCTCTTACCTGACAGCACAGAATACACAGCAGCTCTTTGGACAAATACTGAGATGTACTTACTTTAGATTGTGAAGTTTTCAAAGGCTAAACCCAGCAAACTCTGTTGCATGTGCCAAGGCCGCTCTGTTCCAGCAGACCTGAGAATAACCTGAGTATCCCTGGTAATTTATGACCGAACTTCCTGAGGGCTCCGGAGAAAAGCACGTACACTAAGACTAATGTCTCATATTGTCAAAGAATGAGGTACCAGTTACACAAACCACTGCACCTGCAACTGAACCCATTCAACCTGTGAGACACAAATCAAATGCTGAAATGCTACAAAGCGAGGGAGTGCGATCTGATCACTGAAACAAGACTTCTTTGTACTGTATGAATAAAGAATGAAACACAGCCTCATGCCGGGTCTTCACAGGTGCTTCATCAATAAGACTACACGGTACAACATTCACATTATCTTAATTCTGCTTTTTAACAATTTCTTTCTTAACATTTTATCTCCACTGCCGAGATTTTTACGGGCCAGAAACGATCTAGGAACCAAACCCCTTTTCTCCACCCCTGTTGTCTTCAAAGAAACAGATTTTAATAATTGAGAGGCAGTTCCAATTTTTAACTTCACAATTAAAGGAAAATCCCTGAGTATCTTTACACACGAGTGAAATGATCACAAAAAGCATAATGAATATATGATATGTTATTGTCCTAGTGAAATTATTTGTGCCAAGAAAGACAATAAAATAACAACTGGCTTGGATTTGGTAACAGAATATCATTCAACTGTTCTCATTTTTAAAATGTATTTCAGTCACGTGCAGAGACAGAGGAGAGTTTTCAGTTCACCTATGATTATATATATATATAAAAAGAGGACGGTTTAAGGCGAAATGAGACATTTGGTTCACGTGAATTGGACTGGAGAGTCTCCTGTCTGGAGGGGATCAGCCGTGACTCTGTGACCGGAGAGAGGAGCCTCCTGTGGGGAAGAGGAGCTGGCAGACTGGCACACCTCCCCATGGGTACAGCACCCAGAGAATAAATGGAAAGCAAAACAAACACAGAGCACACAGAAAATGAAAACTGGCTCAGAATACGAATAGGAAAGAGGGTTTAGAAAATATTCAGCACTGAAACCAGGGCTGAGCTTTATAACACACCACTCAGAAAACACTTTGACAGGAGAAACAAAGGACATTTGTTTCCTGAAGGGTTTTTTTTTTTTTTTTTGTGGATCCGAAGGTCTAAAGATCGAAGGTGTCGTATGTTGTACCAAAAGACCCAAAGACTCTTCATTTACTGACATAAATGACAAAGAAAAGCAGCAAATCATTTAAGAGGCTGGAACCAGCAAATGTTTAACATTTTCACTTTAGAAATGGAAGGCAGCTAACCTCCTTTTCAACTGACTCATACATTAATCAGCTAAGCATGGTAGCTGTAGTTCTTATCTTAGCAAGGGCTGGAACTAACGACTGCTTTCAGTATCAATTGATCTGCAGATTACTTTTGATGACTTAACTGTTTAGTTAATAAAAAGTCACTAAAGTGTTTCTAATACCAAACTCGAAGTGTCTGAACTGCCTGTTGTGTCTGACTAACAATCTAAAACCAAAGATATTCAACTTTACTATTACAACAAAATACAGCAAATGAATGTATGTGTGTATAGTTTTATGCACATTTATGTGTATGTATATGTGCACACAGAGATTTTATCCACCATTTTAGTTTATTTTTGCTGTTGTTGTGTACTTCACTTAAATCTTTCACTGTTCACCTGACTCTTCTGTTTATTTTCTTGATTATTCTTGATTTTTTAAATTGCATTATGATTTGTTCTATATAAATAAACCTTCTTACTATTGTTGTATTATTATAATTCTGAGTGAAACCCAGAGCAAAACAGACTCACACACTCAGACTTAATAAGCAGGTGATCCGAAGGCCTCCATATATGGTTCTGCCTTGCTTTGTGTTGACATCATCAGTTTTGTTTTAGACACACACACACACACACACCTGTATTGAGGCCAAACCCAAAGCGGGACAGAAGGTAAGTAAACAGTGTGTGTGTGTGTGTCTGATTACTGTGTCGCTGCACTGACTGAAAGAATGATTTCATGTCTTAACAGGCTGCTCTCACCCTCCCACACACACACACACACACACACACACACACACACACACACACACACACACACACACACACAGATCTCGTGGCAGGCTGAACGGGATACGTCCATATTATCCAGAGGCTAAGTTAGAGACACATAATATAACACTGCTGTCCAAAAAGCCGCAGAGAGATCACGCTGCAGGCTGCATCAACTTGCCAAGTAGTTCGATACGTCTTTTATCACTTTGGTTTTGACAATCATTCACAAACCGCTTTGGCACCGCGTTCAGGTGCCTTGTTATTGACTGAAACTGTAAATCCAAGCATCACTGCACCTCATCCAAGTCACTGCTGCTTTCCCCCCATCATGTTTAATCCCGCACACAAAGCCCTTTTATTTGATTCAATAGCACTTGCGTCAGATTGTCTTATGTTCTGGTCTAAAACAATATCAGTCAGATGATGATACAGACACTAGAAAATCGATGAAAAGCATCTGAAAAGCATTTGGCATCACTGTCAAAAGTGTCTAAGTGCTACTGAATTACAGAGTGTGGTGAAAGTTTGAAATTGCTCCTGCATCAATAAACGCCAGGATAATCAACACAAAAAATAATTCTGCTACTCAAAGAGCATTTCATTTGAAGGCAGACTAGTATTAACAGTTTGGCTGTCTCGTGTTATGCACTTGATAAATAATTTTGATGGCTATTTCCACATTTTGTGTGATCTTTATAAAAACCTGATGATAAAGAGCGTGTGACCTTGATTGGCCAGAGGGACGAGCATCAAAACTGCCACAGGCGTCACACTAAATTTCAGAACTTAACAGAAATATTTGGGGAGGCAGAAGCTCACTTTGTAACACCACATAACTTCAATTTCAACACTACAGATGCAAATGTGCCTCACATGTGTGCTGTGAGATAAGATGCTAAAGGCAACCAAATTTCTAGCAGTGCTCTGTAGTTTCTCAGACTGAGATCTGTGTTTCATAGTGTTGCAGTAAGATGGCCTAGGAAGCCCACCCCCCCAGAGCCTCATTATAACAAACCACAGACGGAGGGATGAGGGATGAGGGAGGAGGGCATGCTCTCATCCTCTCTTCACTTATTCCTCTTTATTATCGCTCTAAATTCAACCTGTGATCAGTTCAGATGTGCCCAGAGAGAAAACTACTATACTAAGTAAAAAAATGAATTCAGTCAAAGTGTTGCATGAGCTAAAATGTGCTTCATGCTCGGATGCAAAGACAACAGAGTGTTCTTCAAGGGTTAAATGTTTAGGATTAAGATCAGAGTGTCTGTGCTCCATCCAACAGTTTTTGAGACGTTTCTCTACAAAACAAAACAAAACAAAACAAAAAACTTATTTCATCAGATGAAAAGTCATGAAATCACCAAAGCCGTTGTCCATGTGTCGACAGAATCTTGTGCTAATCCATCTAGCGGAGCAAAGTGCCTGGACCAAACAGCGTTTCCGGTGGCTGAAAACAGCGGGTCCTCATTGTGTTTTTCACAATATTTGGATGCACAGACAGATGCTGATACTCCTCTGCTGCACAACGAGAAGGGTTAAGAGCCGACAACAGCCTTTCACAGCATTTTAAAACATGAGGCTCCAACTATCCGAGCAGAAGGCTACACACGATTTGCTTTGAAATGAGACGGGGCGCCGCAGTTTTAAACTGATGGTGCCTGAGCTTTTTCCAGCAACCTGCTCTCATCTCTTAGTAGTAATTAAACTAATGTCTCTAAATGAGTTTATTCATTTCAGAGTCGACATGGAACATTTCCTACAACTTTACGGATCATTTAAGACGGGTGGGGCCTCGCTGTGGTACAAGCCTAAATAAACCCTTTGTAAACAGAGCTCTTGTGGAGCGCATTTTCAGCAGAAAGAACAGGTGAGCGACCAGGTGTGATGATGAACACTTATTTAAGTCTTAACACACTGTATGACAGATTCAGTGCATTAATAAATAATGACGTTTATAATCCACATAAAATATGAGGATTTTTTCCACCACATGTTATTTTTATCCTCCTAATCCAGGCTTCGGTAATATATTCAGAAAATGCAAAATAAAACTCTGATGAAAAGAACGGCCAGGTGAGATGATGAACACGGTGAGGTGATTTAGTCCACCACGTTACTCTGTTGATGACCCCCACAGAGAAACTAGGTAATAAAGTGAATCAATAAATCACACTCCAGTGAGAAAAAGAGCAGATATTGAGTTAAAAATCAATGAGCTGTCGACAATCCATTTACCATCTAGGGAGCTCAGCATCCAATAATGACTTGGTACACCTACATATACAGAAACACACATTAATAAAGCTCTACAGCTGAGCGCAGCATGCACAACAGAAGCTAAATGAAGGAAGAAGGTTCATCAGTGTGTGTGAGAATCACTTCACACAACGTGAAACGACCTGCTTGACACACCCACATGCAGTTTGGGACTCAGTGGACAAAATAAAAAAAAAGAAAAAAGTTGTAATCCCTCCTCTTCTCTCTCCTCTCCTCTTGTAATCTGAGATTTTAATCTCTGCTTTCCAGTGTAAAGATTACCCAGCAGCCTTTGCTCATATTCAAACATTGAGGGGGGGTTAAAAAGAAAGCTGGGTGAGGGTACAGATGTGCGAGGTCATAATCTTGAGAAAAAGACTGAAATAGCGAAAGAGATTTAAAGGGCGTGGAAGAGGAAGTGATGGAGACTCAGAGTGACAGAGAGGGAGGGAGTGGGAACGAGAAAGAGGGAAAATCCTGCTGTAACATGTCAAGGTCAGTGTTCAAACTCCACAGGTGGAGCAGCACAATCAGAAAAAGACAAAGTACACAAATGACTCAAGGTCAGAGCTGATATCGTTACCTTTAAGGAGACATTTGCCCATTTTAAATTTCCATCAAAACGGTCAGTCTAGTTAGCTGTAGAAACCCGGTTAACCTGGCAATCATTTTCTTGACTAACTGATTAACTGTATTGTCTAAAATGTCCGTCACAATTTCCCAACATGCAAATAAGAAAATATTATTTTGACTGTCACATGACAGACCAAAAAGCATTTTTGCTTTCAACTAATCCATTAATCAAATATTCAACAAATCGTTACAGCTTAAACACAAACATCCAAAACAAAATCTACATTTTGTTTTATTTATTTAACCTCTTAACACCCTGTATGACAGATTCAGTACATTAATAAATAATGACATCTATAATCCACATAAAATATGAGGCTTTTATCCATCATATGTTATTTTTATCCTCCTAATCCAGGCTTCAGTAATATATTCAGAAAAACTTTGATGAAAAGGGATTGAATCAAAGCTTCATCCTCATTTCTAATCAAATCTGAATCTGGAACTTGAACTTTCATCAGTGGGTGACAGGAAGTCTTCTGAATGAGTGGAAAGCACATCTGCAGGACTACGCAGTCCTGTTGATTAGGATTTGCTACGTCTTCCAGTTGACTGAGATTCTTTGTGTACTTCAGGTTCGCTTGTTCATGTGTGCGTCACAGCAGCTAACACCAGTTTCTGACATACAGCGAGTGAAGCTGATTACACAAATGAATAAACTGGTGACTGAGTGTATCAATCAAGACCGAGAGTGTCAGTGTGCAAAAGTTTGGACAGCCCACCTTCAACCTCCATGTGAATAACCGATTTTTTTAACCGAAAGGCACGATTTAGTGGAATTGTGCACCTACTGAGAAGCAAAGCAACCATTTCTTCTTAGTGCTCCGCTCATTACATCAGCGACGCCCACAGTCAGCTTGGCTAATTACTTTTTCATGCTACTCTGCAGCAGCTTCAAGTCCGCTTTTACAGCTTCAAAAGAGAGAGATGAGAATAAAAGTGTCCTCTGCAGCGTCACTGCTCACTGGGCTGATGAGGACGCAGCCGTCGACTACTCCTCTCGGCGCTCACACCGAACGCCAACTTGAACGAGTCATTGTGGCGCTGTGCAAATCGGTGAGATCCGTTAAGGTTTGTTGCCAGCTTGAAATATTCTTCTTAAAGGAAGGAAACAAAAACTAAACAGGAAACAAGAGCAGATCACTACTGAATAAAGCTACGACCAAATTCCACCCTGTAAACCAACTGTGCACAGTACATACTGTACTCATCTTTGCATTATATCATCCTGAGGAGAACACAAGTCTCAGCACCACATTTTATGACAATCCATCAAACGCAGTGAACCAAAGTGGTGGACCAGCCATCAACAGAAAGTCCAATATCGCCTTCCCTGGAGCAATGCTGCAGGCAAGGCTATAAAGGGTTGATGTGACCTAAAACAGATGGCATCTGACCAGTAATATCACATGCTAGTGTTACTGTTTAGTGTGGCTACACAGGCAGCTCACCCACATCATCAGTGGCAAAATGTACCTATGACACGTAAGAAAATGACAGTCTGGTTTAAAATGGTTTCTTTGTTATTTTATTTGCGGTTTTTCTCTTCAGAAAAAGGACAAACAGCCAGATTCCCACTGAATTTGGTTTGGGAATGAAAACATTAAAGAAGTCAGATAAAATACTGCTTCATTCCTGTCAAGCGATCAACACCCCTTGATATTCTCAATTCCTTGTTATTTCGGAAATTCAGGATAACTGAGACACACACTCATACACTGTATTCAGGAGGCAAATATAGCAGAGGAAAGAGTTCAGCTACATTCAACACCTCTGCGGAGAGACACTCCAGTTTTGGATGCCTGATTCATAACACAGCACTGCTCTGCACTTAAAACACACACACACTGACGTACATATTCGAGCTGGGTACACCGAAATGTTGGCATGAGACCAAGCCAGAGCTCTCGTGGTAGTAACTCTGAAGCGTGTCCACGCAGTCTGAATGACCCTGCTTTTCTCTGTCAATACACAACTACATGCAAACACTCTCCCTGCATTACATAACAATGATTGGCAGGTGTGTGTGTGTGTGTGTGTGTGTGTGTTTGTGGCACATTGGATTCATAGTAAGGCGAAAACAATGTATTGATTAAGCAACTGCTGTTGGGGCTTTGGCCTGCTGGTGTGACTAATTAATAAGAACAAAATATTAATTAATAATCCAAAAAAACACAGGGATCAATTTTCAGCAAATCTGAATGTTTTAAAAGCTGGAATCTGCAAATAATTGTCTTTTTGACTTAATGAATGACTGCAAAGATTTATCAGCCACCAAAATTGTAGAACCGATTTATCGTCTATTTGTTTCAGCTTCAAGTGTGACAGCACTCTGCTGAAGACCAACCAAACGTTCCACAGTTTCAGAGCTGCATATTCCCACATTAATGTGTCAATTTATTCATTTCTGACTAATTATAGCAGGTTGGGATGATTATGCAAAGGGTGTAACGTTGAGTTGTAGCTGCTCGAAAATAAAACACCAGAAGAGGTGAACCGAAATAAGGCAGCCAGCTCAACACATCTGCTTTACAGAGTGTAATAATTGGCAATGAATCAGCTTTATGATATGACTAGAGGGGAAGAAAAGCTGTGTGTGTGTGTGTGAGCCTGACACAGGATCTCTTTGATGGGCAGAGTATTTGTGTGTTGGTTAATCCACACTGTGTTACTCACACGCCTGGCATCAGTGCTGGTGTGTGTCTGTTCACTGCCAGCTTAGCCCACTCAATCCCTAATCCAGAAGCAGCTGAGAGAAAGACACAGAGAGCGGCAGAGAGAAAAACCTGAGCACCTACATGCGAAATGTCTCAATAATTTACATTTCACAGATCATCTCTCTCACGCTCGCAGCCTCCCTCATTATAATAAGTTCATGCGTCGTTTATTCCAGGATGCCACACAAGATTCCACCGGTTTCCCCGACAACAGACGCGACTGAGTAGATCGCACCTCCATGTAATAAGCAGCGAGGCGAGTGGAAGGCGAGGACCATCAGTCACATCCCATTCAGCAACATTCACTCCTCTGGTTTTGTTCTCTCTCAATGGGCAGACAATGGTCACGGCTTAGCTCGCCACCGTGATTCTGGGTGCTCAGGGGGGGGGCTTTGTGTGTGTGTGTGTGTGTGTGTGTGTAAAAACGGGTTTCCTGTATCCTCCAGAAACAGGACCAAACAACAAGTCCTGACCTGTTGAGTGTAATTAAATGTTGTGTTGTTAAGGGCAGTAACTATTAACAGCCGTTCTACTGACCCGCCCTGTTTTCTGTCCATCTGTTATCTCCCGTTCACCTGAAGAACATTGTGACATAGTCTTAAAATGAGCTAACGAGAGAGTACAAAAGGATCATTTTCATTATTAATTAATCTGCTGCTTATTCCACAGTGACTTACAGCGCTGGAATAAAAAGAAGCAACAACACAACCGCCTAATGTGTGAATTCACTGGACTTTTGCTCCTGGCTGGTAGCATGTGAAGGATTACGGAGAGACTAAATATAATGGTGACAAGTCGAGCCTGTTCCTTTGTTTTGGGTTTGTTGTGACAGCCGGCAGTTATGGAGCTGCAACTAGCCGTTGTTGTCACAGCCGATCTCTTCCTTCTCGTCATTCTTTTTCCGATTAATCCTAAAATCGTAGTCGAGAAAATACCACAAAAATAAAACAAAAACATTCTCCCAGAACCAAGGGTGGCTTCTTTATGCATTTCTTTGTATAATGTTTTATTAAATTAAATATTTTCAGGTTCTGAGCTACTGGTTGGAGGAAGCACAATTTTTGAAAATTTTGAGCTAATGGATATTTTTTTTTACAATTTTCTAAGCCAAACAATAACTCAACAAAGATTTGACAGCTTAATTGATAAGGGATATAATCATTACTTGTAAATCGCTATATCGATCAATTCCTGCCCTCAAGTGATCGTTTCATCCCTAACTGCCAGACATACTGTATACAGTTACTGAATTCAGAATAAGTAACCAAACTGGAAGGAACACTTACAAGTCAGACCTGAACCTCACAGACCGTCCACAGCTTCCAGTTATGTCTGTCATGAGGACTGATCACTGAACACTGAGGTCTGGTGAAGGCTGACTCCCCAGGAAGACTTCCACAAGTGTTTCATGGTGCGTTTCTCAGCCAACACAAATGCCTCAAACAAACCTTTACCTCATTAGACTGGTGGCATACATGTGCTATTTCAGTCATAAACAAACTCCTGCCAAGAAAATGGAATCAGACCTTGCGCAAGGCAGCCTCGTTTTTTATTGAGATGAATGTAAAGAAGACAAACGCACTGTAGCCCAGAGGGAATAGAGTCAGGAGCTCTGAGAAGGAAACGCACCCTCATCCTCTTTCCTTCAAGATCAAACACGCACACACACACTTACACACACACAAGTCCAGGACAAAATCTTCCCCTCTGAGAGTGATATAATCATAGCAAGTGAAAAGCTGCTCAATGCATTCATTATACACCATCACTCTGACACACACACACACACACAGAGTTTAGGCTTATATGAACACACACAAGACCAAGCTGACCTTTAAGAACCATCCATATTGATATTTCAATAAACCAAGTCAACTACAGTCCTTCTACCTGCCTGAACAGATCAATTTCTGCGCTGATATCAGTCGCCTTCCCTTTTCACCACAGCAGAGCTAAACTCCGCAGGTCTCCTGTATCTGTATGATAGGAGAAACAGATCCATTAACACACATACTGTATGACAAGACTCTGCAGCTGCAGATGTGGGTCCTTCAGAAGACCACAACCCTCTGACCCGAAGAGATGCCGAGGAAATACCAAATGTTTTAGAGTGCATTGTGTGGAGGGACACACTTTCCTCCCTGCTGTTTAATATTTTGGCCTGCGACCATGAAAACGTTTAACATTAGCATTAGGAGTGAGCCAGGCCTACTCATTAAACAACGCACTCTACCAGTCCGAACAGACAATACTTAGCCATGGATATTGTATTTGAAAAGGGGGGAGTCATATCGAATTCATCAAACACATCTTGCCATGGAAGTAAATGAATCCATCCAACCAGACTACGAAACACATGTTTGAAAAAGCTCCTGTTAGTGAGCCCTACAGAGTTAGTACTGCGTCTGAGGTTTTGTTTGGGAACATTTATGGACTGTTCTTACTTTTGCAGCACTGAGAACAGAAATAAATACAATAACACCTTAAAAAATTAACAAAACAAACTAGATCTGCAACAATATTGATCAACTGATTATCAGGCATACGTGCAAAACATTCCCTAGTCCAAGCTTCTAAGATGTGGTGCTTTCTTTCAACATATATGATAAACAGAACAGCTTGAAGTTTTGGTGGACTGCATGAACACAATAAGCAACTTGAATACATATGGCTGGTTGGAAACTAAAACATTTTATTTTTCATTATTCTCTGACATTTTCATAGGCAAAACTATTACCCAGATTTGATTATATTAGATGATTAGTAGGAGCCTTGCTAGCATCAACAAGTTTAAATGTTCTGTTTCAATTTGAAACCAACTGAGCACCATTGGTTACCAGGATGTAATGAAATTCAGCCAGTAAGGACTAAGAGAGGAAGGCTCCAGTTAGAACTGTTTCTGCAGGCTTTAGTCAATAAATCCTATTCTCTCTACACCCTCTGCCACCTCCCTTACAGACACCAGACTTACAACTACTGTCTGGACAATATGCTAGAGGAAAATGACTAATGCTATATTCCTCCACATCCACAACAACCACCACTGAGGTGCCCTTGGGCAAGGCTCTTCATCTTGCACCAACAGAGCTGCTTAGCAGTAAAATATCTTTGCACCGGTCAGCTCCCAGGTGTGAATGTGAAGCTTCACTGGAAAAGATGCTCGGTCGACACTCCCATAAGTATCCCCCCGAGTGTTTTCAAATAAAGGTTAACAACTGTGGACAGGATGGCCTGACTCCAGCCCACAAACAGGTGTATATGTGGGTGTCAGTTGGTAAAAAAAAATGCTGTTCCAGTTCTCCACAGACTGTGGCAGCTGGAGTGACTCTTTCACCAATTATGTTCAAATTAAGTCAAACTGAAGAATAAAGTTGATGATCTTAAAGCAATTTTATGGGACCTTTAAATTGGGGTTCTCTCAGATCCTGTGAAACCCCATCTCCATTTAGACCTCCTCCTCCTCCTCTTTCAGAGGCTGTCATATAACTCTCATCCTAGAAGTATGTTCTGTACAGGGCTGCAGAAAATAGCAGCTCTCTGCATATGAGCCCCTGTAAATGCGTCAGAGAAGAATCTACTTCTCTGTCATAACACAGCGTGTTATTCAACCCCTAGAAAGAACAATGTGGTCATTCAACAAACAACAGGTAGGCACACAACCGGCCAGTGGCCCAACAAGGAGCTCTGTTTTACAACTGGAACTTGAACACAACTTGAGAAAACAGCAACCTCCCCTGGCATGTCGTTATGATATGGCAGGATATGATGACAGAACTATAACTTGACCTGAAATCTATGAAACACCTGCAGACCGACTGGATAAACCTGCTGCACCACTTGACTTTGCTTGTGGGTGCAAATATGTACTTTGGAAACAGTTTATAGGATGTTCAGGTAATAAAAAAGTCAAAATGATAAGAGGTCACCTGAGCACAGTGTCAAATACATTATACATACAATAAAAAACAAATAGCAAATATAATACATTACAATACATTAATGCAATTTAACATGCTGACAGGTCAGCAAATAAACTGTAACAAGCTCAGTTCCTCTCCACCAAACTCAATTACAAAATCTGCAAATTTAATGTTGCCTCACATATGAGTGCAGACGCAAACCTACAGTCGTACAACATGATAAAAGAGCTTTTAGAGCGGGCTGATACTTCTCCATACCACTCACCAGACCAATCTGATGAAACATGACCGTAGGAATGAGAAGATTTGAAAAGACCAAAACTAAACATGGAAAATTTAAGCGGAAAGGCAACTTGGAGTGTCTGATCTGTGATGAAATGCAAAAAGGTTATTAAAAATTCATGAGGAGTATTTAAATATCCGTGATATAGCTGTAACCCACACCTTCACAGTAACAAAGAATAATCTAACAAATTAAATGAGGTGAGACATGTTTGTCTTCACAGAAGAAAACAAAACGTGTCCGGACTAGTCGGCACACAGCGTTATTATGACCGATGTTTGCGGTTGCACACAACGCTGCTTGAATTAAAAATGATCCACTTCATTCTCCACTTAATTCTCTAATGACAGAAACTGGATGATTAACTAATCTTAAAAACGTGCACACATCCGAAGAACTTGTCAACTCTTGGTATGTTTTTTAAACTGGACGCCGACGTGGCCAGATACGACCTAACGTAAAGGTAACGTAAGGAATGCCTCAATATGGAGAAGCAGCAATAAATCGGTCATGTTTGTCTCTTTGGATCGTGTTACTGGCGTCAGTAAGCCGAGGTTAGCTAACTTCGTGATAGTAAAAACTGATATTTACCATGTTAGCCCCGATGGTGTGAGTATATCCCTACTTCTGATAAACTTTTCTCCACAGCAGCACAGCAAGCTCCGAACATAATTTCGGGACTCAAACTGGATCTCCTGTTTTCCCGTCCTCAAGTGCGAGGTTGAGCGTTGACACCGTCGGTGCAACACATGCCATCACGGCTCCCGCTTGCTGCCACCGCCGCCACGGCCGCTGGAAACTGCCCTACAGCGGCTACGTTGTCTCCTACCAGCCCGCCGCGATAATCCTCCCGAACCAGGAGAGCCAGGAAAGCGCAATGTGTGATTACGCCCCGCCCACCGCGTTACAAAGAGGGAGGGGCCGCGGAAGATATCGAATACACCCACATGAATTAATTCATAACCACAGAAAGCAGACCTCTAAGGTCCACCAAATTAAAGCAACTGTTTTACTCAAATACACGATTAATTTCTGCACATGTAATCAGGCAGACATCAAGATAAATTGTCACAGGTGGAAAAAGTATTTAGATAAGATTTAAACTTCATTTTAAAAGTTGTGTGTTTTTTTTAACAAATGAAAGTCCTGCATCCTGCATCATGACATATTTTTGTGAATTTTAATGTCTGTAGCTAGTTCAGATTAAACTGATTTCATCAACTATGAATTATACTGTTACTGTTGATTACTGTTTGGCAGTAAAATGTCTATTTACTAAAGTCAAGTAAAGAAAAAAATTAAAAGAATTCCAATATATATATATATGTATATATTTGCACAAAATAAATAAAGCTGTTTCAATGACCCCTGCCTATTTATTTCCATTTTCAAAAAACTTCAAGGTAAGGCCTTGAAGTTTTTCCCTCAGTTTCACAAAGTCTCAAAAGCTTCATGGGCACCCTGTGTAAGTTAAGGCATCAGGTGGTTGTTTGTTAAAAATGATAATCAGCTCCTGCTATTTATTCACCCCCAATAATCCTCATCTGTCTTGCCCTGTCATTTGCTGGAAAGCTTTTTAATCAGCCTGTGTTTACAGCTGACTAAAACATATTCACCTTGAAAATTAGAAACAGATAGCTGAAATAGATAGACATGTCACCAGCCATATCTCAAGTGAAAGGATGGATGAATTACCCCACAAAGGTCTGGGGAATGAGTCATGAATCATTTAAAAGGCACAGCAGGTTTACTGTGGCCCGACTGATAAAGAAACCAATTAGTATGGTTCGTGGCCCCGTCATGTGATCCGGGTCTGCCAACAGTTTACCGTCCAAGCCCACATTAAGCATTCATCCTCATAATATAAGCCCAACCTTCGATCTGCCATCTCAGAAAACACTGACATGCTCACACAGGGTTTTATCTGTCTTTACTTTCGTGTCATTCTTTACCCCCCACCTCCAAAAGGCACACATCGACCCGAAGTCCACATTATGAGGACCGTAGTGAGTCAGCCACCTGTTAATAATTGTGACAAGTGTGCGTGCTGACAGGTTGGACACTCTGATGCCGGGTGATTCAGCCTGCAGGGCAGAGAGAACAGCACCCGACACAGAGGCTGCCTGCAGGGCAATAGCTCAGTTATTGAAATCTGAATCTGATCCAGGCTGATTCAATCATATCACTTCCATGAGCGCGTGTGTGCATGTTTAGAGAGATCATTGCATTGCTCTGGGATAGATCCCCAACAAATATTTCTGCTAAGATCAATCCTAATAACCTAATGCGCTTCCAGTCCATTTCCCCCTGGTATTGATTTATAATATCCGCATTTGTGCGTGTGTGAAAGAGAGATGGGAGACAGCAAGTTAAATGTGACATTTAATTAGGTTCAGATTTGTACTTTAGCATTGATCTTTTTTCGGAGAGGACACTGGCTGTGAGCTCACCGAAAACAGCTTATGTAAATGTCATTAAGAGCAGATCTCTAATGGGTACTGCAGCACTGCAAAGTACTTGCAAGGCTGTAAAATAGCAACAAAACAGCGTTTTAAGACTCTCTCAGCCTGCCTGGATTCAATACAAGAAGGTCAAAAATGTCAGAATTTGTATTTTATTTATAGAATTTGTAGGTTATGTAAAACGTGTGCGTCAAGGACTGAAGCATTTGTGAGCATATATAAATTTCACTCTGTTAATCACAAGATGCCATTGTTCCTTTTTCCCCCACCAGTGATGTTTGTGTTCTTTAGGGGCTTCCTGCAACACTTCCTGTCTCCATCTCAGCCATGACATCAGTCTGACCTTCGCAGCACCAGAGACTTCCGGACAACTGATCCTGGTCGGGCGTATTGAGGTGGGGGATTGTTTAGGTGAGGATGAGGATCAGAACGTCCCGGTGAGGCTCTGGAATGTTTGAGGGAGTTTGGAACATCATGGAGGGATTCTGGAATGTTTAGGTGAGGCAACCAAGGGTATCAGGATTTTCTGGTCGGATTCTGAAATGTTTAGGTCACAAGGGTCAGAAGTTTCTGGGGGATCGTTAAGGGTAAAGGGGTCTGGAGCCTCATTACAGAAAAAAAAAATCCTTTCTGTATGTCCCATTTTAAGTTTCAAAGAAATCCCGACTTGATTCTTCAGTCGACACACTGTGTTTGGAATGTACACAATACAAGCTAACAGGCTAACTGTTCGCTTCTCCAGTAGTTTAAGTATTTCAGTGCGCATGTTTTTTCCCATCTTCATCGTTACTGGCATACAGACCTAACAACAGTGGTAGATGATCCTGTAATAACTAACTTCCTATCCTCATATAACGATTCCTAAATGCAGTAAGGAAACATGGTCGTGTAATACCAAAAATCCTAAATGTCATCCTAATCTGAGTTAAGATAGGATTCCAGGCTTTCTCTAATGAGGTCCCTGAGCTTTCTGGAGGGTTTCTGGAATTTAAAAGGGGGATCAGATGATCCTGCTCTCAGGGTTCTTAAGCGAGCTACATGTAATGTTAAAGTTCAGCGTTCAGTGATGCCAGTGAAACTGATGTAAGTGCAAATATTAGTTCCCACATCTCACTGACAGTAAAAATTACTTCACCCAATATGTGAGGGAAAGAAAGTGAGGGATGAGGGAGTGCAAAAAGTGAGACATGAAACTCACAGATACTTGACAAACAGCAATCTTAATCTGGCGCGGTTATTGCTGTGTCTCTGAGTCAGGCAGGAAGGGAAGCTTGCCAGGGCATACGGTGTGTTCAGGCGTCTCTCCCTCTGTGAGAAGAAACCTCATTTTGCCTCCTCATTTCATTTGTTCCTTCTAAGAGAGCACTGCTACTCAGACAAAGCTGGAAAGACAGAAAGGACTCAGACTGTCAAAAATTAGATCAACTTGAGAGCAGGTCATGTTTAATTAATTGGGCACGCATTTTTATCCATCCTCAAAGAGAGGGGGTGTACATGTGCGACTGCTATGGCAAGTGAATGATCACATTCACTCCAGAAAAACAAGGCCATTACGTGGAAAGAACTACAATATTTCTTTTAATGTCTCACGCCTTTTGTCGAACGGATATCACTGTTGCAGAGTGGCTCGAATGTGCTTATAATTTTGCATTCGGTGACTGCTATTGTCAGTTGGGAATACATGTAGTGTCTACATCCAGATGAGCACAGAGGCAAAAAGCTGCGACTCACTGCTGTGTGCATCTGTTGATATCCTTCATCCCCAGTGCCATGCATGGGAAAAAAGATGGAATTTACATCAGCTCAGTCAGAATCAATTGAACAGGGAGCCGCTTGCATGTACACATGCACCTCCTTTGGGCTCAGTAATTGGTGCAGTCAAGTTTTGGTATATTTGTGGATTACATAACCCGTCCTCAGAAGCCCCGTCCAACTGGCACCCCCTCTTCATCACTGTGTGCTTGTGTGTTACCTCAAATCACACTCTCTCCTTATTAAAACTGTCAACCTCCTGATCACTTTTTTTTTTTTTTATGCTTTAGTGCCAGCAATTACATTTTCTTTCACGGCATGTCTCCTTGTCAAATGATAATTTCTCCGCCTGTCTCTTTCACCTCCTGGCTTTTATCTCTCCCAGAATCTTTCCTTTCTTTCTTTCACTTATTGCTCTACCTTTATTATGTATCAGTTCGTATTCAGCGAGTCCTTCATACGCTGCAGCCTTGCTTCAATCAAACAGAGCTCATGATGTGTGTCACTCAGTTTCATGGTGAAAAACTAAAAAAATATGTAATCCTTCTGGATCTCGCTAACAAAAAGGATGGATTTGTCAGCGAAGCTAGTTTCAACTATATATATATATATATGTTCTTTCCACATTGTGCTACCAATGCTGATAAGCCCCATTAGGCTCAGTAGAGGACGTAATGATCCTTACTCCCACACAAACACAAACATGTTGTGACAGAGAGGGGACAGAGGCGAGAGAGGGAGGTTGCTGCTGCTCTGGCTACCGTTCAACAATGGGGACAATGACTAATCAGTCAGAGCATCCACATATACCACCAGGCAGAATTAATCAGCAGAAAAGAAGCAGTATGACATGGTATTATCAAACACACTCCAGCGGGAGGGTCAGCATGGTACCAAGTCCAAAAGAGTCCAAAACTGAGTTGCACCTGATATTAGTAAATGCATTGCTAAGTTAATGAAGTCCTTCTAAAGAAACACCTTGTTAGTGTCAAAACAGTGATTTAATAAATCAGTTGTACCATTACAATGTAAACCTGCAAACTTTTTTGGCCACTTGGGGGCAAACACAACCTGTAAACACAACAGTGGAATTATTATCTCCTTTAAAGTTCATACAGCAAACTAATAGTTTTAGCTTATTTATACATAGACTGATTAAGGAGAAACATTAACATTTATTTGTCATGTGTTTGGCATTCTGATGAAGTCTAAGTCTAATAGTCCCCTTACTTTTAGCACAGTCTTTGGTCTCTACCAGCTCCCCAAACACACACGTGGCCCTGAATATTACACTTATTTTTTGGGTTTTTAATACATATTTTTGTCATAGCTGGACTGAACTTATGAAGAGTTGGTGCTACTGTCCCCAGAGCTGCTTTAATTCTATTTCTACCTTTAAGTTATTGCTTTGTCTCCCCTCTTCGCTACCTCTACCTCAAAAGCATCTCTCTCTCTTTCAACTGAATTAAAAGAAAAAGCTTCACTCCTGCGCTGCCTCTTTCTCCTCCTCGCACCCCTCATGATCTTTTCTTTTCTTTTATAATAGACTTTCTTTAGGGAAGACTAAGGTTTCCTGCTTTCCAGCTGTGTCTTTTGTCCCACCCTGGAAGGGGGAACTAAATCATCGGGGCACTTGAATAGGCATACTGGGGATGGAAAAGGGCTGACAATTGTTAAGGGACTATGGCGGTAAATTTAAGCTGACTGGAATTGAAGCTCTGCAGCAGAGAGATGCAGTGCTGTCAAAGTCAATCACACGGTCACAATTTCACAAACCTGATGCAGTTTCATTGTATAAAACAGTTATGTAAATGGCACAGATGATACTATTAATGACAGAAATACAGTGAGGCCTGTGACTGGTAATGAAACAGATGGTCTTCCAAAAAGGCAGAACAGAGTGGGGGTTTCTAGCCCAGAAGTGAAAGGACCCAGGTTATAAATTTGCCAAGTTTTCCCTTCCCGTAAAAACTGCTGCAAAACTGCAACTGCATAATAAGAGAAAATCACCCAGTTTCAGGGAGGAGTGGTTCATAGCTACAGTGATGGATGCATCAACTATTACTAGACAGGGTCACTGAGGTCATTTGGCTTCTGGCTTTTGGCTTTAGCAACCTGGAGGAAGTTCACATCCTACAATTAAAATATACACACAGTGGACATATTTTACAGGCTGAGGGTGGAGTTTTTTAGTCTCAGTATTCTTCATAAAGAATTACGGGTTTGGATCTAAATCTGTGCCAATACTCCACTACTATCCCCACACCTTTAGGCCGTTTTCTTTTCATATAACAAACTATATAAAAATGTTCATAGCAAAATGACTCCTGTGACACTTGCACGTTTCCTTTTTGTGGCGGACTGAACCTCTCACTTCTATATATGCTTCTCATTTCCATTTATTAAATTTATCTTTCTTGTAATCGTGTCTCTTCCTGTAGCCCTGTTATGATATGGAGGACTTCTTGCTGCCATAAAAGCATTTTGCAAATAGCACAATAAAACTGTTCATTGCAACAGTTTTAAAAGCAAACCTTGCCTAAATAAAAGTTTAAAGTTAGTGTTGTAATGTACTGAGCTCTGATACCCGATAAACGATCCTGAATTAAAGTCTTTGCAGAGACAGTTCTAAAATAGCACTGAATAAATAAAATAAGAAAAATCTAATTAATTCTTGACAAATGGAGGGCTGAGAGGTTCCTGACCGATGGCCCTGGTTGGATCTCCATCTCCGCTGTCATACAAGGTAGCCGCTTTATTACACAGTGATTTGTTTGTGTCTTGTAAAGCAAAATTAGTTTTTGCCATTGGAGCTGCACATTCTGCTTCATCTGGAAACAGCTTGTGACTGTTTCCCAGGCACTTCGTTACTGATGCATGAGTAGCATTGTTTGCATTTCCGACCACATTTGCCTTTGCCTGACACCTTAACACCAGTGATAATACCATCTCATATCTCATATCTCACATCTCTCATTTCCCTGCGGACTGTGAGCCATTGCAGTTGAAGCACAATTACTAAATATGGCATTGTTTATACATGCACCTAAAACAGAAACAGAAAATTCAAAAGCATGCAGGTGCACTGACATAAAGAGGGAAAAACAATTCTTTAAAAAGGTGCTCACACACTAAGCTGATGATGCCAACCTTGTTTTTTAACACAAGTGTAACATGATGTCTTCATCAGACACGTGTGACTGAAAAGGTTGAATTCCTCACAGGATTCTGCACAGCTGAGGATACGTGTGTGTTTTTGGAGCTCGACTCACACGAGGAACTAAACATCAGGATGTATTGCCCTCTGCCTCCCGTGAGTCCTGCAACTTTATGGGACCACAGCACCTCCAAATCACTTATGTAAATATAATCATGTGCATTTACAGTGAAATCAATATAAAAGAAAAACATCAGAATCTCACACAATAAAACTATACAATTTGACAGAACTGCAACAATTAATAATAAATCAATTAATAGTTTCAGTCATTCATCATTCTTAAGTTTTAGCTTCTCAGATGGGAACATTTACTGCGTTTCTGTGTTTTTTGCTTGAAAAGTCAGTAATAAAATGCCAACAAAATATCAGATGTCTTATTAAATACGTGATCATCTTATCACATGTGGGCTATACATGGAAACAGACTGCTGAAACGTAGCCTGGCTTAAGATTGTTAATTTCACACTGATGCCTGTTGCATATTTTGCCTTTGTCTGCAGCCTCCGCACTGTGAATGTGAGCTGCTCTGACTATCAGAATGTGTGAATGCTTTCATAAAAGGACAGCAGCGCGGCCGACCTCTCTGAGCGAACACGGGCACCAGAGGCCATTTGAAATAAATATCTAAGGGGTCACACCTTCAAAGCGTGTGGAGGAAGGGGTGGGGAAGCAGCCGCGCTTTCATGTGTCATCTCACCATACGCCCACGTCATTACCCACCCTGCACCACCAGTTTATGACATTTCAGCCCCTTTGTCTTCCACTGAGTGGTTTCAATTCTCTTTAGAGAATTAATTTGTCCCTAGAGTAAATGACAGCTGCTGTGATATGTAGGCGTAAAGAGAGAGTCAAAGGAACTGAAAGATACAGAGGTGTGACATTAAAATGGAAGGTCACAGAGAGATAAAGGTCGACAGTTCAACAGACTGACATATGACAGCATCGCCACCAGAAATCTGTCAGGATATCAAATAACTCAACAGACAAAACACATTCACATCACATTCACCTCCAGTGCTGAAGCAAAAAGTCGATTCAGGGATTAGCCAACCGGCAGAAAAATTAAGCTGATTAATCAGATTTATTCATTGACAACAATGTTCATAATCGATTCTACATTTTGGAAGGTGTGCTTATTTGTTTCTTCACCTCTGAGTTGGATAAGAGGACTGATCACTCTTAAACATGAAGCTACAGCCATTATCATAGCTTAGCATGATGGCTGAAAGCAGAGGAAAGCTATGGCTTCATATTTACTGTAAAGACGGGCGATGACAGAGGTGATGATCTCATCTGACTCTCAGCAAAAAAATAAATAATCTTCTCAAAATTACAGAACAATTCTTTAAGTTAATAGCTGCTTTCTTCTATCTTAGTGACTATGTTTACATGCACTCCTGTAACCTTTGAGTCTTATGCTAGTTCAGATGATAAGGTACTCAGTAATGCAGTACAATTCAACAGCATCATAAACGACAGCCTCCATAAATGACTATAAAGTTGATTCCAAACCTCCCTGAAACTGTTTGAAACAAAATTGAACATTACGACCTTAATAAAGATAGGATTTATTGTTGTATCAGAGCAGGGAAAACCAAATAAACTGGCACCTGGTCTGTACATAAAGTCAAGACTGCATGAAATTAAGAACAAAGCAAGAATCTAACATTTCTTTTTTCTGCTGCTTTTCTGCTGACTTTTGAGCAAACAGAAGACAATAATGCTAATAATGATAATAATAAAAACCTCTGTTCACAGTACAGATTCTCTTACCCCCTTAACAGCAGCAAGCTAGAGGCTTCTGACACAGACAAGGTTATATGTTAATGAAGCTGACCACAGCTTCACACACAGGTAGAGTCCACCACATTTATTTCACAGGATACCGAATGTAAAATACATGATGAGCTTATCAAATACAACCTACATGTTAATGCATGGACAAATATTCCAATAACCTACACAAATGATGAATGTCACACCCAGAGTTCTTGAAGGCAGAAGCTGTAAATGTAATGAAATATTCATTACATTTAAAATACTGTTTGAAGTAGTAGTTTTTTAAAAGATCTTAACACGTCTTCCACTACCAAAGGACAAACCTCAACTTTGAAGACATTATTTTGGGAAAATTTTTCCTACCATTGTCTCTTCAAAGGGCACTGACCCAAAGGTTGAAACAATAACTATGAAAAATAACCTGCCTAATAGTGACATGTATTCATTTTTGACATCTCTCAGGAAAACAGATGCTTAGCACTGGAAGGATGACACAGGAGAGGCACAAACTGTGGCTGGCTGTGGGGTGAGATCAGAGGAAATGTCGAGTGTCATGTGAATGCGAAGCCAAATGTTCACCAGTGACAGAATGAGAGTCAGGGGCTGCTTGTGTCATCTCTTGTTGCCATGGTGATAAATTGAGCATCAGAAACACGATGAGAAACTGATGGTGGCCATAGGATAACAGCTTACAGTATATGTGTGTGCGTGCAGAGTTAGAGTCTGCAGTCTGCGGATGTAGAGAAGGTCATTATCATCAGGGAAATTATATGCATGCAGACACAAACACGCAGCGACACGGTCTAATCAGTGTGACGAGTTCGGGGGTGAAGAGGGGGCGTCTGTGGTTGATGAGGCCGTCTTCAAGTTGCGAGGGTCTGCCGTTCGTCTCGGGGGGACATTAGGGACGGAAATTCAGTGCTTATCACAAATACCTGTGGCTTGTTACTGAGGAAACGACGAAATGGAACAATTTTCCCAATTGATTAATTAATTGAAGTCTTCTATAAACCAGTAAACAAGCAGTCTACCTGTTACCCAAAAGTTTCCACAAACAGTTATGAATTTTTTTGAACCAACTGCAACAACGTGTTTACAGACCGGGCAGGATGTACAGATCAGGTAGTGACAAGCACAAAACACAAAGTACAGCTGAGGCTGAAAGGAATGTGAGGTGCAGGTATTTTCTCATAAAGTATTGGACAAATTAGAATTTTGACCTCAGGATGGTGCTAAATTAAAAGATCATAAAAGTTATTACAACTCACCCTGAGACAGGAAATGTGTATAACAAATGTAATGCAAATCCATCCAACAGTTGTTAAGATATTTTCAGTCTGGACCAAAGTAGGAGGCAAACACTGTTATCCCTGGAGCTACACTGCTAACATGGCAATCAATAATGAAAACACTGGCTAAAAATGAAACTAATCGCTCGCAGCCGTACTCTTAACGGATCATTACTGTGATAGGGAAAACAGGCTGAGAGGGACACACAAAAACATGAGCACAAACACATACGCGCACATTTTTCAAAAGTGTTTTTACATGAAACCTCACTCACGCTTAACAGCCTCTTACTTCACTTCAAGGACGCGTAATTTATTCTCAGAAATGATTTAGGTTGTAATGAACACATTATTGCCTCTGGCAGTTCTGGCAAGCAGTTTGCAACCAGCCTTCTCAGAAAGCAACATGATGAGAGTTACTGGGTGCTGAAAATGATGTGTTATGTGTGTGTGCAGCAACAATGGCAAGAGCGTGGGTTTATTTATTTTTGTTGTTCACAGCATCGCCAACACCATGAATGCACTCAGTAAAATGTCTGGAAGCAAAAATGGAAGGTAATTAATGTAGCAAGAAAATATGAGTAATAATGGGACTGGACATGACGAGTGGGGGCAAATAATCAACCAGGAGCAACCATGAAATATTGTTTTCTTTTTTCCATTAACAGATGAGATGCTGACATTTCCCTTGTAATGTGAATGTTCCCATTAAGCCACTATGTCTCAGGTTCTATGTTGTTAAAGCATATTTCCAATTATTAAGATGTGTTTTATTTATTCATTTATTTATTTTTAAATGTCATGCTGCTAATATACGCACAATGACAATGCTAACACGCCAATGTTTAGCTGGTATAATGCTTGCTGCGTTCCTTATGGTAGAATGCTAAATGTTGCTAATCACCACTAAACATAAGTTTAGTCTACTACTAACTGTCTAGATACTTCACATAAAAGAAAAAGCCACAGAGCTATCACGGCTAAGAAGAGAAAATAGAAACAGCCCTCAATGGTCCAATACACCAAGAGATTTTAAAGGAATGGCTGCCACAGTATACACATGGTATATGGAATAATATATATGGTAAAATGTCTGGCTAATGACAAACTTATATCATCATATCCACTTCCACTTCAGTCGTATCTCAAACTAACCCACTGTGGCTTTGAGAACCTGACAAATGTCCTCACATGGACATCATCATTTTTTCCAGGGTGGTTTAAAGTGCACCCAAGGATAAAAGCAAAAGAACACACATTAAGTGAGCTGTATCAGCAAGAGAATTGTGTTGTTGACACGGTAGACTTTGTTGTCCTCTGAGATTTGTTATGAGATAAACACACACACACAGAGCTTAGTGAGAGAGAACAGGGTGACACTAAAGCAGAGCTTCGCCATGGTCTTGAATGCTGTGCGTCTAAGACAGTGTACTGGTTACCATGGTAAACGGATGGAAGCGACCACAGTTAGCAGTTGGAGGTCATCTACATTTCTAAGGTTGCTGTACACAGTGGATTTAACAACATATCAGGGTGGAGAAGCTGTGGAAACACAGACTGAGGTGAGGGTGATTACAGCCTTGACGTAGAACTTTTCTGCACAGTTGAGATCTTGAGAAGCGTGAGAACACACTGGGGAGTGGCAATAAAGCAACGTCTCGCTGCTTCTTCCTTCTACTATTTCCTTGTTTGTGGACTGATGGAGGCTGTTGGTTAGACAGGAAGAATCCCATTATACTGGATGGGTTACATAACGTTATTTTTGTAGCATTTTATCGTGCATACACTGGCAAACTGGGGCACATTAAGCAGACACACTCACACACAAAAACACACAGTTGTCAGCAAAATAAGGGCAGCTAAAGCATAGTGACCACAGAGCACAATGGAAGCTTCTCTTTTAGCCCCGAAGTACAACAACCAGACAATCTGATGGAGCGGCTCAGATTGTGATGGACAGATAACGACAGGAGGAACACAAACATGACCTCCTGCTTGAGCGCTCAAGAGCCAGAACGGAGAAACTTCATGTTTTTTCTAAGAGCAAGAGAGAAAGAAAGAGAGAGCAAAAAGAGACCTGTAGTTTAAGAGGTGTGCATGATCTATGGACTGCTGTACACATTCCTCAGATGTTACTCAAGTAGCAAAGGCCAATCACATTCACATACTTCACACCAACAGCGAAAAAGAAAGAGACGTGGTGAAACTTGCCTGATTTAACTTTCAGCGGGTAAAAACACAACATGAATCAATAATCTCTGATTGCAAAAACACAAAATAACTCAACTGTTAACAAAATTGTATCAAAATAATGCAAGACCAGAGTTGTTCCTAAAACCTCTTATTTAATTAAAGCAAACTATTCAGAGGATGCCAAGTCTTCGACATTTCAGCGGAAAACAACTGCTGAAAGCACTTCTTTTATCTCACATATAGAGTTCCTCGTGCAACCTGTGTAAATGTCGAGTTCATGAGGGCAATAATGCACCACTGATTACGTGTGATCTTGCCACTGACTTCATTTAATCTTTTAAAGACTTTCAATCAGACGGGAGAGACGAACTGCCAAGAGAAGTTATCCCTTCATCTTTCACATCAAACAGACAAATAAATCCCAAAGCAGGAGACAGATTTAGAATCAGTAACAAATGCAAACACTACCTCTGTCACATAGATGAGCGGAGTAGCACTGTAGTTCTTCCTCATGCTTCCTCTTCCTCACAGCCTGAGGTCAAAGTGCATGGTACCGGAGCTTCAGAAAAACCCTGCACATCAGAGAGCTCTGCCTGCCTCTTTGAAGTTTAAGGACTACCCTCTGAGAGAGGAGGAGTGTGTGTGTCTGTCTATCTATTTGTGTGTGTGCATGTGTGTGTGTGTGTGTGTGCAACCCCCTTGTTGTGAAATCTTTTGCTTCCTGTGTTAGCAGCAATCAAGCTCAAACCAGCGGCTCCCTGTGCGCCTCCACACACTCAAATCCCAACCTGCACTGAGCTGCCTCGTCCTGGTGTGCGTTCCCAAGCTGTAGTGTTCTCACACACCTCAGCCCTGTTGGGAAAAGACCGCCTTAAAAGGCACGAAGAAGCCCGAGCCAGAATTTTTTTGATCCCTATCAGCCACCCTCCACTGGCCCGGGCACACTCCGCCACAGTAACAACAACAACCTCAGCTGCCAATCAGGAGGGAGCAGACAGACGATGGAAGGCTGGTGACGGACAGTGAGAGACGGGGAGGGCGGAAAAGGGAGGAAGGAGAGAGATTTAAAGCAGTGGGTGAGTGTGGGAGCATTGAGTTAGTGCAGGAATCTCCTGCCAGACTCTCTCCCCGAGGGGTGAACGCTCTCTATAGGACAGAGACTCTGACAGCACTTCTAATCTGCAGAGCCAGATAAGAGCCTGTGTGTGTGTGTGTGTGTGTGTGTGTGTGTGTGTGTGTGTGTGTGTGTGTGTGTGTGTGTGAGAGAGAGAGAGTGGGGTGGACTGCATGTACCCACTCCCTCTCACGCTCAAAGGCATTCTTCACAACTGGGAGAGGCATCAAGGTCAACATACTGTACTGAGATTAACTTCTAATACTGAGCGTTTTCTTTTCGCTCTCACAGCAAAACTTATAAAGTGTGATGTTTTGTTATGAAGTGAAATGATTGCCTGATTCATTGAAGTAATCACTTAATTGCTGCTCACTTTACACTTGGGATTTAGGAGATTTATTTATCTATATTTGGAATTGTTTAAAAAAAAAAAGCATGTGTTACATGAACATTAACTGCCAGAACTGTAACGTCTACACGTTTTTCAGCCTTAATTAACATTATTAGTCGCTCCCTGCAAGGACATGTCAAAATATCTGCCATGAAAAACAATTATTTCCTAATTAAAATCATTCATCACAAGACAAGTGAAGAATTCGTTCTGATTGTGTAGAACAAACACAGAACTGGTTTGTACCAGCAGAGATTACAAGAAAGTACTATTAAGCTGAAGTTAAGAATAGTGCACAATCTATCACAAAAACAAGGACTGAGACATTTTTATCTCACTGATGGACAGGTGAGACAACAGCACCTGGCACATAAGACTGAGCCAATATTCAAAATATCTTTTGAACCTTAACTTGACTTTTCCTCCCTCCAGTCCCAGCTTTTTCCCACTCGTGGGCAGAAAGACACACACAGGAAGTGGATCGCTGGTATTTTTGCAGCAAAAATGCTCAGGGGAGGCCTAAAAAAATTAAATACCCAAAGTACGGACTCTGACCCATTAAGCACAGCTAACATTTTGGAAAATCAGAGATAAAACGCGAAGCCTGAAAATAGTCATTAAGGATCTCACACTCAGAGAGTCAAAGCCACATAAGCGAGGAAGTCGGGCATGAATGATGCAAGAGGAGAGGACTGGGAGGGAGAGGAAAACGAAAAAGACAGTGATGTTAAAGCGAGTAGATGGAGAATCGAAGAAGAGGAGCAGGAGGAAGACAAGAGATATGACATTTGGCAGGAGGGAAGATGGAAGAGGAAAGAAGGCCAGACATGGAGTGTGTCCTCGCATCGAGACGACACTTCCTCATCCTCTTTCTGGTGCCCGGCTGGCATCACTAGCAGCTGCCACCTCAGCATACTGCTGCATCAGCAATTATAAAGGCTGAGAGAGATTATCTGCTCCATTTGCAGAGGATGAAATCAGGCAGTAGCTATCTGCTAATGCGAGATGCAGACAAATTAGAAGAGCGACTCATTGAATACAAATGTAAAATCTGGGCTGGAGAGCACATGACATGCCAGTCAGGGCTTTCTGTCATCCGTCAAAGCACTTCCAATTTATTATTCTGGGATAATTTTAAGGATCTGGATTAGATGCTGCCTCCACTATCCGAGCAAAGACTCCTCCGGTTTCTAAATAAAGACGAGAGAGGATTGTTGTTCACTGGAATGCTGACTCAAGAAGCTGCCAAAAGCCTTTTTCATTCTCTGTCACTGATCTTGCAGTGATACAGCCGGGGTGACAGGGCTGACTCAGAGACATAAACCGATAGGAACAACGCCCCCTCTTGGCCTTTAAACACTATTACAGATGCGTTGTTTGCTGACGCTTACATTGAGGTGACTTTCTTCTTTTTCTTCATCTTCCTCCAGGTTATCCCCTCGAGGGAAAAGTGATGAAACAGTGAGCCTCCTCATTTAACTGCTTCAGTTTCCTAAAAAACAAAACAAAACAGAGAGACAGTTAAAATCTCATCTACCTAAACATCATGTCAACACTACATTCATTCATTTAAAAATAAAAAACAGACCTCAGCCTCTTGAACAGTTGTGGACGAAGCATTCAGTGACAGTACTGTGAAATCTTCGATACAAACATAAGTTTGAAGAGTTTTAAGAATGTTAAACCAAACTCCATTCAAAAACGTCAGAATTTAAGAATTCGTTTCTTTATATTTTAATTTGAATCTGCAAAGTAAGCAAAGTTGTCAAACAAGTATATTTGAGGAAAAAGTAAATTTGCGTCCAAAAATGTAGTGGAAGAAAGTGGAGCAAGTAACACACAAGTACTTCAAATTGCACAAAAGTAAATGTAGTTATTGTACACATACGAGACGCAACATATTTATTTCAACATCCCGTGCTAACGGCTCTAGCTAATCGCTGATATTAGCATGTTAAAACTGAGTTCACCGTTTGTCGAGTTAGCATGCTAACATTTGCTTCGTAACATTAAACATGAAGCACAACTGAAGGGAACGACATTAGATTTATTTGATCATAAACCAAATTATTGAACAAATTAAAAATTTTACCCGATGGAGACGCTCGATGATGAGGATTATCGATAAAAGTACAATTCACCCTGATGGAGACGTCCAAAACTTCATCAATAACTGCTAGCTGTTAACGTTTACTTGGTTCTTCTATTTCATTAAGGACCAAGCGGCTTTCACTCTACATTCTAAATATGTCCTGTGGACATGTTTAATGCATTTAAAAATCTCTGTGTTGGATAAGAACTTATGTCTGTTATGACATTTTGAACTTAAAAATTCTTAAAAAGAACATCTTTATTATCTTTATTATTATACAGCCAGCTGAAAGTAATGTAATTTAAAACACCAGTCCTGGAATAAATCACACCGTCACGAAGGTTGTAATGTTCAGTTAGTGCTCTGAGTGATGCTGTTATTGAGTCAACTTTTGGTCATTATGAAGGATTTAATTATATATATACTGCACGTTTCTATATGTATGGATATAAACGGGTTGGACAAAATTATAAAAGTGGAAACAATAACCAAGCACTAACCTGTCCCAGTCCTGGCTGGAGTTTCACAGGGGATTTGGCACTGAGTCATGACAAGTGTGTATGTCCAGTCACTCTGACACAGTGTGACCACACAGTCAGCTCAGGAGGATCTCTACACACCTCAGTGTGAAATGCTGCGTGTTGCAACTTTCCCTCAGCTCAGCATAATCCCACAGTGATAAACACACAGCAGAGACGCACTGCTGTAAACTCACTATGGCACAAGCAGCATTTGCCTCCCCCAGTAGCACTGAGATGCCATTGAACGAGGTTGTACATTTATTGCTGTTCTGTAGCAGACACTCAAATGTCCAATATTGGAGCTTAAACCACAAATCAACTCTCAAGCTGCGTAAAACACTGTACGGGTTTCATGTAAGAACTGCCACTCCCATCATAAATGTTTAGAGATTTTATTCAGGACATGCTGGATACAGTGGCAGGATACCATAATTTACAGATAAGCAGTCAGAGTTCACTGAGCTCCGGCTTTGGGTGGAACCCACTCGTGGATCTTCTTGCGGGTGGTGGAGTAGGGCACGTACTGCTGCGAGCTGCCACTCACGTTGAACTGGTGGATGTCTGCCAGGAACTTCTTGGGCTCTGGCGGATGTGTGGTGGGGGGGTCGTCTGTCATGCAGTGCAGCCAGCGATGCCTGAGGAGTGAACATGAAGAAGGTAGCTGGTTTAGGTAATGGAGTCTTTCAAGCTAATTCTTTATTTTCTTTCATTTTTGGTGATTTATCTCTTCGATGACATTGAGTTTATGTGGTGTGTGTCTATAATAAATTGCAGGTCATACCATTCGGCTGGAACCATGCTGCCGTCCACCTCCCACAAGGTGTTCTTTCCATTCATCTCTGTTGTGTAGACCACCCAGCGGTGACGTCCTGAACACATTTAAGAGTTAAATAAAAAAAAAAGTTTATTACTGTGAACCACGTACAGACTCCTTTGAGTATTTGTCTCCTGATAAAACAGAGTGATAAAACAGCATCATTAGCAAAATACACCTGAAAAAAATATGTATTTGCTGCAAATGTCCCGTTAATGATTTGAAATTAAGTGCATCTGGGAAAACTTGACTCACCAAAGAAGTAGTGCCTGTTGTCTTCAAAGTATTTGTTTCCATATTTATCCACACCAACCAGGGTTCCCGTCTTCACATCATTCACCCTGACAATGAAATCATGACAGTCAGGTTGACAGCTGAGATGTAGCTCAAGTGCCTGTGACTTCAGACTAATCAGCCGCCGTGGAAAGTAAATGCATTTACTGTACTGTACAATTACAAGTACACGTTTAAGGTATTTATTTGAGTACTTTCATTTTCTGCTACTTTATACTTATACTCATGCCATTTCGGAAGGAAACACTTTACTTTTTACTCCACAACATTTAACTTTGGTTTCTGGATAATTAATGCAAAACAGAATTAATGAGTATATGATGAGTATTATATATTAAAAAAAGATGTTACTGATCCCAAGAGAAACGTTCACAAGCTGTGAAGCAGTGAATTAAGTTGTCAAAATTAGCCCCACTTTTACCTTCCACCTAAAAGTGATGAAGATTTAATAAAAACAATAATATAATGGACATTATTCGGAGATGGGCCATTATGTAGGAGTATTTATCTTTTTGGTGTAAATACATTTTTATGATGATACTTAGCCACCTTACTGAGTCCAAATGTAAATACAGGACTTTTACTCGTAACAGAGTACACTGTACTACTACACTGTAGTATTACTACTCATACTTCACTAAACACTAAGTTAAATTCTGAGATTTTTTTAATGAACTCTGGCGCAAAAACTTAACGCACCAGCAACAGAAATGTAACGAACGTTCTGCACTGTCATATAGCTGTTTCAGACGTTAAACATCTCTTAAGGTTTGTTAGAGATCCAGATCTGTTAGCTGTCAACATGCTAACTGAACAGAAAACCCGAATAACACTGTTTTATGAAGCTCTCACAGTCATTAATAGCGGACCATCATACACCCTTAAACTATACTAATTACACCGACCTGACTAATTGAAGAAGAAAACCTCGGACTCCACCATGACCTCTTAATTGTCCTAAAGCCCTTCGGACAAGGTTTGCATACTCCGCCATCTTGAGACGGAAGAATTGCCGAGGCGGACTGCTCTGCATTAAAACAGGTCCGAGTAAAAACCACCAGGCTTTTTGTTCCATATACAAACCCAAATGTAGCGCTACATGCAACTGGAGTTCTTAATCTGCCTTATATGAATAATATAACTCACACTGTCAGACTGAAGTATAATACAGTATTTAAAAATGCAATTTGTTTGTTCCATAGGCGGTCAGTTGTCTGCGTTAAATATTTCTTTACAATTAAAGGTCCGGCAGCCAAAATACTTAAGTAAAAGTACAAACATATTAGCATCAAAATATACTTAAAGTAAAAGTATACCAAAATTTAATGAAGAAGTACGCTTAGTTTAGAATGGCCCATTTCAGCACGTTTATCACATTATTTTACTGGATTAAATACGATTAAATAAAGAGAGATTAAGATTATTGATGCATTAACGTGTAGATCACTTTATTGCTACAGCTACAAAAGGTGGGGCTAATTTTAATTACTTAATGTACTGCTAGGTAGCCTAACCTTTGATTATACATCATAATTATTATGAGTTGATTTATTTATATTTTGCATTAAAAGTTTCAAAGTTTCTATACATTTTCAAATACTTCATACTTCACACTGCACGACTCGCATATCAAACACGTTATCGAGGAAGTCATATCAAAAGTGGAAAACAAAAAGGTAAATCTGTAAATCCAGCAGCTTGCTCGAGAGCCGATGACACAGACATGAACTCGTCTTTTTAATTAAAGGACAGTCTCTGTCTCTCTCCGCTGGGTGGATCTAACACGGTCCAGTGTCACAGCTCAGGGAGACGGAGGGGAAATAGAGCATAAAACCACAGTAAAATTCAGCTCTTCGGCATCATGAGTCACTCATTAAAAATGCCTTATCTCTCAAACCAGTGCTTTGATCGAGACCCAGACTACAGATGCACACGACACTTTAACTAGTTTGCCTCCCACATGCGTCTGTTTGCACTGTGCAGTTCAGTAGTGACAGCCGTTTGTGACTCTCTCCACAGCTGGCTGCTTTTCACCCTTTGAAGTAACAAAACAGGAAATGAATACAGGAGGACAGGATATATATTTTCTATGTATTTTATTCAAAACTGTTGCCTGACAGTTTAAAATCACTGCTTATGGAAAACTCTAACACTGATAGAGTAGATGTTTACAGATGGTCGCCGTTAATGCATGCTTGGTAGTTCCTGACTAGCATTTTCAAACCAGGCTGCTGCACATTCATACCCCACAAGCCCAAATCTGAAGAAACCGTATGACAACAGCAGCCAGAAGCTATGATGACAATATTAATTATTTTATTCTTTCATTAAAAAGAGACTTGGATTTCTTCAACTATGAAATCAACTCATTTACCCTAATGTGGTAGTGCAACATGTGACAACTTAACCAAGAAACAGACCTGGAAAAAACGACTGATTTTAAAGCTACAAAGCCGGAGTACCCTGGCTAGAAAGTGAGTAGTCACGCAAACTGGATGCTTAAATGTCCTTATTTAGTGAAGAATTTCCAGCAGAGCACCTATAGTTATTGCAACTTATCTCAAAACAAAAGATGTAAGGCACAATGTTATCAAAAACAAGCATCAAAATACAAAATGTTTTCTTTCTTTTGAGCATTTCCTTAGAAATGTAGTTTGTGCATATTTTCCACAGTATTTGCTCATTAAAAATCCTCCTTTTCTGTAAGCAGTTCTTTTTTAAATCTTAAAACAATAATGGTTTTGATGGAAAAATATTTCTTTAACAAACCCTGACTCCCATATTAAAATTGGCAGCCTGTGCTCTTCAAACAATAAAATCATCCTATTTTATAAATATTAGCTCTTGGCTTTGATATAAAAAAAAGGTCAATGTTGCTCTTTCATGTTCATATACACACTTTTACCCATTAACCATTTCTAATGGAGCTAAACAGGCAAACACACATTTTAACTGTATGCAAAATATCTACAATATTCATGATTCATTTCCAGTTTTCTCCAGGATGCTGTTTTTTTCAACCCATGATTTTGATGTTTTGTTAGATCTAAAAATACAGGATTTAAAATCTCTTAACCAGAGAGATCAACCTAAAGAGCAGAGCATCAACTTCCTGTTTCTTTGTAGAAGCCCGACTTTCACAGTAAAATCCCCACATTGTGACATCATTAAACTCTTGGACAAACATCTGCAACATTTTGCATCCATGACTCAGATGAAACATCTCAGCAATTTGAATATTTTATGATGAGTGCATGTGAGTGTATGTCTTTCTTTTAAATCCTGTATGTTTTTAACTCCAAAGTGTGGCCAATGTGAAAATGCTTGAACAAAGGTGGACAGTTTTGTATATTTTGTTTCACACAAATGTAAATCCTTCATCCATTTGCAGCTGAAAGTAATTCCCAGACTTCCGAGGATTTCTGAGGGATTTATAGATCCCTAAAACCGTTCTGTCTCACTTCCACACACATGCTTCTGGACTTGACCTTTGACCCACAGCTGTGACAAACCATTAACTGTGACCTCAGTCAGCACTGCTGAGCATCAGTAGCTGTTGCTGGTAGAAAATATGTTGAGAGAAACAGAATCCAGTTCTTTGAGGGAAAAGCAGTCTGGTTTTCCACATACAGTATGTGTTGCTCTGCAGTGGGTTTCTGTTTGGAAAAACAGCCCATCCAGAGTCCTTCCTGAGCTGGTGACCCTTGACCTGAGACCAATCAGGGGCCGTAAGTTGTCCATCTACTGGCTCCGGGGCTGTGATATGACTTCACTGCTGTAAAACCAGGTTACTGTTCAAGAATCATTGCCTCTTGGAAGGCTTCAATCCATCTGAACACAGAAAAAACAGAAAATTTGCTACCATTGTTACACACACAGTGAAACACTTCCATGCCTTATTTTAGTTTAACACAATTTTAAGTTGTAATCTGAGATGATTTTCATTAAGTCATTAAGTGTAGTGTTTCATTAAGCAACGCCAAGTCCACCTTCCACCTCCATAACTCTGCCTGCTTCTAACTGGATCAGTTTTAAATAGCTGCAGCGAGGTTACAAACATTTGTGTGCTCTCCTGCTGTTGTGTGAAAACTACTCACTCTGAGTGCAGCACAAAATCAGGTTACACTTAATTATTACTGACTGAATTCAGTGTGAGTTTGTTTGGCTGCGCTGTAAACACTACAGCTGCTCAATGAGTGTTTGCTGTTATCATGCTGGATGTTGCCAAATCAACCAGGACCCAAATCTAGGATCATCTAGGATCATAAGTTTAGGTATTGTCTTAATTCGGATACCTCTGTGCGGTGGGGATGTCGTCAGCCTTAAAGATGTAAAACAGCGTATTTTTGTGATACAGCTTGAACTGCAGCTTCTGAGCTGGCCCGTTCTTCTCCTCCCTCAGGAAAAACCCAAGCAAGGGCTGACTCTCCAACGCTGCAACGTCCTAAGGGGACAAAAAAATTATTCAACCAAAAGGCAGAAAAGCTACACAGACTTGAGTAAAACAACAAATCACACAGCAGTACCTCACTGGCAGCGTAGGTGTACAGGACTTTATTCTTAATGACAAACCACAGCCTCTTCCACTGCTTCTTGTTGCCTTTTGACCTGTTTAAGTAGCCGCTCATGGAGGAATTCTCTGTGTTGGCAGAAACCTGGAGAAACAGCATGAGACAAATAAGTCTCTGCACATGCTCACTACATGCAAAAGATGCCAAAAATTTATACACCAAGAAGTGCTGAGCAAATGTAGTCCACGAGCAGTTTTATGCTCCTTGCCTCTTTCAGTGCAGCAGGAATTTTCTTCTGTTTTCTAGTGAAGGAAAAAGCTCCAGATTTGATGGGAGAAATTGATGTTGAGGCACAGCGGTCACCTAAAAAGATACACATATACATATATATAATGGCTGAGGAGTGCAATCGATGCAAGGTGTAGCTTCTTGAACACGGAAGCAGAATTCATGGGCTTTCGCAACAATATCAGTAACATAAATGTTTGTTTACTCACTATTCTCCTGCAGTTTGGCAAAGCAGTGGTCACACACACGCGCCGGCTGGTTCTTCAAGTACTCCAGGTAGTACTTATTGGCAGAGCACGCCTGACACACCACCTATCAGAACACAAGTGTAACCGCGATGAGCAATTAGCTAAAGGATGTGGTGTTAGATGACTGGCGGTCATGGCGGGTACAGACCTTGCCACAGGCGCGGCAGTGATGCCTCCTCCAGGTGAGGGTGAACTCGCAGGTGCAGATCATGCACATGGTGGCCCTCAGGTCTGGGATCCAGATGGGAGCTTTTGAACCTAACGGGGCCCCGTTGTCGACAAAACCCTCCGCCTGAGTCATGAGAGACGGAGGGTTAAGGTGGAACAACTCGGGTGAATTGAATCTCATAAATCCTTAACACAGTTTTATAGTTTTTACCTCCTCCTGACTTCGACTTGATATGAAGGTTATTTTCTTCTTTGTGTAGTCGTCTATGGCCTTGGCAATGGCCTCCAGCCACTCATCTCGCTCTGTAGCCGAGCTGCAAGCACAAAATACATCAGCAAACACCGTAAAGTCAAGGTTTTACAACTCACAATGTGCAAAATGTCATGTTGTAGTCAACAAGTGCTGACCTGGCAGACAGGATGAAAGAGCGTTCAACGCTTTCGATGTTCAGCTCGTTCTGATAGGCCTCCTGGCTCGGTTTACTCACCTGGAAAACACACACACAGATTGTGTAGAACTGATAATATCTCAGCAAAGCTGAAACTGTTGCTGCCAACAGTGCATCAATAATTCACTAGAGCCCATATTTCAGTTCAGAGGAACACTAGCAGGTTTACAGGACTGGGAATCAAAAGCAGCAACAGCTTAGCTGATGTTATGACCAAAAATGTAAGACGGAATCAAATTTTGAGAATAAATAAAGAACAATATTTAACATGAGAACAAAATCTGAATAAAAAAACATACAAACAAGAAACAGACAGAAAGAAAAGGGATAACCGATGTGGTTGAGGGAAACTGTAATAATAAAAGTGAGTACATATGACAAATTCAGTGTAGGTGAATCTCTAACCTTCATCCCAGCCAGAGAGAGGACGCTGTTGAGTTTATACTGGCCAGACTGGACTGGTGTGGTGTACATGAGTGCATCATTGAACTGAATAAACACAGAAACAACACAAAGGTAAAACACAGACAGATGTATGGAGGATCATAAATTAAGTCCATTTGGACAAGAAAAAATGTAAAAACAACACACAAGTTGGATTCAGTCAGAAACAGTTTTCTATCTGGTGCTCACCAGGAAGAACATCCGTGGTTGCATGACTTTCCTGGACAGCTTCATTAGAGTGCCCTCCTTCAGAAACACCTGCAGACACGGTCATATATGATCTGAATGGGCAGCAATTAAATACTCCTACAGTGGCTAAACGATAACCTTAAATGACTCTAAGGGAGTTTGAGAGACACGAAACAGAAGCATAGAGAAGGATGATGGTGGGAGTAAATTCGTTATGCCAGACAATGAATTAGGGTGAACATGCAGCTTTATAATGACTCGGTAAAACCATGAAATGAGCAAATGAGCTCCAGCTGGGACGTCTTTGTATTTTAGATGTGTGAGAAATGGATTACTGTGCAGAAAAAAATGTAAATAGGTATAGAAAATGGATGGATGTTTCAGCGTCTCCTTGTAGGCAAAAAGCTATTAAGTAACTCTGGAATTTGGCAGTCTTCTGAGATAACTTACACCTGTGTGAAAATTCTGCCTCCACGACAAAACTAAACGGGATGCGAAGTTTGGTTTTGGTGAGATTTCACTGAAAGCCACCCCTGAGACTTACCCTGCCCGGCTGAACGATCTCATGGTGACCATTGAGGCTGTACTGAATGTGCATCAGCTTCTGAAAGTTATCCTGAAAACATCAGAGAGGTGAGGCGAGGCTGAAGCAGACGAAGCATAAAGCTCTTTATGGAATAAGTTCTTACCCCTTGTTTCATAATATCATTAGCGTGGTTGGCCACTTCTTTCACTATGCTGAGGGCAGCTGCAGGGATGGCAAAGATAAAGCATTAGTGTTTCTCTCTCTCTCTACATATTCAGCCCAAATGATTGTCCTGGTGTGTATTGTCCTTCATCTGACCTTGCGTATCTTTATAATCCTCAGAATCTTCTGGGAGATTCTTCAGATAATCTGGAAAAGAGGTTTGAATTTGAGAAAAAAAAGACGGATTAAAAAAAAAAAAACAGCAACCAAAGATAAAGAGGGACGGACATTTGCAAGAGCCTAGAGGGATTTTTTTAGTCCAACTGTTTGACTGTTGCAAGACAAACATTCACAGGTTATACATATAGATAAAATGGGAGCTCCACACATAGCCATGTACATTCACATAATGAATATACATGAGAAGAAATATCAATATTTATTCTAGCTCTTGGGATCAGGAGGAGACAATTTTAACATACTTCTGGATACTCCTGGATAAATCATTAGTACAGAACTGTATCATATGATGTGTTTCCTGTTAACTATGAGCGTCAAATTAATATAGTGGAGCAAGAACATGAAGTGGAGGAGAATTATTTTCAGTGTGCAGACAGTCTCTCTCTGTCTTTTCCCTTGAAAGTGTTTTGAATAATGTAAATCGGCTCTGCAATATTTATCCGTCATATCAGACAGGTTGCTGTTACTCTGATTGTCCACTGGGTGTCAGTATGGCACCAAAACCTGAATGCAGCCAGAGGAAACGGACCTGACTTCAGTCCAAGCCTGATTCACGTGCTGTCAATAAAAGAGCAGCATGATTCAATAAACCCTTGACCTTCAGTGTGTGAGCTTTGTAGAAGAGACCAGAGTGTCAGGGAGTTCGTACCTGTGAGCAGCAGCTGGTACTGAGGGATCCTCTGCACCGGTTTCAGCAGGTAGTGTTTCAGAGCCAGGCTGGCACATCTCGGACTCATCTGAGGGAAAACAAACCGCAATCATCTTTAAATGTCTACGAAGTGATGAGTTGTTGGGCAGAAAATAAAAAATAAATATTATTTTAAAAAAAAAAGTTAAACTGTAAAAGTAGAAAAGAAAGAAGAAGAAGAAGATGATGATGAAAAGACTTAAATTTTTGGCAATGAATTACTACTCTGGAAAAAGACAAAACATTTTATAGTGAAACTAACTGAACAATAATAATAACTGAAATTCCAACATTCACTGTAAGAAAACAGATAAAGCTCAATAAAACACACACACGCACACACACATGCACAGTGTAAAATCAAACACACACAACCCCCTTCCAGCTTCACCTCAAACTCTCTGACGACAGCGGCGAACGCGGTGTTTTTCCTGCACTGCTCGTCCAACAGGGCTACATTGTTGTCAAACTGGCGGATGTAGGTGGAGTACATCTTCAGGTAAGGACCCTTCTGGACAAAGATGTCCGACAGCCTCTGGTGATCGCTCCTGTGAGAAGGCCGACATAAACAGTTCCCTTCGCTCAGTGAATAGCATCATGTGTGCAACTCGTGGCACAATTCAAACGGCTTTGAAAATTATTTGTCTCTTGCCGCGTTAACTCCCACACACAGTGTTTGTGAAACAAGGTCCTGTGGTGGTCCATCAGAAGTAGAGGGCCTCCGCCTCTCTAGAGTAACATCCAACCAGGAGAATTATGGGAACTGCAGTCCCAAACCTCACATCATGATTGTCTACCAAACAGAATTAAGACTAAATCCTCTAAATATTGTATTTGATACTACTGCTTAAATCAAAAAAAGAAAAGATTTATGTGTGTTGTGTGTGTGTGTGTGTGTTTACCAGTGTGCCACTCTCTCCTCCAGCTCCCTCAGCAGGTCTCTGTTGAGCTGGTAGAGTTGTGGCAGGTAATACAGGATCTGACTGAGGATCCGCTCATCCACCACTGGCTTCCCATTCTGACGGGTTGCCTTGGCAACAGCATCCCGAAAGTCCTGAAGAGACACAATCAGAGGGTGGGTGTTCATTATAATTTCTCACACACACACACACACAGAGCTGTACAGGGTGGGGCAACACATGACAACATACTGTGCTGCAGCTTAACAGGAACAGCTGGTTATCACCTCATAAACTGACCCCTGCTCCGCACCTCTGCACATATTTTACAACACACACACACACAGAGCTGAGTCAGCATTCTTGACTTCGTTCAGCGTGCCAACACACACATCCACCTGGAAGGAAGCAGGGAGGCCACGCAGGATCCCAATGTCCTGACGAACATGTGCCCACACACACACCCGTGACTTCTGTTAGTGTATTAATATTTTCTTAAAATGTAGTCTAATGCATTACTAGGAGAGCCTCAATACACTGATTTACAGTCAAACTCGTTTTTGAAATCTAATCACGAAACCCTTACGACTTATTTTTATTATCACACACTATTATCATGGCTTCGAAAACTACCACCTGTGCACTCAGAAGATATTTATTTTGTCTCAGTTAAACCTTAACCACAAAGGTCTGACAAACAAGGAAAAATAAAAAAAAACTGCTCACTTTCAGTCTGACAAACCACCAACTTAATATTCACATCAAGACTAACTTTGGTCACTAACTTCAAAAAAGGGACAAAAAAATGTAAACACTTCGGCTGGGTGACACAAGCATGCGCACACACACACGCAGTAACCAGCCCACGCTCAGCACACATGCAACACACACACACAGAGGATTATCTCAGGTATGTGTGTGTCTGGAGGTCGTCTCTCTGGCCTGAGGAAGCAGCTGCTGCACGGCCGCGCCGTCAGCACAGAAGGAAGAATGCGATCTGACCTCTTTTCTTGGACAGAGCCCCCTCCCCTCCCCGTCTGCCACAGGACGATCATTTCTACTAATCTGCCAAAGCCCCGTCTGACGCTGCCAGACAGGTGGAACCTCCACCCTCGGTGCGGGTCGTCTGAACCCTCTCACCTGGGATTCCCCTCGGGGCTGACCGACCGCAGAGCCTGGCCTTGACATATGCATAAACAAAGGCAGAGTTCTGAACTCGAGTCATCTTCAGCAGCAGTGCACGGACACAGAGCTGGGCAATGCGCCCTTCATTTACAAACAGAGACGACAGAAGTCAGAAGACCAGCCTGATCTTGCTCATGTCAACAACCAGACGTCATCTGGTCACATGGCTCCTGTTAGTCTTAAACACAGAAGTGCTCAACACGATGGGTGAGAACGCAGCCTTTTCGCATCTTTCTTTGGAACAGAATCAGCAGAGCATATCAAGCAGACTCGTGGTCGTCAGTGAGTGCACATCATAGTTAAGAAAAATCTGAATAAGTTTGTGAATGTCTTGTCACTTGCTATTATCAAGGTGAGGACATAAAAGTATTGTGATTAAGATTTTCAGGGATGTACTAGCTTCTAATCATGGCAGCAGATTAATAAAGGGATGGCGAAAGAACTTTGTCAAACTGTATGTAGAAATTGATTTTTGTCTTAAGAACATCATTTGAACTACTACTGCTGGAAGGCATTTCCCTTTATTTGTGCATCTATAAGATGTAACCTAATACATTTATGCTGAGGAACGACCCTGTTCCCGTTCAAGTACTTTGTCGTCATGTTCAACTCAACTGGGAAAACAAACTCGTTGGCATTTGAACTACACAGAGCCAAACCTAACGTTCACTGAAGACACGTTAATAATGTCTCTTTTTAACTGCCTCTCTTTCTCCTTGCACAGAAACACACGTACTCTTGACTTGTCTGACAGCTTTCCCCCCGTAATGGGACTCATCAAAGCACTGCCTTCCCACTTTGTGGCCACACGTTCACCTGCCCAGGAAACCAAAAACCCTCCAACGCAGCAGCTTTTAAAGCGTGCACTGGAGCCAAGACCTCATTAATTCGAGCCCATCCCGAGGAAAAAGCTTTGATCACCATTCAAAACAATCAGAGCGTCTGCGCGGGTAACAAAACGCTGGGCACTCATGTTCCCTCGTCTGCAGAGGGAACTCATGAAAACTGTTCCTTTACTTGATGCAACTCTGGGATAAATAAGACTTACTATGTGAAGAAGTTTCAGGACATCCACAAACCTGAAGAAAGAGCAGAAACACATCAGTCACAAGCATAAAATACTGCACATTTGGGATTTGTTTTTACACCTACAGCAGCGACCTAAAGGTACTCACACTTTCTCTGAGCTCATTATCTCCTGGGCGATGTGCACCACCTTCTTCCTCTTCATCTCATCCTCTTGCTGAAAGAGGAGACACACAAACTGTTAAGCACTGCTACAGAAACGCTGCGAGCGACCGACTTCACCAAACCTGATCACTCACAGGCTCGCTGCAGATCACCATGATCACTGGATCCTTTTTCACTCTGTAAAACCATGGAGGATCGAGTTCACAGCCCTCCAAACAGCAGCTCCGACCTTTCCCTTCTCCCTCTCTCCCTCCCTCCCTCCCTCTGTGTCTCCCTGATGGTGTGTGCTGTTGAATGGTAATGGGGGCGGTCTCTCAGTGACTTAATTTGGACGGTGGCCTTGGCCCCCAACTCGACCGAAATGTCCTACTGGCCAGATCGGAGCCTGCATTTGCGATACCCCGGAGCTTTGAGTGGCATCAGACACAGGCGCTGACAGTATCATGGAGAGGGTCACACAGGACGAAGTAAGAAAGGAAGAAAAAACTCTTTCAGTCATTGAGAGAGCTATTCCTGAAGCTGCCACCATTCTGTGTTTGCTCACCCACCCCCCGCTTCAGCACACACACACACACACACCCTCTTCTGGAAAACTGTGACAGCCAACGAACACACTTGGCAGCAGACGTGTGCACAATCTCCAGTGGCTGTGTTGACGTTTTAGCCACCGGCGGTGATATGAAACATCCTGCCTATTTTATACGCTGGCATCAAGTAAAATATTTCTCCAGCTGACCAGAGATAAGACTGAGATAACCATCCTCGCAGCACGGAACGGAAGGCAGACACCTTAACATCCTGTCTCTCATAACTAAGAGTCAAGGCAGAAATCCTGGTGTCATCTTGGACTCAGATTTAAACTTCAACACTCACATCAAATCACCCATTTAGTCTGATTACTGCCAGCTAACAAATATTGCAAAAATCTCAATCTGTTTTTCACAATTTTCTGTCATAGTAAAAATAATCAATTGTTGCACTGATTTTTTTTAAATACAAAAAATAAATAAGTTTAAAATTGTGTTTATTTTATTTTGTATTTATTAATATTTAAGTCTTTAGGTTTGGAGCTGCTATGAAGAAAAAAAAAGAACCTAAAAAACTAAACTCCACTGGTAGAAACCAGAAGCGTGTCCATATGGAAACAAAATAAATTTTTACTGTTCTGCTGTCGTCATCATGTACAGCCAAACATTTCTATTTTTATACACACCTAACTGGTTTATGACTTTACAGTCTTAGTATTATGTATTATGACAGAATCGGCCTTGCAGTTTAGATAGATAGATATACTTTATTGATCCCAGGCAGGGAAATTACAGTGCAGCAGCAGCCTTACACACAATAAGCTATACAAAATATGTTAAAAACAGAAACATACAAAGCAATATAAAAAAGTGTATATACAACAAATAAACAGTGTAATGTTGTAATGTGCAAGATAAAGTAGAATGTAATGTTAGAGGGTTTACTGATTACCTGTCGGTCCGCCTCGTCCAGGTGCTCCTTGCTGGAGGTGGAGCTGTTGTCCTCTTCGTCGGAGCTGTGGATCTCCTCCTCCTCCTCAGAGTGGACGTCCTGCCTCAGCCAGCCGCTGCTCGCCAAAACACAAACGCCACACATTTGACACAACAAACTCGGGCAGGGTGAGACATTCACAGACAGATCAGGAGCTGATAATAATGATCATAAAGTGAACACACACACTGATTACACTCTGACTAACATCTGCAGGAACAATTTCAGCATCTTCATTTTGGAGGTTTAAAGAAAATAAAACAATGCTTGAGCATAATTTTAAAATCCATGGTGTTGGATCAAACTGCTCAGTGAAAGACTTTACTATGGAAATGCACATAATGCAATAAATAAATTAACCAGTGGACAGAAAAATAACCCGCAACTAGTTTGATAGTCAATCGATTCGTTATATGTAGTTATTTTTCAAGAAAAAATAGTGAATGTACGCATTGAAGTGCGTCTGAACCATAATACCGCGTTTCGCTGCATTGTACTTGTATATGTGTAATGACAATAAAGTTGAATTTAATCTAATCTAATGCATTGACTTACTCTTGTTAAAACTGCATTTGAACTGTGATGCTTTGACTTACTGTTGGACACAATGAGGTATCTTTGAACAGCTAAAGAAGAAAAGAGACCGAGTTACAGACTTTACACCGTCAGTGACTATGAGCCTCTAATATTTCCAACAACTTTATGATATTAGGTCAAACGTTTTCTTAAAGGAAGAACAAGAACGTTCCTGTTTCGGTTACGTCCGCTTCAATAGTCTCGCTTGCCAACAGAGCTGGTGTGTGGCGAGCATCTTCTTCACTTTATTAGTGTAATTTTGGATGCCATTTCCATATGATGAGACATAATCTATATTCTTATTAATACTGTGATGATGATTCCAGCCGTACTGCCTTACCGTCCCGGTCATTATTATTATTATGTTTTGGGCAGATCTACAGCCACAGTACATTTATGCCAAAGAGATTAAAATCTGTGTAGGTGCTGCTTCATCAGCATTGCTGCAGGAAGCATGACAACACTTTGGCTTGGCTCTTCCCACTAAAAGGCTGCCAGATCAGTGCAAGCAGCAACATGTGTCTGTGTGTCCCCGGTGTTTTGATCTCGCTCTCGTCGTCTGTTAAGCAGATTTAAACTGTCTGATCGCAAAGATGGATAAACTGAGACTTCAAAAAACAGGAGAAACTGATGTGTCTCGGCTTTGCCCCTTCGGCCCAGTCCTGCTGCTTCACTGTCCTTGGGTGATGGCTCAGGATAAACATCACATAGAAAGACTGGAGGGGGGGAGGGCTCCCAAAATTCTCACATTTCCTTTCTCTCTCATCAGTGATATCCCACTCTCTCCACTTCCTTACTTATCTTACATGTCTCCTGATAATCTCTTTTACCTAAATCTCAATACTCGCTCACTCTTCCTGAACTTCTTTCTGCATAGTGGAGCATTCCAACACACTGGGTCAGGCACAGAGCGCCACTTGTTTACAGCCTGAGGCTTCTTACATAAACTGAACAGGCTCAGATGCCTGGGAAGCACTACAGATTCACTCGCTCGCTCTTTCTCCTCTCGCACACAAACGCCCCGGGAGCCACTCCGCATACCAGACAGAATTAAGGAGCAGGGCACATCTTAATTGTTTTAGCGGCCGATTTCACACCAGTGTGCTTCATCGCCGCCTAACGTGGCCTCGACTTGAGCATTTCAAATCCCACAGAGGAGAAATGGACGACTATCACAGCAGTCTGGACCTACTATCAAGACCAGACTTGAGGGGCAGTCCGACCATTGACGTTTATCCTTCAAAAACAAGTGTTAAGTCAATTCTGACAACTGATGAACTGTTTGGGTCATCTACTAGGACTAGTACACAAGCACACAAGTCTAAGCACAGAGCCAGCGTCAAATATAACTTATTTTTTACTGCTCAAGTAGCCAATATCCATGACCAGCAACTGGCTTGTGTGCTTCAAGCACAAAACATTAAACTTTGCCAGAGAGTGGATCCCACAAAGAATTACTCACAGTTAAACTCAGTTCTGATGAGTATTTTAGCTTTTAATGTTTTGGTTCACACCTGTCTGATAAACTCACCGTATGACACCACAAGAGGTCCTGTGGTAACGCATTTCTTTATTTGATTTAATTAATTTTTAATTTTATTTGATTAATGATTTAATAAGATGTTGTAGTTTATGTACACACTTTGTGTTCAAAGTCCTTTGAAGCGTGACACTTTTATCTTCAGTTTGAATATTTTATGTTACCCTTAAATATTTCACCAAGCTTGCTTTCATGTACTGCCCTCTGCAAACTGCTGCTTTTCCAGAGGTGTGACTCAAAAAGATGATTTAGTTGTTCATTTTCTGAGAACAAACTTAAGATGTTCTCACAGAAACGCCAAGGAGAAAAACGGACTGATGAGGTTAAGAAGAGGCTAAGCACAGCGCGAGGGCGGACAGCCTGAGGAGGAGGAGGAGGCCGGCGGTTGCTGGAGGTTTATTTTCCCTGTTCTAGAGAGCTGTGTGGCGTTTCTGCGATTCTCAGACATTTCCTGTCCTGGCCACTGAAAATAACCCACAGGAAAACAGGCTGACCTGCTGCACATCAATGCTCTATTCAAATTCGGTGCCACTGACTCTGAGCCGCACTTTGGCTCTCTTTGTAAACACAAACCACTAATGTCACCTGTGCAACCTGTCACACACATCAGTTCCCACACTGAAGCCACGGCTCAGCTGAGATTGCAGGAGCTAAGTGTGGTAAACAGGACCTGGACCTCAAAGTACCTACATCCACTCTCAGGCTATTTTTCCCCTCACACACACACACACACACAAACACAAGCGGCCTTTGTTCATAGAATAGAAATGTCTCTTTTCTTGAACTTAACTGGGAGGTTTCATGGACAATTGCGGTTAAACTGTTTGAGATTATTCTGACCATAAATCTTTTAATACAACACCTGCTAGCTACCGTCCTGTCATCTTTCTACTACAATCTCTCCAAATCAGATGACAACGGACAAATCAATCAATAATAAAAAGATTCAGACTTTCTAATACATGAAATACGGTACCTCTCGTACTCATGGTCCTGGTATCTGTGATAGGGATCCTGCACCTCATAGATGTCTGAATCGGCTGCGTCGGAGTCGTGCGGCCAACCCAACCTCGCGCTATGGAACGGCAGGTTCATGTACTCTGGGATCTCCTCATACAGAGGAACGTTCTCATACTCCACCGATTCCTCTCCACCATCTCCACAAATATCAACCTCCCCTATGCAGCTCTGAGGCCGCTCCAGGCTTTTCTCCCCCCGGTTTGTTTCCACGCTGGTACAGTCCAGAGACTGGCCTCCCTTTGCCAGCAGCTTTGGCAGCATCTTGACAGACAGCCTGAGCTCCAGCAGCTTCCGGAAGGAGAGGCTCCTCTTTTGAGAGTCGGCCCGGGTTGCCAGGTCAGCTGCAGAGAAAGACTGTGCCCTCTGTTTGCCCCCCAAAGCTGGAGCTCGGCTCTTTGGCGGCACGCTGCTCCTGGTGGGCATCTGTCGGCTGAAGAAGGTGACGCAGGGTCGGGTGAAGCGCCAGGCTGTTTTCTCCTGAGGGGGCGCAGGCAGCGCCCTCATGGGGGTGTTAGCATGTGGAGGTGCAGGAGGGCAGATGGAGGGTGGAGGGGCTGCTGGCATGCTGTGTCTCTGAGGTTTTCTGGGTGGTGCCCTCGGTGATTGCTGATCCTCGTTGGAAAAGGCTTTTCTGGTGTTAGCCAGGGGAGGATGACAGCCTAGTTTGATCTGTTTGGGGAGGCTGTGAGTGATCGGGTAGCGGGCGAAGTCGCCGTACCCGTCCTCTTCATCCTCCTCCACCCGGTGCTCCTCACCCTCTTTCTTATGGCTCACTGAGTCAGGTTGTGACAGCAGGACTAAGGAGTGGGAGGTGTTTCTGTTAAGAGAAGGGGGGACGTGGACTGATCTGTGGAGGCGAGGTGAGAGGGAGGTCTGGCGAGGAGGAGGGACGGGCACGTTGGTCTCATCATCTCCCAAACCTGAGTCTTGTTGGGGTAAAGGGTCGTCACATGTGTCGCGCTTGAGCTCTTCGCACTCTGAACCGAGAGACAGACCGGCTAGACTCAGTCTACCCTCAGCCTCTCGCATCTCAATCCCCTGTTTTTGTTCGTCCGCCACTTGATCCTGGGCACTGCCCTCCACACCATCCTGCCTCACCAGGGCTGGCTTTTTAAGTTTACGAGGATGCGGGACCGGGAGAGGCTTACTTGGCGCAGCAGGAACCTGGAGCTCAGGGTGTAACCTGGTGGGAGATGCTTTGCAGACTGGCTCACTGTGTTCTTCCTGAACAGATTCTGCAGACGTCTCATGAGGAGGGATGCCTGAAGAGACAATGATGCTGCCTGCAACATCACAGGCTGAATGAGAGTCTGATAAATTTGTTATTTGAGTGTTATGTACATCCGCTTTTGAAACATCAGGCTCAGCAGCAGCCCTTTCCTGATGCTTTATAGTCTGTGTGGCTCTCCCCTTCGGCTCCTCAGTCTTCTGTGTCTCTTTGTTTACCAACACTTTATCAAGGTGTCTCTGTCTTTGAGGTTTATCCCTGGGCTTTTTGCTTATCCCCCCACCTTCAACCTTCTCCACAGCTACTCCCTCCTCCTGGTATTCTGCTCTCTCCTGTGCCCTCGTCCCTGTGAATCCCTCTGAAGAAATCCCATTCTGCAACCGATCTTGGAGCAAATTGCTCGCAATCTCACTTGCGTTTCCGTTTTCCAGATGCTGGCACTGGGAAGAATCCTCGAGCTCACAGGAGCAGGTGGGAATGATGTAATCCGAATCACGCTTGTTATTCTCTGATAAAATCCCGTTTTTGGAGTTGAGAAGTGAGAGGCTGTGACCTAAAACCTCCTCCTGTTCCTGAGACAAGACGAGGGGTTCACTGGGTTTGGGTGGCGGGGGGGAAACGGGAGGAGAGGAGGCTGTGGATTTGGGAATGCATGGTTTGGGCGCAACAGCCGGTTTTGTCCTCTTGAGAGTAGCAGGGGAAGGCTGGGAGGCAACTGAGGACTGAGAGAAAAGACCTGGTTTGGGGGCGATGGGCGGGGGAGAGGGTTTGGTGGTAGCAGGGAGTTTAGGTTTGGGAGCTAATGGAGGCTTCTTCACACCTGCATGTAAAGAAGAAGGAGAAGATTTCAAGAAATTGTCAAAAATCATTTGCTCACGCACCCTCTCTAATGAATCATGCAACAGCATGCTTCGCCCACCCCTCCCTAAATATAAGCATAGACAGCTGCAAGCTGCGGTTAAACCTGGGGTCAAAAGGTCACTCTCAGGGTCAGAGGGGAAGAACTGAGGTAGGAGTGATGTCCCAAGTAAAATCAGGCATCAAAATTAGGATCTTTAACATAATGATGAAATCCCTGTACCACATGTTTAACACATAAAGAAATGATCTACTAAATGAGTAGTGAATGTCATACGTCTCCTTTGTAGCAGCAAGTACAAAGTAAAAGTGGATTATTCGATTCAAATTCTCAATTGAATTCGTACACTCTTTCCTGTTCTTGAGAGAGCTTGTCTAAATTAAATTCTATAAATTACACTGACAGCAGCCAATATTATCCATATATTGTAATGAGTATAATTCTGATGTGTCCTCCTCTCTAATGAGACACTTACTGGGATTAACCTGGTTAAATAAAGTTTACATTTTTTTTTTTAAAAAAAAAGCCTTTACTCTAATAAAAAGTCGTGAATTGAGATTGTAGGCCATATTTTCCGCTCTACTGGCTGAAACTCTTGGCTGGCCGACACCACGAGAAGTGGAGTCATCGAGCGGATGTTTCCGAAAAGGCCAGCGATCAAAAACATGCTGCTCTGCCACTGCCGAGAGAGCGTCGCCAGACTCGGTTAAAAAATCACTCAGTATAAAGTCACAGGGTTTACAAACAAAAATACCTACGCGGCGGGTTTGTAATTAACTATTCCCACTAGTCACTTGGAGTCCCTTTCAATTCGGCATACACCCTCGATTGTAAAAGTGAAACTGGGCAAGTGGTTCACCCGAATTTATGTCAAGATTTACCCTGGATAGCAGTGATGAGCAGAGACAGCTAATCTGAAACTGTTCATCAGACTGTTATGTGGTCGTTTATCTATGAACCGAATTTGCCAGTACACGCTAACGATGCCTCGGTTGTTAATAAACTATGTCCTCGGAGATATGCGCTTACTAATAAACCGAATGAACTTTAAACTGTCGTGTTTTTGAGCGGATTTTGGCCTTACGTTTTTCCTGTAATAAGGAACACCGGGTTATCTGGACTGAAACCGCTCGTCGTGGAAAAAGCAATCATAAAAACGACATAGCGCAAGTCCAGTTTGGTGGGAATTCACCGAGGGGACAACTCATTTTCAGACAATTGTTAAGCGTTTAAGGTGAGATGTTAAAAGTGCAGCTTAGTATCGACTCCTACTTGTTGCACCAACAGCAGGACAGATGTTTTAAGACAAAGGATTTAACCCCCTCCAGCTGCAACAGTAGTTGTTTATCAAATGGAAAGGACATTTATGATTAGAGTTAGTATGGTGTTTTAGAAAGCACTAAAATTGAACCCTTTTCTCTTCTGTATATTTTTGAAAGCTGTGATTAAGAAAAACTGTAATTAACTGTGGCTTGGTAAAAATAGAGTGGATGCTACCGTCCGTTATAAGCTTCAAATAAAACAGTTTTTACAATTTCTGCTAATAAACTCAAAAACATCTGTATTTTATTACAGCTAACCACAACAGGCGTTTGCACAGCGGAGTATTTGCTAAGTTAAGTTAGCTCCCCCACGAAACAAACCTGTGCTCATGACTCCCGACTTGATCCTTTCTCCATGAGTAAATAGACTTTCAATGGAATTGCGAGAAAATTTTCGTTTTTCCCTCCTTCGACACCATTGTCAGTTTGAAAACCAGTTCAGGGAGAAAACGTGCAGATCCATCGCTGTTGTTCCTTATCACGGCAGTGAATTAGCGAATAAAGTTTTTACGCCTGTTACTTTTTCCATTTTTCCCGAAGTTTTCAGCCACGGTGCTCTTCCCAACGGTGTCGGATTAGACACAACAAAACAACACATTTCCGTTTAGGGATTCAAAAATAAAATGAATGTTGAAGAAGATCTGGTACACTTGCAATATGAAGTAAAATACAAAAGCGAGCATACGACTGTGTTCAATTGAGTATTATTTTAAGTACATTAAAATGTAATTACTGCTTTTTTAAAGAACGTTTTTGCTCACATCACCTTGTTTAAAACGTGTAGTTTTTATTTTGAAGGTAATTTCCGGTAATGCAGTGGATATTTTCCGCTACCTTTACATTGTATTTCCTTGCTTAGCTTTCCAGACCGTTGGGGCACTGACTCGTATGACCACTTGAGGCGCTAAAACTAGTAACGAGCCCTGGTTCTTTGCTCGCGAAGAAGCACCGATGGAAGACGAGGGTTATGGGAATTGTAGATTTATACCAAGTTTAGCAACCGGCTAACTACCAACTTCTCAGCGGCTCTTGCCGACTACTGTTGTCGACAACTTCAGAATGCAAAACGGTCTGCGTATAGATGGCGGAGAGCAATGACTGAGGAGTTTGATGAAGATGTGGTATTTGAGGTTTGTATCACCGTCGCTTTCTGTTATCGAAACCTGTAACTGATGCTTTGTCATACCCCCCTAGTTCTGAGGTAAATACAGACGTTTGGTTCCCGACTCATTGACGGCAGCTAGCTCATACGGATAGCGTAGCAAGCTAGTAGGCGTGCTAGCCCAACATAAGCAGCCTTTTCCCTGTTTTGTGCTTTGACAATCCAAGACAAATCCTCATATTTGGCTGGCTGCAGTTGGTGTGTCTGCCAAGGAGCTTTCTTGGTCATGAGAGAGGCTGAGTTGGGTTTGAGTGCGCATTGTTGTTGGTGTTTCATCATTACTAGACTGGTAGTTAGATTTGGGGTGGGGATGACAGGATCCAATGCGTCGGTTCTGGAAGAAAACCTCCTCACACACACGTAGCTAGCCACATCTGGATGCTGACAGCATGAGCTGCGACTTCGTGTGACAATGCATGTGAGTAGCGTTTAATTGTTCGACCGCTGTTTGTTATGGTGGGTTTTAGTTAAATACATTAAACTGAGACGTTCCTGTGAGGCTCCTGTACAGCAATGATGCCAAGTAATATTTTCCATGCAACAGAGCATCAGCAGCTGGGGGAGAACTGGGTCAGACATCTTTTAGACAAATTCTAGTACGGGATGTTTTTCTTCCTCTCTGCTTATTTCGTGGCTGATTTTGTTGTGAGCTTACGGGTAAGAGGCGACATCGGCAGTGTTTATACCTCTGTGAGAAGCTGGGAGTATTACATTATGTACTGTTCTTACGTTTAGTCCAGCGTCAATGCAGAAGAGAAAAATTAAAGGGGACCGTGGGTGCATTGAGAGGCTGCGAAACTGAGTGTCTGTTGATTCACATGTGAAGGCACTTAAGCTTTACAGCATTTCTCGCAGAGCAGAGAAGTAAGCTGCATGGTGGAGAGGTAGGAGTTGTGGGTGAGGGTGGAGTCTCAACTTCAGCTAGTGAATCCCTCACTTATTGGAGTCAGGACACCTTTGGATTGACACTGGGGGAAAAAACGGGGACAAAATCAGGATGAATAAAAGCTCAGCCCACATCAGACTGATGACCTAATCGGCACATTTTCTCTTTTGCCTCCACTCCAACCATCTGGTGCTATTTTATCAGTCTCTCACTGTCCATGCCCCCTGTTTTTCTCGACCATCATTCCTAGACGTAATGCTCAGTCTGACTGTTTCAGTTTCTGTTTCTCTTTGCAGAACTCCCCTCTTTTCCAGTACCTGCATGATCTAGGGCACACAGACTTTGAGGTATGTCCAGCGGCATCACAGGAGGAAGAGGAATATGGCGGACAAGAGGGAGACCTCACTTCTCCGGATGAGGAGCCACAGAAAACCTCCGTGAGTTCCGCCCATCCTCAACACACATCTCACACGCCTGACCTCCCTTCTAAGACTGCCTACTTATTACTACATTAATCAAAAAAATCAACTCAGCTGTAGATCATACATACATACTTAAAACAACAGATCAGCTAAAAGATTTTTAGTTAGCCAAGACCCCATCAGGTTGGAGTCAGTCAGCAAACTGACACCGCGATACAAACAGCCTGGCCTGGGGCTGTGAGTGTCCGCACGTGTGTTCACTGTTTGACTTGTGCGGTCAGACAGAAAGTAATTAATTTGACTATTGACTCCAAACAGTGACACACACTAGCACACAGTCACCCACAGACCGTTGTATGAAGTGGTTCTATATGCTTCACTACAGTCAAGCAAGACATGGCTACAAGGACTTCCAACAGACTCTTGCAGGTATTTTGTGTTGCTTGTTCTTAACACTGTAGTCACACAGCAGATTCCTTTTTAGAAGGAAAACTGATGTTCCTGTCTGGTTTCGGTGAACCAGTGTGCACCTTAAGTTGGCAATCTCAAGAACTTGTGAACTTTGATTAGTACTTGGCTTTAATGTAAGTGTGAATGACTGTAGTTTGAGTCAACCTGTGATTCACACAAGGGAGTATTGTGTCCTGGGAAGCTCGGGATCACATGACTTGATCTCCCCCATTTTCTTCCCTCCACGACGGGAAACGATGTTGTGTTTGCTTCGTTTGGGAACTTTCCGTACGTGTCATGCTTCCTCTCTCGTACACTGTTGTTCTAAGGAGTTAAGGAGGAAGAGCGATTCGAATGAGACAGGAAAGCTTTGGGTCGTCCCTCGGTGACCAGCTTCCTGGAGCTAAGATAAAGTTGGAGCTGAGGCAAAACACCTTGTTCACGCAGACGGTTTGTCTTTATTTACATTGTCAGTAAAAGGCTAAGCCTGCTAAACACATCCCACATAGACTATTTGTGGTATGTACAGTATGTGTGAATGTGCTTTACCAGATATCCATTTTGGAGGCCATTTAAGTGAATTTGCATGTTGAAATATGTTTTGTTTATGTAACATAGAGAAGCAGTATTAGCCCAAAACCTACATTGGATGTGGGATGGTGATCGAAAAGACTGCTGGTTCAAATCCTCAGGCTGGTTTCCACAAATGTGTTTGGGAACAATGAACTGTGAACTTCCAACCGTCCAGGGCTTTCATCACAATCCCAGTTCCCAGGTGTAGCTGTCTGATTATGAACTGGAAACTGGTGTTAGGTTGATTTTCCCTAAATAAATAAAGGCTGAAAATAACAGGTCTGTGTGTCATGCTGGCTCAACATTGTTTTATTGTTTTATTTAGTGTAATCTGATATGAAATTTTTGTATAACCGTATTTGGTCTAGTTATTTCTTTGTGCTAATACGGCATAAGCAAATAAATGATCAGAAATGTATGTTGGGAAATTGCTTTTAACCAGTACAGGGCTGCACCTAACAGGAAGTTTCATAGTAAATTAATCTGCCCCAAACCAGAATGTAAACGGGTGCACAGTACATACAGTTCTGAACTAGTCCAGTTCCCTCTGTCCTAATCTTTGTGCACAGTATGCATTTCTTTTATAGTGGCAGCCAATGATTACTTTCATTTTTGATACGTCGGTGTGTGACAAAATTGTAGAGAGAAAAGCTAATTTTTACCTTTGAGAAGCTGGAACTTGAAGCTTTTTTTTACTTGATTAGTGACTTTAACCTTGATTAGTGACTTTAACCGTTAATCAATAATCAGACACACGCTCTTCGTAAAACTACAACGAAGAGCTCTTCTACACTAAGCTAAGCTAGCTCTAGCTTTATCAGGAATGGACAGACATGAGAGTGGCATCAGTCTTCTTGTCTGACTGTCAGCGAGAGGGACAAAGGACATGTTTCCCAAAGCGTCAGACTCAGATTACTATATGCCTTAGCTGTCTGTGCTGAGTCTGTTCACTGTCACCTAGTAGAAATCACTCAGTGAGAGGATTTCCTGTGTGACAGCAGGAGAATACCGATGAGCAAGAACTGACTGTGCCAGGATATTAATACAGTATGAGAGTACAGACATATGTCTGTTAATCTGTGCATGGTTTGCATCATCTCTCTGGTAATATCGGGTGGGATTAACTGCTTTGATAGTGCAAAGGAAACTGAACAGAGCTGTGGCCCACTTTGATGACCGGCGTTGTGTGAATGCCCAGTCCTGAAGCTCAGTCGCCAATCAGTAATCAATACGACTGCTGCCTTTTGACCAATGACACTTGTGCTCCCCCTCCCACACACACACAGAAAAAGGGTCAGCTCACAGGCTGCCCAGTCTGAATCAATAACCTCTTGCATCTGCCATGAACTGGAGCACAAACACGTCGCAGGATGTTATGATTCTGGTTCCTGCAGCATTCTCAGTTTCATAACTTAATCAGGAAAAGAAAAAATGTGTGTGTGTGTGTGTGTGTCATTATTAAGGTCTCGACAAAACAAGCGTCTTTCAAAATGGATCCCATTTTTAAGCGGAACCCTCTTAGCAGATTAGTGAACCGCAGATCCTGTTCGTGATTAGGCTTTAGTGCGCAGTTTAGGATTTCTTCATAGGCTCAGTTACAAGAAACGCATGCAGCATTTCAACCTGCCTGGAGTTTGTTATGCATCAAAATGTCAACGCACTTTAAAATGTGAGGCCCTGTGTCACTAGGTTGTGATCTGATGTCTCACACTGTTTACAGAGGGAGTCCAAGACGCTGGGACTGACTCGTAGGAAGCAAGAAATAAAACAGAAGTGTGTGTGTGTGTGTGTTTCTGTGTGGTGTCGCCAATGAAAAATGTACCAAGTCTTATTGTGGAACTCAAAGAATCTTCCCTCTCTGTCTGTCAAACATGTGTTTTATTGAAGAGTTTTATTGATGCTGAAAACGTAAACATTTGGTTACAACACCAAATTGGAAATTCAACAGAATGAAGCAGTTACGTGGTTTGTGTGCTGCAGAAGAGCTATGTAAGGCCCGTGGGTGAATGTTTTTACAAACACACATTGCACTTATTGTTGTCGCCTGAAAGAGTTCGTCTCCTGGGATACTTCTTTGAACCGTGAGCTTGTATGTTTGTGAGTGCACGCAGTTGTTTTGTGGGATGACATGAGCACATAAGGAAACACATCAAAATGATTGAAAGTCTTTTTACCTGGAATATATTTCAGTTTTGCTGATCCACTGGGGCTCCTTTCCAGCATAAAATAATAGAAAGCCTTACATTAGATGAATGAAGCTGTTACTTAATTGACTGAAGTCTAACCTTTCCCCTGTGTGTCATTTGCAGGGAGGACGCTTATGGAGACTGGCTGAAGCTCTGTGGAGATGGAGTCCCATTCACCAGACGGCTGCATCTCGTCAGCTGGGCCAGCAGCTGGTAGGTGAAAACAGAAAGGAATGCTGGCACTGAAACCAACAACTTCACTTTGTTTTATTTTCTAAGGCTTCTCTTCTTTCTGAGTAGTGTTTTTTTCCTTACTTTTCACAGGACTGCGTGTTCGGCCAGTACTCGGTGAGGTGCATTCTGGATCAGGACGTGCTGCTGCAGGAGGATGTGGAGCTGATCGAGCTCTTAGACCCGAGTCTGCTCACCCTCGGCTCGGCTCCCTCTGGCTCATCCATCCGAGCAAACACCCTGCCCAGACTGAGCCTCATAGCCAGGCCCTCCCTATGGTACATTGTTAAGAAAGAAACATACAGAGCTGTGCAGTGGATGGGCAAAATAATTGGCTCACCAGAGAATATAATGGATTCCAAAACAACACCAGCACTAACTTATATGCCTCAAAAACAACAGAGTAACCTGAAGACCTTTCTAACAAATGTAAACATGTACATTATACATATGTCTTTTAATATGAAAGAAAAGTTTCTCATATGTTATTGGGAAAAAAGTACTAAATATCATTTATGTAGGGAAAATAAACAAGAGTTTGCTGATTCTTTCATATCAATCTTTATTTCACCAAAATTCAACTTGGATCTTTTTTTATTAGTTGCTTTAGCAGTTGTTGTTAATGACAGATAAAAATTGCGTAGTGGGAAGACTGTTTTCAGCTTCTGAAGGGTGACATGCCAGAGAAAATTTGAGAACTACTGCTTTAGACCAAGTTCCTGCCCGTAAACGCCCACATCTTTCAGACCTCTCATGCGCTGTTTATAACAGGCTTTCTATGACAAATTGGTAGCATTCAATCCCAAACTGAGATTATTTCTCAAACTTAAATGACCTCTAGAGTCACAGAAGACATAATTTGACTGTTGTCCCTGTTAAATTAACAGTTTTTGCACTAATCAGAATTCCCTTCTGTTCTCCTCCTCCTGTCCTCAGGGACATGGCAGGGCTGGTCAGCCTGGCTGCAGTGCTGCTGGGTCTCTGCTCCACATCTGAGGGCTTGTGGTCTCTGGCTGCAGCCCCGTGGGGCCTGGCACTGCTGGGCTGGGTGGGGCTGAGGGGCGTCATGCTGTGGAGACAGGGACGCATGCAGAGAGCCGTCCACGCCCAGGCCATGCAGCTCCAGATTCTGGTCCACAATGGCAAGACGCTGACCGGACTGTCTCGCAAAGCTCTGCGGCTGGTGCAGGAGACGGAGGTCATCTCCAGAGGATTCACCCTGTAAGTGTGCTTGTTTGTTGTCCACCAACATACACATCACCCAATCCAAATGACTGCTCAGTTAATTCACCCCTTTGTTGGCAGTGTGCCAGTTAATACTTCCTCAGGTAGTGTGTCTGTAAGTGTTGTATTAATATTGTGACTACTGTTTGTCTCTGACTGTTCATAGCTTTAGTGTTGTCTGTAGAAAACCACTGTTCTGTGTAGCATTTCACTTTGATCATCATTTAAGTTAGAGGAATAGTTCACTATTTTGGGAATATGCTTATTTGCTGTTCTGCTCATACCTGGAGGTGAAGATCGACGACACTCTTATAACGCTTAGTCAGTGGCTAATTAGCTTAGCATAAAGCCTCAAAACAGGGAAATGATTAGCTTGGTTCTGTACAAAGGAAACAAAATCCTCAAACTTTGCATTTTATACACATGAAACATTTAATCTACATTGTGCTAATTATTGGCTTTAGAGAAGCTGGTGGGTGGATTTGATTCAACCTTTGGACAGAGTCGGGTAACCTGCCCCCCCCGTTTACAGTCTTTGTGTTAAGCTAACCAGGTGTAGTTGTAGCTTCATATTTTCCACATGGACATGAGAGTCCTGTAACTCTCAGTAAGAATGCAAATAAGCTCATTTCCCAAAATGTCAAGCTGTTCCTTTATTAGCACAACATATTGTCTTGTTTGTCACAATTGTGTTCTGTTTTCCTAAGTGTCCATGTCTAAATTGTCGCAGTCCGTTGGTGTTGTCATCAGTGATGTCTTGTTCAATGTTGTGTGTGCCCCTCCTGCCTCTTTGGGACGTCTCCACAGTTGTATCACATTTCACTTGTCAAGTTTGCTCGACAGGGTGAGTGCGGCCAGCTCCTTTAGCAGGGCGGGGCCGGGGGCAATGCCACGAGGACAGCAGCTGATCGGACTGAGGAAGACCCTGTACCGGGCGCTCCGCTCGGCCTTCAGAGCCTCGCGAAGAGCCACCTGCCACATGCTCAAGGCATATCCTTTACCTGGACAAATGGATTTAATAAATTAAACAAGTGCATCTTCAAGCTGTTTTGACAACTGCTTCACTGCTTGCCTTGTGTCTAAGAGTTTGGAATGGTGTGACCCATGCTTAAAGATTCCCTCAGATATATATAGCTGTAGCTGGGAGGGGGAATATCTCTAAGGAAAATGTCACTGGGTTCCTATCATTTGAAGTTAACAGCTGCAGCCAAGCAAAGTTGCTTTTTTATGGTGAGGTTGGAGATCCCAGCATGTGAGTCAAATACAGATGCACGCTGTTTTCACAGAATTGTGATGTGTCCTTAACCCGTCCCACATTCCCACTGAACTCTGAGATCGATAATGTGACCAACTATGTGTCTGCGGTGCCTTTGAAGGAGCTGGGCCTCGGCCTGGGTATTGAGCACCTGAGTGACGAGCAGGCTCAGGAGCTGACAGATGACTACAGCCTGCCTGCCCTGAAGGTAAGGCCTGACCGTAAACCTGGGGCTACTGGCATCGTTATCTTGAAGGAATAGTTTCACATGTTGGAAAAGTCTGGCCTCTGCGTAGATAGCAAAATTCACGAACCAGCACTTCTAAAACTCACTAATAAAGAAGTATTACAGCTAAAAACCTGGGTCACAGCAAGTAATGCTACTGCTATTAGGATGAAAGGTTTATACCACCAAGTATATTAATGTAATGTAACGTGTTATATAATGTAAAGCATTGTTTTTGTTTTGTCCTCCTGTAGATGCTGTTCCAGCTGTGGGTGGGACAAAGCTCTGAATGTTTCCGTCGGTTGGCTCTCCTCCTGTCGCCTCGAAGAATAGAGGAGCCAGGTGAGGGCGAGCCCAAAGGAGACACCTCCCATCCTCCTCCACCTCCTCCACCCCCGCTGCACCAGTCCATCGCCGCAGTGACCGAGCCCCTCCACCACGCTCTGGCCAGCTGCCTCTGCGAGGTGCAGCGCAGCTACGACTTCCACCGACACTTTGAGACCCAGCTGAGGACGACGGGCTCCGACAGAATGGGGAGAGTCAGGGAGAAATGTCGCGAACTCAACATCCTGCACACCTCCATCCGAAGCCTGCAGCTGCACCTCAAGGCCCTGCTCAGCGAGTGAGACACACTCATGCACACACACACACGATCCTACGATCCTGACTGTCGTCATTCTTCATGTCTCTTAAGATGAGATGAGACTTTAATGAGCAGTTTGGGAAAAGTGGGACATTCCACCATGACCCAAACTATTAAACTAAACATCTGTCTAACTAGACTTTCTTGTGCACTTTTTGTTTCAAGTTGTGGCAACATATAATAAAGTGACAACATGTCCCACCACTTAAAATTCTCTTCCTCTGTTTTTTGTTATCGTCAGGATGATCATACTGGAGGACGACCTGGAGAAACTAATGGTGTCCAAGGAACCGACAGAGTTGACGTTCGAGGGCTACCAGGACCTCAGTGACCGGCTGCACCAGCTGCATCCTCACATGCAGGCCAGCAATGGCTGCTGGGAGGACACCATCAGCCAGGTGGAGCGCATGCTGAGACGTGCCAACGCCTGCCCAGGTGAGCCAGGTCGCTCTTCAACGACCGTTCTGCAGTGAATGTGGTTGTAATACAGCTTTTAATAGCAATACCAACAATAGTGAAGTATGATTGAAAATATGTATTTATTTTAGTAACAAACAACGTAAAGGATTAGTTTGATAGATTTGATAGTACACCTGACTGGCTAACGAAATGCGAATAAAGTTTCCCAAAATGGTGAACTATTCCTTTTAATAATTGCTGGGGCCACAACTCCTCACACGTTTTTCTGGATATGCCATAAAAATATATACAATACAGAGCAGTGACGCCCCATTTGGTAGTATATTTGTTTTCATATTTGCGCAGGGTCTATTTTTAGGGCAGACTTCCTCCTTCCTTTACCATAACTCAACTCAGAGTATTGCCAGTCATCTAGGAAGTAGCTCCTTCACAAAGTAGGACAAGAAACAGCAGCGCAGAGCAGTAAACCCGGTGACTGAGCTCCGGTAACCAAGCTGATGAGGTCATCGTTTTGATGCAATAACGTCTGTCCTCTTCATCTCTGAAGGCAATGCTGCATGTCTGGAGCAGTGTGGTCCCCCTGTACCTGAGATTCCTCCTCCTCCTCCTCCTCCATCCTACCCATTGATCCTGGACAGAGACCCTGTGCCAGAAGAGCTGGTAAGATATCTGTTTTTAACTTTATATGCACCAACAGTCCCTCAACACAGTCAGGACTTCTTCTTAATAACTTGTCTCTGTCCCTTTGTGCGTCCCTTGTGTCCTCCTGATCTGTTTCCCTGTTGTCAATCTCTCCTTCTGTTTCATTTGAACCAGGAGTGGGAGGCCTATGTGTCAGACTCGGATTCTGATGGCGAAGGCGGAGGGTCCTGGTCTGACATGTTGTCACCGGAGGAACGGGAGCGGCAGCGGCGGGAGAGGGAGGAGTCCCGCCGTGTCCTGTCAGAGCTCAAGGCTGTGCTGGGCTTCCGTGCGTCAGAAGGGGAGAGGATGAAGAGGAAGCAGCTGCTCTTCAATGACCAAGGTCTGCTCTGACACGTGTTGTCTTTTTTGCCAGTATTGTTCACATTTTTGGACTGAAGTTCTTTTGTGTATTTTAGAAAATGTGCAAATAATATTTTTAAAAAAACGGATAAAATCAAGTAAACCTTGGACTCTACCAAAATAAATCTTGATTTTGTATGAGACACTGAAGGATAAAATATGTGATGAAGATGGTTTTCATCAGGACTTACATTCTGGTCGGGTAAATTTTTAATTAAAATTTTAATCCTCTTTAAAAAAGTCAACTCCATGTTTCTTTTGATTAGTTATTAGTTGATTACAAGCAAATTTTTTGAAGCTGCAGATTATTTTCTCAAATTTTTTCTAATTTATTTAAGAGGATGATCATAATAATCATAATCATAATCATCATAATTTCCCAGAGCCCAAAAGTGACATCTTCAAATGACTTAACATCTATTTCTTCTTTCTCTATTTCTTAATGATCATTACCGGTCATATCGGAGATCAGCGTTTAAACATTTTATTTCTTGTTCTTTCTTGCAGCTGCTGTGATGCCTTCAGCTCGCAGTGAGAGTTCAGATCCCGCCTCAAAGACGTCAGACGCCCCCTCTTCTCTGGGATCAGTTGAAGCTGGCAACGAAGAAGGAAACCACCTTTCAGGGTGTCCTGCGGGAAAGGAAGGGGAGGAAGAGGAAGGAAGAGATGGCAGGGTGAGGCCTGACCCCACCACAGAGTCGGTGACCGAGTTCAGCTGCGGCTCGGAGGCGAAGGAAGAGGAGCTGGGAGGAACTTCGGTGTGTAGAAGAGGAGGAGGAGGAGCCTCTGAGCTGCACCAATATGACGGCGTCCTGGAGGAGGGGGAGGGCCAAAACGGCCTGGACTGCTTCCTGAGCCCTAAAGTCCCTGCTGTCTCTGTAATGGACAGACTGACAGAGATCCACGGCTCGGAGGCTCTCAGCTTCAGCTCTGCCCTCGCCGCTCAGGTGGCGGCGCGCTCGCACTCGCTCATCAACATGGAGGAGCAGACGTTCGGAGATGATGAGGAGGAGGAGGAGGAGGAGGAAGAGGAGAAGGATGAAGCAGAGGGTGACGGACAAACCCCTGAGAAGGACTAAAATGAAACCCTGCTGCTTTAAGGAAGCACTGAGCAGAGACTGTATTTATGTCTGATTGTCTTGGGTGTCTTTTATCGATGGGTCTTGTGTCACATCTTAACCGTCTCTGGTGTGGAGGTGTCTCACACTTACGCCGCTCTCTGTTACCCATCCGTCCACGTGTACGTTACCCACAATTCTTACTGCTCTTTTGCTGTTAAAACTCAGGTACCAGAACCACTAAAACAAAACATGACCTCATGGTGTTAAGGTCAGAAGACCAGAATGTCTACAGTTTACTTGGTGATATCCACACAGTGTATATTGTTCACAGTCACAATCACAATTATAAGAAACAAGCAATTGGTTCCATACATAAAAAATAAGATTAATGCTTATAATCTTTAATAAGATTATCCTTGACAAGATATTTTAATTGCGGTTTTCTCATAAGTCAGGGCACTGCAGTCTGTGTTGCTGTGAGGAAGTTATGAGCTGAATGAGTGAGGTTGAGAGCGTTATTCTGCAAAACGACGAGGATTGTCTGTGCTCAGACAGAACGCCAAGCTAATTGTGATCAGACGCAAATTTCAAGACCTGTCTGCGCCATTTTAAAATGTTTCATCTCACGGTGAAATGTTAGGTTTATCCCGGGACTTTGTGAAATGTATGAAGAAAAGTAAATAAGCAAAACAGCGAGTGTATCGGGGGGGTTAAACAAACACAGGCCCACTCCCACAGGCAGAGTCTTTGTATTCTTTGCTTGCTTAAAGATCTGCAATGTATCACTCAGTGGTGGAAGTATTCAATTCTTTTACTTAAATAAAAGTAGCTAAAACTTACCAAAATGTAAAAGTCCTTCATTCAGAATCCGACTGAAACTAATTTACTGTCAGCAAAACGTAGTTTGTTTGTTTGTAAGACAAACTTTTAAAATTTTTTTATAATTTTTCAGGGGTTCAGTACATGAGGACTTTCTGCTTTGCACCACTGCGGATGGTAAACTGGATGTTTGGGTCAATTAAACACAATCCACAAATGACATGGGGTGAAAATTGACTTTGCTTTCTGTCTGAGCACACCTCAAGAAGAGGGTTGAACACACACATGCACACACACATATACAAAGCATGAGAGGGAGCTGTGCAAGAAGAGGAAGTCAGATGCTATTTTTACTATCAGTGCTTTATTTTTATCCATCTCTCTACTGTGTGACTGGACACAATGGTGGGGGTGCGGGGGGGAACCACACATTCACAATCCTTTTTTGAATGACATGTTAGGAATACAACACTATTGTGTCTATGAAGAATTCAAAACAGTCCCATTTCTCAGCGTCTGTGTTCACAGGAGCACACTGAGCAGAACATTAAAGAAGACTTGCTTATGACTTGGCACTTTATGAGGTTTGAATTTAAAGAATTGTGCTGTGCTGAATCAAATACCCATACGGGTGTAATAATGGAAAAAATAAAATTGATTTTCTCTCATGTGAGGGCAATCTATAACTTTTATGTTTCATATGAAGTTGCCATAAGAGTCTGACAGCTCTCATGTATGCCACCACCTCCTTCACCTTCCCAGTCTTTCTTGCCACCACGTCTGCCTGGTCCTGACCCCTCTTTCACCCTCTCTTTGGAGTGAGGTCTACCCCTCCTGCATTTTTCCACTGTGAAATAAAAAACCATTCTGGAAGTGTTGGTTGTGTCCTGATGTCTTTTTTTTCTGATGCTCATGTTTCAGAGGGTCTCTCTGTGTGGGGTTGCGAAACAGGTTTGGTGAGTTACTTGATATGTTTTGCAGGATTTTGCATTTGTCTCGCCTGCAACAGCTGGTGCTCCCCTTTAAAGTCATTTATGTCTTTAAAAACTTTCAGAGATGTAGTGGACTAAAGACTTAACATGTTAGTGACCCTGTCTTGGATTTTAATACATTTAAGAAGGGAAACCCCATATTTCATTCAAAGGCATTTGAGTTCAGTGACACCAGGGTGAGGGTTTGACTCCTGTTAAAGCCACCCATTCTGCAAAGGCGTAATTTCCTTGAAGACAATGAAATATGCATCAACTGACATATTTAGTGCTTCTATATATAAAGCATCACACTACTTTATTAGTGATATGTTTTGTTAGACTGTTTACTGTCAAAGCGTTGCCACCTAGTGTGCGCTTTTGTTACTGCCACAGGTGCTTGTGGAAACAATACAAAAAGTCAAAAGTTTTTAAGTCAGCATGTCAAACTTCAAATGTTTTGGTATTTCTGTGTAAAAAAAACCTCGAATTATAATGTAAATAACTTTATGCCCTATAATGGCATGTGTTGTTTTAGTGCTAAACGTTTGTTTTATATAGACAGCTTTAATCCGTTTGGTTTTATTCAATTAAGTTGATGTTTCGACTCCTGATATTCCTTATGTACAAGAAATTGGTGATAATGCGATCGGTTTAATTGTACCTGTTCCACAGGTCATTTCCTCATTAGGCTCACTGCTCAGCGCATAAATTGCCCTTCAGCTTATTCGGCATGTTTTACTTTGTGCTGCCTTCATGTGCTCCAATGGAGCTCCGATTTCTGAGAACGAACGTTTTTGAGTTCATTAATAAGCGCTATCAAATGTCTAAGAAAGCATAAAACAAAATCGACTCTCCTATACTGATAATAAACAGCATTTTGAGGAGACTGTTCAAGAAAATACAAATTATGAGACATAATCTTCTTTTTGATACGATTACGCAAAACAGAATATTAAGTTGAGATAACTGATTGATATATTAACTTGTACTAATCGTTAAACAGACTATGGAAATAAGAAAATATTTTCAGGTAATGCTAAATATACAACTAACATTGCAATATCAATTGAAAGACAGGGGAATTACATCCAGAGACATTGTCTTGTCATGGAATAAGATATTAAAATTACCGAGTATCCCTGAAGGCAACATCTCACACACATCACTCCCACAGTCCCTCGCGCTTCCATTTCCACCAGCGCCTGTGATCATGGCGGACGTGGTAGCGGAGCAGGTTGCGGAGCAGAAACCAGTCCTGAACGGGGAGGCAGAGGACAGAGAAGAGGCCGACCCCGTAGAGGAGACAGCGAAAAAGAAGAAGAAAAAGAAGAAGAAGAACAAGACCGCAACGACAGGTGAGGCAGACTCGATTAGTTGCTCTTGCTAACAGGCTAGCAGAGCTAATTTTACTCATTTCAGTGGCGTGTAGTTAACCACAGTTAGCTCTGGCAAACTGGGAAATCATAGGAAGTTGCTTTCAAAATAATGGTCTTCAAGAATTTATGTTTGCGAGGTACGTTTCATGGAGTTTGTTACTGTAAAATGGGTATACAAATTAAAGCTAAATAACAATACACAGATTTTTATTTTATAGTTTTATTTTTTTACTGAATCTGGAGAAGCAAAACCATTCAGTTTGTTCGGTTGTTTTCTTAACGTGATAACAGACTAAATAATAGTGTTAATGTGCCTAAAGGGCACACATTAATTGATATTAATATGAACCTTCACACAGTTTGAGATTGTGTCAATTGCCTGTTTGATTATACTTAAGAGTTAAAGGCTTATGTAGATACGTGGAAATCGTATTTTTACAGTATTATATTAAATCTATGTAAGTAAGTATATATGAAAGATTAATCATTATTCAGTCGTTTTCTGGTTGTCAGTATCTGCCATATGTCTGCCATATTTTTGCATCTCTAGTAAAATATGCCTGAACAGTTTATAGAAATCTCCTGTCGGAGATTAGAATCTTCTAGCTACAGATTTGACGTTTATTTTCGAATGGTTTCCGGAAGGATGATGTAGGAGCATGTCTAACTTGACGCTGATCCTCATTAGCCATGCGGGTCGAAAGCTGAGTGGATTTGTGTTTCTGTTGCGCTAGCCAGGCCTTATTAAACACGCCGGGCTTTAGTCAGACCCACATCCAGAGCAGTGACATCCAACCCAGTAGATATAGAAAATGATTTATCACTTATTTTGGTAGTAAACAGAAGAATATGACGATTAACTGATCCCTGTAGTAAGTGTTTTGGCTACTGCGCTGAGCCGAAGCCAAGTTTTCCTGTTTCGTAATTTCCCCTTTGCCAGAGTTATTATGTAAGGAAAGAAGACCTAAATTTTTTAAAAGATCAACAGCATCAAAACATTATGGACACTTTAACCCCAGGAGTATTCAAGAGAGGTTTATTCGTAATTACAGCGTTTCCTGTTTATTACATCCATGTATTTTTTTTCTGTCTTTGTTATCTTATTATCTGAATGAAATATTGGTTACCTTAGAACCTGCCTGTTTTGGAGAAAGAAGTACTCAATTTTGCCCTCAAGTGAGGGCTGCACCCTTTGAAAAAACTTGAGGGAGACAGTGTTTGGACTGTTGTCACAAGTGTTTTGTACAGAACTGTGGGAATTATGTTCTACAAAGACAGGCTTGATTTGAGCTCTGCATAACTGTTTTTGGCGTGACAGTAAAAACAAGCAGTATCATCTGATAACTTAAGCACAGTTTTGCTGTTATTAAAAAGTCATGTCGTTTAAGCCCTCTGTACATCCACAGTGTGTACTCTGTGTAACTTCCACTTTGATCAAGCGGTAATTAATGAACTACTCTCAAATATTAGCAGATCCTTCATAATACACTGAGTGTTTTCCTCTCTCAAACATTTACCTACTAATTTTCTCTTCTTAAATGCAGATCATGTTTAACTTGCATCGCTGGTTGCTGGTTCCATATCAGGACCGATCGAGTGAATTTATTAAGTGGATCTGGTGTCGGCTACAATGTGACAAATCCACATTAAATAAAGTTTCTGACTGAAACTGAATGATCACATGTGATCCAGTGTTCTCACTTTCAGTTACAGTCAGTTGCAGCAGGCAGCTGTCTTCCTTTTTTCGACACACACATATGGTAAATCCTTGGCTGACTTAGAAATGACGCAAATGAGTTTTAAACTGGTACACAGTATTGGTAGACACCCTGAGTCGATGTGTTATAATCAGGAGGGAGAGAGTCTGATCTGTAGATCTGCCTTTCTAGAAGACTTTAGTTTATTTACATTCCTTATTCATTTTTACCTGACATGACTACTTGCTCTGCTGCTTCAGTTTTCCCACGTTGCTCTCTTTTGGTGTTGATACAGCACAGGTTAACTGCCACTAGCTGATTGCTTACTGGGCTTGGTGTGTGTGTGAAATGCTGCAGGCACTGAGGCAGAGGCTGATGACATGGCTGACGTGACCAAACAGCTGGAGAAGCAGGCGTTAGAAGACAAAGAGAAAGAGGAGGATGGCGAAGAAGGTGACTTTCTTAACATACTAAGTTGACACATGTGTGCCTTATACTTGGTGTGACAACAGTATCCTCCCCGCACAGATGGAGATGAAGGAGAAAACTCTGCAGGGAAAAAGAAGAAGAAGAAAAAGAAGAAGAAAGGACGTAAGTTGACTGCCTGAGTCAAGCTTTATTTCATACTTGTCCCGACTGTAAGACATCTGATGGGATGTTTTCTTTTTCCCCTCCAGCCAAATCTCAGACCGATCCCCCATCTGTGCCCATCTGCGATTTATATCCAGATGGAGTTTTCCCCATAGGACAGGAGTGTGAATACCCCACCTTACAGGATGGGTAAGAGGAGCACGTGCGCGCGCACACACACACACACACACACACACACACACACACACACACCTTTGTTAGTATTTGGGCAGTTAGTTTCCTGTAGGATTCATTGATCGTGTTGGAACAAAAGCGCCCGAGCTTCTGCTGGTTTCTCAACTCAGGAGGTCCAATTAATCTCACTTTATTTGTTTGCCCTTTTCTTGGTTTTAAATTTGTTATATATATCTATATATCTATAGATATATATATATTTTAATTATTTTTTTTTTGCAGTTTGTACAATACTTTTATACAATTATACCTGTAGTTTGATGTGTTTTGTCTCTTTTTTTCCCCTTTTCTTTTCTGTCTTCCTGTAAGGCTGACTGTTGATAAATTGCATCTCAGTAAACATGTGCATGTGCTTCTGGTCAGGTGGTAGAGACCTGATGATGAGTTGGAAGTGTTTCTGTAAAACCAGTCACTACCTGCAGCATGAACATGTTTCCTTTCTCTCCTGACTATCCTGAATTTTCAGCCCTCTTTTATCTGTAGTTGTTTCACCTCTAATAAAGCAGCATTCTTGTCTTCAGGACAGTAATAAACATTGTGTGCTCTTCTCCTCTCAGTCGCAGCGCAGCAGGGCGCATGACCAACGAGGAGAAGCGTGTGCTGGATAAAGCCAACGAGGAGGTGTGGAACGACTTCAGACAGGCAGCCGAGGCCCACAGACAGGTCCGCCAGCACGTTCGCAGCTTCATGAAACCTGGCATGACCATGATTGAAATCTGGTGAGGTTGCCTTTTATCACTGCGACTTACTTCATCGCTACCTTCACATCATCTTTACTTGTGTTTGTGGTTCAGTTGAAGGGGACCGGGTCAATAGAAGAAGGACAGAAAGAGGAAGTTAGCTGTTGCACACAGCAGCAGTGGCAGATACAGTGCTTTAAATCCCTTAGTGCCCCCGGAGTATCAAAACTCACAGACATGAATGTACATTTTTAGATTCAGTGTGACTCACACTTTCTGACGATGTCGTCCTTTGTGAATTAACAGCCATGAATCTACGTAGAAATTACACAAAAAAGATGCTCTTTATAACACCAGACCATGTCTGAAAATCATCAGGTTTTAAAGTTTTCTTCAGTTTCTGTCTAATCCAGTGATAATTGTCTACATATCTGTGGGAACATTGCAAACAGAAACCGCTAAAATCTAAATCAATCAAATCTGGTGCTAATCTGGTGCTAATTTGCCCAATAGTAAACAGTTACAGGCTAAAAATGACGTAGCCCGCAGCTTACTCACTGCTGGCTTCTAAGCTTTTTCTCCTCTGCTGAAAAGTATTTTATTTCCACTTTAATCTTCTCATTTCATCTCCCATCCTTTCCACTCTCCTCAGCGAGCGGTTGGAGGACTGTTCTCGTAAGCTGATAAAGGAGAACAAGCTGAATGCTGGCCTGGCCTTCCCCACCGGTTGCTCCCTGAACCATTGTGCTGCCCACTACACTCCCAACGCCGGAGACCCCACCGTCCTGCAGTACGACGACGTCTGCAAGATCGACTTCGGCACGCACATCAACGGTATGGATGGATGAAGTGCTGCCTCAACTACGATTTGTGCTGATGTCTGAAAGCAATCCATTCAAGGCCCACTCTCTATCCGTCAAAAGATTTACATGACAGGAAGCTTATAGTGTTCATTCATTAATGCACTAAATGAAAATCAATTGTCAGACTCTTAACACTTAACGCTGATGGCTGCAGATTTAAACACAGATGCGTTTGTCTGACTGAAAGACGTTCTGCTTTCTGTTTGCAGGGCGAATCATTGACTGTGCCTTCACTGTCACATTTAATCCAAAGTATGACAAGCTGCTGGAGGCTGTGAGAGACGCCACCAATACTGGAATCAAAGTATGACTCACACACACACACACACTCTTCACTGGGGTGTTTTAACTGGGCCTGCAGCTCGTGATTTTCTGTTTATTTGTTGCAGAATGCTGGCATTGATGTGCGCCTGTGTGATGTTGGAGAGGCGATTCAGGAAGTGATGGAGTCCTACGAGGTTGAGCTCGATGGCAAAACTTACCAAGGTAGGTTCTTCTAACAACACAGACCGCATGTCGGTGATGTTCAGATCAAGTTGTGTTATAGGCCTCGGTCACTGATCTCAGTCTGAGTCTGATATTTATATTTACCTAAAATGTTGATTATATTATCTGACAGACTGAAGGTGGTCTTGCTGATGTAGACTCTTAAATCTGAGCTGATTCAAAACTCTAAAGTTGGTAATGTTAAATTACTATCGTGACATGGATGGAGTTTTTTTGGAGCGTTACATGTAGTAATAAATTATCCTTCATCTTGTGTGAACTTTTAGTTTCTGAAACTTGTTTTTTTGCGATTCCAGTGAAGCCAATTCGAAACCTGAATGGTCATTCAATCGGTCAGTACAGAATACATGCAGGCAAGACTGTTCCCATCGTTAAAGGAGGAGAAGCTACAAAAATGGAGGTGAGTTAAATCTGAGCGCCATCGTCCTCACTAAGGACACGTCCACACTATATTTATGCCTTATGTCTACACTACTCTTTATCAGAAGAGAAGAAAATTCAGTATTTTATTTTTTTTTTTATATTATATATATATATATAATAATAATATAATATATATAATATTTTATTTTATTTTCACAATTTCTATGAATTTTTCTGATCTCTGTCGCTGTGAGAGTATGATGCAGGCTTTCGGGATCGGCTGTAAGTTATTGATGGTGTGTTCTCGCCCTGCAGGAGGGAGAGGTTTATGCCATCGAGACATTTGGCAGTACAGGTAAAGGTGTGGTCCACGATGACATGGAGTGCTCCCACTATATGAAAAACTTTGACGTGGGCCACGTCCCCATCAGGTAAGCGTTTGGTCCGTCTTTGTGATGCATTCCTGTACGCTACCTGAGCACCGTCAGTATTTAAATTGTGGTGTTCATGTTTCATGTCTGTTCTTCCCTCCTTCCTCTCCAGACTGCCCAGAGCAAAGCACCTCCTCAACGTTATCAACGAGAACTTCGGCACGTTGGCGTTCTGCCGCCGCTGGCTCGACCGCCTGGGCGAGAGCAAGTACCTGATGGCCCTGAAGAACCTGTGTGACTTGGGCATCGTGGACCCTTACCCTCCTCTCTGCGACACCAAGGGCTGCTACACCGCTCAGTTCGAGCACACCATCCTGCTCAGGCCCACCTGCAAGGAGGTGGTGAGCCGGGGAGACGACTACTGACACCCCAACCCACCATTCAACGGCACCACGCCCCTCCACCTCCCATCACCACACAGCACCGCCTGACCCCGTTAGCAACTCCTCCTTTAGAGAAACAACAGGAAAGAGCGTCTAAAACAGGACGTGGTTGTCTCAGAGCAGCTTTGAGGAATGCCAAATGCTACTGTATTCTACCCACAATGCACCACTCACAGCTTGCACGGAGAGAAGACTGGCTTTCTGAGTTTTCTGTCATCGACTACAGCTAAAGAAATTAAAATCAAAGCAATCTGTTTCCGTCAGAGGAAGCTTTGAGTTTTCCCTGTCCTGCAGACCTCATTTTTTCCTCAACATTAAAAGGTTAACTGTCAAACAGTTAAACATTTATTTAAGCTGCAGCTGAATCTAGTGCACACTCAGTTTTCAAAGAGATGGTGGGCGTGGGGGAAACCCTCTTATACCTCCCTGTCATTTTCAAAGTTTCTGTGGCTCCACTCTGGGCCTCCAGTACTTTAGTGCTCGACTTAAATCAAGCACAAATGCTACTGATGGTTTTAAGAAGTGGTAAGGCCAATGCATGGCCAGAAATCTCTGCAAGCAGACAATTCTTAACATTTTAAGTTCGGGGGAGTAGTAATAAACGCCGTCGTCATACAGGCACCGTGCATCTGCAGCTGTATGATCTGGCTTCTGTTGCTACAGAAGGGAACTCTGCACTCTGGCCCTCTCGTCATCGTTTCTTTGATATTTGTAAAATATCTCTGAAATGGTTGCTGCCACTGTATTGTTCCTGATTAAAATGCTACATTTTGAACTCCCTGAAAATGTTTTTGTAAGAAAAAATATGGGGATGATTAAAATGATTTTGTTCATTGCAGGCTGTTCTCCTGATGGGTCTACACACAAAGCAAAAAAAATAATCTCACAGCACTCTGTCGAGCTTTTTGTCTTCCTGGTCACTCGTATAAACTCAGAGGAAAAAAAAAAGCAAGACATGGGTGTCTTTTGTAGAAAAATGAAAAAATATTCTCATTTATTGAGGTAATTTTCGCTAGAAAAAAATTGAGGTAACAATTTGCATAGTATAACTTCCATAAATTTACACACACACACACACTCACAAACATCCAAGTAACCAAAATGCCGACAATTTATCACATCTGACAACTGAAGGAAACATGAAGAGTGATGCGAGTTGCCCTCTGATGGAGGAATCAGGGAGCATGATTGAGGTGGAGAATACCTTTTCTTTTCTACAACTTTCTCCAGTATGGAGATAAATATCACAACCTGTAGACACTGCAAAAAATCTGTTAAGAGTTTGAATATTGTACTGAAAAGATGGAGAACAAAACAGTTTGTACACATACAGTACACACACCTCCTTGAGGGTGGCGGAACAGTGAAGTCTGTCATAACTGCTGGTGGTGCTGAACAATCAGCGGTTGTATAAAACTTTAAAAACAGTCAATGGCCTCCTTTCTAAAACCTCTGAGAAGGATTGTATAAAAAAAATACATTCAAAATCTAAATGCTGGTCTGGGTGGGACTGCAGCTGTGCAGATTCCACTTTGCTGGACTGATATGAACTATAAAAATACATCTGCTTTCTGAACAAAAGGGCACTTTTTTTGGTACACAAGTCTGGCTGGAGACGCGTCAAACTCTGAAGACAATTACATTCTGGAGCGCAGAGGTGGCAGCATTTAGCCCAAAAAACACTGAACACATCCCTTTGGAGACTTTCCAGTGGAAGTCAAAGAAGAGGGAAAAAAATAAACATCACGCAAATGTTGAACCATTCTGGAAACGCTGAAAGGTTTTTCCACACACTTTCCCCTAAGGCTTTGGCTTGAGGTCTGCCAATTTTTCCAGACAGACCCAGGAGGACTTCAGGGTGAATGATAAACCTCCAGCCCTGCTTGTGTACAGATCTTAAACTACAAACTGGTTCAAAAATGATGCTCCCAGAAAATTAGTGCATTTCTGGCAGGAAAGTAGCTAAATGCAGCCGTGTCAACACCGATTAAAGTTTTACCTGTCTGGAACACAGACAGGGAGGCCGTCTGTAGCGAGTGAATGACATGTTTAAAATCCTACATCCAGTTCTGTGACGACTATCTAAAGTGACTGAGAAACATTTCAGTTGATTTTAAAAGAAACAGCATTTACAATCAACAAGCCACCATGCGCAGGTAGGCAGACATGTGAATACACCTGTGCAACCTGTAGAGGACACCTGTCATCGTGCCCGGTCTGTTAGCTGGCACTGAGACACATCTTGGCTGATAACTCTCTTTATAAAATACATCTCTGCACAAATCACAAACATCACCATTTGTTTTTAAAAAAATACCTACATATAAACAGCATATACAAGAAGTTCACAAAGCAGAACCAGGTTTTAAAAAGGAGTCTTGCCTCTCTTTTTTTCCTTATTTAGAAAAATAGACTAAAAAGACCCATCCTCCTAGGATATAAAATGCCCAAACAAAGGGAGGGAAGAGGGAAGAGAGCGATGGGTGGGGCTGTGCTGATATCTTCTCGCTGAGCTGTCAGGCTGCAGCGGAGGGAAGGAGGTTCAAGGGATTGTGGTCCTATAGCGGCCGGTCTTTGTCCTGAGTTACTCGCTGTGTGTAGAAGAGGATGTAGGCCTGAGCGCGACAGACCTCCTCCACTGAACACACATTCAGCTTAGAGTCATTACAGTGAACCCAGAAGCCTGGAGGAGACACCAAAAAAACCATTTACCATGAAGGCAGCACGTAAAGTAGGAACAACAAATCGCGGGTCTTCAAAACCGTCTGTACTCACCACCTTCTGTGTTGTAGCAGTAGGAGGTGTAGTGGCCAGAACCAAAGCCCTTCCCATGGTGCATCACCACAGCGGAGAGGTCATATAGGAAGTGCTTGGGGCGTGGCGAGCCTGCAGAGCTGGGGCTGCTGGGACTGGAGCAGGACACAACTTTGGGCGACGGCTCCCGGCTGCAGTATGGCTCCATGTTGAGGAGCTGGTCGAAGCTGACGTGGACTCCGATCTTCTCCCGGTGGTTCCGCCCAGACCACCTGAGGACCAAACACAAGACAGGAAGCCAGTTAGCCAGCACATCACAACAAAACATTTTTCAGTTGGCTTATGACTGTCCCTGGCAAGGCACGAGTTTTAGAGACAGACCTCAAATAAAACAAAGAAAATATGAAGTATTAATCACACGATGTACATTATGTTTTCAGCAGAGACTGGTTGATTCTTGTGCAAAATCGTCATACCTGAAGCGTTTGAGGTGAAGCCGCAGGACCTGAGGCAGTTTGTGGACCATCAGCTGTTTTTGTGCTTCAGTCAGGAGGACTGACTTGGAGGAAGTCCGCCGTCGAGCGGCTGAAAACGACAGGAGAGAGTTAACGTAAATGTCACCGATCAGCAAAGATCCTCTTATACATGAAGATGTAACTGTGACACCACGTCTGATACCTTCATTTACCCAAATGCTGATGATCTGAAAGACTAACATGACAAGAAACTTATGTTTCACAAGTTTCTTGTTCCAAATACTCAAGTTCCTGGTTCAAAACGATCAAGTTTACATGCTTAAAACATTGATATGATAGAAAGAGCCAGTGCATGTCAAGTTGACTGCTAGCTTGAAAACACTACTGCCAAACTTAGCTTTAACTGTCCCTTAAAGTCCCTTTATGTGTAACATAGCAGCACCTCATTTTTCTACTGTAAAATCACGCAATCTAGTGGAAAGGCCAGCACAATACTGAATAAAAAAAACATTCAAATTTTATTCCCCCAAAGCAGCTGATGGTTTTTAGGATTCCTCAGACGAGTATCAACATTTGCTTGACATGTTTTCAATGAACATCCAACATTTTGAGTAAACAGATCATTATCACTTTAACCTCTATTCACAAAAAAAAATATGGGTCCAGAACGTGCTTAGACAGGCTAAACACAACAAGTGAGACAGGCTGGGGAAGGAAGAGGAAAAAAAGAAGAGACCACAGTCTGGATTTGTGATTCAAATCAATGCCAGATGTAAACGTCTAAAGTATCAGTGTCAGCTCTCTGAGTGAAAAAAACAAGAGTGCGTCTGTATGTTTACATTGTTTAACTCACAGTTACAGTGGTCACAGGCATAGATGTTTCCCTCCAGTGCTTCGGTTTCTGTGAACTTGGCCAGCATTTCCGTCAAATGGCACGAAGCCTGTGCAGCCGACTCCCTACTATTATTGTGATAGCGCTCAGGGAACTCCAGTGACAGATCCCAGAAGGGCTCCACAGTGTTGGAGCGATGATCGCAGGCCTGGCACGTCACCTGCACGTCAGAGTGAGGGGAAATAAAAACGTGTGCGTGCTCACAGGACATGGACGTAATGTTATAATCATACACATTATATATCATCCCTCCCCACTGTCAGAGGGTTCAAAGGCAGTCTGAGTCGGTGCTGTAGTTAACAGTCACATGGTTGAGATAGCCCAAAGCCCTCACAGACACACAGCCCTCCATTCAGCAGGAGCAGGTGTCACAGTGTGTGCTCAGCCTCCACAAGTAGACGCTAATCTCTCGTCCTCATACTAATGTCCCCCCGCCCAAGTCTCTCTTCCATGAGTTACTTAACATGATGCAGGACTCGTGAACTCATGTATGTGGTTGTACATTCAGTCGATTACTCGTTCAGTCTATGATTTGTCAAAAAACAGTAAAATAAAAAATGACAATAACAGGTTCCTAAAGCTCAGGGTGACATCTTCAAATGTCAAATCAACAAAAACATGAAATCACTCCATCTCAACTTCATAAACATACTCAAGAGTTGGGAGGCTAAAATGACACATAAATATTTGAACTGACAGATGATGAATCCAGAGAGATGACACAGTCCAGTTAGAGCTGATGATGGCTACTGTATTAATACAAGCACAGTGTGCAGGCATCAGGACAAGTGAGTCAGATGAAGCTTATGACCACTGCTGAGTTACTCAGTGATTAAATAAAGGTGACAACAGGTTAGTCTGTCAGACCAGCAGTGTGTGTGTGTGTGTGAGAGATGGTACCTGGCTGAGGAGCTGGCCATGGAAGATGGTGTTGACCACACTCAGCACCTGCTTGATGAGTCGTTTCTGCGTCTGTGGGACTCCTGCAGCAGTTGTGTGCTTGCCAGTGCTCTCCAACTCGTGCTGCACCTTGTCCAACAGCTCACACAGGAACTCCTGTGCATCCTGCTGAGCGTAGCCCCTGAACGCCGGGATCAGCTGCCACACCGAGTGGAGCATGGCAAACGGTGACACCAGCGCCCACTTGCCAGACCACATAACTTGGAATAAGGTGTGCAACTCGTGGCAGAGGGAGATGTGCTTTGAGCTGGGCTCTTTGGGTTGTATCAGCTCCATGCTGCGGCCCCGTGAGGCTCCGCCACTCAGCCCTGCCCCAGAGCCTGAGCTGGCCTGGAATCCCTTCCGTTGTGGGGAGTGGGATGAGGCCTTCTCTGCCAGTTGGCCGTGGACAGCGGATGCCAGCAGCTCCAGTGCCTGGGTCAGATCCAGGCGCAGAAAACACTCCCTGAAGACATGCAAGTGGCTCAGCACCTGCAGGATGGAGTTCATATAACAGGTGTTGCCTAAATTCCTCAGGCCCGTCACCCCAGGAGTGACTGTGGGACGCCGTTTGAAGGGTGAGCCACCCTGTTTGGTACTCTGCTTGCGGCGAATAGGTGTCTGTGCAGAACGGGGGGTCGCCGGGGGTGTTTTGGGCTTAGATTTGGTGGTAGAAGAGCGGCTCCGGGGTTTGGAAGTTGGCTGGACCTTTTTTGTCCGTCCTGTCTTGGGGGTGGCAGTGGCAGGGCTTTGAGTCCTTGGCCTACGGGTGAGAGACGGAGGCACAGGAGTTTTTGTCTTGTTGCGTACCCTCTGAGATGGTGCTGTGACTGCCGCATCGGCTACTCGCTGGCTCTTCCGACGTAGCCTGCGACTCTTCCTGAGAGGGGCATTCTCCAACTCCTCCTGTAGCTGCCTTTTAAGAGCTCGCCTCCTCTCTCTTGCCTCCCTTTTCTGCTCTTCCTCCTCCTCCCTCTTTCTCTCTTCTTCCTCCCTCTTCTTTCCACATTCAGTCAGTCCAAACCAGTAGCGAAAAACACGTCCCATAAGAGCCCTGCGCCGGTGCCAAAGCGCTGTAAACATCCTGTCCTCGTCCCTCAGCTGCAGCTCACGGGCACCGGATGGCATGACGGCATCAGGTGCTGCGCTCGTAGACCGGAGTGTGCGTCCACTGCGGGTGGTGACCTCATAGCGCTGGCTCTGGATGGCGCTGAGCGTACTGCGAAGCAGCTTCAGGTCTCCGGTGGCATTATCATTCAAGACATAGTCGTCACACAAATAACAAAAAACATAAAGTTCATTAACCTCAATAGCCAACGGGTGGCGCTGCTGCTGGAAATGCTGTAAAGCATGCTCCTCGATGTAACGCCCGCACGCCACATGAGCACAGCCCAGGCAGGCCCATATAGACTCCGTGGTGTTGCAGTCCACGCAGTGCCACTTCTGGGGATTGAGGATGGAGTGGTCTGGGGCCAGCCGCAGCCGCCCCACATGCTTACACCTGTCCATTACACACGCCGGCCGGCCGAGCTGGCTGGCTGGCTGTGTCAGTCAATAACTGACCGTCTATGTGTAAGTCTTTGTGGATGTGTTAACGTTTCACACTGGCTTCATATCACCATGGTGATCATGGTGAGCTGAGAAATGGGACCTTCCCACGGCATGGTTGTTTCTAGAGTGGAGAAAGAACATATCTGGTCAGTCACAATGAATAGATGGGGAAAAAAAAAAAACAACAAAAAAAGTAAAATCTGTTCTTCAAATTCTAAACAACTTTTCGTTTTTATTATCTTGTGTTTATAGTGTTTCATCATCTACCCTTACGGGCCAAAAATATAGTTTTAAAAATGCACATTTAGTGCATTTTTATATCATAATGACAAGCTACTCTTTTCCTGGAAACACATCAAACCACACAATAAAACTATTATCTCAAAGCTGCTACATCTAACCTCCCATAACTCTGTTTTATGAGTTCATAGCTGCACACAGTAAACTGTGGAAAACTGCCATGTGGCGAGCAGGCTGTAACACTTCCTCAGAGAAAGAAGGGCCAACAGTAAAATAACTTGTAGATAAACGTGACTGCATTGAGTGTTGCCAGGCGCAGCCGCTTAAAAACCAAAAAGGTGAGTAAGTTCACATCCTGAGATGATGACTCAGAAATAAAATCTCAGCGGACTCAGTGACAACAGCCAGGGTGATTTCTCAGGGATATCAACATATTCCCCTCTATCAAATGTTCTAATGTGAAAGATAGTAAGCGGTGCAGAAGCTCCAGAATTCTCCTCTTGATGTAATCCCAGTCTCCAACCGTGAGAGAGTTGCTGAACAATAGCTGTGCTTTGGTTTACAGACAGAAGAACAACTAAGCTTAACCCAAGACCCAACAATCAGTTTTCACTCAGCCTCTTCTAGCTTGTTTTCACATCCCTGGCGCTTGGTGTAGCTCAGCTGAGAAAGTGGGGACCCTTGAGTGGGCAGAGTGCTATCAACCCTCCCCATGGAGGTCAAACAAGTAAGATTATCTAACAAAGGAGGGACTGAGCTTGGAAAGAGGTGCACCCTTTGTCTGGGTACAAGACTGCCTTTACTGGGGAAATGAAAGAGTGGAAACCAAGGAAAGAAAAGAGACTGATAAGAAACGGGTTAGAGAGAGCGAGAAAACATGATGTTGATTCCTTCTGCAGTGTTTTCGCTTCACTCCATTAAATACTTCCAAAACAGCAAAACAAGCTCAAAGCGTTCAGGTCAAAGTAGGTGTTTGCTTATCATTTATATCGCGGAGTGGGCGTGTTTATCCAATACGTGTTCATCAGAATGTGCTGCCATGAGAGAGTGCAGCCGCTGTGATATAAATAAAGTCTCTCTGCTGTCAAGGATCCAAAACACCATGTTGCGTTTATAACTAACCTTGAGTTTAGTTAGGATGGCTCAAGCAGGAAATCCTTTAAGCCTGATTCTTTCGGTGGCATCAGAATAAAAGATAAAGATGAAGAATAAAGTTGCACTTTGCTGTCGCCCGATTCAGAAACTTCAATCTCCCGATGAAAACCTCATAGTGAGGCTTATCCACACAGTACGTTACGGTTATCACCACAGGGTTACAGGAATCAAGCCATTAACGTGATAAGCAGAAAGGAGTGGCAGTGAGTGCGAACTCTCTTGGTAGAGTTGTTCCACAGCTTCTAGTGTTGCAGAAGTTTCATCTGCAAGTTAGCGCGCTTTGCCTGGTTTGTCCTTGTGACTGCATGGTCCTAAGTGGCTGAACACCCCACAGCCTTGCGTCCACACGGGTTATACACGTCGCAAAAGACACGATCAGCTTGTCTAACCTTTCAGCAAACTGCCCCACATAACAGAAAAGCCGAGACGCCTCATAAGAATAGCAGAAAGAGACCAAACTTTGAGCAACGTAACCTCTCCAGCTAATGTCAGCTAGCTGCCGCTAACGTGTAATTGATACACGGGTGCTGCGATTACAAAATACTAAGATCATTCACAAAGAAAATCTAAACCACTGAAAAAAACCTGCAAAGTAATTGCCCCAAATATCGTAGAATAACGCACAAATCTGGCACACGACAACAACCGCCACTTATGGTAGCTCTATCGTTTTACTCATTTTGGTCAAGAGATTAGTGTTCACTAGCTGTCCTGCTAACGTTAGCCTAGCGTGCTAGCAGGCTAACTGGGATAATCCTAACAAGTTCATGCGTTAGCCGGAGGTCAGCTCCCAGCGACAGGCTCGGCTTTAAAACCAGCCCGCTGGGTGTGTTGAAACAGGACCGAATGGACTATCAGATGTACTGTTACACATTTATTATGAATCACTCATTGTGAAAAGAAAACAGCATACCGAGCCTCTCCTTCACGGCAGTAACTCCTCTGTTTCTAAAATGATCGCCATCTTGTCAGTCCTCGTCGCGTGGTGTTGGCTCGAGCGCGTCCTCGAGACGTGACGTTGTTGTTGTTGTTGTTGTTATTGTTGATGTTGCTGTTGCTAGCGATGATGTTTAGAGTGAAGATGTTCACTCATCGGGTCAAAGCCTACCACACCGCCATTCTACTACTTTTAGTTCCGTTTGTCATTTATTAGTTTCATGTCAGATTAGTTCCATTCAGTTTTATTGTATTTTAAGTGATTTATTCATGTGTGTTTAGTATTCCCGTCAGTTGTGTCGTACTTTAGTTGGCCTGTGTGTAGTGCCGTTAGTTGTTGTTTGTAGTGTCTCGTGTCACTTTTCTGAACGCTGGACAAAATCACTGCTTTGACTTTGCACTGACGATGAAATAAAAGTACTGCAACTTTACACCACTAGAGGTCAGTGTTGCGCCTCTCACGCTCAACGCTGTCCCTGTGGCGTTGCAGTCACTAATTCTATTGGCAAAGCAGTTGAACCTGCTCTTTATCAGTTGATCATTAAAATACTGAGCTGAGTTAACTAATGATTTGGTTTCGAGTCACTTAAGTTTTATTTAAAGGTACAATCTCAAAGTACAACCTCAATACTTCAGTGTAAAATGTTCAACTGCGATTTTGCTCCTATATATATATATACATATATATCATCAGCAAAATATGCTTAAAGCATCACAAGCAAAAGTACTCATTATGCAGCAGGGCTTACATTAGAGACTCGTGTTATGTTATTGTATTTTTGTTTTTTTGAAGTAAAAGATCTGAATACCACTGTGTGTAACCCTGAAACTCTTCTCTTCCAGCTCCATGGTTCGCATGAGTTTGGTGTGTGTAAGTGTGTGTGTGTGTATTATGTTTTGCCCTACGGTCCTGTGGTTACCTTTAGGGGGTATGTTAAAGTCCTGTGTGCTGGTGTGGGATGCAGGTGTAGCACTCCATGCTGGTTAATGGGGGCTGATGGCACTCACTACGCAGATCCTATCAGTGTTTTTATAAGACAACAACACATTACTGTCCGCTGTGAAATCTAAACTCCAGCAGCATCAATCATAACAGGAAAAAAAATGTAATCACCATATGAGCGTTGTTATCATAAGACGTGAATCCCTTTGTAAATTTTTACAGCAATTTCACGTTAGGTAAACATCCCTACGGGAGAATAAACGGAGTTGATTTTCATTCAGGAAACAGTGCCTGAAGCAGGACTTTCAATATGAACACACAGCATGAGAAGAATCCCTCTCATGTACTGATTAATGGGGAAGTGATCCATACGAGACTGAACAGGGGGCAGTGCGGTAGTAGGTGTGTGTTTTCATTCAAGTGTGCATGTATGTGTGTGTGTTTATGTCAAGGGAGCTGAGGCTTGTGTGAGAGAGATTAAGGGGCGTTTGTGAGTGACTTAAAGAAAGAGGTATGTGTTGATGTGCCATGCGATGCCTGTGAATCACCTCTAATGTTTTTCTCTCTCTGTGTCCCCGGGCCTTTACCGCCTTCATGTCCACACATGCTAACCCTCCCTCCTTCTCTCCCTCCCCTTTCTCTTTTCATCTCTCTCTCTCTCTCATAAACACATTTTTCTGATAATATACTTACAGCTTTGTATGCTGATTCTTTAGTAACCGATATTTATTTGTTTAACACTGGCACAGATTTATCTCAGCACTGCTTTGATGCTTCTTTTGGCTCGTTGTTTTAGTTTTTACGGTAGTCCCTTTTCTCACGAACTCTTGTTTTCACCAAACAAGAAGATAAAACCCTGCTACATGACCTGCCCAGTGTCCAACAATAAACTGATAAAGCTAACCAGAAGATAAAGAACCACATGTTTTCCCCAGAAGCTGATGGAGATAGAAACACACATGCAGGGAATATTGAACTTCCATTCACCAGGTGTGAAGAAACATGACTGATACGGGATGTTAATTTTGTGTCTGCAGGCACATTAGCTGTAACAAAATGAAGTTTTACACTCCCCCCAGTGGTCCAAAATCGTCTCATACAGCTTTAAGTCTGAGGTTTTCACAAAATTAAAGGCACCACATGGAAAAGCTTAAAGCTGACCACCATCAGGTCAGTGTTTTGTTTGTGTCTTGCAGGTGCACTTGTGAGGACAATGGATATTTTTCAAACGGCTTTTCGGTATGTTTTGCAAATATAAAACCTACAGCTTTTCACAAATTGTCTTTGCCAGTGTTGCATATAGAGGAATAATTACGTTTGTCAGACCTCAAGGATGAACCAATCCGTTACAGCGAGAGAGAGACTGAAAGGAAACACAACTTTTGTGAGAAAACTCAACAGAGGCGCTTTAATGTGTTGTGCAGTTCAAGGACAAAACCTGTCGCCTATTTACAAAGCTTTAAAGGCATATTAGACATTTTGGGAACAATGCTCAAGCTGTAAGCACTTTTTCCAAAATACCGACATATTCCTTTAACGTGCTGGCCTAAACAGCGGACGCTGAGTAGCTCTTTCTTCTGGCACGCAAGGTTATGTTTAAGGAAGCAACAACAGCGTTTTGTTTTGAATACATTCAAAGACTGGCTGGCATGACTGAATAAGGCAAATAAATCCATCAACAGCAACGTCTGATTAGAAAAGTGGGGCTGTTTGCTCCGGAGGTAAAGTAAAAGAAAGAGAATCTTAAACAAAAAAAATAAACAACTAAATCCTTGTCAGTGCACACAGCATCTAAACCACAACGCTGTAGCCTTTTTTGCAAAAGTGAGGACCAACGAGAGTTTGTCACCTGGATGTCGTAAGAACAGAAATCGAGCACTTCTGCAGCCTGTTTTCATTGAAAGGTGGTTGATAAATTCAGTGAAAGGAAGCCATTCCGGTGGTTTCATGGTGGTGTTAACGCAGCTGGACACGCTGTTGGTTTTGTGGCTGGTGAAAACACAGGTGCTGGCGAGGCAAGGGGAAATGCTTTACAGCCTGTAAACAACCACATCTCCTGTAATTTCTCCTCTGAGGTCTGCGTACCTGCCCGCTCTGGCTGAGAAGGCCAAATGTTAACGCTGACTACCTGACAGGTCCTGGTGTTTAATCTGTTTTTCTTACAGAGTGTCCCAACTTGTCGCGAGCGCCTGTTTTCCCTCTCAGTCTGTCTGTTGTCACGATGATGTGTGGGTTCGTTCATAACGACTCGATGACATCAGGTCCTTGTTTGCTTTATAATAATCAGCAGTAGCGTCTCAATCACTCTGCTATGTCAACATCACCCTCCCTGTTCTGGCTTGCTCCGATGCTCGTCAAGGGAACATTCCTGATGTGTGTGTGAATGTGTGTTTTTGTGCGCAATTAAGTAAAAGCAAAGAGGATGGATGGTTTCTATGGACCGAGCTGGATATTTTCAGATGAGGGATTCAGTTTCAGTGTGGTTTCCTACACCATAATCTTCTAATTTCCTCTGTAAGTGAATCACAGCTGATGGGATAATACTGAGCACATGACTCGCTTATCCAGCACACACTTCCTCTGACCATATTCTTGAGAAGAAATCCTCGTGCTCCATATTCTCTGCTTTTATTTTCTCCCCTCACCGTCCTCAGGACGTGTGGGTGCTGCAAGGTGTGTGACACCCATAGCAGGCTGGTTTCAGGGCATCTGTCTCAGGGTGATGGGTGCTACCGAAGAGGGGCATTGTGACTCCCAGAGGAGGGGACTGTGTGTGTTTGTGTGTGTGTGTGTGTGGGGGGGGGGTTATTGTCCCTGAGCCTGCGGGAGCTGCCATGCACTCTGAGGCCAATAGCAACGCAAGAATGCTGACAGGACAAAGGCCATAACTCCATTCTATAGCAACACAAATGGGCCATTGTGCTCATACAGGCACGCATACACACGTATACACACACATACATGCATTTGCCATCACTGCATTCACAAACACACACACACATAAAGACACACCAGACCAAACTATGTATCGATGCAAGCATGCCAAATACTCATTCATCCACTAGTTTCCCACACCATGCAACACCCCCCCCCACCCCCCCACAGGACATCTCCATCACAGTGCTGAGAATGGCCAGTCAATCTGGGGACAATGAGTGAGTGAGTGGACAAGAGAGACAGTGAGAGAGACAGTGGAGGTCCACGGTTCAGCTGTAGTAGATGTCCATGCATCAATGTGTAAGCAGGTAGTTTTAACTCCTTTGTGTAGGCCTTCTGTTTAGTAGTTGAGTTTAGTGAGATGTCATAAGAGGACGAGGTAGGAAAGAAGAAAAACAACATTCTGCCACACGTTTTTTTCTTTTTTTCTGGACACTGTGAAATGTTGAGAAGTTAAGAGTGGAAATCTGTCTTTAGTGGAAATGCTCAAAAAATGCATTTACATCCCATAAAAAAACCTGAAATATCTGAAGAACTTTAAAACAGATGGTGTATTGATGAAAGCAAAATGCTCCAAAACGCAATAAAAACATACTTACAAGTATACAAGTTGGGAGTGTCACCTACTGTTTATCCCAATGAGCCCAACCTCTCAATATTCATATAGCAGGTGTTGATGGATACATGCATTAATTCATGCTTTCTTCCTCTGATAAAATGACAAAAAAATTTACAAGCAATTACAAGTACTTAGTTACTTTCTACGGCTGACGCCGAGGCATTCCCTCCAGTCGCATTCCTCTTCCCGTATGCACTCGTTCACCCTTACCCCTGCTGTCTGGAAACAGTTTGGCAGAAACTTGGAAGAGCTATGACCCCTCTGCCACAAATCTGTGAATGGGCTGAGAATGAGGAAATGTGGGTACAAGAGGCTATCCGGCCACGGCTGTGAAAAAAACATCCACTCCCGCTCACCTCTCACTGAGGAGGCGAGACTGACAGACAGGTGAGTGACCTTCAACCCGGCCTGCCGCGGAGCGCTGCTCGAAGCGCCAGGAATGTGTCCACACCTCTCAGCCAACCACGTCACAGAGAGTGAGCCAGGAGGCGGCGGACAACACGCAAGGCCGCCTAAACCCAAACAGAGTGTGTGTGTGTGTGTGTCGGCCTCTCTGTTATGGTCTACATTCTGTGGCGTTGTGCGAATGTAGGGAAGAGTGTTTTGGGAGCGAGAGTGATGGATGACTTGGGACACGGAGAGAGAGGAAAGGGAGGTGTGTGATAAGGATATTTTTGTCCAATTTATGTGAAGTATTTCAAGGCCTGGGTGGTTATATCAATTGTTGTTGAGTGCTGGAGTTCATGTCTGGCGATAGTTCTGCTCGGCAACAAGGTTTCAGGGACGAAGACTGACTGCTGCAGCCTGTTAAAGAATAGGTTATTGGTGGTTTAATACAGCTAATTTTTGTAGTTTAAGCCATCATGTCTTTTGGTTTTGTGTACAATTCAGGATAAACATTTTAAATACTTTCTATATTCAGGTATTGACTTTAAATTACTATGGAAGCAAAAAACCCTCAAACAAAACCAAACCAAAAAGAGGTCTGAAGTGAACAACACCCAAGGGAAAATGCCTGGGAGGGGTTAAGATCGGTGACAGGCTACAACTGACACTGGCCCTCATTTTCACCACACTTAACATCTTCTCCTCCCACATCGTTGTCGTTTAGCAAGGCGGCAGCTTATATTCCTCAACCCCTCAACAAATGGCAACAGCATGAAGGAGGGGCGCAAATGGTCTGTGTTACCCATCACAGTTTACAGGCTGACTTTCCTGGACATTATTACTTTGTTCGGTTTTACCTTCAATTAAAGTGGGCCGTGTAGTCTTCAGGTGTTTGTTGCCACAGTGATGAGGGTGTTCCTAACAACTAATTTCCCTGACGTTTAAACAGAAGTTTAAAATTGAACTTGTCGACATGAGGGAAAGTTCATGTTGACGTTGTAAGTGGCCCGAAGCACAAAGGTGACACATACCAGACTAGTGTGGGGTCCTACATACACTTGTCATTAATAGAACAACAATAATAATAACAACTAGTTTTATTACCGTATAGTATATCTGGTGCCAACTAGCGAAGGTAGCAACATTTAAACAAATAATCCTGCATAGCGGACTTCCTTCAGACAGTGTTGCTCTTTACCAAAATTTCAGACATTACTTTAATAAGTACGGCGTTAGCATAACAGATTTAAACGACGGCTGAAAAACTGTAAAAATAGCAAGAAAGTGGAATTATCCTTTAATATTATCACATACAAAAACAAATAAAGCCGAAGGAGAGAGATGAACAATAATATTTATATAGATATATACAAATAATACTGTACAAGAGCACAAAGGAAGGATTAACTGAATTCAGCAGTATAATATGGGATGAATCAGTATACATGACGCTGTATCATAAACACTGGAAAATGAGCTGGACTGAAAACGGACTGTGCTCATTATACGCCTGCATTCATCCACTGTGTGTGTCACACACGCACACACACACACACACACACACACTTGCAAAACAGGCAAATACATTCACGTTCGGGGTAAAACCCATTCACTCTGATTTCAACACAGGCACACCTGGACTGGCTAAGGTTTAACCACCTGTAGCGGCTTGTATGGCTTGTGCAGCGTCTCTGGGTGCTTTGCACATTATGTCTGCAGCACTCACACACACACACACACACACACAGACACACATATAATGATGCCTGTGTGAGTGAGCATACATGGAAAGTGTAACGGGGCACACAGGAGAATGAACATGCTTCATCAACAGCCCATGTCAAAGAGTCTTCCTCTCTTTGTGTGTCCATATTTGCTCAGTCCATCTGAGGCTAAAGTGCTGCAGAGAGGAAAAGATTCAGTCTCTGTGTGTGTGTTTTAATGTAAGAGTCCACGGGGCTCTCAGAACAGAAAGCACTTGGCCACAGCACTGAATTCCTCAATTTCTTGCAAAAGAAATCCTACATAGGAATGCGCGAGAGAAATAAGTCCTGCACGCTTTCATGTGGTGCAGTCCACCACTGGCGTTATGCTCTCATTGGACAACAGCAGAGACAGAAAGGGCTTTTCAATCATCTCTGTTCAGCCCCCCTCCCAAAAAAAATCTGCTCCCAGACCTGTGTAATGTTCTACATCTGGAGGACAAGGAATCACAAATCCACTGTGTTGTTTGTCCATGTGTCCATCTGTCCTCCAGTGTTTTAACAGTCAGTTTACCAGTTGCAGTCTTTCTTGAGTAGCGTGAGGACTTTGCGCCCCAGGCTGGCTTTCCAAGGCTTGACGAAGCTCTTCATGTTGACCAGGAGGCGGCCCTGCTTACGGTCTGAGTGGCCTGCCACAAGGTACTCCACCCCTGAGAAATAACGATTTTTAAACACACAGACGTGATTATTTGACCTTTATTATTTTGTGTTTCAGTGTGAACTTTTAAAGTATTTATCTGTCATCAAATTTATCAATGAAGCATTTAGTACCAGTCTATAAAAACCTGATCTGTCCTGCAGAATCAGGGGAGAGTGTGAGTCTGACCTGGGTTGAGGATGGGGCAGGTGCAGCCCCGTGCAGTCCAGGACTCAGGGTAAAGGGTGGCCCAACCTCGTTGTATCTTCACCTTGGTGCTCTGACTGAGCACCTTCTGAACTTTGACCTCCACCTCGGCATGGGAGCCCTTATCGTGGGCTGACAGCACTTTCACCTTCAGTACTAAGAGTCGGGTACAGGGAGAAGATATAATAAAACCCTCAGCATACATGATAAAAACTAATGACTTTGGCAATTGTTTGATTTTTGTTTCAGCGCCATCATCAGGTGAAAATGTTTATCTGACCAAATACCTAAAACACTCACTCAGCTTTTCTCATTGGGCTTGTATTTATGTATGTTTCTTTCAGCTATAGTTTTCCACAGGTCCATCTCAAATCGGGTCAACAAATTCAGACCCAGAAAAACCTCTGAGACCAGGGTCGCGATAAACCATAATGATGCTTTAATTGTCATAAAGAAGAAGACGAGATAATGATGACAAATTAAAAAAAAACAGGACGTGCTCTTACCGTACGCGTAGTTCATGGTGCAGAAGAGTTTACTGTTGGTCAGGGTCTGCTCTTTGCACTCACATTTCTCTGCAGGAGACACATAGAGAATCATGTTTGTAACATAACTGATGTTGTGTGTTTGTGCGTGTGTGTGGTCTCATACACTGTACATAGTGACCTAAGAATGCAAGCACTGTGTGTGAGTGTGTGTGTCCAGAGAGGAATCTGCCTATGAAAGCTGCTGCTACACGGAGGTGGTGGGGGGTCTAGGAGAAGGGACACTTGGAAACTGTCCATGTTGCACACACACACACACCATAACCATTAACTATTAGTGCTTGGTCACTGAACTGTGGAGGAGGATGAATAACATACACACACACACACACACACAGACACACACAGTCTCTGTATCTCACCTGAGTAGTGGAGGGCAGAAAAGAGTTCGTCTGCTCTGAAGATCCTGACGGGCTCACTGGAGTTTCCCTCTAAGTTGTAAAGGTCCAGATCAGAGCTGCACAAACACAAACACACAGGAATGTGAATCTAAACTAAGCAAATGTTAAACTGATTACCTACTGGCACTGGTATTGGTACTGGGGGGGGGTGGGTTTGTTTTTTTGTTTTGTTTTTACTTACCCAAACATACAATCTCCGGTAAAAGGATCACAGTCTCCTGCGCAATCACATGGACGACAGCCATACTCATGGAAGCCCCAGTATCCCACCATGCACCTGTCACAGCGGGCTCCACCCACTCCAGGTTTACAGATGCAGTTTCCATTGGAGGGGTCGCAGAGTGAGCCGTCGCCCAAGTGGAAGGGCATGGAGCCCAAGGGGTGACAGCTGCACGCTGGGTGAGACAAAAGTGGAAAACGCTGATGTTCAGTGTGACATTGACATTCCATTAGCATAATGTTTGTATTGTGATTTGTTTATACCTCAAATGGAGGCCGTTCAGTCAAGTAAGAAAAAAAAATTCAGCATTCTCTTATCTTCTTTAATAAAGACAAGGTCAGAAAGAAGTGTGCTACGAGGTCTTAAAATCTGTTTTTCCTGATGACGTGATAAAGGTCTCTCAGAGCAGTTAAATATTATGTGTCTTAAACCGCCGTCTCAGCACAACATTCCCAAAAATGTGTTTTTAATTTGAGATGCAACAACAGCGCTGGTGTCAAACACAGGCTGACATTCAGCTCAGCCACAGTGTTATCCCTAACAGTGGTTCTATCAGTCATATGTTGGGGTCTGAAAAACTCAACTATATCTTGTAATAATAAAAATTAAAGTAAACAAAAAGAAAGTCACAAGTCTAAAGGTCTTTTAAATAACAGTTTGCTGACTTGGAAATTGTGTTTTATTGCCAGGACTTGAGTGTTTCATCATTCATCAGTTGTTCCATTTGTCTGGCTGGTATTGTTATGGGAGCTTGTAATACAAAGGCTTCTCTCTTTTCCTTATCTACACACACATACATACACACACACCTCCAGCTTTCTCCCTTATGTCCCTCTAATTGTGTGCTGATAGGGTGTTCTTTAAACAACCTCCAAAAACAATACACTTACACACACACACACTCACCTACACGTTTCCACTGGATGTCTGAGAAAACTACTGTCTGCTGGCTTTCTACCGTTATCAACACCAAGACCCCGGAGTCTTGCAGGAGGAGGTGTCAGCCCCCACCCCCACCCCATAAATCTGTCCCTATCTTGGGGGGGCAGACGGGGAGGGGGGGGCAGTGGTGGACGTGGTGAAGGAGAGGCAGAAGACAAGGAGGGAGAGACAAAGACGGGGGCGTTGTTTGGAGCCATTTCTCTGTTGTTTAATGAAGCTTGAAGCTTCGGCTGGCAGTAAATGACTCTCAACTACTGTTACTGTACACCCAGAGGTCTGTCTCCCTGCACTCAAACCTCCTTTTCTTAAATGATTAAATCTGCGTTTGACTGTTGAAAAAAGTCGTACTTGTAGTTCGGGACTGTTTTCTCACACCGTGAAGTTAATGATATGATGTTAAACTCACATGACTGCTCACACTTTCATCTTGTCAACAAATTTACAAGACAGCACGTCTAAAGCTGAGACTGAAGGTTCAGTCTTGACCTTGGAAACAGTATTTTACGAGACAACCTCACCATGTGGTGGCAGCTCTGGAGATTTTGATGGTGTTGTGAAGTTGTTGCAACATTACGTAGAAATCCAAGATATCTAATATTCAGACTGAGAAACTTAGCTGTTGACTTTGATGCCTTCAACATGCACATTTGTTTGAACAAATTAAGAATTTCCATGACGGTTAATAAATCTCCAGCATCATTTTCACAAATATTTACATGTTTTCTCCATACCATATCTTTGTAAATTAAACTTCTTTGAGATCTGAACTGCTGTTTGGACAAATAAGCCAAATGAAGACATCACCTCATGTTAGACAATAAACATCACGTCTTATTTTCATTATTTTCTGACATTTTATAGATAAAGATACATATGTGATTAATGTCTTTGTCATGTTTTCCTGTTGGTGGTTTGGTAAGTAGTAGGTGTATGGGGTTCTGAAAGCAATGTTATATCTTTCACCAAATCCCCTCAATAAATCTAACTTCTCAGAATGCAGATGAAGCACAACGGGGTCTCCGTCCTGTAAGAACGAAACCACATCAACCGCCTGGAACGTCAAACCAGACTGTTTATCAGACGAATCACCCGGGACAACAAAGATAAGATAAACCTTATAACCCACAGTGAACTGTGCAGTATCAATAAAGTCATAAAGATATCACACCTACAGACTTTACAGATATGAACACGCAAGCAAGGACACACGAGACATACAAACACTGGACATGCAATGACAGTTAAAGAGAGACAAAAGAGACAAAATTCGTGTGCAAGTGTGTGTGTGTGTGTTTAGTGAGCAGCCTCCACACGTTAACGATTAACTGAGATTACAGCAGCGTCTCGGCTCTGTAAACCCAAAACACGTGTGACGAGGTGTTTGGTGAACATGTGTGTTTACATATCTGCATAAGAATTTATGAGCATTTGAAGGGCCACCACACAAAGGACTCAAGTGTAAATATGTGTGTGTAGGTGTGTGTGCGTGTGTGTATCTAAGATAGCTGCAGGAGCTCTGACAATGAAGCGTGTGCTGAGACACGACAAGACACCCGCCCGAACAACCAGTGCAGACAACAAACTACCCACACACACATATGTAAATACACACTGTAACTTTCCCCACCCTCATCCCTCACCCCCCCCCCCCACTCTGCTCAAGCGTTTTGGTGTGTACGAGCTTGACAGGAGTGTTTTCTTTCCCGGGCCCCTTGGAGCCTGGTATGAAAAAAATGTTCCTCACGACGGAGGGAAATTCCTCCATTGTCAGCGAGCGGCTACAGAAGGATTTCACAACATGTACCTTCATCTCAGGGGTTCTCCAAGCTTGCGATCGCTCCTTTTTTCCCCATCAATCATGCGTCAGAGAGGATCATTAGCCCTCCAGCCTCCACCAGTTTCCCCGCAGGTGCAAAAAACATGCACGACGGCCAGCCCAATCACTGAAATCCACACTTCATAATATGTCTGTTTTAAAGAAGGTGGTGCGTTGAATTTCTATGATCTTAACAGAGATGCCAGTACACCTAATCTTGATAGCTGTAACATGTTGGCATACCTTTGTCCCAAAATGCAATAAGATCCTGATGAGACCTATGCTAATGTATTTCCAAGCAGAATGCCTAGACTCAGAGAAATGATTTAGGCTGGCATCGTCATAACAGGTTGCTATACATGCTATATGATGGTGATAAGGTTTATAGGGCAAAAGGAGACTCTAGAGTCAACAGCTACTGTACTGTACTGTGAGCTAAATGCTAACAGGTTCACCATCTTACGCATGCTACGTTTGCTAACTAGCACTTATGTTCGTCTGAAGCTAATGGAAATGACATTAGCTTAGCAGGGATTTGGTCATAAGCCAATGTAAGGGACAATTTAATACATTTCCTTAAAATTTTACTGTGACATGTTCCCCAGAGGATGAACCTTACTTATGTTGTTGATAATCAGATTCGGGGTTGACATATATGGTTTTGAGTTGCTTTGGGCCCTCATTCAGGACGCACCCAAACTCTGAGTGGTACAACTGGGCTGATGGCCAACGTATGCTCCCCTCTAGGTGTTTTTGAATGGTCCGGTTCAATTTGACAGTTGTTTTACATTCAGTGCCTATGTAAACACACACACACACACACACACAATCTGTGGTAATCATGTGAGTCCAGCATACCTGCAGGACTGAGCTCACTGGGTCAAATCTGACAGATAATCAGAGTGAGAATGTAGCCACTGCTCTGTGTTTATGGATGACTATCGCATGTTTACTTAAGACTCGTCTCATTGCCGGAGGACAGCATGTCGCTCAACCCAGACACACACACACAGAGGACCCTTACACCTTTACATCTACATCCAATGATTACCCCGAAGCAACTCAAGCCCTGAGCCACACATAAAAAATGGCAAAACAAGCCGAGATGGACAAGCGGGGGTTGTGTGTCAAGCTTTGAGTCAAGACGAAGGAATGTCATCATCTGATGATTAACTATGGCGTAAACGTTGGATAGAGCTCAGGCTGTCTGTAGTCTCTCTCTCTCTCTCAGACACACACACACACACACACACACACACACACACACTGAGCCTGGTGCCCATCAGAAATCAACATTATCAAGCACGTCCTGGCTTGTGATCTCAATCCCGAGAATTCTTCAGAGAATGAGAGCGTCGTGCCAGTGTGGTGTGTATGAGGTTTATGTTATGATTCACACCAGCAACATTTTGTCAACACTGGTATAATTAATTATGATTTTTATCATCTTGCAGTGTGTTCTACACGTCGCGGTTATGGATTTCACTGTGTGGTTTGCCAAAAAGTATGTCTAGAAAAGTGCATTCACTATTTACATGTGAAATTCCATAACTCATCTCATACAAATAGATGAGCGAGTGAGATATATGATGTAGTTTCGGCTAGTTGGAAAGGTTGACTTTAACGAGAATGGCTGCAATATACCAATAAATTATACACAAGGCAAACGTTTTTTTGTTGCAGTTTTGCTTATAACTTTCCAGGCCCAAGTCCCTCCAAGTCAAGTACCTGATATGGCATAGTTTAAGACTAGGATCAAGGTTAATTAATGTTCAAACACTGAGAATTTTTATAATGAGAACTAGCAGGCTTTACAGAAACTCACAGACAACAATTAAAAAGAGAGAGAGAGAGAGAGAGAGGCTTCAACATGTGAACACCTCTCAGTTGTGCTGTTCTACAGACAAGCCAGTCTTTGTAAACGTTTTTGTGAACCACAAGTCCTGGAATTTACATTTTTCAGACATAGCTGAAGTTTTGCTATAACGTTAGCTTTCTTGCATCCTTCAACTTGAATGATGCACGCACATGGCTGCTGCACTTTGACAAGGCATGCATATATTCAACCAGTTTCAGTGTTCCTTGTCTATTCTTTAAAAATTTCCAAGGCCTTGAAACCCCCCTACTCCCAGAATCACAAGGGTTCAAGGAAGGTGTGTGTGTGTGTCTTACGCTTGCAGGAGTCGGGTGCGGTGTGAGGTCGCTGGGGGTCTCTGTGGAAGCCAGCCTTGCATTTCTGACACTGACGTCCTTCAGTGTTGTGCAGACAGTCACACACGCCTCCGCTGCGCTGGCCAGACTCACGCCACGTCGTCCAATCAAAATGGCAGCTCTGAGCATGCCCGTTACATTTACACTCTGGTGTGAGAAGGAGGAAATCAAGATGTCATTTAGAGGGATTTGATCAACCAGTCACTGCCTGTAGACAGTTCTGAAAAGTTTGTAATTTCTCACTTGTTCCAAACTACACCTTCTGTATTTTCACATCATATAATTCTTCATAGCTCCGAAGCTCTACTGAAAATTTTTATGGATATTTTCTGGATTTTTGACACACTTTGTTTCTTCGTGAGTCTCTATTAACTGCTGGGAATCCAACACGACTACAGGTGCTGTCCTCCATGAAGGAGCCATATTTTTGGTGGAATATTCCTTTACTATGAAACTTTTACCATGAATGACTTGTGATATAAAACATTTAAAAATGATGCATATTTGTTGCAGGAACTACGCTAAAAACTAATGAGTGGTAATGATGTCACAGTTGCTTTGCAAAAAACTTGCCACAGGAAATACAAGCTTGCTGATTGGTCTAAAACAGCCAGTTGTTTTGCTCAATTTGTTATAATCCTCTTTGATGCTCTTAATCTTTGTACTGCACCATTTGGTGCAACCAAATTACCCCCCAAATGCTGCTTGTTTTTACTGCTGATTCTTTCATCTCCCTAAATCCTCATCATCCACACAGACATCTCTGTTCACCATGCACTTTCCAGAGGCTGTGTTTGCACATGCAAGTCATAAACAGTAGTTACTGTTTAGCTGTTTGTTCTTGTTGCTATGTGAGAGCACATCTGATTGACCTATCATCAGCAGCAGCACTGTTAGCACCGCCTGAAACCGCCTGGAACTTGATTTGAACTGTCAAATTGAGCCAGACTTAATTTAAGAAGAGCCAAAACTCCATAGAGACTTTGCCCCAAAAGTGCTCAGCATGCAGAACGAGTGACGAGGGCTTCACGCTGCATCGGCTGTCGTGGAAAAGGTGCGACTGTTCGACTCACTCTGACACTCATGTGGAGCCCCAGTCAGTCCGTCAGCGGGCTGCCAGGGTCGGTCGTTGTAGAGGGGAGTGCAGCGTTCGCAGTGGTCACCTGCAGTGTTGTGTCGACACACACACTTCCCATGGACCTGAGAGAAAGAGAAAGAGAGAGAGAGAGAGAGAGAGAGAGAGAGAGAGAGAGAGAGAGAGCTCATTAGCAACGAGAAAAACGACAGAGGAGAGGTAGAGACGGAAGGATGGGAGGCACAAAGAGGCCAGTGTGATGGAGAGGAAAGTTTCCCACGTGAGGACAAGCCTGTTGGGGGGGATTGAAGACTCTACCCTTCCTCCAAATTTCTCTCTGTTACCTCTTCTTCTCCTCTTTGCTCTTTTACAACTCCCTGTTTTTCCCTCTTCTTCCTCTTCTTTTCCACTTCCTCTGACTTCCTTACTTCTCCTCACTCCTCTCATCTCTCTCTCTCTCTCTCTCTCTCTCTCTCTCGTACTCCCTTGCCTGAAATTAGTGAATGGAGATTGATTGTTTGGCTCCATCACTGGAAACAAGAACAGGCCTCTAGTTTGAAAAGCCTGTGTGTGTGTGTGTGTGTGTGTGTGTGTGCGTGTTTACAAGTGTGTGTATCAGAAGAGTGCAAGTATGCAGCACTGAGAGCACAATAACAATCTCCTTGTCATTCCTGGGAGCTGGAATGCCATGCATGCTGGATAATGATTGAAGGAGGGAAACAGGGGGGCATCTGAGGAAGCTTTATTTGTTTGCGTTACACCATGCAACTGTAATGTAGGACACACACACACACACATGCCCGATTATACAACGATTACAGAGGCAGACACACACCGACACAGACGCAGAGAACACACAGTAATTCTTGCGTTTGTTTCCCACGGTGTGTGATGTGTCACTGGCTCCTGATTGGCTCTGATTCACACACAAACCCACTGTACCGAGTTTAGGGTTAAACACATCCACATGCTATATAATAGAGCCAGAGCCAACGTGTTCCCCGCAAAGTCGAGGCGAACACACATGACTGATTTTACGCCACCTCAATCACACTAATAAGGGGAGCAATTGCTTGAATGAGATGTCCAGGCAAACAGGAGGCGGGAGACCTAATGACACATATCATGAAAATGAAAATAGGAAGATGTAATTAATGAAAAAGTCTTGAGTGGAGAGAAACGAAGGGCATGGAAAAAGAAGAAATGGCCAGGGAGGGAGGAAGGAGGAGAGGGGGGGCGGGCAGCAGCAGCAGCAGCAGCTGGCTCAGGTCCAGACTACTGGTATTTCAACCCATTTCACATGTTTACCATACCGTGATACGGGACAATTAACACACGTACACACTGAGAGCTGCACACACGCGATCATGTATACCCGGTCATACAGAGCCAGACTGATGATGATGCTTGCTGAGGGCCAATAGATCAAGTTAGTATGTTTAAATTTCACTACTGTAAAACCCAAATGGGAGAATTATGCAGCTTTTAATTAGAAAGTTAGAATCTAAAAATAAAACTTTGTTATGTTATGTCAACATGCTGCGTTCAAATGCTAAGAAGATGTAGAATTTTATATAACTGGGACTGAACTTGTTAAAATGCTTTCCTTCTTCAGAAAATGTGTTCCACATTGACTGGCCATTAAAAGCAAAGACAAGCAAAAGGACAAACTGCATCTTATACTGTATGTACCATGCAGTATCTTTATCCTTCAAGCAATCTCTGTGGCTGACATAATATAATAATAATTAATAAATAATAATACATATTAATAAAACAAGTAATCACTTCAGTATGTTATTACTACACTTCCATAAAACTGGGGAACTCAGAAGAGGCAGACTTTTGAAAGAATTGATGCTTTTCAGACCTTAAAAGGTTTCCTAAGACATTACACAACAGTACTACTATATAAAATATGTAAGATGTAAGTGAAACAAATTAAAAGTAAATAGAGTAAGAGAGATCGATGCAAAGAGAGGCATATAGATTGTGAAACACACAAATCCTGACTGGAGTAATTGCTGCTAACGCTCCAGTAGTCGTCCCTGGATATCATTATGTATGTGAGTGTGTTGGCTTTGTGGCTAACTAACAGACAGTGTAATCGCCCTGAACCACAAAACCCCTATGTGGGCGCACAAAAAGACGACAACAAACAAACAAACTGGTCCCTTTGCGTATGCTCACAGTGTCTGGGCAGTAATGACTCGACATATCAGGACCACTTTCACTGCTGATTACTGCACACACACACACACGAGCTTAGACAAAACACTGCATGCTTAAGCACACACACCTAACAAACAGCAGACCAAACAAACAAGACATACTGTACATATATGAACAGGAAAGAAGATAATGCTGCACTCTGTTTCAGTGTAAAGAAAGTTATGAGATCACACACACACACACACTGTTTAATAGTGGAATGTAATGAGTACATTTACTCAAGTACTGTACTCAAGAACCAGTACTTGTACTTTCCTTGAGTGTTTCAGTTTCAACAGTTTTCATACCCTTCCTGTCCTGGGAAAATCATGCAACTCACGTTAATGCAGCAGCAATTTTAATACAAAAAACACCAGATACTAAAACACTATCAGGGAACATTTCACTGCACAGTGAGTACTTTTATATTTGATACTTTAGACTGGTAATACGTCGCTTGCACAAGGTTTTGAAAGCAGGACTTCAACTTGTAGTGTCATACTGGTACTTTTACTTAAGGACCTGAAGATGTCTTCCACCAGTGCACACGCCCTTCGCTTCCCTTCTCTGAGTGATCAGTAATCTCTGCTCTCATCTGGAGCTGCTCTGCTTGTTTGGGTTTTGCCAGAAATGGCGGCTCTGGGCTGAAACCGACACACAAAACAAATTCCTGATAGGCGGGAAAAGGCGTTTACGTAACTTCTGCGTGTTTACTGAACGCTCCAGAACGGCACACTGCAGAACGGCGGTTCACTGACCTGAGGTAATGTTGTGGGGATTTACTGTTCAAACTTTAAATCTTGGGTGCAGTTGGACTAATATTTGCAGAGAAAAATGAATCAGCCATTCTGTACCATATTCCACACGTGAGCATTAAAGTGATCTATTATTATTAGTAGTAGTAGTAATAGTAGTAGTATCCTGGCGTGCGGAGGAGGGTTTCACAGCTCTGTGGTGTAAAGACCCGTTTCATAAGATTTTCTACCCTCGCAATAAGGAAATCCTGATGAAAACACTCAGCAGAGCTACTTGGAATTTCTTGGCATGAAAACAGTCAGATTTAAAGATTTAAAGATTGTCTCCAATAAATCAGCAGCTTCATTACGAAAAAGCTGGCATCAGCAAAGAAAACGCATGAATCGACTTGTTCATTTATCATCCATCATACCAAGCATTCTCTCTGTTTCATATCAGTAGAAAATATGAGATTTTTTTTCAGTTGCTTGTCAGAATGCAATTTTCAGGGACTTTTCAGTTGTCTACATGTCTGTTGATCTTTTCATGCACTAAACGACTTACAGGATGTGTAACAGGACAGAAAGAGAAAAGATAATAACAGAAGCTGCTTAGTATTAATTAGCATACAAAAAATCATTATAATATTTTAAAATTTCCATTGCAGTTTCTGTAATACTTTAATATTTCCCATATTTCTGTAGAGAGTTTATTCCCACGCTAGCAGCTCTGCAAGGCTAAATGTAATATCTTCACAGCGATGTTAACATATTGATGTTTAGCAGTTGCAGTGTTTTCTCTGCTCACCATCTTAGTTTAGCATGGTAACATGCTAACATTTGCTAATTAGCAGTTAACACAAAGTATACCTGAGGCTGATGGGAATATCAACAATTTTGCTAGCAACAACACTGTATTTTCACAAATACTTGTACTGTATGTAATGCTGTGAAGATATCTGAACAAAATCAAAAGGCAAAAATTGCTCAAATTTTCAACAAACAGAACATAAACTAAAGTGGCATCCATCATTTTAGGGGTGAACAACTGTATCTGACTGATAGCTTATAAAGACCAGTGTTGTCCCTTTATATTAAGTGATATTAGCTTCTCACGAATGATCACATCTGCATATATTTTCAAAGGTAATATCAGGACAAAAACACTGAAGATATGTTCAAGATATTTGAGAACAATTCACGCTGTTAGTTTGTCCATCAGAGTGTGTGGTAGAAAAAAAAAAAGAGATCCATATGTCAAATGTTTGTTTTTACTGGCAATTATGTAGAAACACCAGTATTGGGTAGCACCGATATTGTTATCTGATTCTTTCAAACTCTCTAATATTTAAATCACTATCAGCCTCAAAAATCCAGTATCAGTTGGGCTTTACTACTCCATATACTGATGTAGATAGATTTTTTTAATCTGTCTCTAGATGCTTACATAAATTGGAAAGGAAACTCCTTGTTGACACTCACTTTCCCTGTTGAGCCTCGCTGATTGCAGCTGAACAGGCTTCAAAGTCAGCCAGTGTTTCTGTTTATGGAGATGGCTGTGATAGGAGCCCGGCTCTGAAACGCACATGGTTGATCTCCAGGAAAAACACAGAATCACACCTTTATCAACACACACGCACACACATCAACACCATCATTAAACCCCCTGTTGAATCAATATCCACATCTCTTGGGTTTGTTATCAGCGGAAAGGCAGCTGTTTATCAGACCAGACAGAAGAACAGAGGAAGCAGGAGAGGGAGAAAGGTGATCCCCGCCAGCCCTCCTTTAGTCTGTTATTAAGACGACTGCCAACACAAAGTGAACAAGCCATTTAGTCTGTAAATATCAAGCCTTATAATCTTCACGTGAAAAGCCTGCCCATGGGGAGAGCAATAAAATGTCAAAACAAGACAGTAAGCGTTGGTGCATCAGAATCACGGCTTGAGAAAAGCTTCTTTGCAATGGACATGTAAGAATATTGATTCAATGAGAAATATTAAGCTAAGATACACTTACTATTTTTTCATCAAATGAGATGCAGCTGAAATTGCTGTGAGATGCTATAAAAAAGTTTTTTTTTTTTTGTTTGTTTTTTTGGTCAACTTCTTGTTTACAAAATAAAGAATTAACATTAAAGCTCATGTTATGACACATATACAGTCATACATTTTCGTGCATTGTCACTACTTATGCACAAGAAGAACATCCAAACTCCTTACAGAAAGAGTAGTATTTTCAATGCACTCATTGATGGTCCTCTCTTACCACGTGGTTGGTCCGGTCTCTCATGGGCTGGTACCCCGGTGCAGGCACACATTGTTCAGCATGTCCGTTACAGAAGCAGCTTCCCTTCACGATCAGGTCGTAGATGGAGAAGTGTTGGGTGGGAAGAACTTCATTTGCAGACGCGAGGTCTTTGGCCTGGCACGGACACGCCTGATGTTTCAGCAGTCGGATGCGAATGTTGGTCACCCTCAGCTGCTGCTGGCCCTCGGCTCCGAAGGGATCCAGAGACTCCCACTTTGGAAGGGTCCGGTAGATCACCTGTTAGTCAGAGAAAGATCTGCCATCACATTTCATAATGAATCAATCATATGGAAGTTGTTTTCTGATTTTTCCCTGATCAAATGTCTTCTAAATTATCCTGGAAAATTAATTCATTCATAACCACACTAATTTATACCAATCCATTAATTTTGTGAGTTTTAAAAGACAGCAAATCAACAAACTGATCCACACTCAAGTGCATTCATACTCCACTGATTGACAGGAAATATTTCTAGACAAAGAAAACAAATTAAAAAAATCTGAGTTTGCAGCACTGAAAATACAAAGTCATATTTTAGAGGCCAAAGGCTTCAAAAAAGTTATCAGACATGTCTCGGCTGTTCAGGCATTTGCACAACCTTTGAATACCAACACAATTAAAGACTTAAGGATGATAACACAATAGACAACAGACAGACATTTTTGAAACTATTTGTACACGCAGTATAAATTCTATAAATTCATACAATCTTGTTTCCCCCTCCTCTCTTGCAGATGGGACGCTGTTCTCTGTTGAAGCCTCACTTCATGATTTAGAGGGATTAGACGGGTTTATTCAGCGACACAATTGGGTTCATTGATGCCACTCATGTCACTACATGTCATGTTGATGTGGGTTTGTTTTGGTATCATTTGTGCACCAAACTATGACCTTACACCCTGCTGCCATTGACTGCAACCTCACGTGACCATGAGAGTGCTGGGTGTCCTTAAATGAGTCCCCCCCCTTTACACTGTCTGGTCCCTGGACATCCTTCAAATCGAAGATCCCTTTATAGGCTGCCATCGCCATGACTACTGCTGCCACTAGCAACCAACACCGCTGCTGTTGTTGGGGCGAAAAAGTTGGTGTCTGCCCCAACTCTTGCTGTGAAAGAAATGTGTGTTTTTGTAGTGTGTCTCCTCACAAAGTGTGCGTTGTTGTCATTGGCTGTCATTGATATCATCGGATTCGTAGAGTGTGGGTGTGAGTGTGCGTGTTTATGTGCGTAAGTGAGTGTTTTCAAGTGTGAAACTTTGGTTGAGATGCAAGCAAAGCCCCCATGCTGTTCCCTCATTGGCTGGATGCCTGGCCGAGAGTGTGATGGGAGGAGCACTATTAATTTCCCTGTTGTTGGAAAAGGTCACGGGGTCACGGCATTGTGGGCCACAATTAAGAGAACACGACAAATAAGATGAGGGGCGCTGGTCCACGGGAGAGCACGGAGAGCAGGGCCAGACAAAGACGGGGACGGAGATGCAGCTTCACATAACTCAGGACCATACAAAAGGCCTGCGACAGCCCAGTGACACCACAGCAACACCAGCACAACCACACTGGCATGCACACAAACATCAGTGTCGTGGATTCTTTTACGCAACAAAAAATTCAACAAGAGGCTTTCTTGGACCTTGTAGTTTTCTCTTCAATGTGGAGACAAAATATTAGTGTTTGCAAATATACTGACGAGACCCATGTTTATGTTAATCTGAGCCCCGAACAGATGTAAGTATGGTGACACACCTTAAGTCCTTAACAGGTTTGAATGAAAGTGGAAATTTATCTGTTCTGATTTTTACTGATAAAAAAACGAATAAAATAACAAAAATGTGGCGAAAATTATAAAAAATACTGTCCTGTTGCAGCATAAAACATGATGTGGAAGTGTGGGGACATTAAACCACTGTGAAAATTTGTTTTAATTAACTGCTTCTTCTTGAAAAAAGTGGCACCTAACTACTAGTGAAGCATCAAGTCTGTTCAACCCACACAGACTCCAGCCTCAGTTTAGCCATCATTGTACTTTTGTAGTGAGAGGGGTGCCAAAAGCGTTTTTTCAGCGCTAAATGTCCTTTAAAAGGTTCCCTGTGCAGTTTTTGACCACTGGGGGCGCAGCTTTCTGACTCTTCGTATTTCAAACTCTAATAACTCTTGAACAAAGACGCACATGAACGTGAACGAGCCTGTGACACGTATGAAAACCATCTCACTGATACATAGTTGGTCCAGTGGTAACATGCAAAAAAAAAAAATGTAAATACTGACATTTGTTCACAAGAAGACTCCACATGGACTTGAACTGTCACTGAATTCAGAGCATTATTGTCACAGTGCAGGATGAAACACATCTGCTGTTTCTGCTGTCACCGCTGAGTGTCTAATCTGGAACCGTTTAGTATAATTATAATAATTATACCATTAGTATAATTATGGAGAACAACAGAGGCAAAATGGAGTCTTGAAAGCACGAGTGAAATAGTTTTACACCTGCCATCGAAAATATGGAAAACAAAATTCAGTCACAATGAGCCACGTTTTAATTTTGTCTCTCTCGAGTCCTTAGGGAGCAGGTTCACTGAGGGCCATGTGTCCACTTCAGGCCGAAAAACAAAGTAAGTCTGGCTTTAACAGGCGTAATTCCATCAAAGAACTGCAGACTGTAATCTGGTAAACAGGCACAATGGGCATTGATGGAAAGAGAAAGACACAGAGGGAAACAGTGAGGGGGGATGGGTGTCTCGCCAACAGTACCAACATCCATCAGAGCAACGGCACTTCCTTCCCAGCAGACAGACGGAGACCCGACTGTATGTGCTTATCTGAAAGGGCACAAGTGTGTGTGTGTGTGTGTGTGTAGACCGGTTTGCCTCTCTCTTCCCTAAGGAGGTCAGTCTCTATAACAAACACTCACATTCTTCCAGCCTGGCTGACCTCATAAATAAGACAAGGAGCCCTGTGAGCACACACACACACACACACACACACACACACACACCCTCTTCTCCACTTTACAGGTGAACACGAAAAGCTTTCAGCGCAAGAGGTGACATGCTTTCATGTTAGCAGGAGAAAGAATAGAGGCAGAAGAAAGCTGAGAATGCCTGCTCCCTCTAATCGCTCCCAGCTACAGTGCGACCCCCAAAAACCTTCGCTGCTGTCTGTTAACCTGAGCCGACAGCAATCGCACACGTGCACGCAGACACCATCTTTAAATCAAGTCATCAGTCAGGTGACGCAACAATTTTGACTTGATGTATTACAAACCGTCACACTTGAGAAGGAGAAACCAGGCAATGATTATGAAAATGATCTACTTTCGTCAAGTGATCTGTGTTCAGTGATGGGTTTATGCAAATTACATTGTTTTAATTATGGCTTTTCGGAAAGATTTCAATCTCAATCAACAATTTCTTTATCATCACTTAAGTTTCATATAAGTTTTTTAAGGTAATTTCACTGTTCATCCACCATTATAACCAAGGCAAAAGATCACTACAAAGGCCAAAAGATGCTGAAAAGTTCTGTAAAATATCGGTCCTTGTGGTGACAATGTTTTGTCAAAATTTGTATTTTAAAGTCAGTGGTCAATAAATAAAAGCTGAAAATAAATTATAGGTACAAATAACAAACATACATCCGGAAAAATGAATATCAAAGCTCGTAGGCGCTCTTCATATTTGAGGATGTGAGATACTCTGAGATACCACGTTTATTGTCATCACTGTGCACCGGCCACAGATTGTTTAACTGTCCTTACAGGTGATGTATAATCACAACAAAAACGCACAGAAGGAGAAACCGTGTGAACAGCTGAGCAGCAGCACCAGCTGGTCTGTCAGCACGCTACTTGACCTCTTTTAACCCCTGGGTCACCAGTTGAGGGGTCAGAGGGCGAAGGTCATCCTCCCAGCACAGGTGGCTGAGACGTACGGAAACCAACGTATGAGACTCAGAGTCAAAGAAACACAGAGAGGAAAAGGAGTTGCTATTTTCCACACCTTCGGTGTAATAAATCCAAAAGAGGTGCATTTCTCGGTTTCATTTCTCGCAAACATGCACAAAGACACACCGCAAGAGCGCATAAAGAAAGATTTATGATACAGCAGCAGAATAAGCCCAAAACACCTGGCAGGAATGCTTTGAGGGAGTCGCAGCACAGAGAGCCTGTCAAACAGGACGTAAACACACATTACACATGAGAGCACCGCAGGGAGTCCGGGGCAGCAGCACGCTTGGCATGCGCGTCCTCACACATCTGCAGAGCCGCTCCCGACACACACTGCTTCAATTAAACATCAATGGACTTCAGGAAGCCTTCTCGTGCTACAGTCAAAGTACGCCTATTAAATACTCACTCATGCACACACACACACACACACACACTCACAGAGCTTCCCCCACCTGGCTGTGCTCTGCTTTCATTCTGCTCAGTGTGCTAACGACGCCTTATGACTCTTCCATGTTGCGTGACTTACTGCAGAAAGAATTGAATTTGTTCCAGTAGGAGGGGCAACGATTTAAAAAATCATTTGTTTGGAGAAGCATTAGCATACGTCTGTAGCATAGTTTACCTGTGATACCTGTGCATGTGCATTGTTAGCAATTCATTCATAGTGAAAGAAAAAGTAGAGCAGGAAACTCTTTGTCATCCCCTCCAGTGTTTCACCGCAGGTGTGTGTCCACCCTCCTTTCCACCTGCGTTAACCTGCTTTCTGAGTCGTCCGACTGTGTTTGGATTGAGAGAAATGGTGGGAATTCAACCATGACTTGATACAAATCTGATCACCTGAAGGCCTACCAGCAGTTGAGTTGTAAACAGAAAATGCAAATATTTACCGTGTGTTCTTGACACTGAAACTTTTTACTTCTACTACTTTACTTATACTTATTTTACTTATTATATATTCCACATTACTATTCTGGCCACTAGGGGGAAGCACAACAAGCTGTACAAGTTAATCGTCACTCTCCTTTCAGCTCGGTTTTTGGTCTCTACCAACTGCCGAGGGACACATCTGGCTCTTTAGCTGCTAAATGTTTCACGATGGAGGTGATGCTGAGGACAACAATAAACATGGATCAAAACAGATCCAAGATGCAAGTCGGAAAACCAAAACAATGAGCTGAAAGAAGCTCAAAAGCTCCATGGAACTGAGGGGAAGAGCACTGAGTTAATATTTATTAGTGCAGTTTTAACTTGACTTCAGACATATTTTACTGTCTGATATAAAGGTAAAACACGCTCAGCTTCCTCCTCACCTCTCCACGGTTGCAGGGATAAGCCCCAGAGTATTTAGAGGTGCAGGTGGCACCATCGTGGCCCAAACCTGCCTGTCCCTCCTCTAGCCCAAAGGTGGCACTGCAATTGGTTGCATAGTACTGCAGCATCTTCCATGTTTTTCCAAAGTCCTGCGAGCGCTCCAGGGTCATGGCGGCAGGCCTCGACGACCGAAACACTACGATGAGATGTGTGAAGTAGAACTCCGCCTCCAGGTCCAGCTGGACCGTCTCAGACTCCACCCCCTCGGCTGACTGCCACCAGGTGTTGGGGTGACGGAAGGAGGAGTCGGACATGGCCCCGGCCAGGTGGGACAGGAGAGGCAGGCCAGCGTTGCATTTGGCGCACTTGGCGGGGCTGCAGGCCAGGTTGGCGTTGGGGTCTGAGTAGGAGCAGTAGAGCTCGGTGCCGTTGTTTCCGCAGACGGTTTGTGTCAGGACGCGGCGACCCAGGGCCAAATTACCCATGCGAGGGTTGCAGGCCCGGCTCTTACAGCTCGGGGCCACACCTGCGCGAAACACCTCCACCGACAGACCTGGAGGGGAGAAAATGGAGTTTACACATGCACTTGGTAAATATGAGCTGAGGTGACACAACAGCTTTCTAGAGGAAACAGGAGAGAAAGAGTGAAAGGGTGTGAAGGGGTGTCAGGTGTGTTTGACAAGGTGTGGCACTCACTAGGCCTGAACTTAAAGGGTCAGTTCACCCAAATCACACTCCTTTAGTGGTATTTAGCCATGCAGATAGTGTTTGTCCACATTTTGAGACTTCTTCCTTCACAACAGAGATGGATAAAATGCAACATGGAGGCATCAAAATAGCACTGAAATGACTACTACAGATTATCCATACAACTGATGGCAGTTTCACTGGGACTATTTATTTGGTAGTTTTTAACTCCAGAAGTCCAGATTTTAAGGGAAAAAGTAACCCAAATCACCAGGGCAAAGAAAAACACTCTGGAAAACTCTTCCCACGTGAGCTGATAATTTAGTGATGTTTGTCTAATAATTCATCATATGATAAAAAAAGTTTTGCTATAGTGAGCATGGAGTGCTTGTTGGGACTTTGCCCATTCTTCAGAGCTTACTAAGTGTTTTAGTGAGTGGGCGAGCTGAGAATAAGAGTGACTCACTGTGCATGTGTGCGTGTGTGTGTGTGTGTGTGTGTGTGTGTGTGTGTGTGTGTGTGTGTACACACAAGTCAAGTGATGTACCTCCATCGGAAATGTTATGCAAAAGGGATAATAGAGGCATTGTGCACCTGCCTGCCTCAGACTGCAGCCAGCGTGGACTCTAACACAGATAAAGTTTGGCAGCTCGGAGAGGATGAGCAGCATTCAGACGCTTCCCAGACGCTTTGCAACCCCCCTGAGGGCCACAGTGTCATCTCCCATAGTGGACTGATTTATTATCTAAAAGCTGTAGCTTTGTTTTCCACATCCCAGACCTCACAGACAGACTCATATTAAACTTCAAGAAGCTGAATTCATTAACTTTGGCAGAGAGGAACCTTCTCTGGAGGCATTTTTTTTGTTAGACTGGAGTTCATGCTGAATTACATAACTGTCTGTAGGTAGGGAGGTCAGACTGAGACCTTTAGACTGTATAATCTATATTCTCCCATTGTGCTAATTAGGAGGATGCACCTTAATTAACTAAGAGAGAAAATAATGTTAAATGATATGTATTTGTAGAGGAACCTGGGTATATCCAGTTTGGAATAATTGATCTAAAATTAGATGCAAATATAAATCTCAACATACCAAACTTCCATCCAAATCTGCGGCACTGAACAACAATAAGCCTCGGACACATACCCTGCTGTACTATGTCTCCTGGAGGCTAATATGGAAGCTGGAGTTTAACAATTTAGTTTAAATTTTTGAGTAAACTCTAAACTTTTAATAAGAGTGGGTTCATGTGTCAGAAATCCAAAGCAGAACCTCTGCCATTCAGACATTAAATTCCCTAAAAAATCAGGCGAGTTCTGCATTAATGCACTTCTCCCTGAGCAGCGACAGCACATTGTCGCACAAGTGACAATAACTTTGACAATCGGATGTTTAATACCAGAAAAAAACGAACTAACCTGCATCTGACAGCACGGCGAGGCTGATCACAAATAAAATCAACATATCTCCTTGTGGCAGGAATAATCCAAAACACGCGAGAAGAGGAACTGAACCACAAAATCCGCAGGAGTTATTCAGACATCAATTGTGCATAGATCTCATCCACGGTGGGAAAAGCACACACACACCCACACATACACACACCCACACACACACACACACACACAAGACAAGTGCGCAGGTTCAAATCCAGTGTGGACTTTCTCTGTCACTCAGCTGCGATCCAATAAGGAGATAATAACTCATAAAGAAAAAACAACATGATCTCGGACGGTTTGTGGTGTCCCGCTGAGTGAGGAGAAGAGTGGAGGACGAGGAGGAGGAGGAGAAGAAGGGTCTGCCCAGCTGGTCTGCTGCTTCGGGACCCGCAGCGTGTTTCATTTCCCCACAGTGTGAGCCCGCTGCCCGCTCTGCCCCGCACATCTACTCGTAAGGAGCGCAGGCGGACGGAGAGGTTGTGTGGTGACAGCAGCAGCGGCTCCGCCTCTGCTCCACGTTTCGCTCTGACTTAAAGGAACACTCCAGCTCAGTGCAGAGCTGCCCTGGATGGACCAAAAGTAATGCAAGTCCATCTTTACTTCAATATTTATATTTTCTAATACTTTATGTTTCTACTCCACTATAAATCAGTGGAAAATATTGACCTCCTTTTTAACGCCATACGTTTGCTTGACAGCATTTATGGCTACTTTGCAGCAATACATATTAAAGGAATAGATCACCCAAAAAATGAAAATTCAGTCATTATCTGCTCGCATCCCATGCTGATGAAAAGTGAGTTTTTAAGTCCACAAAACATTTCTGGAGCTTCACAGACAAGTCGAGTGAAGGGACAGAATTAAACAACACGGAAAAACAAACAAACATAAAACAGCTCTGGGACGTCTCTGTGAGACATGAACTTTTGTGCAGAAGTTTAATGTCCTCAGAGAATGAAGCCTGATGATCCCTTCACTTCTCCTCTAGCGCCTGCAGTTTTGTATGGAAGGTCTCAGCAGTGTCAGAGATGCATTCACTTTGGTGATCCCTTAACTTTTCTTCAATGGGTGGATTATTTCCCCCCTGATTTATGACTTAACGGGGGATTGAAAACACTGGGTGCGCCCTTGTGATCTCTTCTCTGCTTTTTCTTCTCTTCGTGTATGACAGTGAAGCACTCGTTTCCAACAGTGTTTCTTCATGACAGTAACTAAATGCACCGTCCACCTGACAGAAGCAGACAGTGGAAAAATAGCCAAGGGCTGGTGTGACTGCAGGAACAGTCAGCAGAAACGGGAATCAATCATTCACTTCACAAAAAGTTGTGTAATTCACCAAGTATTTCACTGCCGGCATCTCACATTTCTGTTGGTTTCTTGTGAACGTCCTCCAAATTGCATCAGTTAGGTTGTGGCAACTTCACAGAGTCGAAAATTGATCAAGAAACTGTGACTGTCTGGATCACAGATAGTGAGAGAGGCAGAGAGGAAGCTTCAGAGACAAGACACATATCTAGAGCATAAAGCAGAAATTTTGAGGGAATTCAGTTCCTCCACTTCATCACCAATCAAGTACTTTCCATCCCTATCATATCAATAAAAGGGTCTCTGACATGAGCGAACCCCCTGCACAGACCACGTGGAGTCCGATGAAAGACTGACATGGGACATGAACGAGTGCTCATATCCACATTTCTGACTAATTGGCTTCGGATGGAGACTGTGCACACACAATGTGATGCAGGATGATCCGCTGACGCACTTCGAATTACGCCGACTGGTTGCTTGGCTGAACCCCGACTGCGGCCTTTGTTGACAACATTGTTGGTGTCCATCCATACAAAACCAGTGAAATATGCAGGCCAGTGAACTTCAAGCTTTTTAATTCCACTTCTGCTTTCCACTCAACAATGGCCGCCTCGTGGCCCATAAAAAGAACCAGGATGAGATTTATTCGGCTAAAAATCAAACTCCTGAGAAAAAAACACCATCACTTAGATTCTGGTAGTGACAAACTTCAGCTTGTGTCCCAGCCGGCTTGAGACCACAAGCTGCAGTGTGCCCCCCTGTGACCAGTGAAGGTACAAAAAGACATTTTTGTTGTTGGGAGCTGATGGTGGAAAACTGCTCTTTCTGCTCAGGGCTCATTTTTGGTCAAGCTCCACTGAACACAGCATGGCTTTGGCTTCTCTGTCTGCTGTGTAATCGGACCATGACCTGCTTTCTGTGCATCTGACCCGTGTCCAAAAAGCACTGAGCCAAATGAAACTATCTCACCTGTTCACTTTGTTCTGTCTGCCCCGGTTCAGTTTTGGGTCCTTGTGTGGAAGAAAATGAAGATCATCTCTTCCTCAGATGTTAAAACTCTTTTAAACAGCCTGTTTTAGGTGTTTATGAGCTGAGGTAACTGCCTGCTAACTGTCGCTTCACATAGCAAACAGACTCGACAAGTTGTGTCCTGATGGTAGCGGCCACAGGATCACTGAAGTTACAAATCACCCTGAGGAGGACATGAAAGTTTTTAGATAGTTTTGAGATCGCGGAGTCAGGATCACAGCTGTGGAACAGCCTTTGGACCAGCATCCCCTTCCCTTGCTGCTAGCGTGGCTTAAAACCCTTACACTTGTCAAACAGTGGACTTTTGCACACAGTCGGGGACGTTTTTGAATCCCATGCTTTGCACGTCCTGCAGTTCATCCACTCCACAGGCCCCTTCAGTGTTAAGTTAGCAGCACCAGGCAGCTCTCAGCTGTGCACAAACTTCAAAGGAGTATTTGGCATCGGACTGGAATGATCCGACTGGCCTCCCCAACAAAGCAGTATCTTCCTCCTGTGATACCGAACATTGAACATTTTGTTGTCTCTTTGTGGTCATTTTGCATCTCTCTTTGGTGGGTTTGTACCTTTTATATTTATTTTACATGTCTTTTAGACCATTTTTAGTCTCTTTGGGTTAATTCTGAGTCTCACTGAGGCAATTTGGTGTGCCCGGTTGTTTAATTTGAACCCAGCGACAAATAATGTTAACAGTCACTTCAAATAATGGTTCTCATTCTAACATGTTGCCTATCTAACCTTCTGACTCTGGTAAGGGGGTCACCAGGGGGATCAGGTTCAAGGAGGGGCCAGCGCCACCTCGGGCCACCTCTCTGGCCCTGGCCCTGCCTCCGCTCCCAACAAACACCCATGCACACATTGTTATCGTGCCATATCTAGCACGGTGACTGACTGATGGATTGGTTAATTACACAGAGGGCAGCTCAAAAGGAGAGGGAAGAAAAATAGGCTAAATGATGTAACGGCATGGGTATTTCAAACATGCAAAGAAAGCTCCAGTGCAATTTCAGAGGAATTTTCTGACGGAACCCGGCCCCTTACTGTAGGAAATCAGATGTTAGTTTTATTCAAAGTATCAAGTTTGAACTTGTCACATGCTTTAGTAACAGTTGAACGCTTCAGTGCAGAAAAATGAGTGAATTCTTCAGACTCTTTGTGCCTGAAGAGAAATAGCTAGAGAGCCAGCGCGACCCAGATATGACAGTCATTCCACTTCTTGCTCCTAAACAGGTCAGAGTTTTCAATTACTGATTATTTTGTGGCAAGGCTCATATTAAAGTGGGATGTTCTATAAAGCAGGTATTGCATAAACAGTATAGGTCAAATCAGTGTGGATATATTTCAGAAGAAAAATTTTTTTATATAATTTGCTCTGGACTTAGATTTACTGTAATGATTTCACAAGTAAAAAAATACAAAAAGGGATAATACATATAAAGTTTTACATGACTTTAAGTTGTTAAACCTATACATAAAATGATTTGTCAGTTAATCAGGTTGTTAATTCAGTAGTAAGTATCAGTTATCAGTATCAGTAAGTATTAGTTCAGTATTTTCTTATTCATTACACAAATTAAGTTAGTTTAGTTTTACTTTTATCCTTTTCAAATTCAAACACCATCACTGATTTGGTGTTTACTTGAGTTTATAATGAAAGTAAAAAAAAATAAATTAACACCAACAATGACGCATAGATCAAACCTCGCAGAGTATTCAGAGTACATCGTTCTGCCAGTCATAAAGCTGGTTTAACGTAACGTTTTCTGCACTGAGCACTTTGCTGTACCCGGTGCCTGTCGTTGCAGTGTAAACCTCACACCGTTAGGCGGCAGTGTGTCAAAACATGACGGCTCCTTCCAGGTCAAAGTGCTGCACTTCCTGTTCGGCGGTAAAGCGTGTTCTGGTTTGCGAACTGCAAACGTTATTGTACAAAATAGTCGTATAATTTACTAATTCCCAGACCGCATTAAAAAGAGCAGATATGGTGAGTATGTCTTACAAGTGTTTATTTTCAACTCATAAGATGGTTTATGGTGTTGTTTTCGTCATCGCCGCACAAATATAGAAGTCTTTTTGCTAGTTAGCATTAGCTGCATTAGCTTCCCATTCATGATTTAATGGAACTGAATGAATGAACCCAAAGCAGTTTCGATCGCACGCATTGTTATGTGTAATATATATCTGACAGCAGTTAAGCAAACATTAATATGGCGGATGTAATTTACTCTCATCTATAGTTGGAATTGTGCACATTGTTCTGCCTTTTGTTTGCGCTTGGCCCGATTTATGTGGAGAGAAAGTCACGCCAAAATCCATTCGTGAAATACTGTAGTTGAGTTAGCACGTTTATCCCCAAATCTTACGTTTTATAACGTCATCCACTTAAACCCCTGTTTTTATATCTCTCCGAAGAAGTTGTTTGTTTGGGTTGTACGCACGTAGCATCGCTGACCTGCTGTTTGCTCAATACTGAACAGCTTCTATCCACAAAATAGTTGTATAATTTCTCAAAGAATTTAGACTTTTTACGTTGTAAAACCTAAAAGGGTTTAACAACTTAAAAAGTCTACACAAAGCTCTGTGTTGTGATTGGGCAGCGTATACACCCAACCACAACACAGAGCAGCAACTTATGAAAATATTAACTAAAAATTGCTTTGCTTAGCTACCTTTGCCTTATTTACAGCCATGCATCAATACTCTCCCTAGAAAACTCTATTACATTTAAACAACTAACTGGTAAAGCATTTTGTGCCTAATCTACTGTTATAACATCAAATATCAGAAAAGATCAATAAAAATGTTTAATTCCTACTGCAATAAGTAATAACCTGGATAACGTTAGTGAATACGGTCACAATATGTATGTTTGGATATCTAACATTGTGAAGGCTTAATACAGCAAAGTGACAGTAATAACCTCCCTCTTCTTTTTTCTCCATAGAGTTTACCTCTGAACCCAAAGCCATTCCTGAACGGCCTGACAGGCAAGCCAGTGATGGTGAAACTGAAGTGGGGAATGGAGTACAAAGGCTACCTGGTGTCAGTGGACGGGTACATGAATATGCAGGTGCGAACAATTTACTGTATTGTACGCTTTGTTCCGGCACACATGAATTTATCAACTCTTACGTGGGTAACATCTGTATATTAACTAACTATATATATTATAAAAGTCTTAGTCAAGTTATTTTTGGATGTTGTGGCATTGTTGATCCACTAGCAAATCAAATGTATTTGTCAAGCAGTTTGCATTTATGTTAATTTCATATTTTTGTAACTTGTTATTTATGCTCTTCTTTGATGACTTTGAATTGTTCACACCTTTAAAAGTGTGTCAGGTTTAGGGTCAGAAATGTAATGTTAATAATCATGTTCTCATTAGTTTTCCTGAATCATCTGAAATGTAGAATTGGCATGTTTTTGTCGCCATGGGATAAACCTTTTCTATCTACAGAGGTGGTGGGTCCTGTTTCATGTTTTATACTTCCTCCACCATAGAGCAGTTTTAGATGAGGTCTGCTGCAGTCTGAGCTGCAACCTCAGCGTTAGATGCTTCTAAAACCTACAGACTGATCCTTTAAAGGATGATGCTCCTATTTCCATCTCAAATAGTCGCAGGCTTTATCGACAGTTGTCTGCTAAAACTTGTCCCGCCATGTGAAGCTAAATGAAGACCTGTGCTTTACTTTACATTTGTCCTGAGTGTAATTAATATTGGTCTCTGCACACTCAACCCACAGAAGAAGGATCATTTAAAGAATCCTTCATCTTATCCTTTCATCATTTCCCAAAGTTGTACCTCTTGGATCAGAGCTAACAAGTATCCACTGTCGTATATGTGGGACATCAAACTGCAAATAAATAAACTTACGGGGTAATTTCTTGACCTTTTTTTATTTATATGTTTCCCTGACAGCTGGCAAACACAGAAGAGTATGTGGATGGAGCATTGGCGGGTCATCTTGGTGAAGTGCTCATCAGGTATGTGGTGAACTTAAAAGTATTTTTCCATCTTTATTCCATAACTCGTTCAGTAGAGACTTCTTTATTTGATTGTACAAGTTAACAGCTAATTTTAAGAGACTTTACAAGGAAAACGTAGCATGATAAAATCTGGCTGTGAAAGCAGAGGACGGTTTTTGGCTAAACAATGCAGAGAAAGTGGTTTTGTGGTTTTAAGATTCATAACTACCTCAACTAACCTGTGTTAATAATTGACGTGTTATTTTTCAAAGCTCTCAGTGGTGGAAGCAGAGCAGCAATATGTGACCAACCTGCTGGGATTCTTTTTCCCCTGCAGTCAGTGTGACGTGTGTGTGTGCGCATGCTAACAGGTGTGTTTCTTACCCACAGGTGCAATAACGTTTTGTACATCAGAGGTGTAGAGGAAGAGGAAGAAGATGGAGAAATGAGGGAGTGATGTTGATGAAGAGGACCCCGCCTGTTCTGTCTAAGTGCGATTGTAGTTGAGTTGATGTGTGTTTGTGTTTTCACCATGTGAAACAAATGAACGTTTGGGGCGTTTTTTTCTTTCTTTTCTTTTTTTTTTTTTACTGTATGTGAGGCCAATTTTGTGTTGTAACTTTTGTGATAGAAACACAATAAATCATTATACCCTTTCTTAACCTGATTGTTGTGGTTTTGCACGTCACGTCGAACAAAAGCTTACCTGTTTGTAAATCAGAGGGAGACTCACTAGTTAAATCAAAGGTGCTCTGTTAGCTGTTGGCTTGTCGGTGTCAAAATAATACAGCAGTAGATACAGTCAAGATTTTAACCTGACTATTAATTTAACTACATTAGTTTGTGCCTTGATTTCCCACTCATTTTACCTTTAAATATACTCGATCCAGATCTCGCGAGAGTGTGTTGCTGAGGCTGAAAGTTTTAAGAATCAAAATTTTCACCTGATTTTTTTTTTTTGTCTTAAAATTGCCATTCTAATGTCCTAAAGTGTGTCGCTTGTGGGGGAAAAAGGTCCAATATTTAAATGTGTGCGTATGGGACATAAAAATTGTCCACCATCTGCTCACGTTCACTCCCGCTGCAGCGCGCCGGAAGTGACCCGTCTCTGGTTAAACCAAACGTCTCTGATGCCTGTAGCACAAGCCCCGCCCCTCTTTTTGCACTTTAAACTGTTCCCCTGCACAAATATTTGCCTTGTTTCCAAACTAGCTGAAAATCAGTCAGTCAGAACTAAGCGTCTCTGCTTCGGCTGAATCAAGATGTCCAGTAACTACAGACTGCTGGTGAAAAACGCCAAACACGTGGTTCTGATCTGCGACAAAGGAGAGAAGTACCTGACCAAACATGGGATGCAAAATCTTTGTGTGGTTGAAAACGGGAGCGTGGTAATAGGAAGGTAAGTCCTGAACACCTCATGATCAGGTTTAGAATTAGATCGAATTTAGATTAGATTGCCTCACACCTGGCCAAATGAACACCTGTGCACCTTTGTTAAATTTTGCACGAGTTGAGATGAAATGTAACACACGGCATTAGCTCTCAGGTGGCCGCCCTTCAGACTTGCATACTGAATATCAACAGAGCTGTTGATCTGCAGGTTATGTTTCTCTGAAACTTCTCTGAAACAGAACCTGCATTGAAAGGAATCTATATAATAAAGACTCATGTAAAATAATGTGAAATGGCGCCCCCTACCGTCTGCACTTATTCATTACACACCAGGAAACAAAATTACGGGATAGATGAAACTTGAAGCAACTTTGCTATTTTATTAACATCACTTTGTTTCTTTAATAAAGTGGGGTAAAAATGTCCAAAATGTATCAGTCGGTTATTTACCATTGGCTGGTTTTACTTTTACTCATATGTTTTAAATATTTGGCAGTGGTGGAAAAAGTGTTCAGTTACGTAAGGTAGTGAAAGTACTAATACTACACTGTGAAAATACTGTATTTTACAGCTAATTCAAGAGGGGATTTTAATAGTTTATTTAGTTTATACTCAGCATTCACTGGATGGGAAAGACATGAAAAACTGTACATCGCACAGCTTCTGCACGGTGGCCGTTTTAACATCTCAGGCTCAACTGTTGTGAGTCCAAGGTCCAGTTCCACATGAATGTTGATGTTAAACTAACACATTTCTTCATGCAGCGATGGGCTGATTAAAGCTGTGGGGCCTGCTGAACTCATCAGAGCTCACTATTCAGAAGCGTTCTTTGATAAAGTGATCGATGCTACAGGAATGTGTGTCCTGCCTGGTGAGTATCAGCTATCCTCATTTTTCTCTCAGCAGAGGCTGACATCAGATCAGTGACAAGCATTTCAAAACATCTTCTTGTTTCAGGGCTGGTTGACGCCCACACCCATCCAGTCTGGGCTGGAGACAGGGTGCATGAATTTGCAATGAAGGTAAATATGTTTTTGCCATTATTTGACTTTAGGTCGTCAACTTTGGCTGAAAGTTAAATGAAATGCTTGTTACTCTTGCAGCTGGCAGGTGCCACTTACATGGAGGTGCACCGGGCCGGTGGAGGGATCCACTTCACGGTGGAGCACACTCGAGCTGCCGGGCCCTCAGAGCTGCTGGCCTCCCTCAGCAGCAGGCTGGTCCGGATGCAGCGAGCGGGCACCACCCTGGTGGAGTGTAAGAGCGGATACGGCCTGGAGCTGCAGACTGAGCTCAAGATGCTGGAGGTGATCGAGGAAGCCAGACGCACTCTGCCCATCAACATCTCCTCCACCTACTGTGGAGCCCACGCAGTGCCCAAGTATGGACTGTCCACAATATGATCTCATTTTCAAATCGCATCCCGGAAATTAATCCTCACTGTGCTTTACTGTGTGTTATTCAGAGGGAAGACGGTTGCAGAAGCCACAGAGGACATCCTGCAGGTTCAGCTGCCCAGACTGAAAGAACAGATGTCTGCTGGGACCCTCAGAGTCGACAACATCGACGTGTTCTGTGAGCAGGGAGTGTTTGACCTCAGCTCCACTCGCTCCATCCTGCAGGCCGGTAAAGACATTGGCCTCAACATCAACTTCCACGGAGATGAGCTTCATCCCATGAACGCCGCTCAGGTATCACGTGTTTGGGCCTCAGAGGGACTGAGCTGAAAACCAGCCACCTTTGACGTGCTGAGTTCAACATTTTGTCTTTCATTTTTCACATTTTACCTTAAATCCAAGTGGAACATTATTACCTTGAAACTGTAGCCTACTCCACCAAAAATGCAGTGGAAACACTTTTCTGGTGCCTACATTACCCACACTGCCAGTGGGCTTCCTGCAGTTCAGTCAGAGATTTTGATGTGTTATTCCAGTAGCCTTTAATGTAAACGCTGGCACAGAAGGATGGCAAGTATCTATTATTTTTATTATTAGTTCATCTGCTGATTATTTAGTCAAATAATTTAGTGGTTCCTTACACTGTTAAGGGTAAAAAAACAGGGAAAAATTAATTGGCTATTCTCCAGATCCCAAGTTTTAAACAACTTGTTTTGTTTCACCAACAGTCCAAAACTCAGATATTCACATTTGAAACGTTGGTATTTTGCTTGATAAATTACTCATCAAATATTACAACTGATGATTTCTGTCTATAAACTGATGAGTTAATTGACTAATTGTTTTAACAATGAATTGAAAGAATTTCTACTCATACTCTTGTTAACCTGAATGTATGCGTGTGTCAGATGGGTGCAGAGCTCGGGGCTTTAGCCATCAGTCACCTGGAGGAGGTCACAGACGAGGGGATCGTTGCCATGGCAAGAGGAAAAACCGCTGCCGTCCTGCTGCCAACTACAGCTTATATCCTCCGGTACTTTCACAGTAACACACACAAATACTCACACACCCTCCTCATAGCTGTCTGATAGTCTGTGTGTGTGTTCAGGCTGCCCCAGCCTCGGGCCAGAGACATGCTGGACGCCGGTGTGATTGTTGCCCTCGGCAGCGACTTCAACCCCAACGCCTACTGCTGCTCCATGGTGAGTACGACAGGAGGAGAAGGTGCGACGAGTCCCAAGTGAAAAGCACGACGGTTGCAACTCATCCCGTGTCCCTGTCCTACCCGCCTTCCTCAGCCAATAGTCATGCACCTGGCCTGCGTCAACATGAGGATGTCCATGCCGGAGGCTTTGGCTGCGGCCACCATCAACGCAGCCTACGCCCTCGGACGCTCGGACACACACGGCTCCCTGGAGGTCAACAAACATGGAGACCTGCTGATCCTGAACACCACGCGGTAAACCTTCTGTCCTCTAGTGTTTGTGGGTCTATAGCATCTTATTTATATTATGAGATGAGCATACATACCTTTGTGCCTTAAAGTCACCTACAAGCATCAAGAAAGGGTAGGGATGATGTAACAGTCAGTCAACAGAAAAGCAAATATCAGTAACTTGTTACCCGGGTACTGTATTTACACAAAATCTAAGGCGTTTGTACATAACTTGAGTATTACCATGTTACTCTGTACACTTTATACTCAACTACATGTATTTGACAGTTTTAGTTACTTTTCAGATCAAAAATGTTCATCTTTATATAAAAAATGCATGTGTTATCAAAAATTTGTTGTTGTAGGACCTCTTTAACCAAAGACAGTAATTAGGTGCTACATTAGTGTAGTAGTAATAATAATCCAATAATATAATGCATGACAAGTTCATTCTCACTGGGGTTATTAGTTGAACGTTTGCTGCTGATGGCAGAATTCAAGGTTGAATGTGCTGCAGTTCACTAAGCATCCAGTAGGGGGGGGGGGGGCTGAAAATAACCCAAAACTCAAGGGTAGCGTGAGTGAGAACCACTGAGAGCACAGTTCACATCAGTTCAGGTGAATTAAATCTAATCAATCAGGAGAACAGCAGTGAGATAACCGAGCCTGATCCATGAAGAGCAATGTGTGTAAGACAGTGTGTGTGATTTACTTCTACAGACGTGCCACACAGATCTGTTTTCAAGTTAATCACGGCAACAAAAGTCATCAAGAGACAAGTCAATTTAGTTTTGACTTCGTGCTGCTGCTACAGTGGGTGCTGAACCGCAGCTTTACCGAGTTTTTAACTGTTATTTTACCATGCAGGTTAAATAAGAACTCATTTTCAGAGATAGCAAAGTCAGAGAATGATACACGATTTATGGGATGTCCTGCTGACTGCACTGACCTTAGCATAAAGTCTAACTGAATTAAAAGTTTAACTATGAATAGGACAGGATTATCGGTGGACATAGCAAAAACGTGAGCTTATTTAGAATGTTTTGTACAAACAGGTGCGACACCTTCAGAATTCAGTTGAAACTGCATGATTTGCACGTTTAAATTAAATATTTGTGTCTAAAACACACCCTCTCCTTATGTGCTACTGCAGATGGGAGCATCTGATCTACCAGCTGGGAGGACATCAGGAGCTGATCCGCTATGTCGTCATTAAAGGCAACGTCGTCTTTGATAATGAGAAAACCATGGACTTATAACCAGAAAATAACTCCCGTCTGACTGATTCAGATCAGAGTTCCAGTATTTAGACTAAGCTGAGCTGCTGAGGCCCATCAATTAAAAAATATCTAATCTGATTATCACCTCAGAGAACAGGTAAGATATTTCACACCTCAAGTGATCAAACAGTTTAATGACTGACATGACCTCTTGTTAACGTGTGAACTGACCTGGCGCTCACCCTGCGTTCATCTGTGTAATCAAAGATCTGCTGTTTGGCCGTGTGGTGAAAGCAGATGTCAGAACTACAGAGCAAAGATTTCAGGAGCAAACAGAAGAACGTTTGTGAAGAGTGCTTTTATTGAACATGTTACTACACGCTTGTTTTGTCTAAACGCATCCATACGTTATATTTTTCCACAGGCATGGCTTTAAAGGGATATTTCAACTTTTTTTTTATTTTGAAGCAAGGTTGTAGGAGGGTACTTAGCAGCAGGAGTAAAATGCATTTCAGCCACCTGAAAATGATCAATACACAATATTTAGAATATTTTCACCACTTTATCTTCTGGCAGCCCTTTGCACTGGGAACTAAAGCTCTCTTCAAAGCCACCAGACTTAGACTTCATGTTACTGAAGACTCTAGACGAAAACAACACTTTACTTGAGCCAGAACATGGAAGTTGCTGGACGTCAGTTTGTTTGTTTTATTGTGAGACAGCGAGGTAAAGTGGTGAAAATATTCTAAATACTGCATACACTTACCTGACACTGAACGTTTTCCGTTGGCTGAAATGTGTTTTACTGCTGACTACTTTAAAAGTCATACAACCCCACTTCAAAAAACTCTAACTATCCCTTTAAGCAAACTATTCTCCCCAACTCTCTCTCCTCAGTCCTGACTGTCGGCGACCGATCCTCATCACAAATATTTCACACGAACACAGAACATTATAATGTGATTTTTAAAAGGCTAACTATAATAAAAACTAGTTCAAATGCTATTCACAACAATAAATGGGTGGACAGATGAACGTGAGCTAAAAGGCTGCAGTGGCACACAGTAACTGCTTCAGGGTTTACGATAAACAAGATGTGAGGGATCTGAGCAGAATGTGATATATTTTATGTACCCATTATTAACAGTAAGACCTCGTCGACCCCCTCAGGCTTCGTACTTCTTCCCCGCTCGGTGGATCTGTTGGTAAAGCGTCATAGAGAAAGCCATACCGAGGAGCTGGCGAGACAAACCACAAAACATGTTAAAACTAAACAAACCTGTGCCGTTTGGAGAAGTGCCACGTAACGAGCTGCTGACCTGTATGACCAACACACACATGGCGATGGTTCCCAGAAGGTGTTTGTTGTCATCCAGCCACTCCTCTACCTTCTTGTAACAACCCTGAAAAAAAAAAGTACACGCAGGCGAGTGAGTGCATTTCCCCAAAAATGCCAAAATACCTACTTAAAATAAAAATCAGAATCAGAAAAACTTTGATTGCCAGGTAGGTCCCACCTACGAGGAATTTGTTTTGGCATCTGGTGCAGCAGACATACACAAGAAAAGAGAATAAAATAACGATAAATAGTGAAATGCAAAAGGTCCGTATACATAGCATACATGTACATCTGTATATACAAGGGGATGTGCCTGGTCATGGTGGAGGTATACACTGGTAGATGGCCGCACGTTTCTATAAAGGCAAAACGTGCAAGGGGAGAGTGTGTGTGTGTGTGTGTGTGTGAGGGGCTGGGGGGTGTCAGTGGTTGATTCTATGTCCACACAAAACACACACTGACCTGCGTCCAGAAGGCATTGGATGCGTTGCGTCCACAGCCCTGGTAAAACTGCTGGCAGCAGCGGTCAGGAACCGTGTTGTCATGCAGGGCGGCGTACCAGTCATTGTGGTTCGTCACGCCACAGCATCGCCACTGGTGCGCAGGCAGGAGAGGAAGGAAGCGGTTAAACCAAAAAGACAGAAGTAACTTAGAGCTGAGGTTTAGGCTGGATTCAAACACTTGAATGAGAAATTAACATTTAAAATGCACTAACACACCTCCCCCTGTATGGTGTTCCACGCATCCCTCAGCCCGGCGTTGTTGTCCGTGCTGTACAGCACCAGGCCTTCTTTCAGGTCCCGTCTGGCATTTTCGCTCACCTGGGCAAATAAGAGGTGAAGTGGTGGATCATGGGATATGTAGGCACACTAACCTGCAGCAGGAGAAGATCTTCAATGCACAGCATTACCTTATCGGTGTAGACGAAGAACAGGATGAGGAGGATAAGTTCGGCCAGGAGGATGATCAACAGGACGATGAAAAACTGAAGGAATATAAATAAATACTCTCTAAATATAAACTCAATAAATATTTAAAAAAATATAACAGTAAGTTGCTGATTTTCACCAATGAGTTGCTCGAACATGTAAAATTTCAACACAGCCTGACCAAATAAGAATACACGCATACTGAAGCAACACCAGTGATGCATGATGGGTACTGTAGTACACTCACACTCAACAGCAGGCACTTGTTCTCCTTGATGGCACCCAGGCAACCCAGGAAGCCCGTCACCATGACGATGGTGCCGAGGGTGATGATGAGATTGGCGGCGGAGAGCGACGGGAAGGAGGGCGAAAGGGTGGCGAAGTTGCCCTGAGACACCGACAGCCACACGCCGACGCCCAACAATCCACACCCACCCAGCTGAAACACACACGCACGGAAAACTCAGACACTTCCTGCCGATTGAATGATAACACTTCAATCGGTTTTCTGGTGTTTGCCTACTGATTTATGATAAAACCTAAAGAACATTTTCTGACTCTGTGTGTGTGTGTTTGGAGGAATCACCCAGAAGAGCAGGTTGAAGAGGAAGAGCATGTATTTAACACAGCAGATGCAACCCCGAGCCATGGCTGTGAATGGACAGGCACTGCAAGAAATTGTTCAAACAGAAACAGTATTCAGGGTTTATTTCAGACGCGTACTGAGTCACGCTGAAACCACATCACAACAAGGAGGAGATAAACTCACCACTTAGGGAGGACACGCAGGAAAACAGAGACGCTCTAGTGAAGTACCTGCGACACAGAAATGTACACAAAGAGACGCCTTAAACGTCAACTGATGGATCAGCACACCTGCCAGGAGATTTCTCCACACTGTAAAACTACATATCTACATAGAGTTTGGTGTTTGTTCAGTCTACCACCAAATTCCTCAGCACCAAACTGGGAAGGGACGTGACTCACACATGTGGAGAAAACACTTCAAATACAAAGCTGAAGCTGCCACCCACAGCACAATCTAATTTAAGTTTCCCCCCAAATAAAGCTGGCACACGCAGAAGCAGGGCTGCAAACAGGCGAATTTTAGCAGGAATTCATCTGCTGGTTGTTGTGAAACGCCGATTAGTTGTTTGGTCTATAAATCGGTAAACATGTCACTTTAACACTTCAAAATCCAACTTTACAAAGATATAAAACAGAGAAAAAAAGGATAAAATTCTTCTCACGTTTGCGAGGCTGAGACCAGAAAAGATTTGATATTTTTGCTTGTGAATGATTCAAACAGTAAATCTGTCATCGAAACAGTCGGAGATTAAGTTTCTCTCAGCGGGACTAATCGTTTAATCGACTAAAGTCACATAAGTGTTGGAAAGTAGAGTTAAAAAATTAAACGTTTGCCTCTGAGATGCAGAATTGTGAAAGTACATAAAATGGAAATACTCAACTAAAGTACAACTACTTGAGTCAACGTATTTCCATGTTACCTGTTAAAGTTTTCATTATGTAGACGTAACAGTTGACGTATTTGTTAGTATCTAACTGATTACTTTAACTGTGTTGTTTTTAAATCATCCGACACTGCGGATTTTTTTCTTTCTTTCTTCTACCCCAAGTGACGTCACTGCCTGAACTTCGGTTTGCGGTTTTCCAAAAGTTTGCGTGAAAAACGACCAAATTTAGCTCGAGCGTCGCCAATTTCCCACTTTGGTGAGAACAAAACACGTTTGCATACAAACGATTAAACCGCATCCGACCGCCGCGGCTCAGGCCGTGATTGTTTTCATGTCCATGTCCTCGGCAGTGAGAGGAGGACTCACACGGACAGGAGAAAAAAGAGGGACCGTTTCCTACCGTCGGCTACGAACTGGAGCTCATGTTCCCGCTAACGCGTCGAGTTTCAGCCGCAGAAACTTTCACATGTCGACGCCTGCCGCTTTCCCTCACAGCATCGCCCGGTGCGAACACTTAAATCCGACGGCTGCAAACCGTGAAGTCGCTTGGTTAAGTTTCCTCGATGGCTGGAGAGGAGGAGGAGGAGGAGGAGGAGGATGGTTTCTTTGCAGAGGGCGGAGCGCACTGAGCACAGCCGAGTGGAGGCGTGCCTGTCCAGCCCAGGGACAGGGCGAACCAGCCGGGCGAAGACCCCGGCCTGGTCTGTCAATATGACCCTTAGACGCAGGCCGCCTGCAGTATTTGTCCTTACTGGATGAATCGCACGGATTTATGAAGACACACTGATCCGGTGCGTCCAAGCCAACCCGTCCAGCTCTTTTGTCCCCAGTGGCCAACTGCGGTACTACAGCACGCATTCCTTGGTACAGCCCGGACCACAGTTTCCATTGACCCTATTGGGGAGGCCAGCCATGGGGCCTGGGATCCTGGGGGCCACAATAGATCCCAGGTAGATGCCTCACTGAAGTAAAAGTGTTTCTTTGCAAGTAAAAGACGTGTGTTTAAACTGGGTCAGATAAAAATTAAGTATAATCAAGAAAATGTAGTTTTCAAGTAAGAGTACTTGTTCAGAAGAAAAATGTCCTCTTAACTGATTTATTTTATAATTATGAGATTTCTAGAACACAGTAAGCAGGACTTTACTGCTGCAGCTGAGGTGAAGCTATTTTTTTAAACTATGCTCTATTAAGGATTAAAGTGCTGATTGGTCGCTCAATAAAATGATTGATTCTTCAGATTGTAAAGTTGCCAGTCGTCTCACTGATTAACCGTGACACGTCAAAAAGCCTTTGTCTGTCACAGCTTACCTGTACTGAACTCTAACATCCACTCACATATCAAGTCAAATAGGACTTTAATAAAGGTTCATCATTATAACATTGATATAAATACGTGACTCTGAACAGAAAATACCAAATAAAAATACAAAACATACAAAAAACATTAAAAGCATGTTTTTCTTTCATTTGCTTCCCTGGAGCATCCATGGCATTAAAGCAGCAGTGTGTTTCCTGTGTGTTCTTGTCCAGTTTTTGCCAGCATCTGAGTGCCAACCATTTTCCAGTAAAAACTGGTGTCTGTAGTGGTGTCCCCCACAGTGAAGGGGGGGGCAAAGGACACATAAGAAGGAGGGCAGTGACTGACTGCCACCGACTGACTGTTCCTCCATTATTTAACTCCCTGCTCTCGCTATGCTGGCGTCTGTTTATCCCAGGGCCCATCGATCAGACTGAGAGGAGTTCAGCTGCACAGACTCGCTGTTCTCTCCGTGTTCGTGCTGGAAAACACAGATATTGGAGAGGTTATTTGGCATGTGTATTACTCCGCCACTATACTAACATGTGTGACAGTCGTCTTCGTATAGATGTGTTGCCAGATTGGGTGCTTTTCAATCCAACCGGACTACTTTTCAGTTACGAGAGCAGCGTGACTCTTAAGGTTGGCAGTGTTGGTCCGCCAGTCAGACACAGACCAAAATATTTCATTAACTAATGAATGGATGGTCATGACATTTTGTACAGACAGTCGTGGCTCGTGGAAATGTCTCGATAACTATTTGATAGCTTGCCAAGAAAGGTGGTTCACACATTCATGCCCTGTCTGTCCTGGTAGTTAGTTTTGAAATGTACTGGCTAGGGAAGCAGTATTACAACTGAAATGACTATTAAAAACTTGGCGTAGAAACTGAACAGTAAACGTGAAGCATGCAAAGTGAGGTCAGGCATTGAACTGTGCAGTACGTACTCGCTCGACCTTCCTGAACACACTTTAAGATAAGTCAGGTACACACCTTGTTAGCAATGGCCCGGAGTTTCCCCAGCAGGGAGGGTTTCTTGGTGTAGACCACGTCGTCCTCAGGGTCCTCCCCTTCGGCCAGGGCACAGCTGTCTGCAGCTGGCAGCTCACACTCCTTGTTGGCAGACATCACCAGGCGGGAATACTTGTACTCCAGCCTGACCACAGACCACAGGAACAGCGTCATCACAGGACAACTTATTATTTGGCATAGAGAACAACCCGCGTGTTGGAGTTTGAAGGAGAACACTAAGTTTTAACTGGAAAAGCTGTCGGACAATATTTTATGACAGGACCAGACAGCATTTAGTCCAAGATAAATCTGAGGGGTCACGAGATTCAGGGGATAAAAAGAAAATAAAATATTTATGTTAGACACAATTTTGTGAATATTGTTTTTATCACTTTTCTCCAAAAAGAAGATAACCAGTCCATAATCATAAAGGTACACAATAGACTTTGATGCGTTTTATGAGGTTAAACCCCGAGATGATATGATCAAAGTAAAAAACAAGTAAAGTAAATCTAGTAAATAACTGTGTGTACTCTTTGAGAGAGTCTGAGCCTTCACTGTCGCTGACAAACAGCTGGTGACATCTCTACCTTTAAATAACAATTCACTATGACCTTAATAAGTATGTTGGCCTTGACTGTGATTGTTGCTGGAGTCCGATTGGCTGCTGCCTCTAACCTCTTGTTTTTCTTCCAGAAATAGCAGGTGAGAGCGATGAGCAGCACGGCCACGAAGGCTCCGCCACCAACCCCGACCTTCAGCCACAGAGCGATGGCCTCACACGGAGAGGAGCTCCTGGGAGGCAACGGCACACCTTTGGTGCACAACTTTGGCTCGTTCCACACATACAGGGTTTCCTGGAGAGAGTGGAGGGTGACAGGTGGACATTTTCCTCATTTTTCAAGTGGAGATTTAGCTTCATGAATCAAATGACGGAATAGAAAAGAAAAGAAGTGTTTGTATTTTGTTTGATTGCTGAGGAGAAAGGAGGAAAATCTCACTATGTGAATGTTATGTTACAGAATGAATGAAGTTAAAGCAGGTCTTCAAGGGCAGTGTGTGTGTGTGTTACCTGGATCCCGCCCTTGCATGCTCCTTCTATCTTGTGGTAGTCGTCCTCAGTACAGCGTGGACAGGCGCTGGCGCTCTCCCACAGGAAATGAAACGTACATCCATCACATGTTCCTGCAGGACAGGAGCTGCACAAACACACAGACAATCTTACAGATTTTCTTCTCTTTCTCTTAGATAATCTAATTTCTTTTTTTCTTTTGGTCCCCCACAGTACATTTCCACCTACCTGGGCACTGAGGGTTCTCCTCGTTCTGACTTCTCCGGGTTACAGCGAACAGTGATGACCGAACTACGACCCTGCTCACATGAGGCCGTTGCCTGGGTTGACCTGAAAGAGAATAAGGACAGAGTTAGAACTTAAACACAACAAAAACACACACACACTCTGTCTTTCATAGTGTACCTGTAGTAGAAGTTGATGTCTGGAAAATCCTTTGAGTTTTCAGGAAAAAGCTCTGGTTTAGCTTTTATGCCATCCATTACCGCGTCTACTGTCGCACCTGAAACGACGAGCAGACACAGATAAGAAGACAACATCACCTTCTAATCACCACAGAGAGACTTTACTGCCGTTTGACGAGCGTCATACCGATGAAAGTGTCTGCGAGGCTGATGGACTGGGAGGAGATGGCCATCCTGAAGCCCCGCCCATCTGCTGGGATGATGGTTGACTGACAGATGAAACTGTCCACCGAGTTGACAAACTGAGCCGAGCTGCTCTGGTCGTCCTTGCTGGACATGTCGGTGACATTGTCTGTGCAGATGGCAGCTCTCCTCCCCTGTGGCAACACATGCAAATAGCATGAAAATCATCTGTCAGTTACTATGGTTACGCCTGACTTTCCCCTGCAGGTGTATTTTTTACATGACACTGTTGTAGTAGTTGTAGTTGCAATATTTAATGAATCTGAGCAATTAAAGTGATGCGTGATGCTGAAAAATAGATGTAAATAAATCCAGACTCAAGAGGCTTAAAACTGTCACCTTTGGGCAAACTATAATGTCACAATAATACAAAACAGCAAATCATGAGCGCAACACACGGCACAATACACACGGCCAAAAATCAAACATCCAATTAAAGTTTAAAAACAAGAACAGATCTGAACGGTATTTTTATGAACAATGAGAGCAATTACACAGGACATATACAGAATATTAACTGCTGCTAATATAAGCTGATGTGGTGTGTGTGAATCACCTCGTGGCCACACAGGCTAATGTTGAACAGGTGGAGGTACTTTGTGCCTTTAGAGGTGAAACTCGGCCCGATGGTCAGCGAGGCCACGTCGCTCAGGGGGCTGAGGTCAAAGGTCAGCGTACGGTTGTTCTCCGTGTGGGTGAAGGAGCAGTCGCTGTAGCACCGAGAGTGTTCCTGAAAGCGAAGGAAACACGTGAATTCTACTACTAAATAAATAGGAGTCAAAGAAGTACTGTTTTGGTACCAGAACCACATCAGTGATAGTGGCAGAAAAACAGGAAATGATACCCAGGCCCGCCCCAGAGGAGGTCTCTCTACCTTGTTGCTAATACTGGCAGGCCCACAGGCGACACACGCATCCTGGCCGTAGGTGTGGCTCCCTGCCAGGTGCGTGTTGGGCGGGCACTCCTGGCATCGGTTGGTGTCTCTGTCAATGAAAAAACCAGCAGGGCATGGAACACAGGAGGAGCCGGCCTGCTGGGAGTTCTGAGGTACCAGAGCGCAGTCCCGACATGCTGACGCCACCCCATCGAGGGCGTTCGTCACGCTGATGGAGTAAACCTTCACCATGTCACTGACATACCGACGGACCTACAAACACGCAGGACAGCAAGAGGAACATACACTGAGGTGTAAGGCTGATACGTTAAAATAAAAATAATTTTTTTAGTGCTTGAATTTTCTTGTGTTCTTTGTCCTCATTCATTTGTTGTTTTGTTTTTCTGCTGTTTAGCAGATGATGTTTTTTCACCATCTTTAGAGTTTTAGCATTAGCTGTGGCTGACAGGAATCAGTTTAGTTTTGCAGGTAGCTCATCATAAACCGAAGTACTGCTCAAAATCAAAACTAGGGCCTAATGATGCTGCTGGAATGCAAACTATGGGATCCCAAAAGTGATTACAGTTCCTTAAGTCCCAACCAAATCTCATGCTGTCAAATGGATGTCAGGATACGTCCTCTGGGGACAATGATTGTCTGCGAAAAAATTCATCTTAATTCACATGATAGATGAAGGGAGGAACAACACTCATGAGAGACATTCACGGGCATGAGATTTAAGGGAATAAAGTACTTGTGTCCACTTACGTCCAGCGCATGGTTAGTCCTCTGGAAGGCCCATGTATATGTGACAGAGCCGTTCCTGGTCATGCTGTGCGAGTACGACTGTTTACCCTTACTGCCTTCCCAGGACTCCACTACTGTGGTGCTCTTACTGTTCACATCCTGCAGGGGGCAACACAGTAAAAGAGTCAGATGGGAAATTATGGGCTGGACTACTGAACAACAATACTGTAATGAGCTGAACCACATCTGGAGGCAAACGTGACACAACAAATTCTGGCTTCCTGATAGAGTGAGTCATTACACACAGTCAAGCACACACCATCATGAAGTAGAGCTCACAGTCGGCAGAGCAGATGGTCTCAAACACAAAGGTTATCTGTCCAAACTCACTACCGGTCATCCCTGAAAGTGAGGCTGGAACCCTGAAACACACAGATACAGATGTTAGACATTTAAGGTGTGTTGGTTTGTGTGGATGCAGAATGCAACTGAACCAAACACCCTCTTCTAAGGAGGCAACTAAAAACATGAAAGACCCTCTTTGGAGCCGGTGTGTTTGGTTTGTCCATTCTGGGCTACTGTAGAAACATAAAAAGACTCATCCTGAGGTATGCGATTCTCAGTTTCAGGTGACTGTACATTAATGAAAACATAATTAGGAATATTATAATCCATTTCTGCTCCTAAATCCCCTTAACCTTTAACATCATCCTACAAACAAATACTTCTTATAAAACCAGCTACAAGATCGATTTGTTCTTTCCATAGTGTCCACATTTTGGGTAGATGAATCAAAATCTCTCCTGACACAGACTTACTTGAAGCCGGGCACATGAAGGGTGAGGATCAGATAGTCGTTATCTGAACTGCCTGCTCCGCTGCGAATGTGGTCCCCTGCAACCTCCCATCCTGATGACCGACAGACACGACGCACTCGTGTTACGCCTCATTCATTCTGCATTACACATCACTGCATATGTAGCTGACGTTATGTTTACTGACATGGAAACATACATGAGGAAACGTGTGTGTATATGAATGTAGGTCTCACCACAAAGTAAACTTAGTAATTCTTCTGGAGCTTTTTGATCACATGACATGATCTTAATCAGCATTAAAGGAAGTTTCAGAGGTTGTTAACTTGCTCAGGAAAGGAAAATTTGAATATCATCATTCCATCGACTATTGGAAAAATCCCTGTGCTGATGAGGGTATGTGATATGAGTGAAAGCTCCAGAACGGCCACTCAAAGCACCTTGTGATTCGCTCACCGTTCATGTTGTCACATTTGGAGTTTCCCACGTTGAAACAGGAAGTCTTCATGTTGGACGGCAGCACATTCCACCATTTATACTCGTAACCTAACACTGGCTCTGTACCTGCAGGGCACTTAGTGCATGCTGGTACGTACACACACACACATGCACACACATACACACACACACAAAATTTCATTTGGGTGGAAGAATGACTTTTCCCACTATCATTGTTCGCTGAAGAACAGTCTTTTCAGGAGACGTTTATATAGCCGGTCATTCAGAACAACAGACAGGTCAGAACATGACCAGGTGGAGAGGCTTTCACTGGGAGTATTTTACTATATACATTGAACCGATACTGTGATGGAGTGTCACAAGAAGTGCAGGCTTTAAATAGAGTGTTACATAAAACAGACTTCTGTTCTGCTTGCTATGCAGTGCTGCAACAATCAATTTGTTACCATTCATCTGAGCAAAACTGACAGAACTGACTCAAATATCACAGAGTTCTGGACTGGACTGCTGGTTCATTCAAAATGTCTGTATATGATACTGATTAATGTGTCTGTCTTCTGTGTGTGAGCATGAAGAAGCTGTTCAGCTGACTCTTCTGAGAGAAATACGGGTCGTGTGAATACAGGAACAACACATGCCAGGTGTGGGCAGCTTTACCGAAGGTGCCATCAGAGTGGGTTCCAGAGGGACAGGGGAAACAGGTGGAGTCGTTGCTGTTGTAGTAGCCTGGGTTGCAGGGGGGGCAGGGCTCTCTCTGCCCCACTGCAGGCAGCTCCATGGCCCCTGTGATGTTCTCCACACAAATTTTTGGCTCCACCCAACGGTACAACACCTGCGTCTGCACCCGACACAACAACGGAGGTTATGATCAGGGGTGGAGTAGTTTACTCTATTATGTTGTGAAAATTGGCCCAAACAACAACAAAGGGACGTTTCTTTTCTTTTCTGTTCTTGTACTCTGTGTTTTCAGAAAAGCTAATCTAATCAGGCCAAGGTCATGGATGAGTGTGAAGGAAGTTGATTTAGGATCAGATGACATGCAAAGCGCTCCGTATGCTCTACATTGTTTCCTTTCTCACCATCACATCGTGTACCTCCTCTAGTTTCTAATACAAAGCCCTGAGAGAGCTGAAACTCTGTTAAATTGTTTTTGTATGTTTATACGGCATGAAAAAGAGGATGTACTTGTTAAGGGAGCGTGTCTGTCCTCGTGCAGTGGGAAAGTACTGGGGTGTGTGTGTGTGTGTGTGTGGATGCTGCTGACCTTCCCTTCGCTGTCGCAGGCTGTGTGGATCTGGAAGTAATCCTTCTCTGAGCACGGCGGCCTCACCTTACACTCTGCCCATCCCTCACCTGAGAGACGGGTCAGAAACAGAAGAGAAGAAAAGAAAAAACAGGAGGAACCCGATCACAAACAGATTTATTACCAGGTAGGTTGTGCTGCAAATAAATCTGTTTAAAATGAAATGTGCTATCCAATATTTATATATAAAGACTTATACAGATGTTACATCAAATAAACCAGACAGTATATTTGTCCCAAACCTTCACCAGCCACATTTGAGATACTATATATAAACTTTCATTCATAAAATGCGCTGTCAAATATCAGCGTGCTTTTAGATTAAACATTAAACTACTAAACTACATTAAACTACCGTGAGGTAGATGAAGATTTAAATTAACTTAACTTATTAATTAATGAAGCAACAGCACCACAGCTCCTAAGACTGCAGCCAGTGAGACCAAACCAAAGCAAGTTGTCATTACATGAGCACATACGTGAGTAGTGGTGGTCAGGACAGGGTGTACAGGAGGAGACGCCCTTTATGGAGAAGGTGTTGCTGGGACAGGGCTCACAGGATGAGGAGCCGGGGGCCGAGCTGAACCAACCGGGCCGACACGGAAAACACTCTGATGTGTACGCTACACCTGTGTTGACATTAAAGTAGTCAGTTTTCTTTTAAACTTTTGAACTGAAAGTGGTCCTGGAATGGTTGGTTTCATTTAATGCAATACAGAACTGTTCAGTTCATGAGTGCCTAATTGTGTGTTTGACTTGTGCTTTACCCTCTATTTGGATGTTCTTGAGCAGCACAGGTTTGACCATCTTCCCTCCCACCAGGATGCCGGTGGTTCTCCAATAGAGGATGTTAGTACCAGACTTCAGACTCACCTAAAAACAAAAAAAGGACATGCACATGGTGGAGCACATACAACCCATGATAATGTCCCAAAAGACACAAGCAGGACCAGATGCTCACTGTGTGTGTTTCCCATTCTCCATTGTTAGTGACTTTAATCCATTTCTGGTCATCAGCCTGGGCCATTTCCTGACACTGCTCGTTCTGGACCTGAAAATATATTGGCATGGAAGCTATTAGCCACAAAATACTGCTCCAAACAATAGCAGCTAACACTGTAAGGAGGGGAGTATTTCATAGAGGAGAGGAGTTTTGGACAGAAGCTATAGATAGAGGACATTTTAAGATAATAAATAATAATCATTTTAAGATAAGATGTAGTGTCACTATTAGCTCAGTGGAAACATCGTCGCTGCGAGGTTACCAGACCCAAGTTGTTGTTTTTCCTCTTCAGTTTTTTAAACAAACAAACATATAATGAACATGGCAGATTCTATTACCTTCGGGGGGGAAAGGCTAGCTTTTTCTCAATGCTAAGCTAAGCTAACCAGAACCAGAAAAACTTCTGAAATAGCAAGACAATCAGTACACCAAATCCAGAATCCACTCACTAACTACGAACACCATAATGTAGGAAGCACTTAGAAGCTTACGTAGAACTCAAAGAAGATGTTGTTGTCTGGGTACTGGTAGGTGAAGGAGACGGAGCCCTGTTTCTCCAGATGGACAGCGTAAACCAAAGACACTGTACACTCATCGCGGTTGGACTCCAGATACACACCCTGTGGCATCCATGATGAGCTGCAGCACAGACAAAACACACTCTCACATAGTGTACTGTGTAACTTGTCAGAATGGTAGTGCGTGAGTGTCTGTATCACCTGTTACAGGTCTGAATGTCCTCTCCATTTGGTCCAGGGTCCAAGAAGCTGGCCAGGCTGGTGAAGCCTGCAGGGATGGCGTCCCATTGGTCAAAACGGAGGCCACTGCCCAGCGAATAGAAACCGGCTGCGCACGGCGTGCACTGCTGCGTGGTCATCTCTAAAAACTTCCCGGCCGGACAGGAGAAAGCTGAGAGACAACGAGAAAAAAACAAAGAAGGGTCATACTGACATGTGAATACACTCCCTCACTAACACACACTCACACACAGGCAGTGCTTACAGCAGTCGGTTCCTCTGGTCGGAGGAGGAAGGTCTGAGCAGGAGCCTGGGTTGAGAGGGATGGCGACCCTCCATCGTGACCCTGTGCTGTCACACTCTGTGTACTGGTAGTAATAGTCTGTCTGCAGAACACACGCACAGATACATACAATGATCAATACACCATCCAGTTTGTGTGTTTTTATATGGATGGCTCCCTGATTTTTCCTCCATGAGGTTAATATTTGAAGTTTTGAATGAAAAATCTCAACAATTACTGATGTTAGCATTCAGCTAACTAAGAAGCCCAGTTCAGCTTTACAAAGTATGACTTGATGCAAGTATGAAGCTCATTTCATATGAAAACAAAAACTGGTCATACAAAAGGGAACACTGGAAGAGTGGGAGGGTATCCAGGGTGAAAGCCGCGACTGACCCCGATCACCACGGCAACCAACCACTGGAGCAGTAATGGACCATTAAGAGCTGGACAGCAGGTCATCCGCACAGTCGCTTCTTTTCAAGGTCTGCTGGTCGTTACGTTACATCGATCATTTGAACTGACTGAACATTCATGTAAACAAACATTCTGTACATCCATAGCAACAAGAGCAAAAAGTCATCATTTAGAGGTGGAGATGACAACCAAGAGTGTGTTCAGTCTTTCAGAACAAGGGCTGACTTTTGGTTTTTCATTATCTTCAATCCAATTCACTGGTTATTTTAGCTTAGTGCAAAGACTGGAAAGGGGGAAACATTTAGCCTTTGTCTGAAATCATTATGACTATTTATGATTTGCAGTGGTGATATTTAAATATTTCACAGCTGTAAAAATTATGCAGGACAGCAAGCAGAACACATTCACTGTCTCGTACTTTCCTTTTTTCTCATTTTACCTTTAAAATATCTAAGACTTTAAAGCAATTTTCCACTCTGTTTTCTATTCTCTACTTGAAATTATTGCAGCAAAAGCAGGGCTTGCTTTATACTTTTAATACAACTTGCTTCAAGTCAACATCCTCACTCTGGCAGATCTCCATCTCCTCCCCCGAACCTGCTGTTCAGCTGGGCAGACAAATGAGCAGAGAGAACAGGCAGCTGGCTGGCTGCAGCAGAGCTCTGACATCTAAGCAGCAGCTAATTAAACTGGAACAATCACAGAAACAACGTGGGATGTGTGTACAGGGGAATTAATGACAGACAGAAAGAGAGATGGTTTGCAGATACGGGATGTGTGTGCATGTGTAGTACAGATAAGCCTGAGTCTTTTTAAATGACTAATCACCTCACTGCAGCAATAAAAATGGCCATTTATGAGTCACCCTCCCAACACATGCACACAAACAAATTGTGGGTGTCTACCATTGTATTAACATGTAACACGGCAACCTGAGCTGAGATCCACCTGCTGTCTCTTACTGTGTGAAGAGTGCGGGTGCCATTGCTAATGTGTTGACAGATGGGGGAAAAGGTAAGACTGATAACACATGACATGAACTAATGCGTTTCACTGGTCTCCCAAGCGACTCACGCTGGTTGTCATGGAGATTGATGAGAGACAGGGGGTAAAATTCAGCATTGACAATCCATCCTCTCGGTGAGGAGATAACAAGACTGGAGGTTTTATAATTAGTGTAGACAACAGGAAAGGTGAACACTAATCTTTTGGCCTGCTGATAACTGATATTTCGTATTGAATGCTTGTCAAAAACAAAGGGGAAAGTGACAAAAAATGTCACTGTACACCATGTGAAAAGTGTCGGGACCAGCATTTAGACCATCAATGAACAAACTCACAGACAGGTGGACCACATTTAGCTATCCATATTTACTGATTTATTGCTTTTTAACGTTTTGTCCATCTGCACTTTCACAGGTGTTTTCCCAATCTAACAGGTGTTTGGTTTCTGCTCATGATCAGATTTTCTTAGCTGGAACAAAAGCGGCATTTAAATCCAGTATTTCCAGTATTTCCACTGACTGTGCCCAGCTTTTCAGCAACAGAACTTCAAACATGGTGAATTAACGCAGCTCTATATTTAAGTACAGTTTTTGAGGTACTTATTTACTTGTGCATTTCTAATTAATGCTAGTTGCTACTTCCACATACTCCACATTTTAGAGGCAAATATTGTACATTTGACTCAATTTATTTGATGAATTTACTTAACAGTTATTGTGCATATGCAGTTTGATCATGCAAAATATGATCCACAAATAAATTATGGTGTAAAATTAAAGAGCTTCAAGACGGAGGTGACCCACCCTTTAATGCATCATTGATAGTAATCCAATTATTTTGATGACTTTTGTACTTTTATTTAAATAAAATTTTGAATGCGTGAATTTTACTTGAAATAGTACCTCTTTACACTGTTTTACTCTAGCTGAAATTCCTACCATATCTCCTATGTCCACTGTTGAAATACAACGCTAACAGCCAGTTAGCTTAGCTTAGCATAAAGACAAGAAAGACGGGAAAAAGGTCAGTCTGGCTCTACCTGAGGGTATCAAAATCCACCTAACAGCACCTCTGAAGCTCAATAACTAACAGCATCTTCTTCTCATTTTTTTTTAATTCACACAAAACCGAAGTGTAAAAATGACAATTTGTTTTGTCATCGGTTATGCGCTACTGCCTTTTCTTAGCCGGAAGCAGTGACTTCGCCTTGACGTTGCCGAGCAACCAAAGACAGGTGGATTCTGTTACCAACGGACAGCGCATCTATGGATAGAGCTGAACATGCTAAGCTAAGCTAACCTACTGAGAGGACGAACATGAGAATGGCGTCTATTTTCAGTTTTCCTCAACTTTAGACACGCGGGTGAATGTTTCCCTAAATCCTCCTAGTTTTCACACATTTTTTAGATAAAATATGGCGGTTAACTTAACTTTTTAGATCTGTGGGATTTGCGAGACAGAGGGTTTTATTTCATTCATGCTCTAACATCTCCACCTCCTTGCCTACCAACTTCATGAAAACCCGTGAAGGAGCCGCTGAACCCCTCAGCGTCCCAAAGGCTGTGATTCATCTGAGACTCAGCCTGCTGCGTCAAACTGACAGCACTATCCAATTCATCCTCAGCGGGTAATCCTGGCCATGCCGGCCGGCAGAAGGCTACCCAGAGGCGGGATGGAGGCCAGCAGACAACGTCATCTCGTTTATGGTCAACATGAACTGCATTTTAAGCCGATCAGCCGCGTAAAGAGGACCGTGTGTTCCCGCACAGATCCAGACGCTGCTGAGCCAGTACAATGCTGGAAAACGACTCGTAGCAGTAGTGTTTTTATTTTTATTGTGCATTAGGAGAAGCCTTTTGGATCTAAAGAGATTGTTTATTTTTGTATACATGGCAATTTTCCTGATTGATCACCCCATTAAACTCGCCGATAAACCAATGTAGGTTTCATAGCCGAGGAAAATGATGGGAAAGAGCAGCACCATCCTTGTTATGTTACGAAGTAGCTTCAGGACATTAGGAGATAGTGTCACAATACAAAACAAAGCAATAGGGCGCACTCACCTCATCGCACGGCCGCAGGTCTCTGTCGGCGGACACAGAAGATGTGTGAGCGGTGATGATGAGTAAAAGGCAGCGGGGGAACCAGGAGGCCCACACCTGCTCCCGCATCCTCAGCTCGGATCACAAACAGCCGGATGTCCGCGGCCTGAAGACACAAACATGAAACAGGCCGAGCGGTGAGTGTTCATGTGATGGTGTCCCTGTCATTGATGCGCCTGTCAGCCTGTCTCTGTCACCCTCACACCACCGTCAGGACAGACGGTGTAAAAATTACATCCGGTCCCGGATTTCAAATTAAAACTCGCGTTAGCCCTAAAATGAAGTGAGAATGAATATTTGAAATTGACAAAGTGTGGCAGCGTGTGATGTATTTTCATTATTCTTTCAAAAAAGAGAATAATCCTCAGATGAATCGTCAATATTTTCTAACTGAAGCTTAACTGAACAAGATTAAACAAGCTTCTTTACCATTTGGTGTATTGTGTCAGAGTTAACTAAAGCCAGTTTCCACACACCTATACAAATAAACAGGCTAAAATTTTTACTGCACCCTTAGACCCTGAAGTGACTCTAAAAGTAGAAAATAAAAATGTATTTGATGCAAAAAATGTTCAATAAAAGCATGTTGTTTTATATTTGACTGCAGATCTAAAATACTAAGACACACCTGACACATCACACCTGAACTATCCAGCTATCAAATTATTACAATATCATACTGATATATCACAATCGATATATTTATTTCCAACTCTAATCTTTTATTTTGAAGGCAGCACCGCCTGTGTCAGTCTATTTAACTATTTGTCATTCCACTTCTCTCACACAGTGACGCCACGATTTTGATAGCACGCGTCATCTTGATAGACAACACAGCTTTTCATAATCCTGCACTGACAAAGGAGTCATTACATTTCATTACCGATTTACAATTAAACGCAATATGATGGAGATGTTTTTAATCCTTGGTTTTCATTTAATTATAACATTTTCAAAGTTCAAATATTTTAATTTTGAAGAGACTATTCGCCGTTTCTGAGCATTGGACAGACACCAATGATCCTTAAACTGCAAGTTTTGCTGAGTCAGTAAAAGTGCAAAAACACCTGAATACACAAAAGTACATTAAACAGAATTTCAAATGAGCCCACCTTACAGTGACTGCACCCTGCAGACAAACACTGGGTCACCACACTGACAGCCCCGACAGAAGAGCACTGCTTGTTCTTTTATCAGTGTTAAACTAGAACTACACTTCCTTATGTGTCACTTTTCTTTGGAGTGTGAGGCACAAAGAATGCAGAAATCTTTAGTGACAACACTCCTGGTTATACACCTGTGGGTACCTGAATCAACTTCCGCTCTCATGCCAGATTATGTTGACATGCTGTTTGACTTCCCTGTAACCATTTAAAGGCTGAGAGCTGTTGAAACTGTATTGTCGCTGTAAGCATAGCCTGCCAGGTTACATGTCTTGCTCCAACAACAAATGGGTGATTAGATTTCAATGTGAAACAGGTCTTACATATTCAAAGATGTTTTTAATAAAATTTGTTTTAACTTTGACTTTTAACATCTTACAATATACAAAAAAAAATCAGATAAACTATGCTGGTAAAATCATGACAAATCACTGCAATGCATTTTTTAACATGTGTTAGCATACTGTGTTCTCCAAGTAACTAGCTGGTAAATCTCCATAACAAACAAAAGTTGCTACATGGCACCTTTTAATGAGCACTCGAAGAGTGTGTATTAATCTCTGACAGAATCAAATCAAATCGACGGTTCGTCCATTTACCGCTAGGTGACAGCAGCACTTGACGTCGCTACGAAAATATTCTCACGAAGAAGTATACACCCGGAAATGACGTACAGTGCAGAATCAAAACACTACAGATTTGACAGCTCGCTCGGCTTATAAAATGCAGTGTAAAATGTTACTGCCTATGTCAGAAATAAACTACATTATTTAACCAACGTGTTTAGATACTGGGACGACTTTTTATCGGACTGTCGTGGAATGCTAATCAAAGGAAAAGGTTCTTTTGGCTAGTTTTATCTACTAGCTGCAGAAGCTCCTCTCTATGTAACAAGCTGTTTAGCCTTCACCGCTAACGAAAGTTGCTCCATGGCGATCTATGGGCTGAACATTACCATATATAGACCGGCCACGGAGCTCCCTCGCCGGTGAAATGTAAACGATGACTCGCTGAGGAGGCTGACTAAAGGGCACGCAAAAACAATACTCAGCCTGAAAGAAAAAATAAAACGCAAGCGCTTTAGCTTCATCATGTCATCTGACCAGATCATTGCCATCGTCATGGATGACAAAATCTACGAGGTGAATAAAAAGAAGCTGATAGAGAAGAGCGACTACTTCCGTGCACTGTACAGCTCTGGCATGAGGGAGTCCACGGAGGACTCGGTGCAGTTGCAGGGGCTCAGTGTCCCCGGCCTGGAGTTGGTCCTGGAGTTCATTAACACCTCCAAGGTTCAGGTTGTCAACGAGACTCTGGAGGACCTGATTGAGACCGCCTCTTTCTTACAGGTCACCTCCATCCTCAAGCTCCTCACCTCGGAGATCCGGCTGGACAATTGCGTGGAGCTGTACAGCCTCTCTGAAGTTTACGGCACTCATGATCTGCGCAATGCTTGCCTCAAATACATGAGCTGCTACTATCATCCCATGTTGAGGCGGCCAGAGTTCGGTAGCCTCCCCTCTGCTGTTAGAGACCAAGTCAGGGAGATGCGCATGAAAGGCACCGCCACCCTGGTAGCCATCGGAGACTTCACATGTCTGTCCCTGGACATGCCTGATCAGGATGAACCCTGGTCCATGCTGAGGTATGGAGAGGTGGAACAGCGCTGGAAACCGCTCGCAAACAACCTGCCTCCAGATATGATCAATGTCAGAGGATATGGCTCAGCCGTTCTCGATAACTACCTGTTCATCGTTGGTGGATACAGGATGACAAGCCAGGAGATCTCTGCAGTGCACTGCTACAACCCCTGCAGGAACGAGTGGAACCAGGTGGCTCCGCTCAACCAGAAGAGGTAAAACCAGATCGAAACATTTCCTCTCAAATATCAAAAAGCTGCTGTCATGCTTCACTTACTGCGTCCTCTCCATCAGGTCCAACTTCAGGCTGCTGGCAGTACAAGGGAAGCTGTATGCCGTAGGAGGCCAGTGTTTGGGCACAGTGGAGTGTTACAGCCCAGAACAGGACTGGTGGGCCTGTGTGTCCTCGATGCCTGATCCGCTGGCCGAGTTCTCTGCTTGTGAATGCCAGGGGTTGATCTACGTCATGGGTGGATACACTGCTAGAGGTTGGAGCAACTTAGTTGAAGGATTTGTGTTATTTATTGTCATGTGCATTAATATTTCTCTGCTGCCTTAGTGGCTCTTGGTAGCTTTTGTTTTCACGCCACCAGTCATTCCCTGAATAGTGAATGCTGTGCGGAGTTTGTTGTTTGATACAGATGTACGTGCATGCAGGACACTCCGTTTAGATTTTGGTTGAAGAACCTTTGATTTCACCAGACCTACGACCTTGCTCCTGCTTTGACATGTTTTTCTTTCTTTGTCTGACAGACAGGAACACGAGCGTCCTGCGCTACTGCCCCACCTCTGACACCTGGACCATATTTCAATCGTGTCCGGTGCATATTCGCAAGCAGCAGATGCTCTCGGTGGAGGACACCATCTACCTGGTGGGCGGTTACACCCATGAGCTGGAGACGGGCCGGCAGCAGCGGCGTCCCAGCCAGACGGAGGACGTGCTGACAGTGCAGTCCTACAACGTCACCACAGGGGAGTGGATCCAGCTGAAGGAGAACACGTCCAAGTCGGGCCTGAACCTGACGTGTACGCTCCATAACGATGGCATTTACATCATGAGCCGGGATGTCAGCCTGCCCACCAGCTTGGAGCACCGTGTCTTTCTCAAATACAACATCTTTTCTGATGCCTGGGAGGCCTTCAGGCGCTTCCCAGCTCTGGGACAGAACATGCTGCTCTGTTCGCTTTACCTCCCCAACCTGCTATGACTGAGAGGACTGATGGCTCAGTGAACACGAACAGACAGTGGAGCCCATGCGGCATTAATCTATCGGCCAGTATGTGGCTTTGCTTGTTCTTGCTCAGAATGGGGCTCTGTGGCATCAGTAGGAACAGCGTCTCGTCGCCAGCTTGAACGCCTCGTGACCTCTGTGCCTCAAAAATGAAACGCACTACTTTGTACATACTGCTGTGGATGCAAATACTAAAGCTTCAATGACAAGTATGACAGTGATGAAGCGCCTTGGCCTTGTAGGTCGAACAGCCTCATAGCCGCTGGCCCCAGTTTGTGCTTCTCAACATTAAAGTTACATTCAAGTCACAGTGAGTATCTGTTTCCCTGTGAAATAATTACCTGGAAAGTTTGAAAAACAGAAGGTTGTTAAGCATCACTCACTGCTGTTCTGACGTCTGAATTCTGTTAACTGGATGAAAGCCAGATCCTTGCGGATCCTATGGGTTAAAAATCTTTTTCATTGTGCAGCAGGCTGGATATTTTTCTATCCAAATGATTGGAAGAGTCTTTTAGGATTCTGGAAATATCTTCAGTAGCTGCACAATAATATTAGCATCGACAATAAAGGGCTTAAAATGAAATATTGCCCCACTTATTTTGAACAGCAATGATTACAACTGAATGTAATGCTGATACAGAGAGACACAAACTGGGGCTCCATAACAGCATGGGACATATTCTTGTTGTTTACACTCCAAATACGGCATTGGCGCACATGTTTAACTGTAATTCACTACAAACCTTAAAACATTTTTTGACTTCAAGTACTTAGTGGATAATCATGAAAATGGCTTTGGTTTTACACTGCCAGTTTTAAGGGAATCGAACATTCCCTGTAAGTTGTTGTTTGGGATGAGAGGCGGCTCAGAGGGAGCTTCATGCGTTGTATGCACACTTGCACAGTCTTATTTTCCATACACCAAGCAAAGCTTAAAGCGCAAATTCCATGAAACGAATGATGCACATGTGCCTTCTGCAACTACAGTTAATAGGAACTTGATACAAAAAAGCACAAAATGCAAGACTTTGTTACATTGCCAGCAACTGACCAAAACTGCTGTGTTTTATTTTTACCTCTCTAGTAAGGCAGATTTTGTTTCCATTAAGGTACTTTTCAGTTCTTTGATTAAATTTTGGTGTGCAGACATGAGAAATGAGACTCAATGCCAAGTTTATTTACAAAACTTTTCAAGTTTTGGGCAAATGCAGCATTTAAAATGTTTGATTTGGTGGATTCTCTCTTCATTACTTTATTGTTGAATTGTGTGAAAATTTAGATGGTGATAATAAAGATGATGTGCAGGGGTCTGATTTGCTGTTTGCCCTTTAATTCACCTACAATGTGTCATTTCTTCATATTGTGCTTGTGCCTCAGAGGTTTGCTCTTAGTTTCTTTCAAAAATTAAATATGAACGGAGAAAACAGGCTGATTGTAACATGTATGACATTCCCATGATGTCTTCCTTGTGACTGGACACTCTGGAGCCACTGCTAAATGGAGCTGACCCATAATTAACATTAACACTTTTGTTTTTTCCTGCTGTGACAAAATGTCTATCCCCCCTTGTAGCTTCATCCAACATGAGCAGAGGTGTGACCAGACGGAGTGAGAGGTGAAACCTGTGGCAATGCACGGGGCCTTTAATCTTTTAAAGGTTTTTAGATATCCATCTGGGAGGTTTCTGTGCTGAGAGACTTTCTTGAGTAGTTGCTCCAGTTACGAGTGTGAACAGAGAGGTCTGTGGATTATTCAGAGTAACTGGGACATGTAGTTTCTGAAAATACACACTGCCGTTAAATGTTCTAAATGTAATTGTGAGCTGCAGAAATGAAATCTCATTCACCTCTATTTTACTGGGGATACCTCAAAATCTGAGCAAATAAAACTATTTACACGTATATACAGGCTAATGCTGTAATTTGAGTGGACTCTTTAAATTAGTATAAACACAACACACAATGTATAACCAGATTATTCTAGAAGGTTTCACTATCACTGCAGTAATCTGCAAACCACATCAACAAAACATACAAGAATGTCTTGTTGTCACACAAGAAATAAGCCACTGATTCATTCTGTCAGTCAGTTATTTTTTTCAGTAACTGATTTGTCACTCTGTCCTTTAAGTAATTAAAAACAGTAAAAACAAAAAAAAGAAGAAAAAAGTCATAAAATACAGCCATGAAATTATTTCATCTCTAATATGAATTATCAGAGCTGCATGAGGCGACCAGCAGGGGGCAGCACACATTCATCTTAGGCTCTCAGCATTCACAAGGACTATAGCCTTCAAATAAACAAGATATATTTTAAAAAAATCCTATCCCCTTTTCCTTTGATAACAACATGCATTATCTGAAAAAATACATCCTCTAAATGATACGAGAGATTTTTCATTGTATAACACGAAATCCTCCTTACCTGTAGGCTGAATCATCATGGCTGGAAAAATGTGTCATCATGCAGAGGTCGTGAACACGGATGGATGTGGTATTTTTAGCTATTGTTGATGCAGACAGATGGACGGATGGTAGAAATTGGGTTCTTTAATTCACGGCGGCTGCCACAGGGGAGGCGGAGGAAATCAATTGTTGCCATCAGCGGTCCAGATTGATCCTCTGTGTGGCGTCAGATCACAGTGATCTCTCTCACACCTCCACAGCGAGGGGCCACTGAGGCCAATCACTGCTGAGGGGACTAATACTGCAAACTGTATCAGGGCTTAGGAACCCGGCACAGAATGACAGACTGTGTCCGAGTGTGTTGCAAAGTCACTTTAAAGGCCATTTGATAAATCTGATGCTATTTTGCTGGTAGATGGCTGGCAGTATTTTCACAGATTTGCAGCGGAGTGCATATGTTTCATTTGCAGTATAAAGAGTGTTTTTCTTGTTGTGTTTCCTGGGGTGAGAGAAGTGAGAAAATGTGGTCTGTATTTAGAGGTGAGCATTCATCTTCGTGTGTGTGTATGTGTGTGTGTGTGAGAGAGAGAGACAGAAAGAGGGAGGTTCAGAGGAGAGAGAGAGAGGGAGAGAGAGAGAGAGAGAGAGAGAGAGAATACACTCCTGAAAGCAGATAGAGTGTAACAGAGAGAGAGAGACAGACAGACAGAGAGAGAGGGAGGGAGATCCAAGGACGGACGGCACTGAGGGGAGGGGAAGACACAAACACATCTCCCAGTCACACCTACTTCACAGACTCACACAGCCTCTGTGAGAGACAGAACAGATCTTGACATTGTGAGGAAGATGCATGTCCACATCAGAGGAGCATCCAGGACAGGACAATAGCTGCCAAACCCTGCTGAGACAGACAGATACATGCCAAGGACTACAAACACACAGGGAGAAAGAGAGAGAGAGAGAGAGTCAGCACTGCAAGCCCAGAGGGAAAGACAACAGCATTTTAGGGAGGGCAAAACGGGGTGGAAGAGGCAACGATTGCAGGTTTATTCTGTTGCCTGAAAAAGGAGCCATCCTTAAAAGGGTTTCTCCTCCTCTCCACACACGGACATCCACTCACTGTCTCGCTGTCTGCAGAGAGCTCCCACTGCTGCTGCTGCTGCTGCTGCTGAGAGGCTGTAGTCTCTGCGCTCCTGTGCACAACACCAGAAAAGACTGCTTAATAGTCCGAGACCATGAGCGAGGCGAAGAAAGGTGAGCTAGCCATCCGGGATAAAGCCATCCTGCACCAGCAGAGGCGTCTGAAGCAGGCCACCCAGTTCACACATAAGGACTCAGCTGACCTCCTGCCCCTGGATGGGCTGAAGAGACTGGGCACATCCAAAGACTTGGTGAGTGCACTTAAGACAGTTCATGAGACACTTGATTGGAGAGGCTGTTTTGCTGCGAATTGCCAGTTGTTAAAGGTTGAGTGGATGTAGTGGTCAGAATTGTGAGCAAGGTGGTAGTGCAAGGTGGTAAAGTCAAAAGAGTACTCAATAAGTTTACGACACTATTGGTGTATTGGTCAGTTTAAAAAATAGACTAAAATCGATGCAGCAGAACCTGAGATATCATCTCTATCAACTCATTTTTTTGTCATATTTTCTAACTGATCAACTGGCAAACTGTTTTAGCTCTACAGAGAGCTGCTGCATCTTTGTCACTTGTCTGTTTTATATTTTAACATCAATTTCTCACAGAAGGAGCTATTTGAGTGTGTGTGACCACCATTTCCTGTAAGCACTTGTGCACTACTGTAGGTACTGTATGTTAAGTGCAGCCTTGTAAGTGAAATTCATCATAGAAAGGGTCATGAAAGATTCAGAGTTTTGCACTCTGCATGCAGAAGAGAGAACATCAAGTCCAGAGCTGTTACACTGTGCAAATATAGTCAGATGTGCTATACATTCAGACACACACACACACACATTACAGGGTTCACATAAAGGATGAAAGATTTCTCACTTCCTCTTCCATGCGAAGCCTCCTAAACCCCTCACACACTCTGGAGGAACTCCCTGTAATAATCTTAACGATTTATTACTCCACCTCTGACACAGTTCTGGTTTGATGGTGGCTTCCCAGATCCCCCAGAGCTCTCCAAGAACCTCAACACAATCACTCTGGCACTGAGCAGTGCTCTGCGCTCTGAGAATATCACACAGTGATGCGTTTATGTCTGCCAGATTTTAATACCAACATTTGTTGCTTGAAAAACATTCCACCCCCTTCTCTTCCTCTTTAACAGTCACACATTTTCTAATCTAATGGCAGATCTGTTTTCTCTCTCTCTTCCATCCATCATCAACCCTGAGGTAACAGATAATTAAATGTGCAAGTGTAGCAATAATAATGGCGATGTTAGACTATTACAGACTGAAAGACTTTAAAATCTATTGGATGGATTGCCATGACAACTGGCAACAACATTTATGGTCTCCGGATGATGAATCGTAGTGACTGAGGGTGAGAGTGGTGAACTTTGTGCAGTGCGCCACCTCCTGGCTAACATTTATGGTTTTCAGTAAAACCACTTAACCACTGGATGAAATGACATAAAATATGACATCGACATTCACGCTCTCCTCAGGATGAATTGTAATAACTTAACATTTCATCTAGTGCCATAATCAGGTCACAAACTGTCAACATGTCCACCACTTTCAGACAAAATCACTGCAAAACAAATTCCATTCCCATCAGCTTCAGCTGTACTCTGTATTAACTGCTAATTAGCAAATGTTAGCTTGCAGACATGGGGTAGTTAAGCATCCTAAAATATGATAGTTCTTTCCTAATTGCTCAACACAATACTTAAATGTTATTATCTTTAGGAACCTTTTCTGACTTTTCTCTGTTATATCTTGTTGGACACAAGCAATCTGAAGATACCTTGGGCTTTGGAGACTTTTCCTGACATTCAGTGGGGGGAAAAAGAATGAGTCTATCAATCAAAAAATAATCTACATCAGGATAAGATTCCCTAAAACTCGATTAGATTTAAGGTGCATAATGTACAACTAATCCATCAGCAGCCTGTGACTCAACATCTCCTGCAGGGGCCTGAAAACCCTCTTATCATAATACCAATTTTCTTCCCCTTGAGGACACAATGAAGCTCATTTCAGCTGCTAGCTGTCTGAAATCCTGCATGTGGCACAGATGAGGCTATGGGCATCCCAGCACGATATGCATGGTATCAGTAACAAGTGATTTTTGATGTCAGAATAGCTTTGGGAAGTCGAGGGGAATTGCCAGCAGCCTCTGCTATGTCTTGTTGAGATTCTGTATATACATTGGCAGGCTAAATGAATAGAGAGCATAATGTGTTCATCTGGATAAGGTCAGAGCCATTTGTTTTTCTTGTTTTGTATGTCTGACATATTCGTTTCAGTTATGTAGTATTCGTTTTATCTACTTACTGAACAATTACTAGTCTCCTTTGGCTTTGGGCCTCCATAAACAAAGGTCACAAAATGTCAGACACTCATCTGACAATAAATGATCATTTCACCCTGGAAAATTTACATGATTACTATTACTATAGAAGCCTGATATTTGTCAGTTAAAATGAAGAACATCAGAGTTTTGCAGAAAGGAGAATGTAATCTATTGAGAATCTATAGGAAATCTATGGACTCAAACTTCACCTCCATAAGTCTTTCTTGCCGATGAAACCACAAGTCTATTAACTGGTTAATTAATCAGCTAATGATAATTTTGATGATCACCGGTGAGAGAGGCGAGAGTTTTGACTTCACTGTGAGGTTGATGTTGCATAGAAGTGCTCAGTGGATTGATGAAAATGAAGGTTTCTCCAAATGTTGAGCTACTCTTTTCAAGCTGAGAGACAAGCAAGAGTAGCTCGATTCTGAAAGCATCCAACTGGAAAAAAAATCCCACCCTCCGTCCCTTTAGGACTCCCCACTCCTCTGAAGCACATGAATGCGCACTGCCTGAGTACACTGATAGCCCATAATTTTGGCTGATATCTGTGAGCAGCGAGTTCACCAGGTTCAACGAGCTCTCCTAGCGTTTTTTAAGTCTAAAAATACTCTGGTAAAAGCACCAATTATACAAACAGAAGCAAAAAAGCTGCAAACGCTAACCGTGTCCAACTACCTCATGTATCATTTAGATGTAAGACACCATAATCATGATGTTAGCACACGTTAGCATTTTGTCTATACTTTCTCTGCCATCCTTGTGCGATTATCTCTGTAATTAAATGTTAAGTTAAATTTTATTTACTCAGAGCATTTGATTTATTGAATGCCATCTGGATGTTAAGTTTCTGAAATACATTATCAACCCTACCCTCAAATTCAATACTCTGCTGCTTTGTGAATCACTTCAGGTCTTTTTGCTTTCATGCCACGTTTCAGCTGTATCCTCGCCCTTCTTCCTATTCATTTCTGCTAGCTGGCCTGTCCTGTCCAGTGTGTAATTCAGCGCCAGAGCCTGTTATGTAAGAGCGAATTTGTTTTGCTGCTTTCTAGCCTGAGGTCCTCTCACTCTCAGCAGCAGCAGCAGCAGCAGCATCACTCCGGCCATGTTGTGCTGTGGAATAAGAGGAGCAGTGAGCATGAAAAGGCCAAAATCCAACGTTCAAACGCAAGGGCGATGGAGGGGAAGGAAAGAGACGTGGGAGATGTGGGTTAACGAGAACGTGGGGCTGTTTTACGTAACGCCACGTTAGAGGAGATACGATATGATATGGGTGTAAAATGTATAAAGAGAGAAAGAGTGTACTATACTTGTGTGTGTTTGTTAGGAGGCTTATGTTGGAAACACCTGAGCCCGGTTACATTAACACCTGAGCTCAGCATAGACCAAGTTATTGTGTAACCACTGTGCAATCTCACCGTTTTCTACTGGACACACTCAACATTTACTCCACAAAGGAGCACAAAAATTAGACAGAGAAGAGATGACTTTAAAGTACAAGGTTGGTGGGAAGAGGAAAATAACACCAAATTAGAAGTTTTAAAGGAAGATACCACAATTTCTCTGTTGAAGATATTATAGCAGTAAAAAAATAACATATTATAGGACATCAAATTCTTTGGTAAAAATCTAAAAAAATTACATTATTTTAACAGGCTGCTCATGTAAAAGGTCAAACAGTTCAGTGCTGACTTTAAACACGATAACAAAACGACGGTCAAATTAGTACTGCAGCTAATTACGATTTAATTCAAGGTACTTTTATGCTACTTTATGCTTTTGCTTCACTACATTTTTCAGCTTAGTTAGCGGTTACTTTGTACATTTTACAAAAATTTAAGAGCCAGGCCAATTGTTCTCTTTTGTTTCCAGAGTTAAAGATGGCTAAGCTACCGTCTACGAGAAAACGAATAAGCATTTCCCAATATTGACCTATTCCTACATAAGATATAAGTTGATTGATACTCTGAAGTTTTTAGTGTCTCTGTTTTTGACTTTTCCGTCAAATCTTAAATTTTACATACAACAGTAAATTCTTCTAATTTTGCCAATGCAAAAGGTTAAAATGTAATGGCAAAGCAAACATACTGGTTGCAGGAAGCTTCAGCACAAAAACAGCATGCTTTAAAATCCCATATTAGTCTACTGCTGCACACATCCAGTCTGTTGTTGCAAAGCCTCCCTGCAGCTCAGCTGTCCGTTTGCTAGAGTCCCTCTCTTACAGATGAGTGAGCCTGAAATCTGTGTGTGTGCGCGTGTGTGTGTGTGTGTGTGTGTGTGTGTGTGTGAGAAGGCCTGTCTAATCGAGAGATTGTGAGTCTCCAGGTACTTCTGAGGATGATCAAAAGCTACAGAACTGGGCTTTAATATAGAACTGTGGCACAGAAGATGGAAAAAATGAGCCTTCGCTTTGTGTATAAATGCAACCTTAGTCAGGACTAAATATTTCGTCCAGTTTAAGTAAAAAGAAAAAAAAAACAAAAAACTTTGCCATTTAGATATCAAATATAGTTACACCGGTGTGGAAATCTTGTGAACTCGATCTCATAGTACAGTGCATCTCATCCTGGAGTAGGTTTTTACATCCGTATGCATCTTGATTCACTCTCTGAACTCAATTGTTTCTAATTTTCCCCAGAAGGCAAAGTAGCACTTCAAAGTGAAGAGCAAACACGACAATGTCACTCAGCGTGATCTCCGGGCTCTCGGGAGTTTGCCTCTTCCTGTGCCTGCTCCCTCCAAAACAAACCGTGTGAAATCGGTTCAGATGCAGGCGTTATTATTAGCTCCAGGACAATTAGGTGGGCTGGAGACACGTTAGCTTGAACCCGTCTCTCTCTGTGTCATCTGGAGCTGTGGATGGGCGGCGACGCTCTCCCTCAGCTGCTCCCTTGGAGTCGTGTAGGAAGACAGGAGGCTAAAAATACCCGGCAAAAACAAAACGACAAAACAACCCCAACGACAAAGGGGCAGAGAGCGCATACTGATACAGGAAATAAGTGAAGAAGATGAAGTATTTTTGTATATTTACAGCCAGATGTGACACATGACACCTCCAGAGTGGCTCCAAACCTAATCTTGGTGTTTCTAATTATTGTAATTGAATTCATACGCAGATGAGCCCTTAAAAAATAAAGCTGCATGTAGTTGTTGAAGAAGAATGGATGTCTACAATGCATGACAGTTTTGAATATTCATTTCTGATTATCAACAGACTAATGATTTAATCTATAAAACTTTAACAGCTTAAGGTGATGTTCTTGATTAGCTTCATCTGCACAAAAATCATTACTTGTTAGATGAAAACAGTTTTAGCACAAGCTGTTAGGATGATTTATGGAGATATTTTTCTAAAAGGTTAAGGTCTTTAGAAAATATGCTCATCCTTGTCGAGTTAGTCTCGACAGGATTGTTGGACAGAGTCAGGCTCACTAATCAGTTTCTAGCTGTTGCTTCATATTTAAAGACAGAATATGCAGCATTTCTGCATTAAAATGTCTAAAACTGACAAGACCTTTGACATACATCTATTGAATTTTTTTCTTCTGTTATCCCAAATGTTTGAAACTTCGGTGACAGAGTTGGAGAGTGAGGAAGGAAGCCAGAGTACGTGACTAAATGTAACATGAATAAAACTTTAAAACATTAACTCGTCCGTGAACATTTTCTGAGTCACGTCAGCTAGATTCTCAACCCTCGGCTGAGCAATTAATTGACCCATTACTGATTAAAGAAACTGTGGTCTGTTATTCAGTTTATCATTTGATCATTCAGCATTTCAACAAATACCATCTATGCATGATTTTAGGATTTGGTGAAGAGACAGACTGTGATATAAGAAATCAAAAGAAGAGAGAGAGATGTAAAACAGGAATAAATAGGAAGTGGAGGGTCAGGCAGGCAGCAGATGCGAAGCTGCCGGAGCCTCCCGGGCGGTGCGACAGGATGTCAGCCACTGGGGACCACCATCAAAATGAGAAAGAGGGCATTAGAAAGCTCACGTGACTGACTGAATGAGAGACGGGAGCCTGTTGCAGTCAGATAATTAGTCCACATAGCAATTAGCCTCTAATGTGGCTCACAGAGGGAGAAATATAGAGAAAAAGAAACTGAGAAAAACACAGAAGACGAGGAGGAGGAGGAGTGCTGGAGTCAAACATTAACAGTTGACTTTCTGTCTCACTGGCAGAGGTCTGGTTTGGACTGGATCGTGTTCAGGGGTCACCACAGGACTCACATCAGCAAAATCAGCAACAGACCACGTACGAACAGACACAAAGGAGTCTCTCAGAGAGCCGAGGATAGTATTCAAAGGATCAGGCTTAGCTATTCTAGCTAATTCTGGGCTTCCTACATTACAGAAGAAGTGGAAGATAATGTTTCAGTAAGGAGAATGGAGACTGATGGTTTCAGTATTAAATGAATCCTCTCTGTTAAGCATAGTGAAAAACCTTCTTCATTTGTCATATCTTCCAGTCAGGAATGATGAGTGTTCAGAATAATATCGTCCAAAAATCACTCCGCATGCTGTGAAAAATGAACAAACAGATTACACCCCAGCGATGCCAATTTTCACCTCAGCTGCTTCAACAATGAATCAATTCACTGTAAAATGAAGTGTACCAGTCGGCTCCATAGTGTATAATACATAAAGTCCTTATGGGACACTGCCACCTGCTGCCTTTATTAAGACGGGTAATCCACGAGGAGGCCATATGATTGATGCCAATTCACATCCTCTCAGCCTGTCGACAAGTAGTCAGGAGAAAGAGGTGAGATACTGCTGAAAACTCGAGATGTGCCATGAGGTGTGAGGCTCACATGATAGTCTATTTAAGTGACTCTCCACACAGCTTATCTGCCAGAAACAACACTACATAAAGGGGTTTCAAAAACACAACCTAAATATTAAAGTGTTAAAAATATTCCTAATGCAATGTGGAAAAAAATATTAACAGACTTTGTTACTTGTTTTTGTCTAATTTCAGTTTTGTGGATCATCAACCTTTAAATTTTGGAACTGCGGTCCCCATCATGCTTTGTGGGGTGAAGACAGAATTCATTGCTGTGGTCTACATTTTTACATTTGTTAATATTTGGGCAACTTGGCACTATTTAAAGAATACAAAATTGGTTATTAGCAGTTCTTTTTTCAGTGTACCCATGGGCTCACAGACAGCTGTCACTAGACCATTCTGATATTGAAGAAAATAAATATGGATATTTTATATAGAAATCGCAGATGATATAATAGACATGTGTAAGTCAGTATTTGTCTTATGTCTGTGTGTTTAGATTTGACCGAGTTATGATGCAAATTGCGGCAATCAGGCGCAAAGGGTTTGGAGTACCTTAATTACCCCTATTTTACTATAATTCGCCCGAGGTACTATCTTTGCCTCATGTCTCCACCGTGACCCCCTTCAAATCTGCACCACATTAAAGAGTAGACAAAGATAAAGTGCACCTTTAAAGTGCATGCTGGCCAATTCAACCCCCTGGACTGCAAAACAGATCATGGGCGCATGTGGCAGCACTGAATGCCACCTGCTAGCAGCTAGACGTTGCTAACACAATTTGCTTTCGAGCTGACCCCAGTGCAGTCAGGGCTCAGCAAAAACAGAAGCCATCAGGGTACGCAGAGAGCGGCACAATGAAAGAAAACGGCAGAAATTACATTGTGTTTGTTGTCTATCATATTCAATCTTTGCTTCATTGCAGTCTCATAAGAGTTAAAAAGACCCTCAATAAAACTCTTCCCTTCTTCTCCAAACTGGTAGAGCTTGACATGATTTTCTTCCTTCTTATCCCTTGCCTGTTGAATAAAAACATTACCTACGCCACCAGACTGCAGAAGCAACTTCATTAAAATAACATTTTCCATGCTTTCGCTGATTCATACGAGAGCAGATGTGCATAAACCGTGATCTGTCACTGAATGCATCCCCTGTGACAAGCTGTATTTTTAATTTGCAAAAGAGGATAATTATTGTTACTAAAAGCCTAATTTAACCAGCGAGTACCCAGGTGGGAAAAAGGTCAACTGAGGAGCAGAATATTGACAGAACAAACACACAGAAACCATGAGGCTGGAGGAAGAGTCTAATGTTGAAAACACAACGAGAGAGAGAGAGAGAGAGAGAGAGAAAATCAGTCCAGTTTGAAGTGGAGCTCCTGATTGAATTTGATTAGTTCAGATGTCGAAGAGCTCAATGTGAAAGCTCCTATTTAAGTAGAGCTCCTGCAGAGAAGAGAGGAGAGGAGGAGTCTACTTGTAGGGATCAGGAGCTTATCTTGGGCTCAGAGTTTGGGTTTGTGGAGGGAATAAATGGAATTCAGTGTATGGCAGAAATATGATGCTGCTTTCTGTTGACTGCAATGAAAAACATAAGGAGAAGAGATAAGAAATGATGTGGGGAGAAGACAGATAAAGGAAAAAAAGGTACTGTAAGGAAATAAAAAAAAGGGGAATAAAAGGGTGGGAGGGATGGAAGGAGGGAGGAGAGATCGGAAAAAGATGAGAAAGTAAAAGAAAATCAAAAGGGAAAAGAATAGAAGGTTAAAGAGAGAGGAGTAATATGCAAAGCAGTGGAAAAGAAAGCAAACCGAGGGTAATGGAAGGAAACAAAGAAGGGTGAGGAGAAATATGGAAAGGAAAGAAAAGGAGGACAGACAGAGAGAAGAGACGGGGGAGGAGATGAGAAGCAGAGTGAAAAGGTAAGTGAAGTGAACATTACTGCAGCCATGTTAAGGATATGAGGAGAAGAGAGGAGAACTAAGGAAACCAGAGTAAAGGAAAGAAAGAGATGTGAAGAGAAGGGAAGGAGAGGAGAAAAAAGGAAATGAAAGGAAACAAGAGCGCGGGGATGTAACGGGAGAGCAGAAGAGTAAAGAGGAGGAGAGGCCGTCATCACTCCCTGTTTATGAAGCAGCTAAGAGCTACTCAGCCACAGCTGGAGCTCAGAGAGGAACGAATGGGCCAAATCGATCTCAGTGACACGGCTGGTTACTGGTTTGAAGTGTTGTTGTTTTGGACAGGAAGGCTGCTGGATTGACAGTGACACATCTATGAATAACAAGGAATCCACTGCGTTTTTGTTTATTTTTACAGAATAACATTTCTTAGACCAATCAAAGCCCTTTGACCTGACAGGCTGCCAAAACTGACACCTCGGTGGTCTGTAGTGTTAGGGGATTGAGCTGCAGATCCACAGATGGACATCTGACACAAAGTGCCACTGAAACATAATGACAGATCACACAGAGAGCGAGGCCACAGACACTCAGACATGGCCAGACATGAGATGACATTATTACAGCCATGTTAAGGTTATAAAGCCTCAAGTCCCTGATGACTTTTAGCATTTATTTTTCTCTTTCCACATTTTTCTGTCTCTCTGCTGCTTGCCAGCACGTGAAATCGCCCATCTTCATTCAAATTCTCCTCAGGAATACTTTAACAGCACAATCTAGCATTGCTGCGTAAATGGTCAGAGCAGAACATCAAATAACGACAAAAAATCTTTTCCATTCCTGCATAAGCTTTACTTAATACAGGGTCAGAGACACACAACCACAGCTGCTGTACGGAGTTCCCTCACAGACAAAAGACGATCTGCATTTGTAATGGACCACTGGCTTTGTGAGGGCACACAGCGCTATCATTTAAAACCAAACCACACATTCAGTCTTTTTCACAGAGCTCTAAAAAAGCCAACATGCTATCATGCTCTGAGAAATGAGGAATCGTCCACAAGATGGCCCATGATGCCTGCACATCTGATGGGGATAAAACAGCCCAGAATGGCCCATAAAGAGCTCTCAGGTCTGTGAAAATGGTCGTCACCACTCACAGTAAGAGCAGCATCAGCAGCGATGTTTAAGCGGCTGTTGTCTCCAATAGGAACGCTGTGAAGTGGACACACAAACCGATTTCAGTAAAAGTGCAGTGACTTCAGGCCTGCTGATTCGGGTGGAGGAGACAGATGGTGGGAGGCAACAGGTGCTTTTAACTGCTGGTAGAGATCCAATGCTGTGTATGTGAGAACAACAGGTAGGCAGATGGGGGATGTCCTTTGTGAAACTGGCACTCAACCAAGATACTTAAAGTATGACTACCTGGTTCTACAAATGCCAGCGTTGGCTGGTAAGGCAGCTATTCAGTCAGCTAATCCGACACTTTGGTCCGTGCAATTTGGTGAGGACAAAATGACCGTCTTATCGTGATCTCTTATGCTTTGTGTTTCATTAATACAGTGACTCTGCTGGTGTTGGGCGACCTGCTCTTTTCAAAGTGTGCTGTCTGAAGGTCTGTACCCAGACTCTGCACTGGGGGACAGCAATGTGATTACAGAGGAACAGAGAGCTTAAATATAATTTACTCTTTACATGATCAAGAGAGAACAATCAGTCAGTGGTCACATGCTGTTCTGAAACAGTGGAAATGTGTCATTGATCAACAGCAGTATTAAATGTATACAGCAAAGCTGGACCCTACAGGTTGTGCCTTACAGAGTGACATGCCTCTGTTGTAATAAAATGTATAGTCTCAAATGTGTTTCTGTAACCTAAAGAGAACACTTTGTTAAATTACTGTCTTTTTTTTAAGTGCTTTCTGCTTTAACTCTACAGGATGTGCAACTGCTTTTGTCCACTGACAGACCCCAGATGACACCCCAGTGTGTGTTAGCAGAAAAAAACAACATGGCCACCAGGCTAGCAGAATAAAAAGAAAGCCACACCAGAAAATCCTTTCATGGCAGTGAGGACCTGAAAGTGTTGAATTGGCTTTCATGACATGATAATGTGACCTTCATGTCAGGTAGTTTGGAAAGCAGTTTAGGCTAGCAATTTAAATGTTGTGTGTGTGTGTGTGTGAGGAGGACGTGTCTGAAATGCCACAGCTAATGCTATGCTGCCGCCTCAGCATCCACAGTTAAAATGGCCTCTACTTGCTGCAGTAAGATAACCTTTGCCATTAAAATTTGTTTGCTCATTTTTGGTAACATTAAGACAATGTCACCTTGCACCCAGTGCCACGGGCATTAAATATACACACAAAATATATATCTAGTTTAAAAAAACAGTACAAATTCTTTTTAATTCTTTTTATGTTCTGAGTACTGAGTGCTCCCTTGAAATTAAAAGTCAACAGTAATAGACTGGTGCAGTCTGCCTTGTAAACCACTTCATGTCTGTATGGAAGTTACTTAACCTAAACCGCCATTCAACCTACTTAAAAAAGCCCAAATATTAATCTTGTGGCAGCAGAAAATCATTTTCTCTAAATGTGCATATGATGTGGAACAGTAAAACTTACGCTGTCATGTTCCTTGAACACAACCTACAGATTTTGTTTTTAATTCACATTAAATGTATCTTGTCTCGCAAGCTATCTGTGACATACTCTGTTTAGACACTTATGCTATACTGTAAATACTTATCTTTTTACCATGCAAAGGGTAAACTCCATTAAACATTTTATTAACCTCGATGAATCTGCGATTGCTCCATTAAAATATCCATCCCATTTTTGCAGACTCCAAGTTCACATCTTCAGATTTGTCCTGATGTTTTGTCCAACAGTCAAACCAACCGTCCCACAACCACAGATATTTAATTTACTATCATATAAGATCATGAAAAGCAGCAAAGGCTCACTTCTGAAAACGCGTAACCATCAACTATGTGGAAAGTCTCCATGAAAAATGAAGAGATTGTGCACATCAGACACATCAGCCTTCAAAAACCCTTCAATGGACAGATGTTTGGTGTAAAACCGAGCATGTGATTTCACTAGAGCTGATCTTCCATTTTGTCTTGCTGCCATCTGACATCCATTTCTCTTGTGTCTCGCCCTCTAGCAACCTCACAGCATCGTCCAGCGCCGCCTGCTGGAGGGGAACATCACACGGCTGCGGGGGGAGGCCCGCGACCCCAGCGCCAGGGTTCGCTCCCCGCTGGCTGACACCAAGGACGGCCACGCTGATGCAGAGGAGAGGAGCGAGAGCACAGCCGACGACTCCACAGAAGAGAGGGAGTCTCTGGAGGAAAGCGAAAGGAGCCTACGGTCGGACGAAGAGGATGACAGCAGCGAAGCAGCAGCCAGACAGACGGCCGAGAAGACTGAGGACACGGAGAGCTCTACCTTCCTCGCAGCTCTGGTGGTTCAATGCAAGGTACTGCATCTCGCCTTCAATGCTATGAAACTTTCTACCACTCTATAAAAGCTAACAAGAAGAGAGGATGCAAAATCAGCACTGTTATCATGACTCATCACTTAAAGCCCACAACAACACAACACATCAAAAGGATCCAGCAGCTGTCCGGCTGGATCAGAGCAACAAATAACTGAGTCACCGTGACTAAAGTCCAACCTGGTTGTGCACATGAGTCCGAAATGGATCAAATGTATTGCAACAAGCGCACAAGAGCTTGAGATGAAAAAAAATCTGTCTGGGTCTCAAGACAAAAAGGGGGAAAGAATAAATTATATTTGTGCGGCGCAGCCAACAGGTAACCCACTCACTCGGGATCCAGTTTTGCCCACTTGTAACATGTTGGCACTTGTAGCCCCTTGAAGATGTGAGCTTGTTTGGGCCCACTTAACTCGACTGCAGAGACTGCAGTGGCAGCCACACATAAAACAAAACAAGACTGTTTAATTTTTAACATTACGGTCGCAAACCTCTGCTGTTAAATTACTGGGGCTTGTTGAAATCAACATTAAATGAAGAAATCCATTTAAGGGGCAAACAAATTGAGGTTTGCCCAGTTTTACGTTGAGATTTCAGCTTCTCGCTTCCCACAGCTTCCCATAACTAATTTCCTGTCAACTCACTACTAGCTAAATAAATAAATGCAAACATACTTTTTATTCAGAATAAGAGATAAGGAGGCTTTCCAGCATGTTAGTTTTAGAAAGTTGAGAGAAACAACTTTAAAAATGGATGATCAAAAATTAAACAGTGGTGGATTATTTTGCTCCCAGTTTGGGTCAAGCAATGAATACTACATTTCCCATAATGCAGCTGAGTAGTATTTTTCACTAGACTCTCCCTGCTAGATAAATGCCCACACCCTTTTAAACTCCACAGCCCAAATTTGTAACACACACACTCATCATGTGAGTTAGAGCCAAGAAAAACATGAAGACATGACACAGCTGTTTCACTGACTACCAGCCCCTGTGGCAAGTAAACAGATCCTCATGTATAAAATCAGTGAACGGCCACATAAATAACCATACACCTAAATCAAACCAAATCTATGTTTTAGTGAGATCATGTTGGACTTTAAACAACCTTGTTAGTCGACAAAACAAAGTAGAAAACTGCACCATTATGCATGCAATGACTCAGTATTCATGGCTTGTATTAACCGTCTTTTCTAAAAACACATTAGGCATTAATGCCTGCCTGGTTTCTCATTGAGATGCTCCCTGTGGTCCCTGACATAACACACTCTCTATGCTCCAGTGATTAATGTATGCAGAAAGGTCAAACAAAATACTCGAGGAGTGTTTCAGTCTGTCCTCGAGCTGATTTTTGGCCACCAGAGAGAGGTGATACTTAATGTTTTAACACCATGCTGGTTAAAATGATGTTTTAGATGATGTGCTGACAAAAAACAAAAACATTCCTCCAATATAAAATGAGTGACATTACATAAAGCTTGCAGGCTATATATCTTCTGCCAGACAGCAGAAGGGTAAAGATGCTGTGCTTGGGGCATGTGCCATCGTTTAGTATCCTTTGGCCATTCCTGTCCTGTGCACATCCCATACCAATTGTTTCCACTCAAGATGATTTCCATTTCTCCTCTGTAAATGTTGACAAAACCCTGGCATTGAAATTTAGTCTTAACAAATTTCCTCAAGAGCCATTTTCAAGCTCCCTTTCAAAAGGCTGGAGATGTGTGATATCCATAAAAATTTCTCTTTGATGCTGATTCCCAGGACAGGACAGGACATGAGCATTTGACTCCTTTTTTCTAAAGTCAACAATCAGCTCCTTGGTTTTGTTGACACTGAACAGCACTTTGTTCTGTGTTGTTGATTTCCACCCAATACAAACCCTCACGGTTGTGTGTAATCCTGCCGATGACAATCACACATTACATCGTCGGATGTTGATAAGACAAAATGAGCAATCTGTAAATCTCAGCTTGGACTTGAGGGCCTTGAGATGGACAATTTTAACTACTTTCTACTACTTCTACGTTTTCTCTACAGTATGCCAAAACATATAAATATTTATCTCAAGGGGATAAATTGCTGATTTTAGCATTTTGGCTCCTTATTAGAGAGAACTACAGCCCTGTATTAAACCAAGGATGGAGCCACTTTTCATCCTTTGAAGGAAATCAATGGTCAAACAACTGCTATTCCCTGTGGTCTTGAAAGTATGTGGCACAGCTTCTGCATGTTTGAGCGCGTTTAAAATGAGTCCATTTAGGACTTGTCTGGTGGATTCGGCGTTCTTGCCATTTATTCATTGTGTTCTTCTTGGTTTTATCATCAACTTATTAAATACAACGTGTTCCTCAGTTACTCATTGGGTAGCTATTTTTAAACTTCAGGGAAAGACAGGGATTTCTTCGCCAACAGGACTGAGACAAAAGAGCAGGTTTGTGGGCCTGCTGATAAGAATGTGTGCCTGTGAGGACAAAGAGGGCTCAGCTCAGTCTGTACAGAGTGTGAAGGGATCAAAACAAGGATCACGGAAACTGAATGTGTTTATTTCCAAGGTGGGAAATATCCTCAGGTCAAGTGGATAAGGTATTGATTTATGACGGGGGGTGACGGGGAGAGAAAGATATACAGAAATAGGAACCAGGATGGGGGCTGGACAGTAAAAAACACAGTAGATGTCATAAAAATCTTATAAAAGTTGCATATAAGGCAACTTGAATTAACACTAAATTACTTATATCATGGCAGAACAACATTTTTCTTATGATAATGTGTGTTAAAGAGCAAGCTACTATTTTACATAATGAAAAATGTTTTGGTCCTAATCAGATGTTTGTCAGGTTAAATTGCTAAAAAATGGTCACCACATCCCATTGGCTCTATTATATTAACATCAATCCATCCATTAATCCATGTTTAAACTATGGACTGCTATCACCAAGACTTCATTTTCAAAAATCCACCATGTCAGTATTAGCTTCCTATAATATTGGTATTCTTAGCTTGTCCAGGTCCAGTACTTTGACAGCTCTTCCTGTGAGGACTTTAACCTTGTTCAATAAATACAAATTACCACAAACATTAATGTTTCCTGACCTGCAGTTTATGTGAAAACAGAATTATTAAAAAAAACTGCAACAAAAGACAACATTTGGGATCTATTTGCATAAGATAGTGGAAGACATCTAATTTATACATGGTCTGATACACAGTTAGCAGTGTGGGGGTGGTGCCAGCATACTGCTTATCTCACATGCATGCAGAGCAACCGTATGTCCTGAACGCATCCTTCATTGTATCATTACTTTATGTTTCTCCCACAGACGTGTTCCTACTTATGTACAGGTTGCATGACATCGAGTACGCGGTTGCTGAATAGAAAAAGGTCATAACAGACGATAGTTCCCATAAACCATTACAATCTGCTGTAATGTAGATTTTCCTCTGCTTCCCAATGAAACGTCTCTTTGTGACATGAAGTGGCCCGCGGGCAACAGAGCGACTATGGGATGCAGAAGAAGAGAAATGTCAGTGGAGATTAGGACAAGCAGTCTGTTAGCGGTTCTACTCTACAACTCTGGCTTGAATGGAAGGAAAATCAGAAAAACATCACCAGCAAAAAATAAATGAATAATAAAGCAATAGACATTTTAGGATTATGCTTACTTGCTTTTTTCTGCTGAGAGTTAGATGAGATGGCATATTCTCATATGTGTATGTTAAATATGAAGCTACAGCAAAACGGTTTGCATGCCAAGATATTTTTTGTACTTCAGTGTTTGTTTGGATAGAACAAACAATATATAACATGCTACAGTAAGCTAACTATAAGTGCTGGCATGTGTATTTTTAAGCTTTTGACAGATCCAGACAAACTGCTTCCCGATGTCCATTAACCTAAGCTAGTATGAGCTAAACTAAACAGTCTCCTAGCTTTAGCCTCATTTTTAACAGATATGTTAAATTTGACGGATATGACAGTGGTGTTAATGTTCTCATCTAACTGTCACAGTGAATAAGTATACTTCTCAAACAATTAATTTAAACGTGCAATAACTGCTCTTTTTCAGAATGTTTGTGCAGTGGTAACAAGGCATGAATACAGCAGTGACATATTATGTTGACGCAGCAAGCTTGTTAGCATGCAATTTAGTTCAGCGTAAAGCCTATTTACGCAACAAGCAAAAATAGAGCAACATTGGCATTTATTTGGAGACAAAACAACACTATGAAAGTGTAAGAATTAACTACAACAGTCAGGACTGTGGGTAGAAAGGCAGACTTAAGTGATGCCACATGCCACCACTCACAAAGCTTATTGTTTTTTAAGCCATCATATTAGTAAAAAAAAAACCACTGACTATAGATGCTTTAAACACAAATAATCATACCCTCTGCAATTCGTCCATTTTAGAGTTTGTCAAATCAATCATTTGTCATAACTCACTTTACCTCTTCAGTGTAAAGTTGTTTGGTTGACTAATGACTTAAATGCACTCAAATGACTCACTTGGTTAATGTTTGTTACACCAAGTGATGCCTTTCAGATCATTAAGTCTGAAAAAGCCAAGTGCGCTCAATACAAACTGAAGAATCAGCATCTTGTTGGGAAGTAGAGTCAGCAACATGAACTTCACAGATCAGTTAATGATTGGAAAAACAAAAAACAAAAAAACAAACCTCTCGTGGGAGCTCTTATGGTACACAGAACTTCCCCGTTGGTTTGTTTAGAACTGAATAATTAACTGTGAGACTGCTGGTTGAGAAACCCGCAGCAGTTAATGGAAGAGCAGTGATTTAAGACTTCAGCACAGATCAATACAGATCAAGTTAAAAACACAAAATAACGTTTGGCTCAAGAAAAGTAAGGGCTGGCTTGGAATTACTGCACCAGTGGGAGATTTGCTTTCTTTCTCAAAAGTTGATTAACTGTCGACTTGGACTTCATTTTTCAGTTATGGCACTTTTACAACCATGTGGCAACCACACAGATTTGCTCAAAAGGAAAGATCAGTGGTTTCCAAAGGCTCCCCCGAGGCGTTTTAATGTACTGTTGTGACTGCTCGTTTCCTCACGTGTAGTAAGACAGAAGTGGAAAATCACACTGTGACACAAAATTCCCCCCTCTGTCTTCCCCACAGTGCTGTGAGACAGAAGTCAAGGCATCCATCAACACTGGCAGCCAACATAACCACATTTCCACCTCCTGCTGCCAGAGGCTGGGGTAAGAAACAGCCTACTGCAACTGCAAACACACTCAGAGCACATACATTAGCTGCCACCTTTTACAAGTTTCAAAGCAATTTACAAGATGCTTTGAGAGTCAAATCAATCAAAAGCAAACACTGCCAAAAAAGTTAAAATAAAGCCAAGGAAGAGTCTAAAGATCAATGGCGTGTAAGAATTCAACGCTAAAAGAACTGGCTAAAAATAAGCTTTAAGAAGAGATTTATTAATGAGAGCCTATAAGCCCTTAAGGAAAGTCTTTCCAGATCCTTAAAGACCTGACATCACCTTCATCTTTTAGAAAAGACATTTAAAATATCAAATGAAGCTTAGGCTGTGCCCTGGCTTGACAGTGTGAAGAGGAGGTGACATTTTGTTCTCACCTTTTTTAAAGTGAGCTCTAAAGGTTAAAATTAAACAGCAAAAACTACTAAAACTGATACATTGTTTGTCTTTGAAATGCTAGTTCATAAAGTCTCAGCTGCACAAACTTTAGATTGACATTTTAATAAAATGTGGAAGTTCATCACAGAGTGACATATAGTGAAGAAATCCATTACTGTGAGACAGCTACCGTATAAAATGAAATGAAATGTCGCCCAGAAGGTGTTTTTTTTATTTCAGCTACTGAAGATGCCATGTTGTTTGTCTATGTGAATTATTAGACTGGTGCCCAGTCAGGATAGTTCACCATGTGGTGTGAGCAGCTCGGTGACAGGTCTGCAGCTACAGCTGGGCAGACAGAAGGTCCAGTGTTCAGCCTATGTCAAAGGTAAGAATATTAGATCACACTGTGAGAGTGAAACCATCTGAGTGACTCGGAGAGTCAAAAGTTATTAAATGTCATCCTGAGGGGGACAGGAATGTCTGTACCAAACTTCATGACAAACCATCCAACAAATATCTCATTTAAAATACAAAATGTCAAACTCAAGGCAGCACGAGAGGAAAAGTCGGAGGATTACCAAAGTTATGATACATCATCTGGGAAACCTGAATGTCTGTACAAATTATTGCGCCAAAACATGACCAAAACATCCTGCTGGAGGTGCTACATGAAAAGTTGAGGGTCACCAAAGTCAGTAGACTTTGTTGCCTGCATACCATGAATACATATACCAAATTTTGTGGCAATCCATCCAGCAGTTGTTGAACTGCTGCAAGTGTGGCTAAAAAAAGTTTGTTTTTACTCAAAACAACATTAATCATATTCAAACACGCAGGAAAAAGAAAACCTCCAGTCAAAAAGAATGCAAGTTCCTCCGCTGTGTCATTTCTGCAGAGAAAGCTGCAAAGAGATTCTGAGTAGGATATGTGCTCATCTCCACACTTAACATGCAGACAAAATGTCCTGCTCGTCCTCTTAAAGCACTCAGGCACAAATTAGACTAAATAAAAGGACAAGCTAGGTCGATAAGAATATGTCAAAGCAGTAATCAACAATATTTTTAGGCAAATGAGCGTCTTTTGCTGATTTTTTTTCCACTTTATATTGACAGTGCAACACGGTAATGCTATAAGCACTCTTTTTCTTTTTTACATCTGCTCTACTGAGAGTGTCAGGTACATCTTTTGAGAAAAAAATCCCCTGAGACTGAAAAAGAACAAGTGGGAAGATAATTATCATGAACAGTAACTGTCACCACTGCTCAACAGACAAAGAAGGAGCCAACAAGAACCAGACTTCATAAACAGAAAATCAGTGTTGAAGACACTGATGACCAAGGATCTTTTCTCACTTGTTTTCTTAGACTCACATGGCAAATTTTGGTGACAAGTGATCACTGGTGCTGTGTTACCATCACTGCAGGTAGTGTTTGAAGGACAAACAACAATAACTGCAGAAAATAGACAAAAGTGCTCCAAAAGAAGGAGAAGAAATAACACATAAGCATCACTCTAATCAGTCTTTTATACACTTTCTTCTCACTTAGCTTTGAGGTTCATTATATTCAGTCCTCCCGATGATGTCGTGAATGCAGCCATGTCACATGGTCTTTTCAGTGGTCTGTCATGTCTGTTATTTTTTTTTTTTTTACCAATAACACCCAAGAAAAGTCTGAATAATCTTAAAAGACTCAGATAATATGCTGCAGTAAAATTTATTTCCAGTCTTAAATTTGAAGAACTAACCTGCTTTTGTTTATGATGTTTTAAGCGTATAGCAAAGCCGCAGTTCAGTTCTCTGTTTAATATAATCCACAGCTTCGATGATATTTTTGGCCTGTAGCATGAATTTGGGAGGACTGAAAATGCATTTAGAAGAAATAATTCTACATTTCGGTAAAATACACTGATTTGACTTCCTGGCAAGTGCTAGGTGAGAGGACTGATATCCAGCCAGGAGGATATTAGATTAGCTTAGCAGAAAAACTGTGAGCAAGTGGAAAGAAATGGTAGCAGCCAGCACCTCTAAAGCTCACTAATTAACACATTATATACAGTTTGTATGCTTTGGTCTTATATTAAAACAGTCTAGACATAATGTGTTAATTAGTGAGCTTTAGAGTTGCGTTTGTACAGTGCCAGGCTAGCCTTTATGCTAAGCTAAGCTAACTGACTGCTGGCTGTAGCCTTATATTTACTGTACAGACATAGCAGTGTTTTCAAATTTCCCTTCTAACTACCTGCAGTCTTATTTCCAGAGCAAAAAACTCTACAATTATAGAATACATACAATAGATAAAAGAACATGAGCAGACACACATAATTATTTATGCTGCCCTTCTTGTCTGCAGCTACTTCTTAGTTCCTCCAGCCCTGATGAGTAATGACTCTAATTGAGTCTCTAAACCCAATGCCTGTCTCTTTCACACATTAAATTCTCACCCGGCTCTAAAACTCTCACTTCGCTGCTGCAAGAGTCACCCTCACAAGTACATATGCTGATTAGCACAAACAACACAAAGATGAATAATTTAGCTGTGCTGATTATTTAACCTGGGTTCACCTGAATGTATGCTTGTTCGGGGGAGGGTTTTCAGAGCGCTTTTTATAACGCAGTAATGAAATTCAGTTTCTTTCTCTTCTTCTTTCACTTTCAGAGGATGAGGCGTTTGAGCTGTGTCTGGGTCTTCAGACTCTTTTGGAACTTAAAGTAAGATGCGCTTTGCTCTTTTCATTTGTGTGTGTGTTTTTTTTTTTTTTAAATACACGGTCATTTTGAATAAGTAAAAGGGAAGAGGAACAAAACCAGTAAAAAAAAAAATTTAAAAAAAGAAAGAAAAGTGCACATTTCAAGGGGAAAGATGGAGGCACAAGCACAAATTGTTAAAAGAGATGTACTGGAAGTGGTGTTATCTGGGGGAAAGGCTTGGTTCTTTCATTTCAGTGGCACAGCTATATGTTAGACCCGCACTGTGTAGGAAAAGCCCAGATAAGAACAGACTGAGGACCTACTGTGAGGTGGGATTTTGAATTTGCACATCTGAAAATTCAATTTAGACCCCATGAAGAGATTATCTGGCTATATGAAAGTAGCGTTCCCTCTTATTTCAGTATTACATGCGCTGCATCTGGGTAATATCTTCCTAAAAATCAAATTAGATAGCAGCTTCTGGGTACGAAAGGAAGATGAGCTATAATTTTGTAAATTAGCCCTTAAGGACTTTGTATTATGAGATGAACATATCCCTTCAAGCTCACTCATGGAGTTATTTTTCCCTGCAAATTTTTATAAACAATATAGTAATTAATTTGGAGTAATGGTGTCAGTATCAAAGTGTTTATTGAAATGCTGTTTAACACAGAGGCTGCAAAAGCAACCCATTCCTGCTCCCTACCAAAGGACTAAACTTCGTCTTCATCATGTTAAACCCTTCTTTGTGTCACAGTGGTCAAACTATCTAGTATTTAAGTAGCTCTGGCTTCCATGTTGAGAGCCACTGATGTAGTACAAATTATAATAAATCATGTATGTTCACAGTGCTGCCTGGACCTGAGCAGGCAGGTCCTGAAGCTGCAGGGCTGTGGCGAGGAGCTGCCCTTCCTGAACCCTTCAACCGACAGCCAGTGCCAACACGACACCAATGAGAACCTGTGAGCACGACTCGACGGCGGCGACCCCCTTCCTCAAATCTTGACCGGTTGCTGCAATGAGGCGTGATGCCGCTTGTGTCTGGACTGTCCAATCACAGTGTCTCACACTGCCAGAACATGGATGGGCATTTGCAGCCGTCTTTCTTGAGTTTACATCATTGTGTTTGTAGAATTAAGACATTCGCCATGATTATCTCTTATATTAAATTAAATAGTTAACAGAGCGGATGAAAGCCAGTTATGAGCCGATCCAATCTCTGTGAGTCTAATTATTCTTTATGATCAAACTGTATAGTCAAACCAACTCCTCTGTTGAGCTACTCAAGTACACTGAAGCTCACTAAAAGGGAAAAACCATTATAATCATTTAAAGTGAACTTAAGTGGAATATTACTCTAAATCATCAAGTAAATAAAAAAAAGTGTTCATTGTAAACCTAAATCATTTCAGTTTAGATGGTGTTAAATAAATCTGTTTATATTTTGGGAGATACACTTGTTCATTTCCTTAGTGAGTTATTGAAGATATGTGTGTATGGTAAATATGAAGCTATAGCCAGCTGGCAGTTAGCTTAGCTTGTCTTAGCATAAAATAGGGAAACAATCCAATGGAAACAAAATCCAAATGCAAGCACCTCTAGAACTTTAATTTCAACTATTTCAGCTGTTTGCTCATCTCATCATCATTTATTCAACGATTTATACATTACATCTGCTAGCTCGCCAGTTAGCTTTAAAACACTCTCAGGCACGCTTTGACTGACATTCAGCTTTAGCCAACAGCTGACTCTACATGCACATATTTTCTCCTAAACATAACATAAAATTGTATTTCTTTTACAACTGGTTGAACTACGCTACAATCTTTCCACATAACCTAAGCAGCCTACCCCCTGCGGCAGGCTACGAGAATCAGTGGGGAATTTCCCCACTGCGGGACTAATAAAGGTTTATAAAGGTTTTCTTATCTTATTAAATAAACAAGACTTAACATGTTACTTTGCCAGCTTTAGGTGCTGGTAGGTGGATTACCTTTGGCCAGAGCCATCTGTTAGCTGCAGGCAAACACAACAGTAGTACCAATCTCTCAACTGATCAAGAATGTGAATGAGTGTATTTCCCAAAATGTCAAACTATTCCTTTAAGAATCAACATGACTCATCTAAAAGTGTTGGTACTCAGGATGCCCTTTCCAGTGTGCCCAAAGGAATCTCTTGAGAAGCCTTTAAGTTTTTTGAAATCTTGTGTAATTTGGTTAGGATCAGGCTACCTCTAAGAGACAACAACAGGTTCTAATCTAGAGTTTTAAAAAAGATCTGAGGTAAACATGACAGTTTCTGATCTAGGCTACTTATATTCAACTATGTAAAGCCCCTTTGCCCTTTCTTTCCCCATCAGAGGACATACGTTCGGTTAAGTTTTCCAGGAGCACACATCCAGTCTCTCACGACAGCCCAGACTGAATTACAGTAGTTCCCCATAAATCCCTTCTAATAAAAATAGATTCCACGCCAGCCAGCAAAACATATTTGAGTCAGACTACAGAAATATCAAAACATTCCATCTGCATGACTTTGTACAGTTCTGCCTTTGTATAAGTCTGCATGTTTGTGTACTAGTCTGATTGTGTTATGTTGAAAGTCTAAAGGGGCTGTATGCGTGTTTTACGTGTGCATGCGTGTGAACTAGGAGTCGAAGTGGGGTTTTATTTCATGCCATGTTTTGGCTTGTGTGTCACATGGGAATAAAGTGGAACAGGTTCTATCTACCCCCCCCGCCCCCCCAACCGGTCCACCAAGCTCCGGTCAGAAAAAGCTGCCAAAAGCCGACCCCAGCTGCCTTCCCTCTCTGAATTTTTCAGGAGATTCTCATCAGTCGCCTGAGACTGCACTCTGTGCCAAGGCCTCTCTTCTTAAGCTCATTTTCCTCTTCATTCTTCTTTGTGTGGTTACCACCTTTTTTGGTTCATGTTGCTTACTTTGACGCCACATTTGCCTGTCACCAGAGAACGAGAACCAGTCCCTGCTGCAGTGCCACCTCCTTCTCCTGCCTCTCATTGTTTTCATCGTGTGGAAGATCAAGAACTGCCTCAGATCATGCTCTGCTTTAATGACACCTGAGCCGTGCTGTGCTTTTGACTGTGCTACAGTATTCATCTGACCTCTCTATGGAAGTCATCCACACATAGATTGGCAATGTTTCTTTGACTTTGATGTACTAGTGACCTTCCTACACCGTATGAGAGGACATGATGTATGACAGAAATTTATTTTTGGTGTTTCTCTTCTTCTCAAACGGTATTTTCTCTGCCTAATAAAATATGTATTCTGGCTAGCTCCGTTTGCATTTGTATTTTTGCTATTAACTGACACAGCACGAAGGAGTGATGGGACTATTTGCAAACGCAGAGCAACATTATGTGAGAGGGCAGTCGTTTTAAATTCTCTGATCTCAGTCTGTCTGTAATGTGAGTCACCAGACTGGTTGTGGGAGGGCTCCACTAGAAGAAAGCCAAAGCAGCCAGTTCCTAGTTTTATTGGACCTCACACTGATTCCCATGGTCTGTACTCACAAAATATCCTTGTATACGCCCTTCGCTGGTGCATTCTGCTATATAAAGAACCTTGTCATGACAGAACAGAGAAAGCAGATGTTCCCACAGCACCAGGGGGCTTCGACAAGTGACCCCAACTGACTATTGAAGGTTCACATCTTGCTGTATTGCCCTTCTTCCATGACACAGACAGAAGACAGTCCAAGTCAATTCTGTCGGAGCAAGTCTCAAGTCAAGTTCTAAGTCCTGCAGGGCGAGCGCAAGTCTGGTCTCAGGTCTTCATAAGCAAATTGCAAGCCAAGTAGCAAGATGCATTTCCATGCCATCGTCCAATAACTGAATAATCAAGCTGGTCCAAAACTGATTAGAGTATCAATAAACACAATTTGGGTAAATTTGATTTGAATTTATCAAACATATATGTAAAAAACTGCTTGTACCAAATTCTCAAATGTGAGTATTTATTCTTTATCATTTTTAAGAGAATATTGCTTGTTTTTTTATTTGTTTGTTTGTTTGTTTTTAGTGGTGGTCGAACAAAACAAGCAATTTGTAGACATGGGCTCTGGGATATTGGAATAGATGTTGGTTTCTAACACTTCAGAGATTAAATGATGAAGCAATATAAAAAATAATTTGCAGATGAATTGGTGATAAAAAGCCTGTTGCAACCCTGATTAAAAAGTGTTGCGGTAATGCAAGCTCTGCCTCTTGTTGCCTTTCATCTTTTTTATTGTTTTCCGAGAATACACAAAGTCCAAATGTGAGACTTCTGTATGTTACAATACAGATACCACTGTGGCAGCACACAAAACAAATTTTAGTGGCCAAACTACTGGAAGCGCAATAAAGAAATGTCACAACAAAAGAAATCCTCCAGTGCCAATATTTGTTTGTTAAGGGAGACATCTGCTTTAGACTGGTATTTCATTTCAGGTTTGATACGGCTGTTTCCTCCTTAAAATGCCTGACAGCCCTTGTCAGGGGTTGACAGTCAGAGCTGCAAGGCTTCACTGTTCTGCGAACAAGGGGAAGGAACATTACAGGAACACGAAATTACAACAAACATTGTTAGAGAAGCTGCCCCCCCGCCACCTCCCCAGTAAGTAAGTAAGCCCCCTCATCTTGAGTCACTTTGCACACCACATCCTGTCAATGGTGTAGAAGGTAACGCCTCTTCTAGGAAAGTACCATCAAGTCAGGGGTTCTCACAAAAAGCAGACCGTGGTCGTGCTTCTCTCTTTGCACTGGTGTCTTCAGGCAAATGCACAGCAAGAGACTTTGTCTCAAAAACCACAGACTGATCACTCGAGACATCAACGGTCATTAAAAGGCACAGGAAAAGGGGTATGTGTTGCCCTTTTTGATCTTTTAAGTTGAACTTGAGGTGATGCTCGGCTAGAGGTGTTGCATAAGTCTCATCCACCCATGCAGTATTCATGAAGAGGCTTTTCTCATTTTGGAGGCAGATCTTGACTAGAGATTGCAGTAGATGGGGCTCACACTGATCTGTAGGAGGGAATGACTAATGTAAATCTCCATCCAGAGGAATTAAAAGCACACAGTGGCAAGGTGATCTCCTGAAGCTTTCGGGGGCCCTCGAGGACAGAATTCTCTAAGGCAGACTTATAGTACACTGCCAGTGTGCTTTACCACCCATGTAATTGTATTTTTCAATAATAACTGGTGAGCAGGGTCAGATGTAGAAGCAGAGTGTGGAAATGTCCTCACAACATAACCACTAAACACTGTATGAGCTACAGTCCCTGCTTCAAACAGTAAAAAGTCTAGTGATAGCTTCATCTTTCCCTACTTTAAAAACTGCTCACAAACATATAATTTCAAAGGCTCAATAAACATCTAACAAACAAATATGTCACCCAGTGGCTCACTGATGTGTTTTCAATAGTTTTATAACAACAGTGGAGCTCAGCAGATTTCAGGTTTTGGGGCTCCGGCACTGGGATGGACTCAGACTGTATGAAGGCAGGGGCAATAAAAATAAAAATAAAAAAGGGCACCAGTTGTATGCGGTGCAGCATCAGCATACAGAAAGTCACAATGCATGTATGCTGACATTGTTTACACCCACTGGTGCTCTGGGGTAAATCAATGCCTCTACAAAACAGCCACTGAGATATTTCAGTGCGAACCAAAGCGGAGGACTGACCGCCCAACCGACCAGCCAGCACTGATCTCTAGAGCTGCTAGCATGGCTAAAAGTGAAACGTTAAACTTGCATGTGAACCTCTCACTTGCTGTGTAGTTTTTAGATTTTCACTCTACTTCACATGATTAGAAGCTGTGGCTGTGTGGACAGAAGGACTTTGTCACAGACATTTGATATAACCCCAGCCAACCATCCCCATCAGGACTCTCATTACAATCTGTTTATTTACTTTGCCTGTCACCACAAATAGCTTTATGTCTCTTTTTGTCCTTCATCTCCATCAATAGCATCTCCTCCCTCTTTGTATCACTCCCTCCATCTGGTGAAGGGTTGTGCACACACACACACACACACAGAAACACAGTGCAGCCCTGCAGGCTCGATTAACTCAGTGGGATGACCCACAAGCTTTAACCCCAGAGAGTAAAGTAGGATATTGTGAGGGGAATATTGATCAGACCGGCTTATGTAACACAGTACCAGTGAGTGGGAGATACTCCACGGAAGGTCTGAAACAAGACAGTCTTAATTTTAAGCTCCTGTCTGAAAAGAATCATATTGAAATTAATGTGGAAATAAAGAAAAGTTTAGCATTTTAGCCTGATAGGAACAGGGTGAGAAAAAGACAAGTGCCAAATTCATGTCATTTCAGAGTTAATTACAATTGATCTGACATGGCACCAAATAATAGGAAAGTATCTGTAAAAGCAAACAAACATTGATGTCTCATGTGAGTCAAAGTCTAAGGTAAGTAAATAAAAACTTAAAGGGGCTATCTGGAGTTTTCCTGTTTCCTTTTCATAGAAAATCTGCAGATAACTTAAATAAAGGTTGAAAACTCCACAGGTTACCTTTACAGATATGATGGCACTGAGACTTTTTAAAACCGTGGTTTAGCTCTTGACTGGTCTGATGAATAGCTACACCCAGCTGCACCCTACCTCCAGTCTGTTTGAGAAATATTCTCACTTTCCTTCTTGCATAAAAAAAAATTCCCTTCACTGTAACATGTGATTCTGTACCTCATCTTCACACAGGCACAACAAAATAAATCCCACACACATGAAAACCATGTGGGATTAATTAAAACATTCTACTTCTATTCAGCCTTGCATGGAATTATTTACGAACTTAATCTCAATGTGACACTTAGAGTGAAAAATAAGAGACATACTGTTCCACTGATCAAAGAACTGCATCCATACAATTCAGTACATAAAAACCAAACACTTGAAATCACTGCATCTGCTGAGACGAGGCCACTGGCTATTAAAACTACGTGATGCGCTGCAGTTATCCCCCACTGAGCATGACGGGATGATGAAACGCCACTGAATTAAGCCTGGTGCAGTCAAAATTGGTTGCTGTTAATCAGTGGTGTCAGTTGCCTCGGCGGCTTGGATCTGTTGATGGAATGTGATCGAGCTTGTCTCAAGCCCCCCCCCCTCCTCCCTTTGGAGGCTGGGGGTCCAGCTGTCTGTCAGTCAGGATCAGATCCATATTACCACACCCACCTCCCACTGAGCCACCAGGACCGAGCGAGGACACAGTGTGGAGGCTCATGTGGGGGGACAGTTATGTAAACAGGTAGGGAGGGTGTAGAATTCAATGCAAAAAAAAATTTGAAAAATTTGACCAAAGTGAATCTGTGGGGAAAATGTAAGAAGTAAATTTTTTTTTAACAAAAAACAGCACCTGTGACTGATTTTCTGTCTTTTCTCTAATGTCTGCTTTTTTTTCTGAAATATTGGATCATTTTTTTTAATCTGTCTGGGACCCAGTTCAAATGAAAGAGACTGTCAGACAGCATCAGTCATTTCAGCAAATGCTCCAAAGCAACATATGTTGGCATTTACGTGACAAAACCTTCTTGTATCGGGAGCAATTCATGATTTCTTAGCTATTAGAAGCATTCGAAGAAGAACAGTTGTGAGTTATTCTTGTGCCACAAAGTATGCAAAGGGAAAATGTGATTGAGAGCTCAAACACGATCGTGATCATTCCCTAACCTTTACAAACTGTGGCCAAAATCAAGGTATTTTTCTAACCTAACCTTTCCCTAAACTTAACTGAGATATTTTGTGCCAGAGCCTAACCAAACCCTAACCATAGCACCATCACAAAATAGTTTAACTTTTGGGGTGACAATGTCGTCCATACGGACATCAGATCAGAAAGCTCCTACGTGTGTTGTTCTAGACGATGTGGACCAACAACGTATTTTGTTTAATTTGCAAGACATGTCGGAATAAAACAATCTAAGATGTGTAGAGGGGAAATAATTTTTTGCAAGGTCATTGTGGTTTTCATGTACATTCTTAGGCAACTAGTTATTTTAGCTATTGGTATAAATACAGTTTAGTAAAAAGTTCAGTATTTGCCTCTGAAAAGTAGTGAAGTATCAGTTAGCTGCAGCACCTGCTACTTCCCACCACAAGCTTTGTGAGCTTCACAAAGTTGCAGCAGGACTTTTTGCATTGAACTGCATTAAAACCCTTGGGTGTTCTTGTCATTTCTCCTCGAGCAACGTTAAAAGCTCTGCAGATAAGCTTCAGCTCCGCAATCCCTGATTCATCTTCTCTCAAAGCCTGCACGTAATCATCCTCATGTATTCAAGCCATCCCTGACATTTGTGACTCATCAGCATTGTATTCAAGGTGTATGAGACGTGTAAATGGATAGCGTCCTGATGCCTGAATGAATCACTGGCCATCAAAGCCTGACAGGACGGCGCAAACAAACATAAAAGCTGCGTATATTCAGCATATTCAGGTGTATGGGCACATTAAGACATAAGCATTTTGATTGAAGAGGATCATAACTAAGTTATTACAGTACACAACAGACACACAGGACCATCCATTATCAAAGACTTCGAGGATTTATTGCCTCAGCTATTTATCTGTCCCATACACAAGTTATATGGGCAGTTAAATCCAATGCGGAGTGCTGCTGATGTGCCGAAAAACTAAGAATTTCTGTCCTTGAACTGCATGTCTGGGTATTCTATGAAGCAGTTTGATATCGATGCCATTATGATACCTTGGTGCTTTTAATACTGTATTCAATATGAACATGTTAAAGCCATTTCCGTATTTTTAAAAAATATACCAAGCTGCTTTAGGAATAGTATTATAACAGATATTTTCTGATCTAAACAGTCTAAAACTAGAAATGTTTCTTGATTTGGATCAGATAATATGAACAAGCCTACGAATCTGACCCAGCATTCAATACCAACTTTGGATATTTTTAAATTTTCAGTTCAAGTCAATAGTAAATGCTTAAATACGTCCTTGGCGTTAAGATTTGACACGTAACTCTGCTGAACTCCTCTGTATTGCTCCATCAACATTTCTAATTACGAAGGAAAATGGCAAATGATTTCAGATTATTCAGATCCAGCTCAAGTATGCTGAAGCTCATACTGTCCCAGTGGACAAAGGGAGACACATACATGTCCCCTCAGACACCCGACGGACCACAGACAGTTAAATACCGAAGACTTAACAAGTACAGATTCTGTTTGGCAAGGAGGTGAATCCATACATTATGAGAAAAGGGGTGTGGGAGTTGTGTGGAAATCTGCAGATAAGGTGTGAAGAGCTTTATGATAACAACACTTTCACATGTTAAGGTCAGGCGTTGCTTTAGTGCTGAAATGACTGATTAGTTGTTGACAGAAAGGTGATTAACAACAAATTTAATAATAACCATTTATCATGCAAAAATCCTCTGCTTTTTCAGTTAATTTCATGATCTGTTAACCTGCCACTTACTTTCTGTGTGTCAAAAAACATGTTATGTATGACAAACAATCCCAAACGTAAATCTAATGAACTTGGAATGACGTATAACAGAAAAAAGCTGCCTTATACTGCTTTACAGAGAGAACAAGAGAATAAACCACAACCACAAACAAACTCAAACTAACAAGTAGGAGTTTGTGATGGTGAAGCAGGATCAGACTCCGCACTGATTTGTCGACGTTCTCATCTTCTCTCCACAAGCACCGTGACAGCAGATTGTCTGAACGCCAACAGCTGTGTCTTCTTACAGGAGTGACAGCGACTGCCTGACTACCCTGTGACCTGACACTGGAGGTTGTGGAGGGAGGGTGGAGGCGGCGTGTGCTTCAGGAAGGGGGTGGGCTGTCAGTATGAGTTCAGCCCACCGTGGACATTTTCATTCATTTTGAGCATTTTGCGCTATTTGTCTTTAAGCTTTCAAGACGTTGGAAAAGAAATTCACAAAGCCCCTTTAAAATTGGGTTGTTCTTTCTCTGTTCAGTTCATTATAGCAGATATCCCATATATATTTTCATGTTTTGAATTGGAGTTTTTTTAGATGACTCAGCTAAGACCAGAAATGTTAAGCTGCACAACAGCTGCTTGATACTGTACTTTAAATAACATCACATCTGATAGCAAACAAGGCTGCTGCGTCCCTTCTTATCAGAGCATGTGCAGAGCAGCCTAAAGGGTATGTGGTCGCATGCTGTCAGGTTCCATAGACAAGGTCCTCATGATGGGTTTATGACTCACTAAAATGTCTTATGGCAGAGGACCTCTGGAGACACTAAAGCTAGACTATATGTTGACATCTCGACCTTTGCTGGCCTGTGGCTTGCACGACCACAGCCACGGGTCAAATTGTGATGAGACTGATCTTTGAAAATTTGCACAGACATTCAGGGTCCCCAGACGATGAATCCAGCCGACTTTGGTGATCATCTTACTTTGCCACTACTGGATCAATTGACATTTAGAAAAAAATAAAATGACTGACCATGAATGAGTTTAAAATTTACATCCAGATAGGCTCTCTTTGCTGCCTGTAAAAGCTACCTCCCATGGGTAATTTCAAAAAGCAACAATATAGTTATTTTGGAAATCTACGCTAACATTTACTACATACGTCACTGAAATGATCCCAATAGCTCATGACCCGTCAATGTGAACCAAAGTCATACTGGCTGCGTGCCATTTTCCTACTTGTGGTGGTGGTGCTGTGGTACCATGATAACCTTTTAACTTCAAGTGAAAACAAAAATGACCATGGATCCACACTGTATAACAACAAGCTCCCCAGAGGCAATATCTCTTGTAGGCCAACTTCCAGAAGGCAATAATATGTAGCTAAAATAGTTGCAGACAAATTGATACACACACACACACAGACACACACAAGGTCGTTACCCCCTTGTGGTCGTGTCCTCGGGTCTGATGTCTGAGATGTGTTTTACGTTCAGCCTGCCTGCTTAGGGAAAATATGGGAGCAAAAGTCACAGTCACACAGGAATCATCGCTGGATGCCGCGGAGGGCTTTGCATGCGAAACGATGTGACATTTTCTCTGGGAAAATCAGGGTGGAATCAGGAGACCAAACAAACAGACCTAAATCCGTGTGCAACGGATCCATAAGACCAACAACACAACGTATCGGCCTGCTCCCGTCTTGACCATCAATGGTCATTAAACACAAATGACTCTGAGCTTACTGCACAGGAACGTTCACCACCTATAAGGACAAACTGCAGCTGAGTGGTGGATGAGTAGATTCTGTAGTTTTGTGCTGACAGGCTAATTTATAGTGAGTCATCCACTAAATGACCACTTGACATAAGAACACTGACATCGCTGACATAATAAAATCATAATATAACCTACAAAATACTTAACACAGTCACTCTTTTCATGACATACACTGATGAGGTGAAACAGGCCAAACTTCACTGGCTCTTATTCAGGTCTTTCACTAAAATTATGGGAGAAAGGGGTATAGATGGAGATTAACAAAATGATTCATTAGCTGAGGAAGATACGCCATCTATCCCTTCATCTGAAATAGCCAGCTGATTACTAACTGCATGTTTTACAGTCAACAACTGACAACAATCTCAAAAATCAGCTGCAAATAGGAGATCATTAGTTGCTTTAATGGGAACAGATTTCAGTGCGATGAGGTAAACTAAAACCTGATTGAAATTCATCAAATATATTAGAAATAATATTCCCATGGCTGACTGGGAGCAAATCCCTGCAGTCTGGTTCCAAAATCTGCTGGAAAGAGTAAAAACAGAACAAACTCCCTCCTCCTGCTGTTACTGCAGCAGATTAATGCCCATAGTTTTGGGATAAGATGCTCATTAATCATACATGAGTGTTATGTTCAAGCGCCTATAACCATTACTTTTGGCAATGTGCTGTAGCGCCATTTGATCACTTATCTGTAGAAATAACAAAGCTACACTTTCATGCAAAAACCTAACATAAACCGCCACCATTACTTAACCATTAAACTGTGATAAGGAGGATTTCTCTTTTAAATCTGCCAAAAAAAACAACCTTAGGCGAACAAAACACGAGCAAACAACTTGATTAGTGAAGAGCAGGGACCTGCTCCTGTAGGGAAAACCTTCTCCTGGCACGTCTCTAAAGGGCAGAAACACAGGAGAGATGAGAGGCTGTGGCCTACCAGGACACCTGAGCCTGCAGTCACCCTTAGGCACACAAACACAAACACACAACTCATTTATACTGCATGAGAGAAAGAGAGTCAGTGTACATAGGTGGATATAGGATGCCCCCATTGGGAGCAGTGGGTGATTCCCCCAATACTTAATAGTCGTGCCCTGCAGGGGACTTTGCTGCTCGGCCGACAAACACCACCGACTTGCTGCCATGTAAATCTCATTATGTAACAAATGTGTATTATGTAATATCTGTCGCGCTTTATGTCTTTGAGATGATACACTGGATAAAAGAAGAGACTGAAGGGGATGAAAAGGAAAAAGGCACTCACTATGTTTAATCAGAGAGCCCTTTTCACCAGCTTGTCAGGGCTGACTGACAGCGACATAAAGCCTCTGCCGATCCTCCTCCTCACTCACACATCCGCACACGCACCGGTGAAAACAGCAGGTTAAACAGTACAGCAGTTCCCCTGCATTGTGCCACAAGCTTTCATCGTCTCCCAGCCCTGTGAAAAACAACCTGGGCAGGCAGAATACCAATGACAGAGGCAGCGTGTACCTCTGAGATTACAGCCGGCTCAGGGCGAGCAGATCAGAAACCTGAACCTGACACGTCTGTCTGCGAGGAACGCAAATAAAAAAAGACCAACAGCACAGGAGACAGACGTTCAGTGTTTATTAACAGAGTATTTACAGTCAGGGGTGGGTACAGAGACAGTATGTTAATGTGTGTCACTATGTAATGTCTGTGGATCCCCGTAGAGAACATTTGCCACCAGTTCTCTCACTGCTGCTGGGTCCTCAGGATCTGTGGAGTAAAAAACACAAATGTGGCAATGAAAACTGCAATGAGACACTCAGTGTGGGATCACATCCACATTTCCAGCACTTTTTTAACGGTGAAAACTTCTTCTTTTCTTCTTCTTTGGTCAAACAATGTGGAAATATAACAGCAGGGTGACTCACAAAGTTTCTTCTTACATTTTGATTTTAAGCCATGCTAGAGGCCTTAGGGATGGTTGGTATTCTATGTTGGTTCAGACTGAAAAATCTCAATAAGGAGATTTAGCTCAAAAATTCACAATCCCCTCGAGATAAATGACAGTAACTCTGGTAATCCACTGACTTTTATAGGTAAAAACTGCATTTTATGAACTGCTTTCACCATGTATCTGCAATACTAATGAGATTCCCACCTGCCTGAGCTGTACTTTGCGTTTCATGCTGACACTAGAATGCTAACATGCTATACTAAGACAGTGACCATTAAAGTTAACATTCAGCTGAAGCACAGCCTCAGTCTCACAGAGCCACGAGGACGGCTGAACACTCATTTCTTTATTCACCTTAAACATTTCAGAAATGCAGCAAGTAGCTCCTATCTTTCTTTTGTCCAACTACACCCCCCTCCCTTCAAACAGAAAAGTACAGCACAACTGTTGCACCGGTTTATCCTGATGTTAATACAACACACATCTGCAGCCACAGACAAGCTGTTATTAAGCAGGCAACAGCAAGACAGAAGATGCTACTTTCAGCAGCAGTTTTTCAGCTGTTGCTGAATCCAGAAGTGACTTTTGTCTAAAATCTTTATTTAATTTATTTCCTGTTCTGCACCAACTGGATTTAAAATGGCCATTTCTGATCAGGTCCACCGTGTAAGAGCTGCAATGAAGTGCATTTCTCCCTTGCAATGTGGATCTCATTTTAATGCGAGTGTAGCACCTGCTGCAGCTGCTTAACATTAATATTCTCCCAAACACACCTACTTGTTCCATCCAATTCATGAGATTTTATTAAGTTCTTAGCAACGTTTTGGATCAAGCTGACCACAACAATAAATACAAAATTAATCTAATGCAGGGAATGAAAAGTGATTCTAGATTTTATTCGGCCTCCTGGACAACTGGAAACACTTAGAGTGAAGCAGCTGCAGATTGGTTCGGTTACAGGAGTGTTTTTACATTGCGGTTACTGCGTTTACTTGAGTAATGAATGCAAGTACTCCTGTCACCACTGCTGCTTTCTCATTAGATATACGGCATAAATAAATATTCCTTACCTTGCACTGCTCAACATTACGACTTCTCCTGCCACACGCGACTCTCTCAGGTTGAAACTAGCTGACGACTTCACTCCTCAGAGTCAAAATTGAATCACGAAACGTGCAGGAGGAGCTTTGAATATTCAGAAACCTTCGCACGTTATAACCGACAGACTTTTCATCATCAACCCTTGGCAAAAGGGCGACTGTTGAGGTGTGAGAACAGCAGGGAAGAACCTGAGAGCTGCTGCTGACATTTCTAGGAGGCTTGGGCGAGGCAGCTAACACAGCTTTTATTTTCTTCCCTTTTTCACTTTGACTGTTTTCTGTTATGCGTATTTAATGCGTTTTAGTCAAACTGCATATAAAATGAAATCACCTCAAGCAATTTTTGCTGGTAGTTCGGTTGCCTAAATGGCAGGCAGAGATTTGAAGCAAAAACTATCCCCTCCTCCACACTCTGCAGATCAAACACGTTTTCACACTTTTATTTTGCCTTTTTTTTCCACCTCAACCCCTCTCTGCTGCTCTTTGTTTCCTTGTCCTTAGGCTGCTACGTCAGATATTTTCCACACTGGGTTAGGTAACAAGCCGGCAAAATCACAGTCAAAAGAAACACAACAGGCCTTAGAGGTTGAATTATTAACACAGACAGCAGGAAGCTACGCCAACATCACCAACAGGCTTCACAAAAAAAAAATCATGTGGAGCCTGTCACCTGTTTTCATCTGCAATCAAAAAGCTCCAGCATATCCTGCTAATCGTGTACTTTTGTGTTATCATCAGCCCTCTGCACTAAATAAATTTCCACTCATTTCACACAGTTTTTCTGAAGACTAAGTGGTTGACTAGCTGGTCATCCATGCGGACCAAAAAGCAGAACGAATTTAATGACTTTAATCAGATTTATCTCCTCCTGTAACAACGCTTTGCATATGACACGCATCGAGGCTGGAAACGCACGCCGACAGCGGCGAGATTAACGTTCGAACAGAAGAAATTAACAGGAAATTAATAAACACTGTTAGCATTCATAATAATTAACCAAGTTATTGACTTAGTTAATCGTTGTGTTTGTTGGGAGGATTGTGTTTGGAGAGACTGTGGACAGCAGAGACACAATTTTCCACAGAGAGGAGGGTCAAAAGATAAAGAGAAAGTAAAGAGTCAGAGAGCAGCGTCCTCGGCTTCTGTGGTCTGTGTGCTCGTGGATTACAGCTTCTCTAAAAATACTTCAGTCTTTTCGCTCCAGTTGACTGGCAGGCTAAGGATTTATATACATTTGGATGTGGAAATGAAAATATTGGATTTGAGGCTTCCTGACTGAATTTCCTCCCTGTGTGTACTTGTGTGTGTAGCTCATTTGTTCAGGAGACGTCAAACAACTGACGTCATGCAGCAACATTTTTGTGTTTTTGTCCTGAATCTCTCTTACCGTTTTTCTGTAGGAGTGTTGAGTGTTTCAAGTCTGATTCACCAGACACTCTTAACTGCACAAACTCTTAGTGAATTACCTGTTTCAACTTGAATTTATCAAGTTCTCCTAAAGCACCCATCCTTGCCCCTTAAAAAAAAGAAGCTACCGTTACAAGTGGTTCTTCTTAGACCCATTAAACCTGCCAGCGAGCAGCATCTTGTTAGCAACCAAAATCTGTCATGCGGGGATCATTTTTCCTCTTCCTTCCTTATTAGTATTCAGGTCAGGGTTTCACAAAAGGCAAGCTGATCACAAGCAGACACAGTTGGTCTCTTGTCCAATTACAACAACAAACAGATGTCTACTTGAAATTGATGACGAATGCTCTAATCTGACCTGAATCACTTTCCTGATTATTGCCTCCGAGTTGCTGGTGTACTTACCGACTCCCAGCACCTTCAGACGGCTCTTAAACTCAGGTCTCTCCTCCAGGACCCGTAACAGGTTAGTGGACTCCATACGCTCCAGCTCCACCTTCCAGTAGACGTAGATTTTGTGACTGAAGCTCACATAAACCAGACAGGGGCTGTTCTTACCCTTCTTACATGTATACTGACCTGCAAGCACACAGAAAAACAAATAACTCCACATATATTACGAGCAGTTTTTTTACTCAGCATGCTGTGACATGGTGTGTTATGTGAATCTCAATGAACACATCAGCAGTCCTCTGCTGCCTGGTTACTAATACGTGTCTGTAGCAGAGCCAGTGTCCACATACACAGAGAAACCAATCAAATTTGCCTTAATGACCACACAGAGCAGGCAGAGGGTAGAGTGGACGGGAGGGGTTGACTGTTCACACACACACACACACACACACACACACACACACACACACACACACACACACACACACACACACACTCTCTCTCTCTGCAGGTGCAAAGAATCAATCCCCAATGGAATCACAGTGAAATCAAACCAAGTCTCTTGTCTCTTACTCTAATCCATTTACTTCTGTACATGTCATATTAGCTCCCTCAAATGCACTGTGGCCTGTTCAAACACGGCCGACAGATTTGAAAGGACAGACAGAGGATGGAGAAGAGCAAGGACTAGAAGCTCAACGTTGCCACCTACTGGTGTCAAGAGATGCAAAAAAAAAAAGAGAAAGCTAATAATAATGACATAACTTTCTGGTCTCTACCATCTCCTGAGGAAAGTATCTGAATCTTTAGCTGCCAAATGAGCCAGTTTTTACCAGCTAATCGAAAACTTTGTCTTTTTGCCACTTGGTGTTGAACAGACGGTGTACAGTGGGTTTTTAAAGCTACTTTTTAAATGAAAACAGCTGCTTGTTGCAACCAAAAACTACGCTATGAGCGCAGTGAGAGTTGTGAGCTGGATGAGGGGAAACTCTCCAAGAGGCTCCATTAAGGAGGTGATAACTCTATGTAGGCCCTTCACCAAGAGCAACCCCTTCTCACACTGTTATTTGACGGGTTATTACAGTTCATAGCCACTTTAAACTTTTATCTTTGTTTCTATCTCTCAATCATTCACTGACTCATGACCAAAGCTTATTTGTGCGTTCAGGAGGATAATCAGAGTCTCATTTTTACTCGAACTTACATGATTATAAACAGTGAAGCTCGGAATCCCTGCTCCAAAGTCTCTGACCTGATGCATAAGAACATTCTGTAATTTCCCAGTAATTGGACTAATAAAGGATTATCTTATCTTATCTTATTTGGGGGTTAAGTTTGAGTTCCCTCACCCGCACAGAAGGCGTTGACGTTCTCATCGAACTGGAACCGCACGACCGTCCGATTGTGGTCAATGATGTATGTTTGACCATCCCAGGCGCAGGCGACCACCTCCTCTCTGCCGTCTCCCTGGAAGTAAACACAAATCCCCGCCATGGATCTCAAAATCAGCGCATATGTGGCTGAAATGACTGACTGACTGACTGACTGACCACAATTTTCAGCATATATAAGACTTTCAGCTGCTGTCTTAAAATCATTTAAATTTAAAATAAAAATATTGCCAAACATTCATGAGTTTAGACTCAGAGATAAGAATTTAAAGATTTTATCTATTTTAAATAAAATGCGGGTGGAGGTCCTTGTCTTGTGATATCTTGTTAATAAATATATCCAAATGTTATGTATCCAACTCAACATGACTGACCACCATTTCTGTCACTGTGCTGAAACACATGACAACCCAAAATACCAAAACGGACAAATTGTTCTACAACTTGACTACAATGCAGATTATTACTTTCTGCCACTATTACATTTCGTTAGTGTTAAGTTTATTTAATGTATTCATCTTTACAAAATGTTTCTTGTTTATTTTGTAAGTGAAATATTATTAAATATTACCTTTATTGTGATTTATACATTAAACATTACTGAGACACTAAAGGAAAAAAGCCCAAGGAAATCAGAAAAACCTTGATGTTTAATTAAAAATTAAAATTATTAATTTAGCCCTCCAAAAATACACGCAAACTCACAGTAACGTCGAGTTTCTGCAGCGCAAAGAGTTGATGATCCACCTGGACGGACCACAGCAGCTGCTCTGAACTGTCCATCAACTTCAGGGTCCCTGCAGCACGAGAAGGCGAGAACAGATGAGGTACAGTTCTACTTGTTTTTAATATACCACAGTAAAGAATACCAAAAGATCATAAGCAATACTTAAGGAAATACTTTCTGGCAAATACTGATGATGATTCAAACTAAACCCTGAGTTCAATATGCAAACACCTTATCGACAACAAAGTGAGAAATCGATGCTTCTGACACTCTGGTGTCATTGACAAATAATAATTTTGCTCTGAAAGAAACTGAACTACAGCCAGTAATCGTTTCTCTGAATGTTTCTTGGATATAATTCAGTATCCTCTAATGGTATTGTCATTTCTTTTCTCTACGTTGGCACATCGGGGTGTCAGCAGGAGGGAGATTGTGAGCGCAAAATGTTGGCAGCCGGAAGCATTCAGTGATGATAATCCCACTAGATCCCCTCTTCTTTAAATATTTATGGACTCTCCAGCTGCTCTGAGAGCTGTTTCATGGTTCTCTGCTGCTGTCAGGAGGTTCTTCTATATTGGCTAACAGCCACTGACGTATGCCGGAGGGTTAGTACTACTACTCCAAATTCAGCAAGTGAATCACAAGACATATGGCACTGTTTACCTTGTTAAGGTAATTCCTTTATTAATTCATTTATCAGCAAATATCAGTTAGCTCTAGTCCAACTCGTGTTCACACTGGCTTTACAGACTCACAAGTAACTCATTGATTGGACAGTTTTGAGGACTGCTGACCTGCATCATAGTGCCAAAAAAAAAAAAAAAAGAAATTAAAAGTGTTTAAAACCCATGACTCACCATCTAAAGTGCACAGAGCGAAGAGCCCGCATTTAGAAGATTCCTCTTTTGAACCTGTTGAAACACATAAAATTCAACTTTAATAAACTGAAATGTGTAGAAAAGAAAAACAGAGAGGACTAAGTGGCACAGGGTTTACTCTTGTTCGGTACCTTTGCTTATGCTGCCAATGAGATGAGTGGAGACATTCTTGTTGTGTATCCGCCCAGTGGTCAGATGGAGAACTACATCTCTGGAAGGTCCCTCACTGTGAGCAAAGAAATCAGAGCCCATTTCATGTGACCAGTCACAGTTTCTCATGTCCACACACGACCAGCTTTTGTGTAAAACGGGCTCTACCTCCCAGGTGTGGCAGGTTCATCTTCTCCAGAGCCACTGGAGTCCTGTTGTGTCCAGGAACACAGCAGGATGGCGTAGCCGCAGCCCGGCTGAGACACCATCAGCTCTGGTAAACCTTCTGGACCAGGGTTCACAGACAAACTATCCACCTGCACCACAAACATTGGGGTTTAAATTAATGAGGTAATAAGCATATATTTCAGGGTGCATTGCAACTTTATTTCTCAGTGTTGCGCATGGAAAACCACTTAATTTTTGTAAACCATTTCAGCAGGACAGAACGAATAACAGAACAAATATCCTCCCGTGCTGATATCATGATATGCAAAATGTGTGTAAAGTACATGCAAAATTGTCGACGGTGTTCAAAGCAGAGCTGCAACTTATTATCCAATAACCTACAGGTCTTCATTACCAGCAGGTCTTTAAGGTCCTCTACTCAGGCCTTGCTCTTTTACAGCTATTACAGCTATTACAGTGAGGTGTACCTGCCCCTCCAGAAGCCATTTCTTCAACAGGACCAACTGTCCAGATCCCAGATCTGAACTGTCAGACGGCTCCTCCCAGCGGAAAGCTCGCACCACTCGGTCTGTGTAGCCAACCACCAGCTCACAGCGGCCATCACCGTCTACAGTACACACACACACACGCGCTGTAGTCAAATTCACAAGCATAAAACGCTTATGTAATATTTAAAAGCATAGAAGAGCCAGGATCTACCAATGTCGCTAATGAGGATGACTTTGGTGTTGGCAGGAATATGTTGGGTGAAGAGAGGCTTCTGGTCATCAGAGGACATGAATTCATGCTGACTGGATGAGTCCGCTTTGCTTGCAGTGGCAGCTGTCAAGTCAAAGAGGTGAAACCAGCCTTCTGCACCAACAGCTACCACGAAGTTCTGTCAAACAGTAAACAGGAAAACACAAGACACACGCCATGTTGGAAATGTGCCACCAACATATTCATGATTTGCTGCTGTTGACCTCTTCATGACTCACCTTTCCTTTGTTGCAGACGTCTCCAACTGCAACGCAGGTCAACTGGTGGGACAAGGCAGGTTAGACGAGTCAGACAAACAACTTTACTGTGAAGTCCTGAGTGTTTTCTGGTGTCTGTACCCACCATGCCCACACAGGTTCTTGTGATCCAGGGTTTGGAGTCATCATTCTTGTATACGAGCAGCTTTCCACTGGTGTCCCCCACAACCAGCTCATTCAGCTGCACCGCATTGAGACAGACAGAACCAATGAAAACGCGTTTGCGGTTTTGCAGCCTCCACTATTCAACTACTGTGAAAAACAATCTGATTTGGACTAGTTGATTTTCTGGTCTCTATAACAAAAACACCGTCGAGAAAAGACAGAACAACACATCGAGTACGGCTGTGACATTTCAGTATTGTATCTTAGATCAGGTACACCCGGTATGAGTCAGTGAACAAAAAACTCCGTATGTAGCCCTTATTTCTGTCGAGATATGACTGCAGATAACATTTCTGCAACATTACGAACAAAGTGCAACAGAGGAGACCAAAAATAATATATATATATATATAAATGTATAAGTCTGTTCTAAATCTGCGTCTTTCTCCATGTTTGTTGGTTCGTGTTGCTCGATACTGACAAGTGAACAAATTCAGAAAACAAACTTTAATGAAGCTGTGAAGAGGTAAAGTGATATAATTCATGACCTCTGAACAGATGAGTCTGAAATTTAAAAAAAGTTAGGTTAACTAACCGAGTCGTTGTCTGCATCTCCCAGACAGATAGCATGAGGGAAGAGAGTTCCTGTAAAATCCAAGCTGACACGTTGAACGTAGTTTAGGGACCGCATAACTACTGAAGAGGGCTAAATTAAATCGCCCTAAACATTTGGGCAGCTGTTTTTATCATACGTTAGAGCAAAGATAGCCTGTGTGTTAGTAGCTAGCTTAGCTAACGTTAGCTCTCAAAGGCTAAGCAGCTAATATTAACGTTAGCTTCTCCTAAACAGCGTCATTTAAGAACGCATCCCTATTACCAAACTACAAACTAAAATACCCGTTTGTTGAGCTTTTTCAAACCTTACACACACATACATGTGTGTTTTAATGCTAAATGACGGTTTAATTGCTGACTCCGTTCCCGCACGCTTCTTCCTAGTAAATAAAGGCACGTGACCACAAAGTACAGGAGCTCAGGAGAGACAATTGATGTTTCACAAAATATACAAGCGGTTCTTCAAGAGTTGTTGCTGGTCAGCTTGTTATTTGTCTTAAATATACAGATGGCAAAAGTTGAGATCTCGTTGTCAAGACACTTTATTACTAACAAATCCAGTGATGTTTCAAACTTCTTCACTGATGCTATCCAACAAAACATTATTTGCACAAAATAAGTAGACAGCGATATAAATAACCCTTCCCGTGGATTTTGTAGTTAAGCTACCTAACAAAGAATACTATGATTGTACTTTAAACAAGATATTTCCAAACATTTCCGTTCCTTTCTCACTGGTACTGAGATTTTTCAGAATTACAATCTTATCTGCAGCAGAACAAGCATCTTTTTTATCATCATTCACAAAATTAATTACATAACAGATCCTTTATTAAGATATGCACAAACGATATGCACCAGTGTATTAAAACCATTCAAAAGCGTCAGACGGTTAAAGTAAGTTGTGAATATTTTCCACTAGTGTCCACTAGAGGGCGGTGAACTAATACAACTTTCTCCCGTTTGTCAGTCAGTCAGCGGAGGCAGAAATCCATTTAAGAAATAGTTATTTTAAAAAATTCCATGAGCACAATGAGACAGATAGGACAGAGTTGATGTTTTGTTTTACAAACTCTTGCATTCATCCATTTATTTCTCAACGTCCTTATATTTTTCTTCTTCCCCTTCTTAAGTTTATACGTCACGGAGCTGTAAACATACATCACGCCTTTCTGTATGAATGGGGTGAAAAAGAAAAACTGACAAAAAGTTGATCACAAAACGTTAACTGTAACTTTTATTATAATTCTTGCTCCTGTACTTTTATCATGTTAGATGCTGAGCCTGCCATGTGTTTTTCTCCTGAACGTCCATGTGTTGCTGAAATGTTCTCACAATGCACTCAAGACTGTGTTAGCATTTCTGACAAAATGTTTGTGAAATGCAGTGTGAAAGTTTTTTCTCCAAAAGAAAGCCCCAAGGCTGAGTATTAGTTCAGCTAAATATTACCAATGCACCAATAGCACCTGCCAATGGAAAACAAAACATGGCCAGAAAAAACAGTTTTTAATGGCAAACAAATTGAAAAAAATATCATTTGCATCACACAAAAAGACGGCATGAATGGTATTGGTATGTTTTTTGTTTGTTTTTCCCTCCCCAGACTTAAAGAAAAGGCAACAGAAAAATACAGAAGGTGGTTAAAGGGGAATTCGGGCGCCCACATGTCATATTAATTATTACACCCGGCGATGACTGGAAAGCCCCTCACGAAAAATGAGCGCCCTCCCAGTCTGTGGAAGACCAGCAGCAGCAGAGAGAAAGTCCTCACAAAGCGCTAATTGGACTCTGGAAGCACACTGACAGGGCATGGATAGGTTTCAGAAAGCCTGGCGATGGCGAGGGGTGCAGGGGGAGGCTGAATAGAACCCACGCTTCTTTTCTAAACTCTCTTGCTGGGCCAGAAAAAAGGGGAGAGAGAATAAGAGGGGGGAGGGAAAGAAAAGAAAGTATTGGTAGTGGGAGGGGTGGTGGCTGGGGGGGGGGGGGGGGTCTTCAATGCAAGCTTGATTTTGAATGCCACTGCCAGCGCAGAAAAATTGCACAATTTAATACAATCCCCTCTTCAGGACGCGCGTGCACACACGCACCCGCACAGAAATAAAGAAAGAGGGAGGGTGTGGGTGTGTGTGTGTGTGTATGTGTGTGTGGTGCGCATACACACACAGAACTTAATTGTAATGGAAAGACACCAACAACGATAAAGAATGACTTAATGCGCACAAACTGAACATCCATCCTAATTCTTTTTTTCTTCTTTTATTGCGCGCGCGCAAATACAGGAATATAGACAGAAATATAGACAGGGTGTTACAGTTCTGTCTTGTTTTTGTTCCGTGCTGAAAGACATGTTTTATATTATTATTCTGCACGTTTCAAAGCGACAATAATCGACAGAACTCACCGCGTCCAGCCTACTGTAACCATATCGGGTGTATCAAATCATACACAAAGCCCGCTCCAAACAGCTTCTTAGGGCCCCTCCGCAGATTTGCGCCCGTCCGTTCCGCCTGTGCGTGGCTGATGATCTGCTCCAATCAAAGTGGAAAATTCGGCCCCTGGTGCACAATGGTCCCTCAAATGAGCGGCATTCGGGCGCGTCTGTAATGTCAACAATAAAACTAGAGCGTGCAGGAGCTGAAACGGAGGGCAGCAACTGATTTACGCGCAAAGCCCTCAGACACACCCCGGCGTGCAGGAGCTGTTATGTTATGCTGTAAATGTGGATGGTTCCCGGCGTGGTGAGCTGTCTTTCAGCACCACAACTTGGTCCAGAGCTGAGAAGAAGAAAAAAATGGAAGGAAAAACTTAAATATACATTTGTATTCCGCAACACTGCAGCAACCTTTTCGGGTTTAAAGCCCTGTTACTAAGGAGAAACGAGAGGATTTTAATAAAACAAAACAATTCATTACACATTTTCTTAAAAACCCAAACTCTAAAGTGCTTTCCTATTATTTCCATCTTCATAACCAGACTCTATTTGTAAATACACCTTATAAGTGAGACTGTTTGGACGTCACCTATTGAGAGTTTGAGGGATTTTCTGCACACATTTTCCATCTCTGACAACTCGAGATGCGTCGTTTCAGTACACGTGGAAAGTCCGTTCATCCATCTCAACTTTAGAAAACAATCATATGAATGAAAAGCATGTAAGACTGATACGTTGGGTTGGTACTTTGTTCGTTAAAAGATCCCTAAATGGCCCAACAGCAGTTTTCTTGATGTCTGTGCTGCAGGAAAACGACATAAACTTTAAAATACAGGCTGGTAAAAGTGTGTTTTGCTTTTGTACAAAACACAAAGTGCTGCGGATCGAACATGAACGAGACTCCTCTCTGCTGAAAACTTTCCTCTCTGCTCTGCCGCGCACCTCGCTGACACCCGTGATAAATAGAAAGAAGAAAAAAACTCACCTCTGACTGTTTGTTTAGTGCTTCATGTGGCACGCGTCCGGCGCGCGCAACGCACCGGCACCGGGGCAGGAGCCCAAGGTGAATCCACGCGACCAGAGGGCGTGGCCAGTGCGCCATCCAAACGTATTGAAAAGCAGTGGCGTCTTTCCTCGAGCGCTCAGAGCAGCTTTGAGGAGCGCGCGAGGCAGCAGCCCTACGGACTGCCCCCACTGAAACAAGTGCGCGTCAAGCGGCCACACCACGTGAACGGCACGAGCGGGACGCACCGCCTCGAGACTCTGTGATTCTTTATAACTTTGTGGTTTTTGTTTTTTTTTTTGAACTGGGAATGGACCTCACAGCCAAGATGGAAATTAACGTCAGTCAGCAGCAGCTGATGCCGCCCGCTTGTTTCTTTTCCGCCGCGGCGGCGCAGAGCATCCAGCTGAGCCCCAGCGGCAGCAGTCAGAGCAGCGGGAAGTCGGTGTCCAAGCAGCCCAAGAGGCAGCGCTCCTCCTCTCCGGAGCTGCTGCGCTGCAAGCGGAGGCTGAACTTTGCGGGTTTTGGCTACAGTCTTCCGCAGCAGCAGCCGCACGCTGTGGCCCGGAGGAACGAGAGGGAGCGCAACCGGGTGAAACTGGTCAACAACGGCTTCGCCACACTGCGGGAGCACGTCCCCAACGGCGCCGCCAACAAGAAGATGAGCAAAGTGGAGACGCTGCGCTCAGCCGTGGAGTACATCCGCGCACTGCAGCAGCTACTGGACGAACACGACGCGGTGAGCGCGGCGTTTCAGTCCGGCGTCCTGTCGCCCACCATGTCGCAGGGATATTCCGCTGACATGAACTCCATGGCGGGTTCACCGGTGTCCTCCTACTCATCCGACGAGGGCTCCATGGAACCCCTCAGCCCGGAGGAACGGGAACTGCTGGACTTCACCAACTGGTTCTGAGCATCTGTATGAGGTAAGAAGATACTCAATGATATACAAGTTCACGTCACACAACATTATAGATCAACAGTCATGATGAACAGTCTGAGCAGTGGTCTGACCCCCGTCTTTTCTCCCCCTCCTCACAGAAATATGGATCAACTCAATTTACTGTTGTAGCGCGCTTGGGATGGTCCCGGAGGAGGCTGGCTGTCCTCTCAAGAACAAGACGCACACCCGCGTTTTGGTCCTGCGTCCTTAGCGCCCGGTCCTCCCAGCCTGACAGACAGACAGACAGACACGGCCTTAACGTCCTAAAAAACTTGGGGAAAATCAGGCCAGAGATCAGCGCCAAAGGATTAAAGGAAGACGGGTCTCCTGACAGCGTGGGAATCCAAGCTTCTGTGCATTCGCCCGTGATAAACAAAAAAAAACCCCAAAAGTGAATTCACGCTCTTCAGCAGCACATTAAAAACATTATTTAATACGTCGCTCTTCGACTATGCTAAATCCAATCACAGAGCACCAACCCTTTGGTAAACCTCTCAGACGTTTTAATTCAGAAAATGCTTCCAAGTCGCGGATTTATTCTATGAAATTCTATATCAAAACTCTTTTTTGAAATATATTAAGATATTTTTGTATGTAAGAGATTTATAGATGTTTTGTACGCATCATTTTGTATATATTTTGTCTATATATTGCGAAGTTGCTTCTATACCTCCTGCCTATGTAGACGTGTAGTCTATTATTCTCTGGCTCTTCTGTTTCTGAGGTTTCCAGAAGGAGTTTGACACTCCGACGTTTTATTCTAGCACCAACGTGTCTTATTTAATAGCAAAACCATGTTATTGCATTATGTCATGAAGTTCACAATGATCAAAACTTATGCAGCTATTGTCCAAACAGAGCGCAATGGCCATGCATTGTGTCTTTATACTGCCAGCTCTATACTGTCTTCACATAAACATATGTTGGAAAAAAAAGAAGTCTTATAACCATATTTTCTACACTCTAGTCCAAAAATAAAATGATTTGCTACTGAATTGCTTTGCATGTCTTGTTTTGGGAAATGTTTTGAGGGAGGGAGGGAGGGAGGGGACATTTGGTCACAGCTCCCAACATGTCTGAGGCTTACTGAAGGAGAAAGCGAAGGGATGGTTGGGATCAGACGGTGTTAAACTCAGTATTACGCACGAAATTCACAACATAGTGGCTCTCCAACGCCTCCAGCCACAGGTCCCTCAGCCAAGTCCTCGATGTCCAACTCGGCCCAGTCTCTTTTGTAATATTGGACAACACTGACAACGGAACCGGTCGAGTTTGCGCAAGCGCAATAAGTAAATCTGGCGTCACAAGTGCGTAAAATTCAAGCCGTGCATTTTTTTTCCAAAGCCCAGTTATGAAATTTTAATGTCATTCTAAACCAGCAGCTGTAACATGCAAACACTGATAAAGTGCTGTTTGTTTCTCCTGGGAAATGACTCTCAGAGTAAACAAACACCAGCAACAAACAAAGATCGTTTAAAGAAAAGTGATTTGATTCTTTTGGATGACTTAAAGCTTCTTGTCTTCCTGAGTTGGACTGTGTGTGCCCTGAAGAGAGACTGAAGCAGTTTTCTGTCAACTGTTAGCCACATTTAATAAAAACTATCCACAGATTTACCACCTATAATGTTCGTGCACACAAACAGGCTGACACGCACCATCCTGTAACTTCTCAAATCAAGTGGAACTTTGAGGAGCCTTGAACAACGAGAACGTTTGTCTTTTAAAACAGCAGATGGAGGGAACGTCAGTGGGTTGACTGCAGTCTGGCGACCACCAGTAGACTCTGAGGTGGACTTTGGGTTTCTGCAAAACGAAGTTTGACAGGTAGAGCGGAGGCTGCAGCCGGACGCGTGTCTGCTCTAATGAGTGAATGGGGTTTGTAGGGTGGTCGAGTGGAGACTCAGAGCTGAATTGGCTGATGGCGTGTGCCTCCTGACAGCGGCATGCCGCGGAACACACAACAATCACCACCTGTGTGTGTGTGTGTGTGTGTGTGTGTGTGTGTCTGAAATCAGAAAACTTTGTCTCGTCCTCTATTTTGAGCTTCTCTTCCCTGTAATAAAAACTCATTCATATGAAATATGAAATATAATTCATATGAAATCGAGAAATTCACATTTTTGACTCTGACTCTCAGATTTAACAAAATGCTAAATTATTCTCTTCACAATGGGAAACAAAGTGGGAGACCGCGTGGTGTGTTCAGGGTCATTGTGTAAGATGTGCGTGCGCACATCAGTCGTTCTCAAAGGAGGGTTCACGGACCACCAGGGGGCCCTCAGAGGGGTAGTGATGGTGGTGGTGGTGGTGGGGGGGGTCCGTGGAAAATGAACACAGCTGCAACTTCACTGTTAATCACAGTAGTGGTGGCAGTAAGAAAAAACTACAAGTCGTAAATGTCTGATATTCATATTTAATGTACTTTTTACAGCAACAAAACTCAGGACATCGATAAAACGTTTTTCTTTAATTCTGTTTGAGTCTGAGACACAAACGTCTTAACAAAAGTTTTGCCTGATTTGACAGAAATGTATTATTTTTAAGAGCAGCTGGTTTCCAAAATGCTAATTAATCTATGTCTCCTACTGGTTAAAAAGTATTTTTATTACCCTTTAGGTAAGGTACAATCCGCCAACTAAATTAACAGGCCACCAGAACTCCAACCCTGCTATGATTTTTACTTTTAATTCACAAACTAACACTAGACAACATCAAAATATTATTTTTCCAGTACTGTGTCACAGTAATGAACGTCCATATACTCAGCTGCTCACACATATCACATGTGAAGTAGTTTGACATGTGAGCCTTTGTGTTCTCTGGCTGAAAATATTACAAGGTAGACGCGCTGTGAACAGGAAACGCACATGATCTCATCTTCAACAGTATGTAGCCGCAGAGATTCTTAAAATAAACACAGAGTTTTGTTCTCAAGAGCCCAAACAAAGCCGGCTGGTTAACATTAAAGATACTGGAGACTTGAATCTTCCCAAAACTGCTACAACCAACTGAAAAGAGCATCAAACCAATGAGGGAAGTCCACCTCAGGTACAAATCATTTCAGAGCCTGCTGGTGACAGATTGTCAGTCAGTAAGAAGCTAAAGGCCTCTCTGCTGAGGGAAGAAAAGGCAAAAGCAGGGAGGACAGTGAAGGCAATCACTGACACAAATCTTTATTTGACATCAAAGCATCTTCAAAGTGTTCAGAATCTAATACGTATATTAAAAGAATGTTTTTTAAGAGCAGGTTAAAGTTTATGCTGCAGAATATTTCTCGTCTTGTTTAGGGTTTTGCATGATGACATATGCTGATTACAGGACGTCCCTGATCTAACAGTCCTGGTTTTGCTGCCTGTCAGAGTCCATTACGTTTTCTTGTTTGGCGGTCTGTCAAGCGTGTATGAGCCGCAGGAGAGCACGGCCATATCTAATTGGCAAAGCCCAGGCAAAACAATGGCTCGAACTATATTAGTTGAATATCTTATTGAATATCATTCATCAGTGTTGATTAAGTTGGATAGAAGAGGACAACAGTCCGCGCGGCTACCTCGAATATTGTTTTGTTTTTTCTACTGCAGAACAAAAAGCAGTTGTTGCATCAGGACATTTACATAAACCCGCCTCCGAGGCAGTGAGTCAGCGAAAGTTTGTAGACAGAGTTTTTATCTGATGAAAGTAAAATAATAAAGCTTTGTTAAACTGCAGACTTTTTGATCACCATCCACTGTTGCACGACATTTCAGGACCACAGACAGCACTTCAGGCAGAACTGAATTTAAGTTGTAAGAGCTCATTTTTAGTCCTGAGCGCTGTAGGTCAATGAGACCCACAGACAAATTGTCAGAATTTTGATTTGGACATAAACAACTAATCTCTACCCAAAACACAGACTGTTCAATCATGGCTGGAAAACGGTTACAAGGCACACCAAGCTTCACACAAGGGCAAAAGTGTGAGAGAAGGAGCTCTAAAGTAACCTGCTAATGTTAGCATTCCCTGCTAACTAGCTTGTCACAGTAATAACCCGCCGCTGATTAGATATGTCACCAACTGAACACGTTCTGTTGGAAGCAGGAAAAACATCCAGCTTGAGAATGTTCATGCTTTACTCCAAAGTGGTTAGGCCCATTGCCAGCCTTGTTGTCAAACCACATGAAACAGTTTACACATTACGTATTTGTGGCAGTTTGTTACCAAGTGAAACCAGATAAAACTTTTTTTTTTTCCCCACGCTCATAATTATCTTTGAAACAGGAATGTGGAATTACTTCTCCACTGAACTGACTTGAAATCACTGCAAAATTTCCTCATTTTGAATGGTGTGGTTCTTTACTATAGTGCTTAATTCACTCCCTTTAATGTAAGCCTTTCTCGTGTTCACCTTTTCACGCACACCTGTAGTGGCAGTAATGCTGATACCTGAGCCACAGACAGACAGACTGCGCTGTGAAGTCTGAGGTCAGAATTTGCTGGAGTCATCGAGAGGGTTGGAGACGACCGACTTGTGGATGAGCATGAAGAGGGGCAGGTAGGCCAGGAAGTCCAACAGGTCGAGGGGAGGAATGTGCTGCAGCTCCAGTCTGACGGCCGCCTCCTGCTCCAGATGGATTCCCCCGGCCTTCAGCTCCAGAAGCAGCTGCTCTGCGCTGATGAAGCCCCGATGAGCTCTGTTGTCTCCTTGCTGCTCCTCCAGGAGGAACAGGAACAGTTGCTGCACCAGTCATGATATTAGACATAAAAAAAAAACAAAATCAAAAAGAAGGAAGCTTTGAAGCCCAGTGGTGAGTGTGTGCGTGTATACAAGTTTGAGTGTGTCATTGTGTGTGCTCCTCAGGGTAGCCTCAGATTACCTCAACCTGTTTCTAGTCTTGTTTGAGTGCACCTGTTTGCACAGTTAATGCAGTCAAGGTAATAATGGTTGAGGTGGGGGTGGACGTGGGGGGTGGGGAGGATAATCCCTCTGGCAATTAGCCAATTCCCCTCACCAGCATCTCCAGTTAACAACCCTATCCCTTGCAGCTCTATAATTACAAAGCCTCCACTACCTGGCCAGGGGCTCAGTTTCCACACCCATGGCCACAGGCTTTCATGTTGCTCCTGCCTTTCAGTTGCTCAGTACTTCCTTGTATGAATGAGGGCCGGGCCTGCCTGTGAGCAGCCAGCTGGTAGGCTATGGTCCCGGTCCATCTGAGATGAGCCGTGTGTCTCAGGCTGATTACAGGGCTGGGCGGAGTGGACGGCATGTTCGCTGCTGGGCACTTTAATGAGATTAGGCCCTTGCTAATCTATGAAAAGGGAAAAGCACCCCTGTCTTTCTGCCTCTAGTTCATGTCCCTCATTTCTATGCATAAGGGCTGAGTGTCACTAATATAAAAAAAAAAGCTAGCTGTACAAAGTATGCTTTGGAATCACTCTTCAAAGTGTTTACGAGTATTTATTTCATTGTAATTATACCCGCGGTGCCATGAAAGCGAGGCGGAGGTGGCGCTTGTGGCATGAATGTGACTAATGTGAGACTTAATCTGATGTTGCATGGAGGTAATCAAGCGCACCTTGTAGTATAAGCGTTGAGTATAAACATCTGGTCGCACACATCAGCAGGCAGAGCTTTAGGAGAATTTGTGAAATGCGAGTCAAAGCTAGACTTTACCTTCGCTTTGAAGAGCCTCACTTCGAGCGAGCGGAAGTCCATGTCGCTGATTAGTGATCGCATAAACTCACTGGAAGAAATCAGCAAAATGACTACATCAGTTGGTGAAAGTAGCTTTTGCGGAACACAATGAGTAAAATAATCTGTCAAATCAGTGCAGGACACCTTGAACAAGGCCTACATGTGTCAAATAGCAATAAAAACAAGTAAAATCTGTCTAAAGATAGGAGTGTGGGTTCATACTTTGGATGCCAAATTCAGGACAATCTGTTTGTGACGGTGGCTGATTTTTGGCGGGTCTGTCCCATGCGATGTTGTGTTTGCAGAGAAGTGATGGTAAAGTGTTCTGAGCCCATTGTGGTTGCTCACAGTGGCCTGGCTGCCAAACAATACGTGGGCACACGTGGACATCCCGCCACAGTAACGGATAAAACTGCTCTGCTTTTGGGACGGGGGGGGGACTGGAGGGGTGAGCAGGGTGAGCAGGGTTCGTGTGGAAGTTTAGGGAGGGGAGTAAGCAACCGGGAAACACTCTGGCGCGTTGTGACCACTCGCAAACCAACAAAATCTAGGTCCACTCTAATAATTAGAGGGAGACACGACCGATTGTGTCGGGACAGACCTCTCCAGTCCAGCGTGTGGCACAGCGACGGTCGTCCCTTCTTTAACGAGCGCCCCGTGTTAATGAGCCCCTCCTCGTCGTGCGCTCAGTGGCCTGCAAGCGCAATGAATGGCCAAGCACTAGGCCAACGAGGGCAGTGCACGCCTGAGCGCTCCCAGTGCCGTGATTGGCCCTGGTCCTCCAAACTCTGCGCAGGCAGATTCTTGATGGGGATGAAGCGAGACAGGGCAGCTAATGATCATTAATTGCACTTGGTTTGCAGTAAAAGAGTCCAAATGCTGGTGCACTAAGGACACTGGCGTGATAATGGCTAGCGTAAACGAGGGGCTCGGGGATGGGTGATGGACTGTGGGGAGGATATAATAGCAGCCTAACCCATTTTCTTTTGTCAGCCCTCCTCTGGCACCCTGCTGGGGACAACACAGCAGACTTCTCGCTTACGTAACGCCCCAAAATTTTGGCGGTCTCCTCATTGGAGAGCTGGCATACAGTGAGGCAGGGGGTGAAGGGATGCAAAAACATTCTGACCTAGTTTGATCTGACAAACCTGAGAGTTGTTTTTGGATATTTTTGAGCGGGATGTGCTGGCGCTGGGTGAGAGGGAACTCTCTGGAGGAGGAGGGACTCAAATTGTCAGACAGCTTATGTGGCGGGGAGCTGGTCCAGGTTCTGCTGTCTCATGTTTTCACGTGTCCTTCACTCCCTGACTCATTAAGGGGAGCAAATTTCCAGGAACACTTACAGAAGACTTACAGTAACTCTCAGAGCATGCATGCCTGCTTACAAGTCCAACAAAAGCAAGAAGGGATGCGAGTGACAATAGGAATGACTGTGACGGCTCCACTGATGCCATTTGGGAATCCTGTGCAGCAATGTGCTTCTTGGCAGATCATGTGACTGGCCCTGAGGGTATGTGGCACTGTGTGAGGTGGACTTGTCGGGGAGCACAATGGTACACAGGGACAGATGGGCCGAGTCAAGGGCCAAAACAGCACGGCACAGAATGGGAGAGGTGGGCAACAAGAGAGCCGGAGAGATTAGAGAAACGAGAGGGACGGGCAGTTAAAGTTGAAACGAGAGGAGGAGAGTGAAGGGGGGAAGGGTGCAATTAGTGCGAGGTAAAACTGGAAGAAGAAGAAACAAATACATATAAAAATGTGGGAAGCACCTCCTCAGATTTCAAAGCCTTACATTATCAGAAAGGCTGATTGTGTAACTACTGTTGCAGCTCATTTCTAAGATAGGATTAGAGGCAACAGGATTAACTGAAACAGGTAAGAGGATCAATTTAGTTCAGTGGGGATGAGATGACAGAAGGATGCTATTGTCTTCTCCTTGTTTGGGACCCAGCATTATGAACGCTGATCTTCTCTCTTCTTATTATTTAAATTGCAAAAAGGAGTTCTGTGAAAAGAGGTTTAATATGGTCATTCATTATCATTACTATAATTGCCTCCATAGAGAGGAGACACCCTGGTCCCCCTGTGCCAGTGGGCCAGTCAGTCTACAGGCCTCCTCTAATACACAACACAAAGGACTGGCCGTAAATCAGAGGACCCATGACCCTGGCCCTGTCCTCGCTGAGAGGGAGCTCTCACTCCGGGGTGAGGGCTTTGGGAGCAGGCCTTGACCCTCGGAGACCTCCAGAGTAGGGTTGGCTCCACACACTCCTGTCTGTAGGAAGCCATACACCCCAGGGCAGGAAAAAAGCGATGTGTGTGGGAATCTGTGGCATATGGGGGGTAATGTAGAGACACAAGGACACCACAGCCGAGTTCAAATCAGTGGGATGTTTTTGGTTCTGCACAAGGTTCAACGCAGGGCTACAACTAACTGATAAATCTGCAGGTTCTTTTTTTTGGATGATTCTGAACAACAATTTCGATAACAGATTAATCACAAAAGTCATTTTTGTCTGCAATTAGAGTTTTATTTTCTTAAAATAAGTTTGATTTTTCTTCAGTCTCTCTGAACCAACAGCCCAAAAGCCAAATGGAAAATCAAATTTAGAGAAAATCAGCAAATTGTCACATTTGGGAGCCTGAACTCAGAGACGAAAAAGCAATTCTTTGCTCAATAAATGACTTGATGTCAACATTGTCCCTTAGTTTTCTGTCACCCTACAATGAATCAGTGAACCAGTTTCTTTTGTATATGTGGCTATCACAGTCGAACTCATAACTACGACTTCTAAAAACACATAAAACACATAAATTGCCTGAAGGCACAAGGAGACGAGGATCAAAGGGAGCCCCACACACGACGCAAAAGTCAGCAGAACAAACTTGCGTACACTTTCATTGATTTTCTTATTTATGGCAGGTCAGGGACTCCTCGTCCAGCTTCATTGAGGAGCGTGTGTGCTCATGGTCACTTACTCCATGGTGGCAATTTTCTGTGCCAGACTCGAGATCACAGCAAAGAGCCTCAGGTCTACCAGCCCATCTGTCACTCTGAAGTCCACCATCTCCAGGATCTAAAACAAATAACCAAGAGATCAGAGGATCAATGTCAGTCTGTCTGCTGGTCGGACGACCACTTTGCATCAGACTCTAATTTCTCAGCAATCATCGGATGCGTTGACATGAAATTTAGTACAGATTTTGCTGACATCTGTGGTTTTAAGTGTGATGTCTTGATGGGTTGCCATTGTGAAATACTGACACAATTACAGTTGAGACTTTTCATCCTTTTAAAATACTATAATAAAAAAAATAAAAAAATTATAATAAAACTAAAATCTTAGATCTCTTCACATAAGTTAAGCCTTTAAACTCTGAATGTAATATCCTCCAAAAGACTTGGTAGAGATCATGTTTCATTACTGTAATGGTGCATTTAATTAATTAAATTAAAAAATTAAAAGAAGTACGACAACTGATTGAGTCGTGCTGATTGGGCGATTGTGTGTCAACATGTGAGAGATGTGTGTGTGTGTGTGTGTGAAGGGTTGTGTATTTCTCTTTGCATGTGTACAAATGGAGTTAGAGTGGACCCTGTAGACGTAGATTTCCTCCTGGTCAGACAGCAGCTCTGGAGGGATGATGTTTTTAAGAGCAAGTACAACCTGAAGGCAGGAGATGTAGCCATCGCCGTCACTGTCCTCCTGAAAAGAAAGACCGCCTTCGTCGTCATCGTCATACTAAAAAACTATAACATACTATAAAGGTACAGTTCTGTAAAAACAAACAGAAAGAAAATCTTAATTCAAGAACGACAACAATGCTGGTAAAAATCTGTTTTTTTGCCTTTAAACTGTCCATTGGATGTACCTTTTCTGTTTTCTGACAATGAGTAGAATCTATTAATTTATTAATCAAAAATCATCATCGTCATCTTTGTTATTGCTAAAGAAACATCAACTCATTCCTAACAGGAAGTGCAACATGTCACAGTGAGAATATCTCAAGGGTTTAAAAGTCTTTTCACTTACTGCTTCAAAAGCCCTTTTGTACTCAGCCAGCTTCTCCTGACTGAAAATGCAATACTTTGCCAAAAAGTCGACTGCAAAGAGAAGAAGACAAAGACAAACCTTTAGAGCCTGCTGAATGCATGTTAGCTGGACTTTCTGACTGCACGACAACAGCATCAACAGTGGAAAAGATGGTCATTTGTACTGTATGTCACGTTTTATTCCACGCAGAACAGTGAAGTCCAGCTTGAGTAACAACATTAGGCTTCACTGTGTGGGCATGTGTGTGTGCGCAGAGTGGATTAGAGCAATATTTCTCTCCTCTGGTCGCACAAGGGTCACGCAGAGTGGACAATACAGGGCGAGTGGTTCACAGGGAGTCCAGTTGGCCTTGATTGGCGGCGGGGAGGGGGGGGCAGAGTGGCACTTGGCCGCTGAAAACACTCTGGAGACGCAATGACCTTGAAATAAACCCCAATATTCTGCTTTAATGGGAAAGTTACTGCGAGGGAATATCTTATGCTTACAGCATGAGAAGTGCCTGAGCAAGAAACCGGAAACACATTTTGATTACTCAAAATCATAAAAAGCAAATGAAACCAAATCTGAGAGATGTTAGGACAAAACGACACAAATGCGAAGACGTCACTGTGGGAAACTTGGATTGACATTTTTAAACTCTTTTCCGTTGTTTTATAACCCAAAATATCCACGATAAGAAAAATAATTGTTCAGTCTTCCATGTGCAGCTAATAACATCATAGCTAGACCCTTTTGTACTGCCGTATCAGCCACAGAAATAAGTGAGTCCATTTGTGATAACATCTACAGGTGCGTTTTTGTGACTTGGTGACTTTTTATGACCCTTTTATCTTCACAATCCTCAAAGATTCCTCTCAAACTCAAAACTGACTCTTTTTTAATAAAGCAGTTCCTTATTTCTTTAACTTAAAAGTAATGATCACTGTTTGAGTCCCCAATGTAAAAACAGTGATTACCTAAGGGGGGGACAAACTGAGACAAACCACACCCATGAATATTTCAGTAGGCAAATGTGGGAGGGAGAGTCACTTGGAAAAAAAAAAGGGGGTAGAAAATGGGGGCTTTTAAGCTGCTGCCACTTCAATTTAGGAGATGAGAATGAGTCTACTGAATAATGGATCTATTCATTGGTTTGCAGAAGAAAGAGGAGCAACAGAGTTGATATCAGTCTGGACTTAAACCCCTGGACCTCTGGGGTTTCTCTGCAATGGCAGGGGGGCTGTTTGAATCTGCCATTTATCAGCTTAGGCCTAATCAAAACCAGGCCTTCCGTGGCCTCGTCCTTTCACATGCAAAATGTTACATTCGCATCTAGTCAACTTGACTTGTTAAAGCTTGATTGATCAAAAAACCTGCTGCCCGGCTTCGCGCATCTGTTTGCAAATATCTGTGATGAGAAGGGGCTGCGGGATGAGGATCTGGAGTCACACATGCAGACGCTGCTCAGACCGCATGGGACCAGGCAGGGATTTAAAGTCCGCTCCCTTCAAAAGACATGAAGGCACACACTCACAGGACGGCTGCATCAGTGCAACGGGCAAGCTGCTGAAGTGAGATGGCAGCTTGTGTAAAAGGGTGAATGGATCCAGCTTCTCCTTTTTTCTTGTTTTGTTTTTTTTTACAGCCGAGCAGGCTGAGGTTGAGCTGAGGTTGAGCTGAGGTTAAGGTTCACTGACCATCTGGAGCAGAATCAGCAGTTGACCTGTGGTGACTTAAGCGAGTCCAGAAACACACGTATGAATTTATTTTTTTTTCACATAAGGAACTGTGTTGGTTTCTATACTCCCTACTGAACCAATCAGGGGTGTGTGTGTGTGCATGTGGAGGCGATGAAATACTGAAATATTGAATATTGAATGAAATACTCCCTTCTGGCAGGAGGGCTGCGACCACCAAGACCAAAACCTTACGCAACAAGACTGCAGCTGGCCTCAACAGCAAGGCCCAGGATCCTCACTGACTCACCGTAATGTAACAGTGCACATTACATTAATCTAATGCACATTATTACAGTGACTTGTTCAGACACTGGATGTTGTTGGTCATTGTTGTTACCTACATGTATATATATCAGCTTCTTATATGTACTTATACTTACATAGCAGGTCTATATTTATGCTTACCAGTCTTTTCTCAGCTCCTTGATTTTTTAACTGTATGTCTACTTAGTTATGTTATGTCAGAATTAGTGGGTTTATTCAGTATTCCTAAAGGATCTCTATTGAGTGACAGTTATGATCAAACAATGATGACGGTTATGAGGAAAATATATTATACCACAAAACTTTTATTTTACACTACTTGCTGTAATATACACTGTGAAGGTAACTCATAAGAGCAGATACATAAGAACATATGCTGTTCTGTGAATGAGTTTAAGGGAGCTCAAACTCAACATCAGCCCTGACCACAGCCTTGCCTGCACACACACACACACACACACTGGTGTGGGCCTGCAGTGCAGTGGTGCTGGAGGAGGTCGGGGAGTCCCTGGCTGAGGGGAGCACTCCGTCAGGGAATCAGCCGCACAAAAGGTGCAGTGGAGTGAGAGATTGAGGGAGGAAGCGAGGGAGGGTGGAGGAGCGGGACAAAGCCGAGGCAGTAAAGCCTCCTGCCTGATAGCCTTATCTCATTCCACTCCACCGCTTGATGGCTTTTTTTTCACCCTGCCTTTAAAGCGCACAGGTTGTGCCTTTGGTGTGAAGCCTAGCAGAAAATGTTAATCAAGAGAGGGACTGTGTGGAGAAAGGCGAGAGAAAGGGGAGAGTCACTCTGCTGAGGCCATAATCTGTAATGAGACCGAGGCGATTCAGTTGCAATTGAGAGAGGAAGAATGGGGCCATGATGATGATGAGCAGGGAGGTTCACTCTTTCACTGGCGTTTGTTTTTCTGTTTTGTTCCTTTTCTCTTGCAGAGTCGCTGCTCGTGCACCGGTCCACGGGCTGCAAACAGCCGCGGGTCACAACTCATTTAACACACGCTTGGGCGTCATTTTCAATGTCCGCAGCTGACAGATGAAAAACACCACTGGCTGCTCGTCTGACAACTATTGGTACTCGTCTGTGTATGATTTATATTTCCTAATGTGACCTCCGCGCTTTTATGGCAGCCTACTGTCGGAAATGTGTCTGCAGCACAGCTCGTATCACAAGCTGTCAGCTGTTAAAAGCTGATATCAAATGTTTGGTCAGATTTGCAGTCTTGTTTACTTACTTGCTCAGGCAGTTCAGTTTCTCATTCGAGTCATAATTTTAGGCATCAGTTTGGTACAAAATGTCATATTTGAGACATTTTTAACTGACAACTAAGTGGGAGAAGATGTTATTATTCTTCAGATAAAATTATCAGGAAAGGTACAGAAACTCAGGTATCATAACAGTAATAATAGGGACTTTAAGAAGTTGGGGAGAAGGCTGTGCCATTCGAGGAAAAAAAAAAGTACATACACTTTGTGCAGCCAAAAAGCAGATACTTTTTCAGATCCATTTCATACTGCATAAAGTTTAAAAGCTGTTTTCACTTGTCTAGGGTGTAATATTTTCTTATATAGTAAAACATGTCCAAGTTTCTGCGTTTAGCTTTTGTAGGACAGCATGAAGACAGCTAACGCTAACTTGCCCCTCTGAAGAACGCTGGACGCAGAACGCACTGCGATGACTCGGCAGGTGTTGGAATAACATGAATGAAAACTAACATCTGGCGGTAATCAGTGTTTTGTTAAAAAGTCAGGCCAACTATTCTCCATTTCCAACTGTTAGGCTATTCAGTCCAGCTAACTGGCCTCCACTTTGCAAGTGAAAAACAAACTTAATCATGATGTGTCATCCAAAATGTTGTACGAAAAATATAAAATGAATGTTGTAAAGTTTAACTTTTAAATCACACCAGCTCCACTGACCAGTCAGGTGCTTAAATTCAAAATGGTTTATCAATGCGCACCTCCATAAAAGTCTTCATGCATATGTCAGAGCTAGGATGCAATTTATCACACACACAGGGGTCTATTGTATTTCTAACGAGTTCATTTGTTTGTTGCTCTCTTTCCCGCTTAATCCCAGACTTTTTGTTTCTGCTCATCATCACACTGTATAAAGTGTCCTATAATTCCTTTAACAAAGGTCACATTCAGCTGTGGAGAGGAGGTGACCCCCTTTTCAATAGCAGGAGAGTGTCAGAGTTCAACATGCCCCACATATACAACCCTAAAATATGTGATTAAGAGCACAAATTTAGAGCAAATAGCATTCACACACAGAGAGATAAACTGAGTCTAAACCGATCTTTAGCCACAGCAGATCTATGAGAAATGGGTTTATGGGATGTTTTGGGTTTAACTTCTTAAATATGTGTCGATCCTGTAAATCTACTGCCTCAGCGCGATGAGACAAAACCATAAAACATGAAGTGTGCTGCTGTGAGATAAGGAGGTGAGAAGGTGTGAGCACCAAAGCAGACCTGTAAACCAGGCCAAGCATATAATTTCACAATAGTATAGAATGAGGCATTGTTGGGCGTTTTGAAAACACTCCAAATCAAAGGTAAAGATCAAAATCTTATCTGATAAAAGCGCTACATGAAAAACACTGGACTGCAGCGGAGCAGCAGGAGATGCAGGAGAAAGGACAGAGCAGGTTTTCACACTGATGAAAGCAGTGAGATGACCCGCATGAGCACACAGAAAGTAGATAAAATGTGGTTTGAGCTGTTGTAGCTTACACTCGTACGCGTCTCTGCAATAGGCAGCGATGTAGTGCTAATGATCTCTTCTCTAGAACTGCTCATCGTCAGTTTATCAAGCAGCAAAGTTCATTTTCCATCCTCCCTCACATGATGCTATGGCAGTAAAAATGTGTACAATACAGATTTAAATGAACCTATAAAGATTAAAGGATTAAGATTACAGGTTAAATAAACAACAGTCCCTCTTAATAAAAGTAAAAATGTAATATTGAGATGTCAGCTCAAGTCTAACAAACGTGTTGTTCCCTTTTTTTTTAATTTATTAAACCTTGCATTGTTTACATCCATGTTTACAAGCTTTAAGTTGTCTTCTTCATTAGCTGAAATATTGCCCACCCCCCAATAAGATTTATCTTGCAAACTACTTGGAAAATAAAAGCATCAATCACTTTTTGCCAAAAAATACTGCAGTGGAAATCTTCTGCTTTGTTAATTGTAAAATCACGATTATGTGACACCTGGTAGTGGTGACGCATGGTGATGATTCACACGTGTCAGATATCACAAGTTACTGCTCACTGCACAACAAACCACTGAGCATGTGGAGAGCAGAATGAGTCGGTGAGAGAGCGGTTTTGAACACAGGTTTTCCTTGTTCAAGCGCCTATAAAAAGTGTAGGTGGCAGATTAATTGCAGTGTTTTGTAATTAATTCAAATCACTTTACAGACACCTGTTTTAACTTGACATTAAAGGTGTGTTTCTGTTGATGGGGGAGTGGTAGTGAATGCTTTTTACAAGCACACCTGCTCTATGACATGTCATTCATTTTCTACCCTTGAAGCATAATTCTGAGACAAGTTATGCAGGTAATGTAGGAGCTCATTTTTCAGTCTGTGGTTGTGATAACTGTCCTGTTAAGAAGCAAAGATGGAAGTAGTGCGATGTTGTTGTGCTGCTACAAAATGAAATGTCTTGAATGTACCACCACCACCAGTCAGCAATCTTTATCTTTTAGCCACAACCATCATCTCCCCCAAATTTGAATGAAAAAGCATGAGTTGCTTAAACTTAATAAGCAGATGAGAAAGCAAAACTTGAGATGAAACTTGTTTTTTTGTTAGAAGACATTAAAAACAACCTGCTGAGAACTGGTACATCAAAATTCAATCTCTCTGGTGTTGTAAAAAATAGTCTTTTCAGAGCAGAATTCGGCAACGTGTTCAGGTTCCTCTTGAGTGGGTACTACAATGTAAAAGAGGGTGACAGTATTTGGCAGTATTCTCCTACAGACTGCTGCTGCTCCACAAAAACATGACTCCGCCCCCTCATTTTCCCTAAAAAAGACTGAGGAGTGTGTGTGTGAGTGTTTGTGTGCATGTGTGTTCAGGGGGGTTTAAGCTCTGGCAGATAAACAAACAAAGACACACGTAGCACGTAGCGGCCACACTCCTGTATCTGGCTGCACGCCATCAACCTCACCACAAACCGCAACTTGTGCTTCTTGCACACACACTCACACACCTACGCCCAATCAGCTTCTGCCGCAGATCTACACTCATATATCCCCAGGGTTCAAATCATATGCTGTATTGCGATACCAGATCTCCCAAGATAACGTCACAAAGCAAAATCATCTGCTATTATTGCCCTGCCGCTCCTTGACATTGTGCCATTAATAAGGCCATTGTGGAGGGCGCTCTCTGTTTGGACACCATATAATAGACTCTTTGACAGATTTACTTTGCTCTCTCTCCCTCTTCCCCTTCCTTTTCTCTCTCTTTCTCCTGAATACAGCGAGCATATTCCACGCTGCTGCTCATCAATAGGCAGGCTGTTTGTTTGCCCAGTCATTCTGGACTGATGGTAAATACATAGAGGTATTCCAGACCAAAGGCTGAGCAAACAGGGGTTACATAAAGGCACTGTACCCGAACACACACTAGAGACATCCTCGTGCTCACACACACAAACACATTCACAAACCTCACCTCCCTTCATGTCCCATTTAAGCGACTGGTCTTTCTTGTTCAATCGGTCGGCTGTATTTTTCTTTTTTTTTTTTGGCTCGTTTGCTGTTTGAAAACAACAATTAAGTCCGCTCTCCGCCCACAGGTAGAGGACAGTAATATAGGCGGTAGGAGGTGGAGGTGGTGGTGGTGGGTGGGTGGGGTCAAGGCGAGGGTGGCTTCAAGGCCGCCAGGTGTTCCGTATCAACACCGACATTCATCAGAGACCCAGAGAGTCCCTCACACCACACAGGAGCTGGTTAACAGGCGCTGGCTGCTGCTCTGTGGCAACACAAAGGAGACCACAGATACTTGACATCAGTGTCACGCTGTTCTCCATCCACTTACAGTCTGTTCAGCTTCAGTTGTCCACCACAGCCGCAAATTATAGGCTAAATGGTGCTTTGTTGTCCAGAAAGCAACCACTGTAATAACATTCAACACTTATTTTTATGTTAAACTTACAATAACTTGGGGATGAACAAAGTATCTATCTATCTAATTATCTAACTGATTTTTTGATTTCTTGGGATTAGCAGAAACAAGCTTTGAACACAGCATGTGTGATGAACTTAGTGGAAAGAGAAAGCAACATTATCATTTTTTTGGCTATCAGGTGAGTGCAAATCAAATGCTCACTGTTGTTTAGTCCGGTTTTTGAGAGAAATGCTTCACTCTTAAGCTGCTAAATATACCAACGTGTGCATTAACTACTTGTGAGATCTGTGTGTGTGCTATTTGGAGCTCAGCAGAATGAAAGTGAACCAAAACAGTTAAGTTTCACTTTCAGAGTTGCTGCTCACAAAAAAGCACAATGGGAGCAATCTGACATCTCATATTGAGAACATGATTACATCTGCTCTTTGTGCTTATGAACATATTCTGTTTTCTTATTATTCTCTGTAGTTCGACTGTTAACTCTGATCACAAGCCACATGGCTGCAACCGCCAACCGATGACAACCTGGAGGGTTAAAGAGCTGAATGGATGAATGGTGGCAGAGTACAGGAAGTTATAGTTGTGTGTGAGGGCTGAGGGGTTCCTCTATTTTGGGAATCTTTTGGCAAGTGGTCAGGACTGGGCCGAAAAGAGACAATTATGAGCAGTTAGGTCCTTTCAGAGCCTAATGAGGAGTCACAGCTATGTTGTACAAGTGCCTGCATGAGTGCTTGTCGGCACACATACGCAGACACTTTTGGGTGCACACAAACTACACCGATGCATGTGCAAGAACACACACAAACACAACAAAACAAAAAGACTCTGGCAAACATTCAAGCATAGAAAAATTACAGATTGTACCAGAACACACTTATACACCACACCCATAAACACAAGCACAAGCAGTTCTTTGAAGAATCAGACACACACATACACACACCGAAACATCACCGCATGTCTAGTATTATGGACAACTTCATTACATACAACCCTGACTCTAACCTGAAAACAATTCAATTAACCTTAATAAAAGTTTGTTATTGCTACAGAAACATGACTCTCTGAAACAAATTTTATGCTAAACAACAAAATAATGGTTGGGACATTTCACAGAAAAGCACAAATGTCAACCTCAAGGTGACGCTAGAGGAGAAGTGAAGGGATCATTAAAGTCAGGAGGATTCATCCTCTGGGGAAAATGGATCTCTGTACCTGCTAGCACAACTAAAAATAACGTGAAGAAAAAGTTATGCTACTTCAAGATGTGTGAGGACCTTTCAGAGTCCAGAGGAGTGTTGATCACTATGTTGGGTGTTTGTGCTTTTCCCACATGATCTGCTGTGTGTATTTATGTGCTCATACATCTTGAAGATTAGTTTAAACATCGATCTGTTCCTTTCACCTTACTTTTAAAGTCACCCTTAAATTTAAGTCTCTGAATCTAAACCAGAGCTGTGGCCTGAAAAACACCACTTAGAGAGGCAACAACAACCAAACATGACGTCACAGTGCAACAATGTCATACATATAAATTATAACAAAGCACATGTATAATAATCCATACTCCTGTAACACGACGAAAGCTTTCCATCAGTTATAACCTTGATGCAGAATAGTGAGGCCAGCTGCAGGGTTCTTCATCCTGCTTGATTACCTTCTGAACAAACCTGGCCAATCAGCCCCATTCATGGGTGCCACCACTCACTCTGACCTGACTGACCTCTGCAGAAGGCTGGCCCCTCAGTCTTGACCTTAGGTGTGGATGCTTATTCTTGGAACCACCAGCCCCAGCCCTCTCACAAAGGGTTGGATGCCAGAAATTAGGCACTTGAGGGAAACCAGAGAACAAATAAAAAGGCAATTCTCAAAATCAAGTGCCGTAATTGAGGGGTTGAGAATTTTTAGAGTCGAGAGAAGTGTTGGTAAATGTGTTGGGTGTTTGTGTTTTTCCTGCATGGTCTATTGTGTGATCAGGAGGCAAAGTGGAGCGTTGGCTGGAAGAGATAGATCTGTTGAGTCGCTACACTGAGCCATGTTTGACTTGTTCCCAGTTTCCAATAGAGTCTGAATAAGCCAATAGATAACAATCAATCCCAGAAGTGCTCAAAATTAGTTTCCATGTTTGGTCTTGTTATCGGGACAATGACACATCAAAACGTTTGCAAATGGCGAAAGTTTTTTTAAGGCATAAAATAAAATAATAATTTTTCATGACTTTTTCATTAGATGATGAACTCACAGTCATCAAAGTTGGAGCGACCTTTGCTGCCATTGGGCTGACGTGGTGTGCTGTCCTGCAGTTTTGAAAGCATGTTCAGCGCCTTCGTTTTCCTCTCCTCCATCCTTCTGTCCTTTTCTTCACTGCTGTGGTCAAAACTCCCACGCCTCCTTCCTCCTGCTGAGGACTCGACTTGGTCCCTCCACCCTGGCGAACTGGACTCCTCCTCAGGTAGGCCCCCTTTGGCTACACTGGAACCTGGAGCAGCAGAGAGACATAAAAAAATCAAATGAAGGCTGATATAAATAGTCTTTTGCTTGGTATGAAATGTATTCATGAGTTAGTAGAGTGGGTAACTTTTTGTGTATCAACACTGCAATCATTACAGTCCTAAACAAGAGAAACCACATCTGTATTCATGGTCTCCAACGTGGAAGTAGCCACTCAGTGAAAAGCACTAAAACCCATTTCTGCTTCTTTAATAAACACTAATTCTCATCACATTGTTCTCCTAAATGCCACAGTCTCATCTCCCCGCGGTCCTTTCAGAGTCTCACTAAGGAACGGACGCCCTCCCTGAAACTTAAACAGCCTTCCATTTTGCCACTGACCAGCCAATTAAGGGTCCCATTATCTCTGAATGTAAAGTCCACAGAATACACTTCTTGGTGTGGCAGAGGAGAGACAAAAAGCTCCATCAATGCAGACTTGAGCTTAAGGAGGGCTCTGCTTGTCTTTTGCAACAGTTCCCATTAGGGTTTGAAGCTCTTTTCTTCATGCTACTTTTACAAACACGAGTGTTACTTGTGTTAGCGCATGAGCGATAATTCAAATGTGATATATTTGGAGATGGTTCCATTCATTAGGAGGAGACAGCTTGACCAGTCGAGTAGCTGACAGGCAGTGGATTCATCAAGCCTCCCAAACATGGTGCCTTGGATTCATTTATCCCGTCAGCGAGTGCGCAGAGGTCAGCAGCCCAGATTGATGGAGCCATGTCTTGTTTGACAGGCCGTCTTACACCACAGTGCACACAATCACACGCTCCCATTGGCCCCCGTGTCCTGCTCAAGTCTCAATGTCACCACAACAGATGACAGGATGAGGAATTTATTCATCTTTCAAGCACGGAATTCATCATTTCTTTCATATGCGACATAAACCAAATGTCGGGGATATCTACAGTGACATCATGATAAATGTGAAGATAATTTCAAAAATCAGAAACTCATAAAAATGACTCAGTTTGTTGGTTGAAGTGGTCTTGAACGGTGGTGTCTTGCTTGGGAACTGTATGTGACTTTCTTTCTTTCTTTCTTTCTTTCTTTCTTTCAATGACTTATAAAACCCTTGAGTCACAATCATGGCTCCTTAACTGGAAACTTAATTTTGAAACTTTATTCCCTTTTTTTTTAGCGCAACCAGCAGCTTTTCTGTATTTATTTCTTTTTCTATAGTTATATTTTTTTAAGCTGTGCATGTGTCAGATTAGTAAAGATGTTTTCATCATTTGCTTGTTTTTTGTCAATTTGCATGTCAATGCTTGTTTTGTTGATCAAAATAATCAAAATCCAACAATATTCATTTTACACTGATAAACTGCAAAATCATCTCACATTTCAGAAGCAGTTGCATCAAATGTATGGCTTTCTTTACTGATAAAATGGCTCTAATGAGAATCAGCGAGTGGTGATGACAATCTTTAAAGCACAGTGAAACTGCAACTGAAAATACTCCGGATTTGGTTTCCTCCTTTTTGAAACCCTCCCATCCCAACCTCCAACGTTGCCTAATCCATGAATGCACAGCAGTGATTACTGGTCAGTTCAAGCTGGAAACAAGAGCCCACCTAAAACACACAGAGCAGGTTACCATACCAACTACAGCATCTGAACACAGCAGATAGCTGGATTTGGCTGCGAGCGGCAGAGTCAAATCCCCTCGCTGATTTCGAAAAGGCCACTGAAGACAATAAACACACAAACACACCGCCTACCCTGTGTCCGACTCTCTCCAACACACACTGCCTGCCCTTTACCATCTAGTGCACCAGGCAGAGGCAAGAAGGTTGGACTTGTACCTCTTTCTTTACATGTTTGAGAAAGGGATGAGCATCAGGGAGACAATCAGCGTGCTGAGGCTATTCACTGATGCCACCCAGAGCCTTCACTCCTCTATCTCCTGAAAGAATGGCAGAATAGGAGTGGGGTGGAGTAAAAAAGGAAAATCCTCGCCAAATTATTATTCATGGGGAGGGGATTTTCCTTTTCCTTTCAGGGCTCCTTTATCGAAGCCTTTCCCAACACATCACCCTCTCTATCAGCCCTGACAAGTGCCAATCAAAGGAGCTTGAGTCCAGATTTTTGGGGAAACGCTGGAGGATTTCGGAGACAATAGCCAATGAGTCCACAGTGGCGGTGGCTTATAGACAATGGTGACATGGCTACACTGTCAGTGTGTGGTCCTCTGGGGATGGGGGGGCGATCCTTGCTTAGTACAAGACTAATCGCTGCTTGCACCATCTCTGTCTTTCTGGATCCTAATCTGTCCCGTAGCTTCCTCAGCTTTCCAGAACAATCCACCAGGGTCAGTTCAGATTAGTGCTCTTTGTGGACCTGCACATCGCTACATTCATTTGGACACTAACATCTTTAGTAGCAGCTGAATGCTAAACACTGGAGTGAGCTCAGAGTGACCGGGCCAGCGGGGAAACAGTCACGAAACAATTACGAGGGGAGGGATTATCCTACCTATGAATTCCTGATGAGCAAAAATGAACAAAGGACTTATCATGAGCCTCACTAGGGAGCAGGAGCATCTTACTGCAGCTGATTTCTGCCATCAGATTAATCTCAGTGTTGCTCAACCACTACTGATTGATCCTGAGACATGTGGCTAATTCACTGATATGGAACAGGCATATAAAAATGCTTACTGAATGTAAAAAAAAAAATGGAAAAAGAAAATTCAGATAATTCAATAAAGGGCCATTCTACACATTTAAGTTCAGTGCACTACTCAGAGCAAACCAATAATGTCTTGTGTGCTTCTGGAGGAGCTTCCCAAGGTTTGAAAAGAAACAGTTGGCTTAATTAACTTTGCATTATGGGAAATTGAAGACACATTATTTTTGGAACCTGCATGATATACAAAGCACTGAAAGTGCTACAAGTTAGGATATCTTGGTCTCTCTTCTTTGCATTTTGACATTCTCATCGCATGGATCTTTATGGATGTGCAGTACTAAATTGCAAGAGTATTTCTTCAGTAGGGCTGCTTTGACATCAGACTTTCACCACATGATTATCATGGCAAAAGAATTCACAATAACAGTGTTACTACAATATCTAAAGAAAATTGGAAAAAAGCGAAAGCAAAGAACTGGAATACAATACAAAGCTCTCTGGAGCTATGATGAACTGCAATTCTCAGTGGGTTTGTTACTACAAGAGACCCCTTTTCACATTTTATCCAATGTTGATGTAAAACGTTGATTAGCAGCTTTAAATGTACAGCAAATGTTTGGCATTTTTGCTTGATAAATAACTTTTAAACACAAATGGCACATACTTTCAACCTATCTTTGGTAAATCTAAATGTAAATCAGCAGTCAGTCATGTGGACTGATCAACTATTGGTGTCACAAGCTGTCTCATATACACTGAGTCTTAATGGGGTCACTCCCTCCATTTCTTGGGAGCTCTATTCAAAGGTTGAACTGCTCGCACCTCCAGGGTAACCAAATCTCACCTATCCACACAAAGACATACCACACACTGGGCATCTTTTAGAGATAATGTGACCTCAGGCGTGACATCTCCACGCCCTGCTGATGACCCCCCCCTCCTCTGAGCGTGACCATGCCTTTGGCCTCTAAAAGGTCAAAGCACACAAGCCATCGGCAGGGTCCCCTGGGTGACATCTTTTTCAGGAATCGAGTTTAATTCTTATAGGGTAGTTAAACAGTTAAAGACTTGTTTTAAAATGTGTAAAGACAAAAAGAAACTGCATTTTAAAGCTGAGAGGAATCTCAGTCATTATATGTGCTGACAATGGTTGGACACTGCAAACATTTAACAAGCTAATAAATCAATCATTCTACAATCACCCTGCAACATCCTGCACAGTAGAGTCAACGCTTTGAAAAGATTCAAGTAAAGCACAGAGAAAGATGCCACAGGCTTTCTGGGTGCCCTTCACAGCAGCTTGCTGAGGGTTCTGAAATAGCAAATACCTTTATATATTTGTGTCTGTACGTATATTCCAGGTCTCTCGACCAACTCAGGGCCCTTTGAACCAATTCACTGAGTTTTCCTATCCCTTAAAAGAGTATTTCAGCAATTCTTGAGGGGACTTTAGCGAGACGTAGTGTTTAAATATGAGGCAATGTCCTGACTTACAGTCTCGACACTCCAAAAATACAGGATCCTACAGTTCCCATAACGCAACTCAATACTATTTCCTTTGTCAGCCTCAGTCTTTTCCTTGGAGCGCCTCAGACTTTTAAACTCCCGCCCTGCTTCAAAATGCTGTTTGAGTTCAGATGAGTTCTGATGTCTAATTTGAATGTCAAAGGTGTTCAATACATTTCAAAAAATAAGTACAGTACTTAAGTTATTTCTACTTTACGTGAGTCTTTTCTTTTCGAAACCTCTTTCTATTTCCACTGCACCACTCTGGGGGGAAATAAATCAGGCTGATGCCATCGGGATACTTTTCCCTGCAAGTTTGTGGAAGCTGATATCAAAATGTTTTAAAGATGATGGTGGCAGAACAGCCTGATCTATGTTTCCACCTTCCTCCACTCCATGACATATTGTTTGTTTTCAAGCTTAGCAGCCTCAGCACTTGACATCAGTCAAGTTAGATTAGAAAGACACATCTCTGTGTCTTTGGTCTAAATGGTGAGTTGCAGCTTGGCCCTCAGACACATCAGTCTCTGATATGATGGATGTAACATCCTCCAGCAACACAGCACATCATGGACCATTAGCATCAGAGAACAATGATGGATGCTGGACAACAGAGTCGCCAGTGAGAAAAGAAAATGCACAGTGTGCTCAAATGAAGATGGTAGGAAAAAGAATCAGATGTTTGCTCAAGGATGGCTCTCCTTCCACATGGCGACAGTTCTTCTGACCCTTTTCCCATCCTTTTTTCCCGTGTTTGTGGTCCGTACAGTAAGCGCTGCCTCTGAACCATCACTCATGAATGTACACAGACCGGCCACACAGGTGAAGGTGATACTTGGAGCCAGCTGGCCCTGGTGAGGATTAGCGGGCTTAAGTGTACCGGAGGCAAGGGAACGCTAAACACAGCGCTGACAGTGAGGAGACAATGGCTGCTAATAAACCAGAGCTGACAGGGACTGAGGGGGCTTTTACGGGATCAGACACTAATGGTGAAGACAGGCTCTTGTATTGATTAAGTATTGTTGTTATTGGCTCCTAAGGGAGAGTGCTACTTTTAACAGAGAGGTGATATGTCATAACAGCACAGATAAAGAAAAACAATTATTGCCTGGGCAGATTTAAGGGATACAGTACCATGACTGGACTCGCAGGGAGAACAGGAGGACCTGAACATGTCATGTGATGGACTCTGGTCTATGATCCATGAAGACGGTGACCCAGAATCTCCTTCAGACTGATCCTGCAATGAAAACAAAACGAATTTTGCTCATACGAGTACAATCACTGAAGTACAGTGAACAGTACTGATATCCTCCTGATTCCATTTCAGTTAACATAATCATTTTGTTCATCAGTCATTCAACCCTTAATTCAGTTACATCAGATAAATATCAGTGTTACATAAAGCGCTTCTCAAATATTGTCCCTGGAACTCAAATTTCTTCAAGTGAGCAATGAATGAATGAAGCTGCAACTAGCAGCTGGTTAGTGAAGATGTTAGATGTTAAGTTTTTCTTTAAAAGTCTCCTGAGTGTCTATGTTGCAGAACACTGGGAATATCAGTGAAACAAAACTTTTAAAAGGGACTTAACAGTGACTAAAATTGCTCCTAACCCAGAACCAGAGCCTGCAGGTCCTCCCACATCCCAGCACAAAGCATACCACTGGTTTATCAGTTTCTCTTCTTTATATATTATCTAGTGTGTGGATACTTGTTTCAGTGAGGTGCATTATGCAAATGATCGTATGAACCCTGCTCGAAGCACTCCAGCTCGTCATTGTGGTTTGGCATAATTGCAGGGGGCTTATGAGTCTCATTCATGCTTTTCAGGGCCTCTCTCTCATCCGTCATAAAGGGGAGATTAATCGTAGATCACGTGGAGCACCTGCATCCATTCCACTGCAGCCCAGCATGCACAAGCCCTATTTACCCCCCTGACCCCTCACCCCTCACCCCCCCGTCTGATCCTAGAAGAGGTGCATCCTCTAAAAGAATCCCACAGTGTTGGGCGTTTAGCCGAGCATACCCCCCTGCGACAGAGCAATGGGCTGGTGTAAAAGCCTGTCTGCTCCCGTACAGTCAGCACCCCCCCTTTGCAGTCCGTGACTGATTAACCACACACCTGCTGCACGCCGCGTGCCCTCTGTTATATTGTGTCTCAATTATCAACAACAATTTGGCAGGTCTTACTGGAATGACAGTTATAAATACATGCCAGTTCAAGTTTGTGAAAGGGGGTCTTTGTGTTGGACGGAGACAGTGTGTGCCAGGTTTGGGGTTATTGTCTGATCGGAGTTGATTCTTCAAGATCTAGTGTTTGCTCATGACAAAGTACAGCCTTACTTTGGGAGGAAATCTGATAGATGAACGGAGGAGGGGGGTAGAGAGTGAACAAGGGGCAGCGGCACTCACCGATTTGTTTTCCTGGACTTTCCCTGCAGAGTCGCACCTTTCAGAGATGCCGCCAGCTGTGAGGGGCCTCAAAACACCTGACAAAACCACACAGGACACAGCGTCAAGCTAAAGGGAGAAGAAGCAGTTGTGTGTTTGCAGTTGCAGGGAAGGCAGCCAGACAGGCGTGTGCGTCCGAGCACGTGTACACATGTGTTAGCCTCCTGTGCACACTTGCATGCACTTGTCTTTTGTACTTGAGCGTGTGTGCACGGATATGAGTAATGTAGTGTATTAGTTCCAGTTATGGCTCTTAATCTCTGAGCAAATAATGGCAAAAAAAGTGGCGTAACAAAACCGTGGAGGAGCACCTGCCCACAGAAGCGTGCCAGGTGCAAACATTGTTCTGAAGACGCAGAGAGAGAGAGAGAGAGACAAGACAAACTCGGACAGATTTTCTCTTGTCGTAAACATTGGTGGCATAGATGTATGACTACCAAACATAAAACCACCGTTGTTGTCATGTTTCTCTTTTGTTGGTAAAGAGCCTGTTGATTCAAGTTACAAAAAAATACCTTTTTTCTTATTCAACTCTGGTGATATCCAGCCGTGCTCACAGATCAGGTTTTAAAATATCTGCACGGAGATCAATGAAATGTTTTTCGATGTTATGCAGAATGTGTTTCCAATGTAAACAGTTGAAATCAATTAGTTTGTACAAAGTGTCGTCTGAACAAGTCCACGGCATTTGATTTGGTATTTTATCTTACAATCTTCATGAACTGCATACATTTGTAGCTTTGTGTGCGCATCTTGTGTGTTCTTTTCACTCTGTGCTGTTTTCTGTTGCTGACCGGCCACAGGACAACAGATCTGTGCACTAACCTGAAGCTGCTGTGATCTGGTAGGTGCACTGAATGGTGACTGTCCCTTTCAAATAAATTAAATAAGTGAATAAGTAAATATGTGCTCTGAGTGATCACACAGAGAAAAGTTGTAGTCAGACAAGCCTTCCAACCACGCTGCGTTGCAACAGTCTGAAACTGACCTCCCGTCATTCGTGCTATTTTCACGCAGTGACTGACCAGTTGATTTGAACTTCTCTCTCAAAATCACTTCTTTAATTCCTCATGGGAGTATTGTTGTCAATTTCATCTGGACATAAAAATTTAATTGAACAATCACACAGACGAGTTCGGCCTTTTGTAAATGCTACAGTGGAAACACTTTGCTTTCTGACAAATGTGGACGGCAGTTTGTAAAACTACTTCAGTGGTACACACCCCCACCTTAACCAAATAAATGAAAAATCTGGATGAATAAATGTGAAACTATCTGCATGGCTACATACCATTAGACTTCACTGGGAGATGTTGAACTGAACTTCTAAATGTCTACGGTGTTTATCTCCCTTTCCGACAGGTTATCACATTGTAAACAACAGATGCCGGCCTAAATGACTTTTCTGCACACGGTTTCTTATCCATCGTTGTGCACTTGGCTTGAAGTGTCTCCAGCTATCTCAGTTGGACTTTCCCGGTTAATGTTCCACTCAAGCAGTTTGATCTTTATTAAAATGGTACACCCTGATATCCCTATAAACCTTCCGCTGAGCCGCCACACCTTCGTGGAAAAGCAGTTAAGAGCTCGCAGCAGCGTGCCTGGGAGAAGATGAGAGGCGGCATCACAGCTGGTTGAAAGAAGAGCCGCTTCGAGCCATAAAGGCCTCTCTTACGCTCAAGGCCGACCACAGACCGAGAAAACACACCTACAGTGTCATGTTTTTTTTTTTTTTACTTCTGTCTGGTCAAGTGTGTTTTCTCCTTACACACACACTTGCATGGACACACCTGCCTGACTTCTCCCTGTAATTAAAGTGACGGTTTTTGCTTATCAAACAAGCTCATTCAAACTGTCACAGTAGGAGGTTTACACTCGGTAGATTGAGATTGTTTTTTAGTCCCAATTTACTTAATAAATACAACAATAAAAAAAAGTCCAAAGTACAGGACAGTTCACATGGTCACAGATAAATCACAGTTCGGATATTTCTCAACTGAATAGACAAGTTTCAATAGTTTGAAACTGAATGAAATTTGATGCTGACTCACAGTTGATCTTTTGAGAGGGAACTTCCTCTTTTGGCTCACTTTCCATCTGGCATTAAGAAGGTAAATCAAGTCAAGTGCGTCTGGATGTTTTTGCTGGATTATATTTAATCCTGGTATTAAACTCAAATTCCCTCAAATTCCTACAAACTTCACTCCATACCATAATATCTTATGTCTCTAAATTTACCTTTACTAAGAAATGGACATCATTAAATTATATGATTGCTTATGCTCAAAATGGTTGACTTTTTTCATTGTGTTTTGGGTGCATTTAGCACTAGAGTCCTTTCTCATGATTTTAGAGAGAAAATGGGGTTTCATTCACATATATCCCTCAACGTATGATTACACATCTTTCTCAGGAAGAGCTATACCTCTTGAAGCCAGCTCTTGATCATACTGCATTCTCAGATCGGACCAGTCCTCCACTGGTGAGGGCTCCTCTTCCTGACTGAAGGGACTTGGGAGGTTCTCGGGTTCCAGTCGGTCCAGGAGGAGCAGCTGTACCCGGGACAAGGAGCCCAGATTCCCTGAGTCACAGCCCACTGTCAGTGCTGCCAGGCCAGGAGACAACTCTGCAGGGGAGAGAACAAAGTCTGAAATACCGTAAAAATATCCTTCAGTACTGCAAATAACAATTTCACTTCTGTGAAACCTTGGATCATCTGTAGATCATCTGAATAACTAAACAGTTACCACCAAGTTAATAACTTGTGTAACCGCTGATGGGTCTACAACGCAGCTGCTAACAATGACGGGACAAACAACTATTTTTTTCTTAATTAGACATAAAATAGTCTTCCAGGTAATCCAGGACTGGTTTTCAGGGGTCTGTTAAACTTGGCCTCAACATCACTCTCCACAGCAACGTATTCAGGCTCCTTCTAGGGGATCCTGAGGTGTTCCTGAGACAGATGAGACATATTATCTCTCCAGCATGTTCTGGGGAGTCTACCCCAGGATTTTCCACCAGATCAAAGTAACAGGAAAACCTCCAAAGGAAGCCGCCTGGGAGAATCCTGATCTGATGTTCAAACCACCTTAACTGACTCCTTTTGATGCAAAAGAGCAGCAGCTCTACAACGTGTCCCCTGTGGATGTTTGAGCTCTTTACCGTATATCTAAGGCTCAGACACCTTACAGGGACAGGACTGTGTGTACCAAATTTCATGATAACCCATACAATACCTGTTGAGATTTCATTTAAAGCCATAAATGTCATCCTCATGCCTCATTTTAAAGTTTCTGAGATATTCCAGCTGGGACAAAAGAAATCAGTAATGAAAGAAAAATATGTGTTCAGGAAAATGGAAGCAATTTTAAAATATATAAATCTTTACAATGCATAAAATGTCTTAAAAGATGAGACACAGTGCAAAGTATCCCTCATATAATCACTGAATTAAACGCCCATAATTAGAAACCTGTTAAATCTACAATCGTTGAACTTTGAAAATAATTAGACTTAATGACTTGCTGAACTGGATTATGAAATTACTGTAAATTACACTGACTTCTGCTCTCCACATAATCCATCACTTCAGAACAACTCACCTCCACCCCCTTCCCACTCCTCCACCTCCACCCCCCCAGGCTCCAAAGTTCTTGTCGTCACACCCAATTAAAAGCGGATCAATGACAGTGTGGCTCGGTGCCCATGCAAATCCCACGCTGGCTGGGTGTGGAGCTGCTATAGCTCTGCGAGGGGATTTAACACAGCACACTCTGCTACCCCTCTACACGCGCACACACTTCATAGCAACATCCCAACAGCTGTGTATAAACCTCCACATCTACAAGTTTTCAGTTTGTCATAAATGCCTTATTCAATTAGGCCAGTCTGCGCCCACCAGAGTTTTATTCTAGCATTGCATTTTTCATTATTTCCTATGTTTGTCTAGTTTTTAATACTTTTTTTTTCAAGTTAGTTTAGTTTCAGGTTAGTTTCAAGTGTTTTCAGTTGGTCGGACATGTAGGTGTGCTGATACTTGGTAAAGTAATCCCTCAGGTGAGGAAAAAGGGAACTTTCGTCTTGGCTCAAATTAAGGAGTCATTGAGAGGAAATCCCTGGGATAACTGTGTGTGTAACATAATGTGGCAGGACACACTTTCAGTTAGGCCGGGTATAAGTCCACAATTAGCCAAAAGTAGCTACAAGATTGAAAGACACTCAGCAAACACAGTGGCAGATAACAAATGACTAATCTTGTGATTCAGGTGTTGGATGTGCGGGTTACCACCCACTCAGGGTCAGACAGACACAAGAGCATGGACACACTTCTAATTCAAATGCTTTGTACTTTGGCAAGATGAGGTTAAGAGGAAGGTAAAATTTACGAGATAAAAACCTTTAGCAACATCAGTAAACTAAGCTGAAGCTGCTTTTTGAAAGAATTAAAAATCAAGTCTCATGTTCTTCAGAGCAAATACAAGTCAAGTCACAATTCAACTCAGATTTAAACATGAACATCTCTGAACGCTAAACATTCAAGGGATACAGTGTTGAACATTTTCCTTTAAAAGCAGTTAATTAGAGCTGCAACTAAGTTTAGCCCAGTTACATTATTAGCCATATACTTAAAGCCTATTGACTCATCAGCCCATAATGTTCTTGAATAATCATTACAATGCAGAGTTAAGTGTGGAAGTGCTAGTGAGATCAAACCAACAGTCCATAACTTACTTAATTTTACATAACTTTATTTTGACCACCACACAACTACACCTACTAGAAGCTTTTTGCACCCAAGAATAAGTGTTTCTTATATATCTACATGTTTTATTTTAAACACTAACCTAATTCTTCATTACTGGGTCCCCACATGAAATGTGGAAATGAAATATTCTTCTCAGCTGGGCCACTTTGTGATTGACCCTGATGAGATATCTGTAAGTTTTACTAAAACAGAAGCTTTGAATTAGCTGCATTTTATACAGATGTTAAATGTGCTTCATGCCAGTCTAATAAAAATCAGTGGGGAGAATTAGCTTTCACTTGGCAGAGAATTTGGTTTGAGCCCTGAGTAGATTTTATCACGCTGTGGTTGCCACGGCAACGGCCGCCCTGATCCTTCCACGTCCTAGAGGCAAAGGTCACCGGGGTCAGATGGAGGTCCGGGTCAAGCAAGCAGGTTAAACACCTTGTCAGGGATTAGCAGGCTATGAGGGAGGTGGAGGAAGTCTTCACTGGCTAATGTCTCTCTGAGCAGCTCACTGAACCACCACCAGGACACACACACACATACACACAATTACACATGCTATCTAACGCAGGCATGCATGCACGCACACATACACATTGCCTTTGCTCTGCTTTTGTTGGCCAACATGGGATGATACAAAGACCTGACACAGTGAGCGCTCAGATAATCTGTGTCTGTGTCTGTAACAAGGCAGAAGTCGCAGGGGAAGCTTAATTGAGACATTACTGGGGGCCACATGGAGATGGAGACAACAATAAACAAACATGGAAACATTAATTACAATGCTGGTAGTTATGTTGAATCACATCATTTTTCACTTTTTTCACAGAATATAAGAAAGTAAAATAAAATGTGCTCAAGCCACATATAAAATACACTGTATATTTAGTATTTAGTATTTATAAAGGTTAAGAACACATTTACAATATTATCTGATAAGTTTAAAATTCTGTTTGAGGGCTGAAGCATTTAGCCAATTAATAAATCAGTTAATGGAGAAAACATCAACATTAACTAGAGTTTAAATTACCAATTCATCATGTAAGTAATTCATCAGGATAAAAATGCCAAACATTTGTTGGTTTTATCTCTTTTCATAAACTGAACACCTTTCAGCTTTGGTTTCTTGGTGAGCAAAACCAGGAAATGTAAGCTGTACGTAATGGGGTCCCTGAAATTGTGAGAATTTGTTGCCATTTTATCGCATTTTATAGACACATAAATCAATAAAATAATGAAACAGTCTGCAGCCACACAAGCAGCTCAATGTGGATGAACATTAGCCACCATCCTGATGTTTAGCAGGTATAATGTTCACCATGTTCACCATTGTGGCTTAGTGTTCTAGCATCCAGTATCATTATTATTTCAGGTATTTGGTTACAAACCAAAGTTATACATAACAGACCGACCAACATCAGCAAGCTGCTAAGCTGCGGCTGAAAATGATAAATGCTTCATTATGTGTGTGTTTGTGTTCACCTGTATGAGGTGAAGGGCAACTGGATGAGTCTGTTGGCTCGTCCAGAGACGGACTGGAAGTAGACCGAGGGGCGATGGCTTCCAGTTCATCAAACACATGAGACTCACTGCAGCTGAGCTCTGAGTAGCGAGATGCTGCCGTGCCACAGCGTCCTGCAACAGCACAGAGTGGGTGTATTATGTTATGATGATAAACACAATGATGATGAAGAACAGATGAAACTTTAATGATACGTGTGGGCACAGTGGGTTGTTCCATTAGGAAATAATAGGAAACAGCAAAGAGGACCTCTCTCTCTCTTTAAGAGGTGTATGAATAATAAAACAAATGGGAGAAATAAATATATATATATATTTATAAATAATAAATAAATAAATAATAAATAAATTTACTTGGTTCATGACAACTGATGTTTTTTATTAGCAAGGCAGGCTATTCAATCTGTTTTTTATCTAGAGCTGACAATAAACAAGGCTGAAAATCTGATTTTTGTAGTATACCAAATATGTATTAAAAGAATAGTATATTTGTAGAAATGTGCTTTACTTTATTTGAGAAAGTACTTTTCAATTAACTTTGGAGGTGCTTATAGGCCAATTTTTGGGTCAGGTTAGATGTCCTTTCATTTATTCTAAGCTCAGCTAACGTCTCCTGGCTGTAGCTTCACACGATTTACATCTACCTTCTCATCTAACTTTCACCAAGAAACTGAAAACTTTTAGTTTAAGAGAGAAGTAATGAAATGTAAATTAAAAAGCAATACCAAAGAAGCTTGCAACTAAAGGAAAGCTCCTGGAGGATGTTTTCTAATGCAGCTATCAGACCATAAATCTCGGCTGGATGTTGCAGTGGGCTTAGTTAAAGCCTGTCCCTTCCAGGTTTTACACTCTGACAAGTGGACAACTCCCAACAAAAACCCCAGACCTCCATGAGTGAAGCCCCTCAGGCGAGGTATGAAGGTCTGAGCACAGCGTTACAGTCAGACTCATCTCACCTTCCACATACACAGAGCACGAAACTCTGCCCTTAAGCTCTAATTAACAAAGACCTCACTCAAAGGAATAGTAAAAACTGTCAAGATAATCACTAATTACTTATCTCCTCTCAAACCATCAAAACAAAACTGTCTGACTCTGCCTGGTTTAGAAATCAGAGGATTAGTGAAAGAAACTGTTTCACTGGGTGGTGTGTTTTTGTCGCCTTCCTGAAAGAGGCTTTTCTCACATTAGAAATGCAGAACAGCTTGGCCTGCACAAAAGGATAATATATACAGAGGCTCCAAAAGGAAAAGGCGAACTCAGCTCCTTCGTGTCGCCCCACATGGACGAATATAAATGTACACATGAAGGCAACCTCACACAGTCGAGTATGTGAACAACACACACACATACCACTGCAGTATTGTCCACTTGAGCTGCTCGGCGCTCTACTCAGACAGACAATGGAAGGACTTGACTTGACACTTCAAAGCATATTGCTGCTGTCAACTCAGCTGTCATTCTCAGCAGACAAGTGCAAGTCAGGGTGAGTTTTTCGGGGAGGTTAAGGGTGACTTTGGGAGGTCAGTGAGTTTGATATGACAGTCAGAGGCAGACAAGGCCTCCTCTATGTGCCTGTGGCCCTCTTTTCCTGGTCACAGAACCAGGCTAAAAGGCCCTGAGTGGAGAGGCCAGGCCAGGCCGGGACAGTGCCCTGTTTCATTGTCAAGGACAGTTTCACTCTGGAGATGTTGCTCAAAACAGGTCAGCTCAGGGTCACTGTATGGATTGTAGGGGGTCTGAAAAAAATCATGCTGGAGGTCAAAAAGGGCTAAGTGGAATGAGAAGACTCCAATCAGCCTCAGCATGTATACCATATAGGGTTACAAGCGTTAAGGTTATCTTATTATCTCCTGTAGGAGAACTCTGTCTTGGATTGCTGCATCAAAACCAAACACCACATTAAAAATACAGATTTTTCTTCATTAGATGATTTGCTGCTGCAGTAATAGACCATCACTTCTATTAAGACCAATTTCTTAATAAAGCCAGTAAATGAAAATCTCTACAAAACCCTTCATATTAACCCCCAGGTTAGTCAGATTTATTTGGAAGTGAAATTGTTGGCAACATCACAATTTATGAACCAACTTTCTAATTCTTTCTGACTTGTCTTTCTGTACTTGTAGAAGAGGTGCACACAACGCTGTGCAATGTGTTATTATTGTGCGGGACCTTTCTGGGTGCTCACTTTGGGTTTTACCTCCAAGTGAGGGGTTTTTGATGATCAGAATAAACTGCTGGCTTGTTTACAGCCTGTCCAATGGTTTCCCTTTTTTTCACCGTTACAAAACTATGAAAATAAACCCTAGTTGTAATAAACCAAATTCATCCTTTAAGCTTTACACACTGCCACATTGAGGCCACATTGGGCTTGAATTGCCTCCATCTGCAGCGAAATAAATGAACCGGTGACACTCGCTCTGTGTCTGCCGTGAAGAGAACAGCGTGCTCCGATACAGCATGTGCCCCCCTGCAGTACAGCACCACACAGAGAACAGTAGATGTCTCTGACAGAAAAGAGAAAATCCCTACACAATTTCCACATTGTTTGCTTTCTTTCATAAAGTTCCTAGAGGAGTCAGATGTCAGTGGCCCTGGCCTTTATCCCCATTGGGAACGGTAAATTAGCGTCCACAAGAAAGCTGCGGAGGTATTCCATTGTGGCGGCCCTCCTCAGTGTTCTGCCGTCAGCGAGCGGTGGTCAGTGTGGATTTATGACCATCAGCTACACGTCTCCCTCTCAAAGCCCGGAGAATAGCAAAGGCACGGGGGATCCGAGGCTGAGAGGCACGGCACACGAGGTAGGCACCCCGACTTCTATTGTTGGGGCCTCATGCCTTTGAACGGGGAATCAAACGGTACCAGCTTTTCATCAAAAGCCCTCCTTTCTATTGCTGATTTAGAGGAAAAAGAAAAGCTTTCTGCGTTATTTATTATGGGGGTGGGAGGAGGTGGGAAAAACAGGCTGACAGCAATGCTTTCACAATGTGTTGAGGGGGGTAGGAGCATCAGAACGTCTCACTATGGAAGCCGGCTTTGAATTCTCTCTGTCTGGGCCCAGGTCTTTGTCTAAGGGTGGATGTCCAGCCATGTTCAGGACAATCAGGCTCCTAAGAACGTGGGCAAGAGTGTAGCGCCAGGCAGGGAGGAGGCTGTGAACGGTCCATATGTGGCCAGCAGAGCTCATTTCTCACCTCTGACAGGAGAGATGGGAGGCAGGACAGGCCAGTGATGAGACTCCAGCCAAGTCACTGATGTAGAAGGGGTCAGCTTTGGTCCTGACCCTGAGCGAGCAGTGGTCCTCTGTGGACTTGGGCAGGAAGACCAAGTAGTGGAGGGGAAAGCCAGGGTAATGAAGCCATGGTCAGAGTCCAATGATGGGTTGAGACCAGGATCTACAGATGCATCTTGGTGGAGATTTTGAGTTATTTTTGTGCTTTCACACCTGCTTGCAGGTTTGTCTGACTGAGGAAAGACACCTGACGTCGGCTGAGGTGAGATGGGTTCAGTTTGGCCAAATACTGGTTCATAGAGTGCAGGGGGGGTTGCAGTATTTATTGGTGATTGGCGAAGGCTGGATCCTGCTGGAGCCAAAGCCGACCGCATCACTGGACGAGGCTGGAGCGGCGAGAGACAAGGCCCGCCCGCTCGGTCTGGGTCTTCTGAGTCCCCGATATCTGCTGCAACACAACAGAGGAAAATGAGAATGTGGCCTAATTTAACACAAAATTCTTCAAGTATAGTTTAAAATTGCCAAATACACACAGTTACAACTACTGACTCACACTGGTTCACATCACACTTTTAATCACTGAATTTGAATTGATGTCGTAAAATGAATGATTAATTGATTAACTAAAAACAATTAAAAATTAATTAAGCTACTTTTAACCCCTATGGTGCACATGAAGGGGGCTACAGCTAATCTGCTGTCTCTATAGAACTTTTACCAGACAGGACACTGATTCTGCCACTGGAGAGGTTGGTGCTTCGACTGAAGAGGCTGGACGGAGGACGGCTTATGTCTGAAAGAGACCCGTATGAGACGACAGAGGATGGCAATGGTGACTGTTCTGGTTCAGCAGGCCCATGATGCGGCTTCCAGTTGGACTCTGTTATGGACACCACAGCAGGTTGTGGCTCCATATCCTGAACTTCACCATTTCCCTCTGGAGCAGGATGAGGGTCACAGGGAGATGCTGGCACAGTTTTTGGCTCACTTGGTTTCCCACCAGAGCTGAGGCAAGGAGTGTTTTGATGGGGAGGTGCTGGATTAATGCATGGTGAGGGTGGCGTAGCAGGGAGTGAAGGACAGGGAACCACAATTGCAGAGCGCCTTCCTGCAATCAAACCCTCATTCAGCACAAGATTTCTTCTTCTGTCCGGACTTGGATGGAAGAGACCTTCAAGAAAGGCAGAAACAAAATATTTCCTTAAAGATTACAATTTCATATGAAGTTCTTCTCCAAAACTCACCCTTACAAAGCCACTTTTCATTGCTCGACATGTCGCAGGTCATTTTAAGACTACCAGAATCTGCCTGTGACATTCTCATTCCCACTTTGCTTAGTCCTGGAGCAAGCATTTGTTTCCCTGCTGAGTGGGTCGGCCCGCTAACAAAGGCAGCGAGAACTCACCCTGCTGGAGCAGCTGCCTGTTTCCAAACTCAATATTCACAAAAGTAATCAGACCCAAGGGCAGGGTAGCTTGTATGTATAAATCTTTCCTATGAGGTGGACTTGGCAGAATATCATATCATGTCATGTCACTTACAGGCGTCCTAACAAATATTTTGGGAAAGAAGTGCTTGAGGAGTGTCAGTAGATTGAGTTATTTTTAGTTCAACTGAGTGAGTGAAAATGTTTTAAGGAGAGTTGTGATCACTTACAGAACTTTTTGTTCCATTTTAGTGTTTTCACCTAACAAAAACTTATAAAAAAACAAATTAATTAATTATTAACTAATCTGTCCCTCCTCTGCTCCAGTTACCGTCAGTGGGCACTTTTACAACAACTGGGCATGTTAGAGTCTGCATTTGGAAGACTGTTAGTCAACAGTTGTGGCAAAACTGCTCATTGGATTTGAAATAATCATCATTATATTTTATATTATATATATATATTATATCTCATATATTTTTTTATAATCATCATCATATGAATTATTTTCCACTTATCTGATTATTATTATTGTATTTGTCTTTTATGAAAGGAATGAAAAAAGTGAAAATTGCCTTCTTTGGTTCATCATAAAACATTAATTTTACAAAGATGTAAAACTGATGCTTTATTTTTTAAAATGAAAAATAAAGCAGACCGTTTTTGTACTTAACAAGCAAGGACAAACAAATTTGTGGGTATTTTTGTTTGATAAATGACAATGACTTGATTAATCATCTCCGAACTACAGAGAGTACATAGCCAAACCAATTTCTAAAGCAATGTTTTATACATCCTTCTTTCTTCCTAAAACACTCATTATCTCAACTCCTCTTTCGCCTTGTGAACATTTCCTTTCACCCCTCTGAGATTGTCCTCCACAAACTCGATGGAGTTGATCTCCATCGAGCGCCGCCCATTTCCCTTTCGCCCTCTCCATTCTTCCCCTTTTGCGTTTGCACACCCTTCCTTTCTCTCTCCTCCTATTTTTTTGTTGACCACTGAGAGGGTGTGTGATGGGGAGGGGGTTTTGATGGTGGGGGTGTCAGACAATCTGCTCTTGTTTCCCGGGGGTCTGCCACTGAGAGGAGTCAGCACAGGAGGATAAAGGGAACACATTGGAGAGCACATTTCTGCACTGCCTCCTCTTACAATGCCCAGCCATTCCCATCTGTTACACATACATACATATACACACGCACACCCATGTGCACGTGAACTGGCACATGTGCGTGTGGTTGTGCATATGAATGACATGAGTCTCGGTGCAAAGCCATGCCGTTGGGCGCAGCACGTTTCTTCAGGGAGCAGGGTTAAGGGCAATTGTGAGGGAGCAAACCACCATATGGTAGAATAATTAGTATTAGACCCCAGTGCTGAGAAATGCCCCCTCCTCCTCTGCTACACACACACACACACACACACAAACCCCAGCATGGTGAAAGCAATACCCCACTGTGGAGCTGAGGTGTGTGCTGGGAAAGATGCCTTCACATCAGAGGCCGGGCTCTGAAAGGAGCGGCAGGTCTCCCGTTCCCGGGCCTTTCACTCCCACCAGTGGACCACCAGGAGGGCGGCGCTGTGGGCACTTCCTTGCCAGAGAGGAGATTTGCACTTAACCAAACACAACCACGAAGAGAGATTAAGAGCTAACGACGAGCTTGGTGGCCTCTACCTCCACAGCATCCATGAGAGGAAGAAAAGGCGAGAAAAATTGTTAATGAGCAGAGCTGTGGAGTCAAAGGAGCCAGTGCCCTCCTCCTGTTGAGGCTGTGATGGTGTAAAAGCACCAGGTGTTTTGTTGATAAGCCTCACCCTCCAGCGTTTGTGTCTTTGGGGCAGTGAGACCGTGTGGATTTGCCATCTTCCCCTGAAAAGGAGGCTCCGGTCTGGACTTGGATCGCAGAAAACAAGGAGGTCTGAGGTCCTCGGGACGAGCTTTCATGTGAGACAAGAACCGTGGACATAATGAGGGACGATGATTTGGACGATCATGCGCCTGGAAGACAAGACAGACGGATATATTTATTACAGTGCAAAATGAAATTGGACAGAGAAGATTTTTTCAGTATATTTCACAACAGAGAGGAGACTGAACCCCTTGCCCTCTTGTACAGTCAGAACAACCTGAACTGTGGAGATGACAACTGACTTCATTAGAAGACCAGCATCACGCCCATCACCACACTCTGCATCCACCGTGGAAACATTCAAGTCTTTGAGATTCAGCATCTAACACGATCAAAAGTGAGCATTTAAGACAGACTCCTTCTTCAAAAAGGCACAGAGGAGGAGGTGATCCTCAGCAGCTTGAGAACTTCAACCTGCCTCAGGAGCTCCTGATCCACTTCAGTGCAATAATCTGGTCTGTTTTCTCTTCAGTCATTGCTGTCTGGTTTGGATTGGCCACCAAACAGAACAGGAACACAGTGGACAGTGGAGACAGCAGAGAAAAATCACCTGCCCTCCATTCAGGACAGGTCTAGAGTCAGGAAACGGGCAGGAAACCTCACTGCGGATCCATCACGCCCAGGACACAATCTTTTCTCCCCTGTGGAAGGCGCTACAGAGCTGACAAAACAGCCATGAACACAAGCTGTCAATCTGATCAACACAGTCATAAAGTCAATAACGTTCTAGGACCAAAACATCCACTCACTTTAATTATATTTTTACAGTTTAAAATGCAAATTTTTTAACGTGCAGTCAACAAACTAGTAACAAATTGAAAACATTTTGAACCATTTAAATAAGTTCTAAATGAAGGAAAATAATAAATACATTACCAAACTTTTTTTTTTTCATATGAAATAAAAAATCTGATTGCATTTTATTTCAATTTTTACTACAATCACTAGCAAATAAACAAATACATTTACATTGTTTTCACAACATACACTCTTGTTACCCTCCCATTTGACCTTTTACATTTTGTGGTGATGGACATTTGTTTTTGATGTAAGTAAATTTCTACAAGTTAATCAACACGCAAAGTAAAAGTCATTGTGAAAAACATCTGTGTCCCTCACCACCACAAAGTAAAAGCCTGAGTGGGGAAACCTGCTCTGACTTTGCGGAGGAAAATTCAAATGATGCATGGTGCCACCACTGCCCCCTTGTGTTGAATAAACAGATCACTCCTCTTCCTCAGTATACAAAGTTAACGCCAGCTTTATCTTTTTACACCCACAACCGTCCTCCTCCTCAAAGGAAGGGAGGCAGAAAATAGAGTGATAAACATCCTCAGAGTACACTGTGGGGACAGGATGGTCAATATTGGAAATGTGGAAGGACGCACGGCTGCCTACAGCACGCCAACCAGTGAAAACCAGCCCCACTGTACAGCTTTGGTGCCAGTGACTCATCAGTGGCCTTTACAGAGCAAACACTTGTAATAAATGGCCTGCGGACGCTGGGTTTTATTTGATTTGGATTTAAGCTTCATGTAAAACAAAGTTCAGCTCGTCACCCTTTCAACAGACTATAAAAACAAGCAGAAAATGCATGGATACATCTGTGTACAATGAACATCCAGGAGGCGTTCAGGCAGAAAGAGAAAGGGGGACGAGGGAGAAAGTTGGGGAAGGAAGGTGGGGTCGCTGTCTGTGACTCACACAGGGAGGATCAGCTTTTAAATCCCTGCACCATCTCCACTGATTCCCTTTTCTCAGATCTGGAGGCTTTAAAGATTTGCATTCTTGTGATGTAAAGAGGCAAGAAGTGAGGTAGAAAAGCAGAACAAGAGCTGGTGATGGGGCCCCGTCTCCTCCTCGCTCCTCTTCCTCCCCTATGGACTCCTCACTACCTGTCACTCAGGCCCGTCAGAAGACTGAGGAGGGCTTTGTGAGGCTAGACTCAGGCTGGTGTCATCAAACCTGTGACCTTCTGCAGAGCAGGTCTGGGCACGAATGTTGAACATAAGTCTGTGTTGTTACATCCCACGCCAAAGCTCTTTTAATGCACCCATGCACGCAAACACAGTCGTACAGTTACAGAACAAAGCGGCTCGTCCTCCAAACACATGATGATTCTTATCACACATGGTCACACTGATGAGTTTTCTGTTCAAAGAGCAGCTGGCAAAAACGAAACTCAGCTTTTACCAAAAATGTCGCAATCCTTCTTTACTACTTGCTTTTTCTTTAGCAATTTAACTCATTATCCTAAGCAAACATTTTCCTGTTCTATAATGTTCTTAGCTGTCATTTCAATTCTCTTCTTGCCTTATGTAAAGCCTCTGCATTTAAAAGTTGCCATACAAATAAACTTCACTTGCCTTGCTTTATATCTTTGCACATCTGGATCAATAAGAAGTGCTTGCCCGGGCCACAGTTCAATTGAATAATTTATTGACTCTGAGTGGACCAGTACAATGGTGCTCTGATCAAATCTGGACCACAGAAATTTGTCATATTGTTATATATTCTAAATTTAATGTCACACAAACCACCATCTACTGTTGAAAACTGTCATTTGTAATCATTATTAAAACCTAAAAAACAAAAGAAAGACTTCAATCTCCATGCTTTAATGTAAATTTGACATCTATCTTTTATATTTTTATGACAAACTCAAGTTAATGGAACATACGTGAATCCAAAGTCTGTGCATGGAGGCAAATAACGGCCATACCTAACCTAATTTTAACCACTGCTGAATACATTTATGGAATATTTTAATTAAGCCATGAACCATAATTTCTGAATTTAAGTAGTCTAAATTCCACTTTATAAGTAATTCAATTTGAAAAAAAAAAAATATATATATATTTCTAGCTTATATTGTATATATAGTTCACAAATTCAGATATTTACGCATCACAAGACAATGACTACCAAATACTAAAGCTCAATTAAATGTTGAGAGTTTGTTGTTTGCTTGTTTACGGTTTGTTGGCACTTAAACTTCAATTAACACATGTGCAGGAACTCAAGTCAAAAGCATGATTAGTTAAAATTATAGCTCGGATGAAAGTAGCAATTTGTTGCACAACTCATTACTGTGTAATGGATTACTGGAACACGCCATCAGAGACAGCAGGTAATACTGCAGCTTCTGTAGACATCCATAAAACTTGTGTGGGCTCCTTCGGGGCCCTGCAGGCCCCCAGGAAACAGGCTGACCTCCTGGCGTCAGGCAACCCACACGCTGTCCTCACACTGCCAGAACTGGCTAATGTCATTATAGGCCTGTTTGTGGTCAACAACTCCCTGATTGAGATGTACAAGTAGCGCTGCTCGATGAATGTAGGAAGTCTATTAGTTAGTCAGAGTCCCAGATGGCCTGCAGAGGACAGCCTTGCGTGTGCTCCTTTCACCCCCCCCCACCTCTAAACACACACATGTACACACAAGCGTACATAAGCAGTGATACATACAGACAGACAGACAGACACACACACACACTTAATTACACTGCCTCCGAGTGAACCCTCTGACAGGCGGACGACTACGAGCAAAGACAGAAGTGTGTCTATGTCCCAGCGTCTGCAGGAACAGAGAATTCTTCACAGAGCTGATGCACAAGAAAGCCAGGCTTAGGCCCTAACAAGGTTAAACCCCTGAAAAAGAGTGACTTTTTAAATCATGGAGATTTGTGTTTCTGTGGGGTGTAATTAGCTTTGCTGCGGGGGAGGAGGGCGGGTGGATGAAGGGTCGGGATGCTGGCGAGGGGGCCGGCAAGAGGCGAAGCGGGGGACGACGACAGTGGGGCGCATTGTGGAGTCCGGCGGATTCAGGGGAGTAAATCTGATTATCAGCTCGTGTCAGAAGCCAGGCTCAGATACAGCTTAGCATTCAGAGCAACTTTCTACTTTCGATGTGAGACAATGACCCCCCTTTGCAGGCCCACGCAGTCCCAAAGGGCCCGGCAACTCTTCCCCTGAAGCCCTGACATCCTGAAACAACCCAACACTACACAGCAAAGCACAAGATGACAGGACTTCAATACAGCATCACATACAGTTTAAACACTTAACGTAAAGGGGAACTGCACATCAAGGTCTGTTTACATGTATTGGGTGATGTCACTTGAGTAAGCGTTGGTTGTGGCTGAAAACTACAAGTTTAAAAATGAGAGCAGAGTCAGGAGGAAGTGATTTTACCAGACCTCAGACTTCTCATCTCGGCTTAAGGCCAGAGGCACTGGGCTACATTAGCTTCTTCTAGCATAACTCACTCAAAACCATAGTCCATAATAACAGTGGATGAAAAAGTGAAGCAAACGTGGATGTGTCTTAAACCCACTTTCTCTCTGATGGCCTGCAGGGGGCAACTCCACTGGGTGCAAAAAGAACTCTGATTTTATGTATACATTAGAGAAAATGACCCGACTTGATTTAGTACCTCACCATAGACTTTCCTATTGAGTCTATGGTCCCAGTTGGTAGTTTCAAGCTTTCTTCAGTCCAGCATAATGTTTATTTTGTAAATTATGGGCATGGTAGCTTGTGATTAACAAGTTGCTACCATAGTATGTCCTCAGGTTCTCAGTCCAGATCAGATCCAGTCAGGATACAGACAGTGACGGACTTAATGCCAAACTCAAAAACGTAACGCAGGCACCAGGTTTTGACAATGAAGAAGGCGTGAAGTTAAAAAGATATCTCTGGTTCAGCGGCATCAATTTTGAACCTTTTCTTCTTTAAAACTGTCCATCTTCAGTCTGACAGTGCTGTAGCTGTTAAATCAGTGGGTTACTCTTTCAAAGACCATAATGATGCTATTACATGTTTTTCTTTTTTGTTTTTGTCAGTGTTACTCTGAAATGTGTATCTTAACTGCATTACCAATCAACAATAATGAACTTTTTCTGGGTTCGGTCACTATTTAAGAAAACAGCCACAGAAACTATAAAACCGGGGTTGAACTTGTGTGTTAAAAACATGTTAAATTTTAAACTGGAGCTCCGTTGCCTTGTTTGGTCACCTGTGCATTCTGACCTGGACTGTGCCATTGCAGTTTGTGTCCCGGGTGACAGTACAGGAGCTCTGACGCCTATATAAAGCAGGCTGGCTGGGTCAACAGCCTCTCCTCGGCTGTCTGCCTGTTTAGACAGGGACACGCTTGTTGTAAAAGTTGCGTCGCTGTATGACGGGAGAAGTTTTACCATCACAATGCCCTTGTGATTTATTAGATATAGCAGGAGCCGTGGAGAGATGGCAGAGGGTGATGCCAGGCCTGATGAACTTGCCGAATACAGAAGTGCTGAAGGATGTAAATGGATGTAAATGAGGCTGTAAGGACCAGCAAGCGGCTTTGTCTGCCGACTTCACTTGTTTGTTTAACCAGAGGCCAAGACAGGAAGCCAGCCCACACAACTCTGCTGTCCCCATGGCAACCCCACTGTTAATTGTGGCACATCCACTCCCAGACTCTTTTCAGCAAAGGGGAGAGGTGGGGACTTTTGAGAGCTGGAGGACAGAAAGAAGAAGAGGAGTGTTTGTATTTGTGTGTGTGTTTCTTCTTATTTTTATAATTTCAGTGTCCCATCAGGGACTATAAGTTTGAAGTTCTCTCTCTTTACTAAATCAAGTCCTCCTCCACACCCTGAGCAAATTGTGATGCTCATTTTTAACTACTGTCTGAAATTTCTAATTGTGAGCTAAATATCTGAGACTAATTTTGGCAAATACAATCCACAAAACCAAAATCATCATTATCACGTACAGACAGTCTTCCTCTCTCCACAATGGAAAGGCATTTGTCTCAAGAATTAAAATGCTTTGTAAAAATCCATTTTCTGCTTGTATCAACGTGATGTGCACATCTGCCTCAGGATCTTCACACAGGTCACTGTCCAGCTGTCCAGGTAAGCATCCTCCCTTATTCCCAACATCACAGGTTGTGGAATTCATTCTCTCATTTATAATCCATGACTGTGCATATACTACTATGACTCCTGACTTTCTCCAGTTTTGTTGTCAAAAGCGTTTTTTTTTCCATCTAATCTAAGAGTTGGAACGTTCGTACAAAAAAATCAGATTAGATTAGGGATTTAGGATAATCACATGAAAATATTATATAATAAATAAGTAGGTTAGATATTTATTAAGATATTTATTATATAAATAATAAATATCTTGCATTAGGCCCATTGTTCAGTTTCCTTATTGCTATCAAGTTAAAATAGGACACTCACACTGTAGTGGCAAAGTCCTCTGTCCCACAAGATTGCCTTGCTGACAAAAGACACATAAATGGGTCTCTGCAAGAAAAGAAGAGAGAGAAAAGAAGTGAAGTAAATAAAAAAACGTACTGATTGCAGAAAAAAGGCACAGGTATATGTTCAAATTTAAAAACAGGTTTACTTAAGCCAGACTGATTAGTCAAAAGGGTTTGGAGATGAACTGCTTTCAGTAGCTCTGTCTCCTGCTCTGTGGGCCCCCAGGCTAAGAACAACAACTGAAGCCTGGCAAAACAAATAAAAAGCCACACAGTGTGAGGGCTCTCCAGAGACATTTAAACCTCCACCAGTGCATTAATAACCCCTCTGTCTCTATTATTGAGCTGCTGTGAACCCTTGCAGTGGTTTGAGCTACTAAAGCAGAAGACTCAATGATGGAGTCCACTCTCCCACGCAGCCACTTTCCAACATCTGCTTGGTTTACGAAACGTCTGCTCCTTATCGCTTTCCTTTTTCTTTTTAACATGTTGCTTCCTCAGGACAGTATGGTGGTTTTATGGTAAGGGCGCATCAGTTTGACCCGTGGAGCAGGGGGCGCTGTGTTAACTCATCAATCACTGGAGACACATCACCAGCCAATGCTCAGCAGTCAGCAGAGCAGCTCATCCATCTCTCTTTGCAGCTCCTGGCAGCTCCCAGAAGCACCGAGTCAGCTCCAGAGTTGGTCCACTCCAGGGAGCAAGAGAGCAGATCCTCCCAGGACTCACCCTTCATTCATGGGATGTAACCCCGGACCAGAGCGGGTGACAGGGGGCAAGAGGGGCTCATAGGGTGGGAGGACAATGGAGCTTGATGTGTGTATACATGCGTGTGCACTGGTGTGGAGCTCTCTGCCAGCTTGTGCTAGACTCTCAAACCCATTCAGTGCCAATATGAGAGGCTAGAGGGCAGCGAAGGTCCAGCTATCGCATTGCCTTTGTCTATTGGCTTCATTTAGACCGTACCTGTTGTACTTAACAAAGCACATCATGTATGATTACGCACATTATGCCAGAAATACTTAGCAAGCTCTCCATCCTTAATATAAGCCTTAATTGCAGCCGAACAATGAACCGACAGGGAACAACAACCAATTTGCCAGTGAATCACGGGTGCTAGCAGCCCAATGACCTTGTTGTTACTAATTATATGCTGAATGTGAAATTAAGTACATTTTGAGACAGCATGGGATGAAGTGGCTGGGGGTTGGGATGGCCTGCTACAACACTGTGGAGAAAATACATGAACTGACACAAAAAAATACCTAAAATGAAAGAGGCCAAATTAAGGAGGAATTTATTAATGAAAATAAATAAGGAAAAAGTAATTTTTGATTTTTCAAATAATTTTAATTTAAAACATTATGTCGTCACGAATGGGGAGTGTAACAATATACCCACAGTTTTTGCAAAAATATAATCAGTTGATTGAACAGCTTGCCTGGCTAACTCACTCATTACCCAAAGTAGTAACATGACTCAGCATTGCTGCCAAAGCCAACAAACATATTGTTAGCTAACTACGTTTCGTGGTGTTATACATACGATATCATATACGAAGTGCGTACATTTAAGACCTCTTTTCAAGCATTCTCATTTCAAAGGTAGAGAGCTAAAGAGCTAACATTTGACAGCTAAATAACTAACAACATAAAATCGGCCAGTGACAGTGTAAATCTCTTTCGCATTCGAGGTCATCGTTTGACCCATCATCAAAAGTACAACACATAATCCCAATTAAGGTTTGCCTAAAGTGATTGCTGCTCCTCTTTTCCTCGTTCAATTCAGATGATGAGATTAGAGAGATTCCTAGCAGATGGGATTTCCGCTGTGCATGTGCTGACAGTATGTATCTCCCCTTTTCCACACAAACTCCACCTCAAGGTACTTCCTGTCAGATCTACTGAGCGCATGGTGGCGTGGGCTGGCAGGACTCAAGCAGACAGGAAGTGCTGTGGTGCCAGTCTGAACCAGCAGGGGGAAATATGTTCAAATATGGTCTGTCTTATCAATAATGAGTAGGTGGAAAAGCTAGATCAAATTACCAATTTAGAGCTAATCACCAAAGTGGTCGCTGGTCTTTGCTGTATCCCCTCTCCCACTCTGCTTTTCCCCTCTCTCTGGCAATTCCTGCCGCCATCTGTCTGTCTTTCTCAGGGGAGCCCTTTCCTTCTCTCCTGAGCACTATGCTGGATGTTTTATTAATTCTGTTTCACCTGATTACACCCTGTCTGTGAGTCAGGGCACATTAATAGGCATTTAATCAACGTTTGATTAAGAGAGCAGGCATTGAACAGACAGCCACAGAACAGATCCTGCATCCTGTTGAGGTCAGCAGCACCAACAACACCCTAACACACATATTATAAACAAGCTCCCATTCCTGTACCACCTCACTTGTAAACCTGTACATAGCGCTGCACATATGCATTTTTAAGACCTGTAATACTGAATTATAGTCATCAAACGCTATTAAAGTTGTTACAGATTGAGACTGCAACACACAGATCAGCAGCCGGATGTGTCTATAAACCACCTAACTTTGAGACAAAAGAGGTACAAAGCTTCTAAAGCTTAGACAAAAGTTTAAAGCATGCCACAGGAACTTGACAATTCAGCGCAACACAACTGACGAGGAGATCCAGTTCAGAAAACAATCAAGCAAACGGCCAAGCCATCAATGGCGAACAAAAGGCGAGGGTGACCACCTCAGCATGGCTTTGGCCAGGTTAGAGACAGAATAGGAGAGCACCCAGATTGAGAGAGAGAGAAAGCCCGGGGTCAGCTATAATGAGCCATGAATGTGAGCATCCAACCAATCCTGTTTAATGGGGTTCATCCTTGGAAAGGTTTCAGTCCTGCCTCACACCGGTGTCTGTGTGTGCTCACGTTGGGGTTCGGGTCAGGGGGCTGCAAGGGCTCTGTGACCCTGAAATGAGCTCCGGGACTCGGTGGGGACCCCCACTGGCAGGACAGAGGTCCTTTTATGCTTTAATCTGCAAGCAAGGGGGATCAATATGGAGACTATTGGTGTCGGGATTGTGTGCAGGAGTAAGCGGTCCAGCCATTTTAGATGTCTCACAGGGGGTTGGCGCACCCTGACAAAAGCTCAGCCCCTTTGCCACCACCAGTCACAATGACCTGTGGGACAGTGGCACACCAGCAGCTAACCTACTTAACATTCATTAGTGTCAGAGAGGTGGACAGATGCTCCGGGTCTTGCGGATCTTCTCTCTCATGTTCTCTACATGGGGCCCATTCAGCAGCGTTTGACGTGTCTTTCATTTGGGATATTGGACTTGTGGGCGGTGGCGGCAGCAGGCTGCTCAGCTGTGGATTTAGGAAGAGCTGGGTGGGCATGGATGGACTCACCCTGTGCTCGTGGTGTGCAGAGCAGGAGCCGTCAGGCAACCAGGTGCTCGTGCTGACGGGATGCCGGGGCCGAGCCAGGCCAAGCCTCCGATGACGCTTAAAATCCTGATTTCTGGAAGGACTGTTTTCCCAGTGAGGCTCTGAAGCTCCTCTTCTCTCCACAGCAGACATGTTCAGTGAACTCCAGTCTTATATTTTACTCATCTTCTTCGTCAAAATGTGAACATTTCACCACTGATGTCCTAGAGTTAAAAAAAAAAAAACAAAACAAAAAAAAAACACTGCGATTTTAAACTAAAACTTTTCAATAATACACCTTCATGTTTCGTAGCTGAGTGATTTAAGAGCAGAAGAAGAAGAAGAGAGCAATGCCTCTCTGTGGGAGGCTAAAAAATGCACTCTATTTAAATAACTTATGCCTGTTAATAATTACCATCCTGCTAAACCGGTGCAGCTCTCTCATGCACATCGTTTCCTTGGCAAGCAAAGACACACACAATATATCCTTCAGAGTTTCCTACAAATTTGGAGGGAAATAATAAACTCAGACCCTGTGTTCCTTCTACATGAAACACAAAAACAAGACCTACAATAAACCAAAGCTTTCAATTAAGAAGTGAACAGCACTGTAGCCCCACACAGTGACAGAGGCCAGAGCCGAAATCAGGACCAGCTGGACAGAGAGAGGGCTTTTCAGCCCAACTCCAGACACAACATGGATCAGGTTCTGGGCTGCTACACAGCAGCATAAATCTCCAACCCTAATTACATTACAGGGCATATAGTGACAAGCTCTGTGGAAACAATGGGCTCTATCAATTCTACAGAGCTCAGAGGAGTGTGTGTGTGTGTGTGTGTGTGTGTGTTCTGAACAGCTCTCTATCTGTATCTCCAATCAAAGCTCATTATCTAGAGTGTGACTTGGGTTGGAGGCTCTTCATCTTCAGATCTCTAGTGCAGGAAAAAAATCTACTCCTGGTATAATATTAACAAGGGCTGCGGACAAACGAGGAGTAGTCAGTGTTTTCCATGGTGACCAGACCAAACACAACCTATGTCCCACTTCAGCTACAGAAAATAAATCTTTTCAACTTTTTTCTACTTTTTAAATCCTAAGACATTTGTCCTCTGAATCTACAAAAAGAAGAATCATCTTTTATTTCTTTCTTTCAAAGACATAACAAAGAAATAACATGAAAATTCTATGCCAATAATAGCACGACTTGTGACATGTACTAAAGCTTCTTGGGACAATCTGAGATCAAGATCAACCTCTCCTTTACATCTCTCTTTCTAAGGCACTCTGAGGTCTCCCTCTGTTCGACCCTACGGGGGCTCTGCAGTGCTTTTTGGGTAATCCAGATGCCACAATACCAGTTGCTAAGACACTGCCAGAAAATGCATTGTGTGAGGGGAAAGTAAGGCTGGAAATCTCAGTATTTTTGTGGCACGAATGTGAATGTTTTTTATGAAGAGAACTTTCAGACAGTCTATATTGTTGCTTTAATACAAGTGTGTATCTCTTATAAATTATCCTAATCCAGATTTAACTGAACTGAAAAAGCAATCCCAAGAAAACTAGTCGTGTTACTGTCTACTTTGTTCACCTAATATTTTACTAATTTTCTCTTTTGATTTGATGTGAAGTCTACTGAATTGTTATTTTAATGGATAATTGAACATTTGGTGTTAGGCAATAAGGCAGGACAGCTGGACAAAGAGCTGAAAAATAGTTTTTGAGCAACTCTTTTCAAGTAGTTATTTGATGATTGCTGACATGAAAATATTGATTACAGCTGCTTGTTTCTTGTCTTTTCTCTATAGAAAAGTAAAAAAAAATAATGCTGGAACATATACAGTGAATGTCATTGTTAATATGATAGCAATGTGATTTTAAGATGAAAATGAAATCAATTTTCCATCTTTCTGCTCTTCAACTAAAAAGTAGTCAAAAGACTTGAATATATTTGCAAATGCAAACTCTGTAACACACACACACATGCACACACTCATACACACAAATAAACACATACATCAGCACACAAAAGCTGACAAAGCCTCTCACAAAGCACATAAAAATACAATTACAAGAGCTTTTGAGGAGTTCTAAAAAAAAGCAGCCCTGCCCACTGCATGCTGCCCTTTGTCAGATGCAGGACCCAGAATCAAAGAGCGTTGACCTGCACTGGCTCTGCCCGGCAGGCCTGCGGGGAGTCCTGCTCTGACTCCAAACCCTGGTTGCCATGCCATGCTGGGATCCCCCCTCCAGCCCCCCGGTTAGCTCCGTTATTTCCTCATCTCATCAATCTGTCAGCTAAGCCCTTTGACATGCAGCACAATATGGTCCCAGTATTTCTCAGCTCAGGACCCCTCTTTCAATATGGTTCCAGCATTTCAAGATTAGTCAGTTCACCCATGAGGGTCTGCTCCCCTGGTACCACAGGGCCAAGGGGGGGGGGGGGGCAAATATAGTTGCTAAAAGTAGAGCAAGGCCTGAACAACAAGTAGAGCAAGGCCTGAACAACAATCAGGGTTGTAGTGAATTACGATTGCTGTACATTGTTATGACATGACAAATGGTCTTTTTCAAGCTCCAAACAGAAGTTGAGACATGATGAACAAGGTTCCCAAATCATGTATGTCATCAACTTATTTTTGCTATCTGTGGTTCCCGGCATGAATAGTTTTTTATCATGCACATAAATTAATTCCACATTTGGGATGTACTGAAAACCTGGAAAGCTGTTTTCTCAATCAGCTAATTACTACTAGCAACTACATCACAAACAAACATATTGTTTTGGTTTGTTTTATTGCTTTGACCTTTAAGTGTGACATCCTATAGTATTATGAAGGAATTAATGTTATTAATATATTTTTGCTGTTTTCTTTTTACATGACTTCATGAACCTGCTCACAACAAGGTTTGTGGATTATTTCAAGTTACCAGGTCAGGATTTCTGAAAAGAGACATTGCTGCTAAGCTTTTCAAATTTATTTTTGTGCCATCTAGCTCCATTATATTCAAGAGAAGGCAGACAAGTCTACAGCAGATATCTCCAAAACCCGGCAACTCACATCAAAGCAATCCAGATGGATCAACGACAACAGAAGTAAATTAACTATTTTTGTTTGAAACAGTTTGAAAGTGTATAAAATCAAAAATTTTGTCAAAAAAAGACACTTTAAGTTAAACAGCTTTATGGAGAGAGGGAGTCGAAAAAGAAGAGAAAGAGAGTATTTCAGCGTACTCCTCTTCTGAGATCTGTGCTGCTGCTGCACTGGACACACTCGAGAACCCACCATTCAGTTTATTTCAAGTAAGGATGAAAGGAAGACTCCAAACTATGCATGTCGACTATTCACTGGTATAGCTCTTGAAAGAAAGGGAAAAAAGACAGCAAAAAGAGTTGGAAAAGGGTGGAGGGGTGGAACACTGCATAAATTTTAGGCAGCAAGGCAGCAGACAAAGTGATTGTTGCTTCCCCAAAACTTTTTTTCTCCTCCAGAAAACACTTTTCTTGCTGAATAGGCACCTATTAGTGACTCCATTATGGGCACAGGGCTCTTGAATGGCTCCTCACTGTGCGTCTTTATCATAGTCAGGCCGTGAATACAGGCAGCCCCCTCCTCCTGAAGCCCAACCAAAGTCTTTACAGCCTGTATTGATAGGTGCTGTGGTGCTGGTGATGATGGGTGAGGCAGGAGGGGGGAGGCGGGCTGCCACTCTCACCCCCTGTTGTGTGCTCCAGGTGTGGTGGGTTAAGCGTAGCGGTCTGAAGCTTCTATTGTGCTGCACACTTTTTCTTTACCACTTGTTCAAAAAAAAAAATGGATGTAGTGTTTTACATGCATTAGCTGATCTCCATAATGCCATCCACCCGCCCCCCTGCTGCACCCCAAAACAAGTCAGGCCTCCGGCGAATCGCTGCACACCGCCTCAGAGCCCTTTATTGTTGCTGGATTATTCAGGAGTTAGCTGAAAGAAAGAGACAGGGAGAGTGGGGTGTCTGTACTTTATCTCCAGGGGAGACAGGGGCTAAAAAAGGAGCTTCTTTAGAGGAGTGAGTTACTGCTGCGAAAAAGCCTGAAAACACCTGCAGAAGACAAGCGAGGGGAGGCTGAGGCAAGGAAACCCTATTGTTTGTCTTTACTTTTCTCATTCTTCCCCACCAAAGTACTATAAACTATCTCCTTCTGTATGGAGGAGCGTCTCTTTATCACAAATCATGTCTGATAACCTGTCACAACATTATCACCTTGTTCAGCCCGCACAAAACCTGCTGCATTGACAGACCCATCAGCATGTTGGTGGCTTCAATCAGCAATCCAAAAAGGGCTGAGTGAACAAATATCTGTGTGTGTGTGTGTGTGTGTGTCAGTGAAAACATGATTCATTCAACTTTGAAGTTATGCGTGTCCACGCAGTTGAAGGAGAGAGACGGAGAGAGTAGGAGAGACTTTATGATGAATATGGAAGCATTGTTCAGCCATGCTTACCTCCACAGGGAACCATCTGCTCCCTGTCAATGCATCACCTGCTCGTCTGAGCCGTCTCCAGGGCAACAAGGGGTGGGGGGGATTAGGAGAGGTTATGGCTTTGATGGGAGGGGCTGTCGCTGGGGATGGAGAGGAGGTTGACCGGAGGAAGAGGAGGAGGAGGAGGCATGGGGCAAACGGGAGGGAGGTTGCCGGGCAAATGTCGCCCTCTGCTGGTGGAGAGAGTTACAGCAGAAGTCACATGTACTGTATGTGTACTGTATATGCACAACAGCCAACATTTGCTACCATTTCCACCCACAGGGGCCACTTACCGAACCTACTCTAACCTATACTATGTGATGACGAGGGAATTTAGCATAAAATATCTGGAGCCAAAATAAAATTTTGGGATTGCTCAAAAACCGATTTAAAGGATCAATTCACCTAAATTACAAGACATATTTTCTCACTTACCTTTAGTGGTATCTAGACATGGCAGATGCTATAGATATAGACTATAAATATACATAACAAAACGGAGGTTGGGGGGGCTTGAAAGAAGTGGGAATAAAAGTCAGGATATCACAGCCTCTGATTTTTTAAATTGTCCCTTGTGTCTGCTAACTTTATGGTAGAGCAATAATTTATCACTATAGAGTGAGAAAAGTGAACACTGCATCTAGTTATTGCCTTTTCAATGCCTTTGCAATACAAATCAAAGTTATGTCTTTTTGTTTTCTTGCCTTTTGTAATGTGCGGTTGAACTGCAGGTTAGATAAAGTTTTGTCAGTCCCAAAGTAGGTTGAGAATTGATGATTTGATGGAGTATCTTTCACGTGGTTCTTATGTTAAAGACAAGCCTCACATAATATTCATAGTATTTGTTATAACACAAAACATGGTTTTGTTCCAATACTAAATAACCCCAGAACTACCCGTGTCCATCCTGATAGCTTGTTATGATTAAATTCATCATGTAGGTACAAGCCATGTCATGAACTGCTTTTCTGGATGATTTTACACTACAACAATACCTACTATTGATGAATCAACACACATGTTCCTAATTTTTATGATGTAAAAAGAAATTTATTACGTCAACATTTTTGTGAAATCCAGGGTGACACTGACAGTGAAAGTGAAGTGCATGACAAAAAGCACACATCTACAGTGAGGAAACTGTCAAAGCCAAACGTGATTAGCTGCTGCAGAGTGACAGCCCCTCTGTGTCTGCTGTGGGCAGTCACGCAGGCAGTCAGGTATCGTGTGACAGGCCGCATGAATGTCTATCAATCACGGAGTTCTCATTAACTGTCTGTGTTCCTCCGTCTACAGTACACTGTGGGTTCTGTCAGTGACGGCTGGGTAAACAGACCTGAGGGCAGCTTAAAAGGCAAACACAGGAGTAGAAATACACCTGATGACTGCGTCAGCCAGCAGTGCTTATAAGTGTTTGGGACACTAAAGAACTACAACACTCTAGTGGTGACCATTACTGTAGGTAGGAATTCCCTTGAAAATTGAAATTTTATCACCTGATTTCAGGGTTCCAGAATAATTTCATCTCTATTATTTTGAGAAATATGCACACTTGATTTTGCAGAGAAATAGAAAAAGAAGCTCAGAATGATGCTCATGTCTGTAGTTTCCAAAAAGAAAAAATGTCCAAAGGAAAACGTATTTAGATACAAATACAAAAACATTACAAGAGAGCATTTAGACCAAATTAACTTAACTAAGCTGAGGGTGTAGGTTTGGTTTCAGAAGTGAGGAAGACACAGTGAAACCTGAGGTTTCTAAACGAGATCAAAGTGAATGCCATACTATGCATTTATATCTGCATTTATTTATATCTCAAAATTGAAAGGGTCTTCATTTCTTCTGTAGGTTTGACAGAAAATTATAAACATGGCCTAAATTTCTATTATTACATTCAGGGCTGAGTTTCTGTCTATAACCAAAAGGTGCAGCCTTGAATAGCGTCTGCAGATGTTCCTCTCAGCCTCCATACATCACCAACAACCTCCACCAATGTAGCCATAAAAGGCAAAAAAAGTCCAGTTTTTAAGGAAAGTGCAAAAGGACAAACATATGCATTTCTCCCATCCCCTGGATGTTTAGGTGGCAAACTATATTAAATGCATGGTTTCGGCCATAGCTTATCTGACACTGAGGACAAGAATACCCTTCAGGAGGAGTCATTAAACATTCACCTGCAGCTGCCCTCTGCAGACTCTGGGCGACACAGAGAAAATCTGACTGACAGGGGAAAGTGACCACGGCTGCAGGGAGGAAACACCGTTTTGTGTTTGGTCAGGGAGCTGGTGAGGGCGGTGACCCACATCCCCCTACCAACGAGATCATCAGCCTGAGGCAAAGGAGGGAGGGTCCTGATCACTCCCTCCTCTCAGCATCAGTATACCCACTGTCCATCACAACCTTAACATGCCATCCCCCTCAGTTAGGGACCTAAACTCTCCCCCACTTAAAATACACTCGATCTAATCTCCATCTTCACCTCATGTGCAGGAAACAAGATTAAACTAGACAGACACTACACAACAGCGTCCATCTGCAGGTAACACTATGCCTCTCTGTTATCTGTTGCACAAACTGCAAATAAATAAAGCAGCTGTCGAGCCCATTAAGATGCAATTAATGTTTATATAAAATCAGACAATTGAGAGCTTTCACAATATAACATTTTCACAACCCTACTATCATGGCCAATTAAATTCATCTTTATTGGGTGTACTGTGTCTTTTTGGCAAATACACTACACTGAAATATGAGTGTAGGCAGGTGGAGAAACTGAGTTTGTAACTAAAACTGTACCAAGGCGTACAGAAAGAAAAAGGGGACAGCAGTGTTGTCACCAAATTTCATGGCAACCCATCCAACTGTGGTTGAGACATTTCTCACCCAAAACCCACAAATGGTGGCAAGAAAAAGTAAAGGGTCAAGCAAAGTCAGCAGGATTCATCCTCTGGGTATCATGAATAGCTGTACTAAACTTCCACCCAATATTTGTCAAGATGTTTTACTTTGGAAGCGGTGAACTAGCAGCTAGCATGGCTAAAAACAAGTGCCCCTTAATAGCACCACCTCTGTTTTCCACTCACACTGGACCTAACCCAGACTCTCTCCCTGGATGAGATGCTGATCCTGGGAGAGTTCCTGTCAGGGCCACGTGCAGCAAGGGACCCAGATAGGGAAGGGGGTGACTTTTCTGGGTGTAAAATTCAATTATCCAGCGGGTGAGCGTGTCTGTTGTGAGCAGTGGGCGGACGGCTGCCCGTTCCCAGCATGCGACAAGGGGGTTAAGAACTACAGAAAGGCCTCCATTATCCCGAGTGAGAACGGCCCATGTGGCTGGCTGCACGGCCTCCACTCTCATTCACTCCCCTATACAACAGTGCTGCCCGAGAGCCTTAAAGTTTCATTCTCTTTTCTCTGCTCTCACTCCTTTTCTTCCTGCCCCCCTCCCTCCTCCCCTCTGTTGCTCTCCAGCTCACAGAAAAGAGCCTCCACAATGCTGCTGGAAGGCTGGAGTGGATTCTTCAGCACCCCTGTGGACAGTGCACATGTGGACAACATTCACAGGATGTCTGTCAACTAGTCCATTAATCAAAGACATCTCATGAAAGCACAATTAGGAACCTCACAACTCTATAACAGATTATCATGTCTAAGCACCCCTGCTATTCCTCCTGTAAAGAAATGCTCTGTGCTGAAGTCGTCTTTTCTCATCCAACTGCACTTTTTCACATGAAATATTAGGGGAAAAAGCTGGAGTTGCGTAATCATGACAACAAAAATGATTTTTTTTTTAAAGTGAGGACAGCTGCAAAGTTGTAAGAGAGCTCATTCCTTGCAGTCTGAGCCAATCAGACATTAAAACTGACTCACATCTGACTAATCATTCGTGTGAGAATGGATCTTCAGTGTGTGAATAAGACTGAGGCCCTATGGAGAGGGCTACTGCAAGACACACACTGCACCACTTCTCCCGATAAATGAGCAATTGTGTCCGTCACCATTATGACATTAATGACAGCAAATGACATAGCAGGGAGCCTCCATCCACTGTACAGTATGAAGAGGACAGTGAGGAACCTTGGGAGTTCAATGCGACATCACGTCCCATCTGCAAATTACTGAACACTGGAGACAAGCAGACGACACATGGAGTGGTCCATTATGAGTCCTCTGCGAGAAGAAAGTGGCTGCTACAGTATGTCTGTGTGCATTTCAATTAGGCTAGTGGGCTAAGAGGCAGTGTGCTAGTGAATTTAAACAGGTATTAACTCATATTTTAGCAGCTTGGAATAGAGAAACAAGCTTTAAAATTCAACCCTGACATATATCATAAAGCTGATATGGCAAATGTGTTGACACACATTCATGGTCTGTCTTAGATTGTCAAATTTCTTCAGTTAAAATTCCACATGATGGCATAAGCTAAAGTCTAGGTTCCCTACAAGGTTAATATTGCTTGAAAATCTTTTCAGCAACTGGATTTTAAATATTAGGCTCCAGCCCCGCGACCCTGACAGATAAGTGATATAGAAAATGGATGGATGGACGGATAGATTTTAAATATGTTAGCCTGTGTGCCGGCCTGGTGCTGTTCTCTCAACATTACCAAACCTACACTGCCCTCATGTGGTACCTGTGGATCCTCTCAGCATCAGGTGTGATAGTTGGAGACTCCCAGGAGTTTTTATATATCTTCAGTATTCATTTGGCTGCAATTTCTTTTTCTAACAATTTTAATTTTTTGATCACTTTAGCTTAACCTTCCAATACAGTGATGGTGCTCTTTTAATTTTGTTTGTTTAATACATAATGAAGCCCTGTGCAGAGGGATATGCAAGTGTTTTCTTTGAGGAAAGTGCTTTCTGAATTATTGCAGGCTTACAATCACCTTATAAAAAACAAAGAAAACACAAACAAAGAGGGAAAATGGCAAAACCTAACAAACATGACCCCAGTTGATGCACACAGTATTTAAAAACCTTACAAGATGTTCAAACAGAACTGAATCAGCCTTATTTTGTTAGGTCTGTTATAGTCTACTGTCTCTATTCTAAATCACATACTTCCTCTATGACACCACCTTAATTATTTTCTTTGTAAAATGCATTACGGCTTTCATCTCTATACCCTAAATCGACCGAATAATCGTCATACCTGTAACACAAAGCGGGAGTCTGGGCCGCAAGCAAGAACTCTGTTGTTTGTTGTTGTTGTTTGTTGTTGTTGTTTTACTTCACTGAATTTGGATGCCCTAACTGAAAACCAAAGAGTCAGTGGCGGTTGATGATCTTATAACATTTTGTCTTCAAAACATTTATTAAAACATTTTAATTCTCCCTCTGCCTTAACAGTTTTCACTGGACACATACAAACAAGAATATTATAGAGAAGGACATGAGAAAAAGAAAATAAACAAACCAGAATTCAGAGACACACTGTAGCTTTAGTGAGGAAAAACTATCCAAAAAACTTCACCATAGTGGATTTTGGCCACATCTTGTGGCACAAACTGGTAAGTTCACAGTAGAGACTACGAATCATTGTGCCCAACTGCAACTATACACCTGTAATGGCCCAAGCAGCTGTCTCATTAGATAAAACATAATATATATAGTAATAATAAAATTATAATGTAATCTTTTTTCTTCATATACCTTTACCTTTTTTTTTGTAAAAAGTTGTTTGAAAGCAGAATTATATTCTTTTCAGTCTGGAAAATGTTTTGAAGTTGCATTTACACCATCTTGTTGGTAGATAAAATGTAAAGAAAATATATTGTCACACCAGCTACATACTTAAAATGCAATCTGTTATTTGTTTAGCTGGCTTTCATATTTTTTGTGTGATTTATATATAACATACTTCAGTTAATTCTGTCTTCAGTTCACAATGATAAATGCAAATACAAAAGCAATATGAATGTGGTGACCCCCTGACAATTCCTGTAGCGCCACCAGCAGGTCACAATTTTCATTTCTTTTGTGAAATATCTCAACATCTACTGCATGGATTAACAAATTTTGACAGATTCCCCCAGATGACCTAGCATAAAATGCATTTTATTGGTCCCCTGACTTTCCCTCTGGCACCACCACGAGGATAAGTTTAATCCCCAATCACTAGTGCCATCATCAGGTCAAAATCTGCATTTGTCCAATTCTTTGGTTTATGACTAACTGTCTGCAAAACTAATGGCACTCCCATCAGCCTCGGCTATACTTTGTTTAGTGCTAAATAGCACAGGTTAGCCTGCTAACGCGCTAAACTAAAATGGTGAATATGATAAACATTATACCTGTGGAAATTTACTGAATGTTTTCACAAGTACAGTACTTAAGTACAATTTTCAAGTACTCGGACTTACCTTGAGTATTTTCACTTTGTTACTTTCTACTTCTACCCCACCACATCCTTATTTACTCCACTAAATTTTTGAGTTTAAGCACTGTAGACTAGTGTGTGTATATATATATTAGCATGCCGACATTAGCATACACTGGCATGTTAACATTAGCATTTACCTCAGAAAACTGTAGTTTAAATACTAGGAAGCAGGCTAATCTACATATTAGCATGCTAACATTAGCATTTAGCCCGAAAATACTGTTGTGTTTTAATTAATTTACAAGCTGTACTAACTACCTAGCTTTGTTTTTGTCTGTCCTTTATTGCTGGGGGAGAAGAAGAAAATATTATTAACATATTAATTACAAATTATATCCTTTAATCATATCTGCATTTTTATATTAAGTGTTATTTTCTTCAGAGGGAGCCAATGGTTAGTGGAGATATGATACGCTAATTAACGAATAATAGTGATGATGATTAATAAAACCCTGTTTTTCGTCAGTTTAAGGTAACTTCTACTTGCCAGATCAGTCTGGTTGCACAGTGGTCCTTGCATCAGCAGCTGTGATGGGTAAAACCCAAAGGCCTCAGGTGAAAGCCTATATGGCATATCCGGGGTCACCTCGACCCAGCGGTGGGCAACAAAAACCAGATGCGCCATATTGTAATTCTGTTTCACAACAACCGTCCCGTGACATACCGATGCAGAGGGGGTGTGGTGTCACGTGGCCCGCTGTCGATACTGGGAGCTTTTAAAGTCAGGAGCTGCTCACACAAACTCCGCCACAGTTCAGCATCAGAGTACGCAGGTTGTTCACCTGAAGAGCAAGAGGATGGACGCAGCATACAAGAGAGTCAATGGAAACACCGCGGGGGAGGCAGAGACAGCCGACCAGGGCACACGGGTAAATCTGACAGGTTATGATACCTGCTGTTTAACTCTCTAAGTACTTTTGCATTTCCAGGAGCTAATTAATCAACTTGTTTGAGTTCGTTTGTCATCATATGTTCATTTCACGCAGACAAAAAAATAAGTTGTTGCATTTACTTGTCGTTTACTTGTCTGTTTTTAATATAACAGTAGTTATAGAGTTGATCCTAACTGGAATATTCCAGGTAGCACAGCAGACAAAAGCAGGGATGTGCAAAGCTCCCATTGTGATTTGAATAGAATGAAAAAAACAGCTGATGTCACCGAAAAATTGACGTAATGTGCTGTCACAATACACCTGAAAAACAGAGGTGAAACAATCTGTTGATGAACAAATAAATAACCTGCATCTATTAATCATTCGTGCCATATTTCAGGCAAAAATATTTCGTTATCACCTCTTAAATATAAAAATTTCCTGCTTAAGAAATCTGAAGACATCGCCATGATACATACTTTTCATTCATTTCTGGCACTTAATTGTCAAAAAGAACAATCTGCAGATTAACCAGCAGTGAAACTAATCGTCCAGTGTAGCACCAATACAAGCCAAGTGGTTTACAGGTGCTCTACTCTTACAAAGCGTGACAATCATTCACAAAAGTCTCTTATTTCAAGTAAAGACTTTTATGGAGCTCGATTTCGGCCGAAATATCAATAAATACTGATCTGGAGTGTGCATGAACATCTGTAAGATATTCTGCTCTGCTGCAGCGCTGTAGAGGAAATTTTCGGTGTGCCCATGTTCCTTTTCTCATTTGTTCAAAACCCTCTCACATGTGGAGCATGTGGTCACGTCAGCACAACTACTGCAGAGGTCTGCCGCAAAAGGTTAAAGGCGTTAAGGCTTCAAGCCACAAGGTCAGATGACTTTAATGTGGAATGTCATGGCTTTCATTGAGATTTCATGCACTATCTCTTACTTATGACTGCACCTGAACACAGAAAGAAATTAAGAAATTAACTTTTATTGGTGGTTTATTTTTACACGCACTGAAATTTTCCCCTGCATTTAACCCATACTTGGTTGAACACACATGCAACACCCAGCAAATTACATGCAGTGAACACACACACACACACACACACACACACACACCCACAGAAGCAGAGGGCTGCCACTGTCACGGAGCAAATTGGGGGTTAAGTGCCTTGTTCAAGGGTACATCAGCCGGCTTATGGACCGGGCGGGTGGGGGGGGTGGGGGGATTTTTCTCCTTAATCACTCCACCACACCCAAATTTTCCGGTGGGGGAATCGAACCAGCAACCCTCCGGTCACAAGCTGCTTCTCCAACCTCCAGGCCACGGCTGCCCAAACAGACACATAATATCTGTGACTTACACATTCTCTTCACTTAAAAGGTTAAACTAGAGTGTTTGGAGAGCTTTGCAGCCCATTCAGCTGCTAGATTTAGGATTGAAAACATAAAAGTTACAAAAAATGACTTTTTTTCTTCCACGGATTCCTGTAGTAACAGCTGTATTAGCTGCTCCACTGAGAGCACATAAGAGAAACTGTAATTTAATGTATGACTCCACATTTAAGCTCCATGTCGTTTCCTAAAATGTGTCTTTCTCAACAGAGGAGACGGGGCTCCATGTACCTGGAGGAGGAGACCAGCAACAAGTCAGAAATGATTTCCTGCATCTTCTCCCTGAAAGAGGAGGTTGGAGCTTTAGCCAAGGCCCTGCGGCTCTTCGAGGTAAATTTCTCTACTGACAGCTTACATGCAGGCTGTCATTCCTTCACCCTTGGCCAGGAACTCTAATGCTTCTCCTGATCTTCATGTGATGATCAGGAGCAAAATTACTCACACAGTCATCCCCACTGAGGCATCCAGTATGTGACTTCATCCATAATTAAAGGAGCTATTTTTTTGTTTGACTGTGAAATCAGGTGAAAGGCAGCAAACACGTCACAATGGGGCTTGGTATTAATTGACACCACATGATTCAGCCCTAACTGTGTTTGTTGTGGAAACTGCAATTACTTCTGCAGCAAAACACCATAAAGAGGATGCAGGAATGTCAATAACTTACAAGAGAGGTAAAGTCTATTCGGGTTAAAGCTCACCACCCCATGCTTTATGCTAAGATAAGCTAACTGGCTGCCGGCTCCAGATTCATTTTAATGCACACGCATAAGAATATTGTAGCGATAATCTCGCGTAATTCTGTGCAATAAGGTTGATCAGATTCTCAAAATGTTGCTCCTTTGGTGCTACCCAAACAGACGGGATCGATGGGTTGATCGTGAACCGAAATTCTCAGTTCTTTCAGGTTCTTAAAGTTACTGATTAACATCAAACAAAACAAACTACATGGACAGTAAGTTTTCCTCATAAATAAATATAAACATATGAGAGTATTACAAGATCTAGATCACCATTTCAGGTAGTTACAACATGTAATTCTAGCAGTTTTTAGGCAATGGAAAGTACATTATGAATATCTCTAATGGTTTAGGAATAATTTCCTGTCCTTTTAAAGAGGGAAGCTGAACACACTGAGCTTATCTCAGGTGTTTGTCTATCATTTGTGTGCAAACATGACAGGTGGCTCTTTGATCCACTAACCCATCTGCTCCTCCAGGGTCTCTATAATATGAAATAGTCAAACACTGGACTGCTCAGACCCTGAAAACAACAACTTATAGTTTGCAAAGGTGGAACATAACTAAAATAATAACTTAAAATAGAATTTTTTGCATATACTTTACAAGAGCATTTTTATTTTATGCCTCTATTCTGTTATAGGCGTAATATGTGATTTCCCATAATGCAAGTCTTTCATTAAACTTTCCTGGGGTAATTTTGTGTTACAGAAACTTTTACATCTGATACTTGAGTACATTTTTCTGAGAGAATAATTTTGGGTGAAATTTACATTCAGGACTTTGACTTTTAATGGGATATTTTTACAGTCTGGTTTTTCCTAATTTGAGTTAAGGATCTGAAAGCCTGCAACCAGGAGAAGGTCATCGATCAATGAGTGTACTGTTTTTAATTTTCTGTTATCTGTGTGTACGTGACTGTATGCAGACTCAGAGTAAACGACTGGCAGTGCTTCAGTTGTTTAATTTTCAACATGGGTGTTATATATCAAGGTTCAAATTTACTCTTCTTGTAGGCAAAAACACCATATGTCTCTTGAACAATGTGCACGAAAACAGATGTAGAAAACATCCGCAGATAAAAGATGCTTTTGGTTTAAAAAAAAAAAAGGCATTTTTTTGGCTACATTTTCTCTCCTCAGCCATATGTGTGGGTGGAGATATGGGTGGGTTCATTCTGTTCAGTGCCAAGTTATGTGCCAAATGCTGCTCTTCAAATGCAGCAGTAAACATCAGGATCATCTTTGAGCCTATGAGCTCGCACTTTCCCAATCCTCCCCCTGCTCCACCTCCCTCCTACCCCCTCCTATCCTCTGCTTTCCACACTAAATGACCCCCAAACCATCAACACACACCTCCCCCTTACCACAGTCCCCATAAAAAACAGCTTTGAAGAGAAAATGCTTCGTTTTCTCCTCATTTGTCCTGCTTTCTGACTAATTGAGAACAACTGCTGTTTTGGGCCTTGTGCTGATGTTAATCCGCACAGCATCTATCACATGTTCATTCATATTCATCTTGTGAATGTCTAATCTTTATATTTCAGAAGGTTGCACATGAGACCTGCCAAACTGTTTATCCGCCTGGGACTTAAGCCCATGTGACGCCGCACTGTGGTTATCATGTGACGATTCAGTGCCACGGGCCGACCTTGACCTGGCACCTCGGCGACAGGGTGACAGGAAGGCTAATGTTACCTGGCTTATAGTGGGGTGACGGCTCAGAGGGGTACAGAAATCTGACAGAATGACCACTGCATCTTGCCGGGTTTAGGATTTAGGATTGAATATGCTAAGCCAAGCCAAGTCTCCAATAGCACACACATTGAAGTATTTGCTCAGAAACAGTGATATCATTGAACTTTCCGAGTGTTTTCCTGAGGAAAGAGACATATTTATTTGTGAATACTGACAGAAAACTGATAGAATCATCTAATATTAAACATACATGACTAACTTTAAATGTTGTGATCCTAAATCTTCCTCCGTGCTGTTCATTCGTGCTAAAGGCAATTAATGTAAAAGTATTAGAAGTCATTTTCCGCGTATTTTGATGCAACTGCTTTTGCACAATCCATATTTAAAGTTATATCAATTATGGATAAGGGGTTTTACTGTAGACCATATAAATTGAATTTAAATGGACATGGCCCTAAATAAGAGCTGTTAAATGTAGAATGGGATCCAGATGGGGGAAAACAGGAGGCCCTGCTGCTCACTCCCTTCACTTTACTTAGCCTATAGAAGACAGAGAACATCACACACCCTCTCCCTCCCCAAAGTTACACAAACACAAACACATTTTGATAGTAATTACCGTAGAGTCACACTATCAGCACGAGTCATCTTTTGACATTAAAGAGGGACTTGTGAAACGCGTCACATAAATTCACATCCAAAGGGTCATGTGCTCTTGCCACAGAATGAGCTGAAAGCCTAAATGTCAGGTGATGATTTATCTGACAGTATTGCACTTCACCAATTCTGTTCTGAATGCATTAATTATGCAAGTCCAGTCTGTCTGGCTCAGTGTTAGTCAAAAAGTGTAAGGCCACTCTGGCCTGTGGGCATGGTGAAATCTGAAAAATATCTTTCAACTTACTAACTCCACTGTACCCTCTAGTGGTATAATGAAGAGGGTGCTGTTACATGGAGGTTTTTCCTACATGGATGCAATTTGTATCTATCTAGTGAACCTTTTGCAAGAAATTAGACAAAATTTAGAGACCGGCAAACTAAACAGACAAGCTCTTTAAAACACAAACAAATCAAAGTCTCACCAAGGTCTCTTCTTTGTCTTTGATTTGGTGGGCCGCAGGAGAAGGGCATCAACCTTAAGCACATCGAGTCCCGTCCGTCGCGGATGAACAAAGACCAGTATGAGTTCTTCATCAGTGTGGACCCCACCTGCTCCCAGGCCCTGGACGATGTCATCGATGGCCTGCGTACACAAATCAGTGGCCACGTGCATGAGCTATCACGCAACAAAGAGAAGGACACGGGTAAGCAAGTGTGTGTAACTGTGGTGAGAGGATGTACACTGAACAAGATAAGCATGAATCCTGAACATGATGAAAACAAACAAAAAAAAGCATATAAATGACATGCTCCAACACAGCTGTGTTTTCAAACAGAAAATATGCTGAAATGTCTTACATGTTGATGATTGCTCATGCCTTTGTGACAAGGCTGAGGATATGATTCTTAGAGTTTGTATCGGTGTGGTGAGCAAACATCAAGCAAAATGTATGCACACTGACACATTTTACTTGGATGATACTTGTATGTTCTGTAATGAAATGTATTGGACACTCATTTCATTTTCATAGCAAAATCATCCAATATTTCTAATTTTGTGTCAGTGAAAATTACAAATGTCAACCTAGACAGTTCATACTCTGGGAATCCTGAATGTCTCTATCCAGTTTCCTGTGAATCCATCTGGTAGATGAAGGGGTTTTACCTTTTGGTGGTGCCAGCGGAAAGGTCAGGGATAACTTAAGCCGTTAGGGTTCATCTTCAGGGGAACATATTGACCAAATGTTGACCAATGGTGGCACTAGAAGAAAAGTCGGGGGGTCACTAAAGTCAGTAGTCCATCTCCTCTGTGGGTCATGAATGTCTGCACAGCATTAATGACAATAACTCCAGTTGTTAAGATAATTCAGTTGGGGCCAAAGCGGTGGACCAACCAACCAGCTTCGCCATCCCTCGAGCCACACAGCTTGCATGACTAAAAGATCAAATAATAGGAAGATCAATTGAGCTGAGATGATGCATTAATCAACTGAGTACAGTGTTTAGCTGTAGGATGGTGCTTCATAACCCCCCCAGCCAGACTGAGTAATGGACAGCCAGTGTCGCCGATGAGACTGATGGCCCGCCGCTCACGTCTTGACCCCTTTATTAGTTGTTTCCAGAGTGACATTGGTTTAGCTACTGAGGACCAACAGGCTCAGCAGGAACAGAGGAGCTCTGTGTCCTGGTCCCAGACTAACGCAGGGCAGGAGAACATGCCAAGGTCATGGCAGGCTGAGACAGACAGGGCCACCATGGATTCTCCTTTGACCCCAGTGTAGACACTGTGGTGTGCTGGTCAGGGTCAAGTGGACGAGTGGATATTTATGGCCTGTTTTGGAGGCTGCCTGTTTATGGAGGAGCCTGGCAGGGACCTATTGTCTTCCCGGGGGCCTTAGGCTGGACCACACGGCACAAATGTAGATTAATGATTGGGCCCCAGTGTTTCTGAATGTCATAAATCCACATGAACAAGCAGATGACCCTTGATTACCGTTCTGCTGAGTGTCAAAGATGCCATGGCAATGAATAAAAAAATCCAACAGTCAAAACATCGTCCACCAACATGGCTACCAGTTTACTTATTTACATCAGGTAAGAATCAAACAATATTTGGGCTGCAACAAGCAAGTATTTTCAACAGTTTTCATTCCTGATCAATCAGTCTTTAACCGACCTACCCAAAACATTCAGTTTGTAATAATATAAAACAGACAAAAGTAGCAAATCCTGACTGGGATCTGAATATGGCTGTTAGCTTTCTTTCATCAAATCAAACAAAAATGGAAAACAAGTCTAATGTATTAGTTTGATTAAACAAAGTATTATTTACTGAAGTCATCTAAACACAAAAAGATTTTGCTGCTGGTTGTCTTTTGTGTGGGTGTGTGTTCTTTTTAAATAAAGGCACGAACTTAAAAAAAAATATAGTAAATAAATATATAGTAAAAATATCCTGAATATCTAAATTTGTCTTTGTGCCATGAATGCCTAACTGATTTGACTTGACTAAATACCTGTTGAATAAAAACATAAATTATCAATGTTTAACAACTGTTATTATTCTCCAGTGCCATGGTTTCCTAATGACATCCAGGACCTGGACCGCTTCGCCAACCAGATCCTCAGTTACGGCTCCGAGCTGGATGCTGATCACCCGGTAAAGACTGACTCATCCATCACTGTCTGTCTGTGTGCCACATCCTGCCTCTGAATGTGTGTGTGTGTTTGTGTGAATACATGTCCACTCACGCCCACATGTCTTATGAAAGACAGGGCTGCAGAGATGACAGGCTACACTCTGCCGTCTATTCTAATGGAAACTATCTAGACACACAAATTGATGTCATTGCTTTAATTGAGCCCCTATAATTATAGATAATTGCTCCCTTTTGCCACCGCCATTAAAGCAAAATGTATTCATCGTAAGCTGAATAACACTCTACAAAGGCTTCATTTGAATATGTATTTGCGTGCTCTTATTAGAGACGGAGTGCATAATGCTGTCAAAGGCCACAGGGTTTAGCCTTAGCAGAGGATTTCCACTCTTTGATTTAGCTGTGAGCAGCCGTGCTGCGATCATGAGATCTAACATGGCTTTCCTTGATGTGTGTGTGTGTGTGCGTGTGTGTGTGTGTGTGTGTGTGTTCAGGGCTTCACAGATCCAGTGTACAGAAAGCGCAGGAAGGAGTTTGCTGACATCGCCTACAACTACAGACAGTAACTACACCTAAAATTCTTTTTAAACTTCATCTCTCATTTTGCGTGTTTTTGAAGCCTGTAAAGTCACAGATGAAATTATTACATATCTGAGTGGTTTTTCTGGGTCAAAATTGGCATTTTCAAACAGGGACAAATTATAGGCAGTCAGAGGTGGATTTAAAGGACCTTGGTCTTTGTGTCTGTAATTGAGAAGTATTATTAACAGGCACTACAAAAAGCGCCAAACCCCATGAAATGTTCACTGAGGTGACCTGCATTAACATAGCTGTGTGATACTGACAGATAACAAAGTGATGCTGTATGTGTGCAGTCTATCTTCATTTGCCCCAGGATGAATAAGACTTTTAAAGAACAATAACCTACCTTTACGCTTTTTAGAATTGTTTGTACCACTGTTGTTTTGCTTACTGTCTATTTGCAGGTATGCTTATGGATATTTTTTATCCCTTTTGACCGCTATACTGTAACAGTACATAACATTTTTTCTCTCCTTAATGTATATTTTTGTAGGAACAAGTACAGGGTATAGCATCGAATAATATACCATAGCATTTATAAGCTTAAGTTTAAAATGTCCCCAGAATGTCCTTCATACTGGAAAATACATACAAAACTGCATGAAATACAAACTTCATGTCTTTGTCCTAGTGGCCAAAGTATCCCTCAAGTGGAGTATACAGAAGAGGAAAGGGCCACGTGGGGCAAAGTGTTCAGGGAGCTGAAGACTCTTTACCCGACTCACGCCTGCCGCGAACACAACCGAGTCTTCCCCCTGCTGGAGAAATACTGTGGCTACAGGCCGGACAACATCCCCCAGCTGGAGGACGTCTCCCGCTTCCTGCAGTGTAAGTCAGACTCTTAGTGACCCTGAGGTCCCACGGTGATATCTTTCATCATTTATTACATTACTGAGGTCAAGTTGTCAAGTTCAGAGTCATAAAGCAGCCATTTTAACTCTTACGTCCATGTCGGAGGCTTTATGTCGTGTCTTTGATTCTGTATTGCTCCAAAGCCAAAATGCTGTAACTCTAAACTAAGTGAAGAAAAGACAACTTTCTTACATCTGTTTTATAAAAGCAATATAGCAATAAAATACAAACTGCTGTAACTATGCACATTGTGCCTCAGACAACCAGCTGGACAGCTAACTTAAAGCAAACTAGTTTATCAGGTGAAAGCCAGTTGGTGAGCTAGCCAGCCTCGCTGGCCTTAGCTAAAGCTAAACCTACAAATGTTCATTTATTGCTCCCTCAGTTGTTATCTCTAATTATGAATAATTAATTTTGATGAACAAATATAGTAGTAATTAATTTTATCATTCATTATAACTACACAAGTTAGTAGCTACATAATAACAATAAAAATAGCTAACTATTCCTACTAACCTAAAGGCAACTAGCTTAAGCAAGCAGAGTAGCAGTGGAATTGATGTGATGTGGTGTGATTAAGCTTCCTTTAAATCACATATTTCAGTGTAATAATATAACCACGCTAACTGTTCTTATTCATCACAATCAATCACCTCTTTCATCTGTCCACCCCTTTCCTGTAGCATGCACGGGCTTCCGGCTTCGCCCGGTGGCTGGACTCCTCTCGTCCCGGGACTTCCTGGCAGGACTCGCCTTCCGAGTCTTCCATTCCACGCAGTACATTCGTCACAGCTCCAGGCCCACATACACACCTGAGCCGTGAGTGTCCGAAGTCAATTCAAAAAATAAAAAAACATAATGTGTGTGATGTTAAAGAGTCTGTTTTTTCATTTCTTACGCAGGGATATCTGCCATGAGCTCCTGGGACACGTTCCTCTTTTTGCTGACTCTAGTTTTGCCCAGTTCTCACAGGTAACCAAGCGTCCTGTTGGAGCAGAAGTAATGAAATGACAGCAACACACAACTAAATAAAACAGCAAGCCAGTTATAGCTTTATGCATTGTAGCAAAGTTAATATTATCAATATAAATTGTGTTGATATTGTTCTATTAATCTTACATGCTAAACATACACTTTTCACTCAGAGGTTCGATTGAAATCTTATGTTAACATGCAAATCACATGTAATTGTGTAACTTTTAATTTGTTAATCTATGTGCTTTGATTCTATTCTGTATAGGAAATCGGTCTTGCCTCTCTTGGAGCCCCTGATGAGTACATTGAGAAACTTGCTACTGTGAGTACTATGTACATAGGAAATAATAGTATTAGATGAACTAATCAGCTTCTAATTCTGGTGGATTCATACCAGGTGATTCTAAACTTGTAAACCATAATGATGGTTTTATTTGTTTGGGTTTTAAGGTGTTTGTCTCAACATGTGACAGCAGTTTTATTTGGAACTAATTTCTACCAAAGGAACAGTTCAACATAACTGCAACCTCCACAGCCTCACTTTTAGCCGGGGGACATTTGTTCTGTGTCCTATCCATTTTTCTCCCCATGTTTTTCGTCTTTCCCCACAGTCATGGTGAAATCAATTCATTCATGTAAAGCTTTATTTAAATAGGGAAGGGTCATTAAGAGCGAGCTCTCCTTTTCAAGGTCAGCCTGAATAAGAAACACATAAAACATAGAATACTGTACATGCATAACACAATACAACAAGCCACATAAACAGTAAACAGAAAAGGCATATTCACAGACATGCATGCCTAAATGACATAAGGTATAAGTGAGGAAATTATTTTGTTTTTTTGTCATTTAGTTGAACTGACCCTTTAAAGGTATAAAAGAAGTTGAGCACTTCTTGATGAAAATCTAGAGGTGAAATCTTACCTGGCTTTCGGTGTGTGGATCATATTTTCATGAACTTTCTGTGTGCCCCCAGGTGTACTGGTTCACTGTGGAGTTTGGTCTGTGTAAGCAGGGCTCAGAGATCAGAGCTTACGGAGCTGGCTTGCTGTCATCGTTTGGAGAGCTGCAGGTACGAGGAGGACATGGGGGTCAACACATGTGCTTGAGTCTCGAGAAAAAAATCTGTACATGACAGACACACAACACACACATCCACAGATGGGAGATAAATAATTAGCTTTCTGTGCTTTCCTTCCTCCTCCTGAACCCCCGTGTGCTGTTATAACACAGTCACCTTGTTGCACAACAGCAGGCAGTGGGTTAGTGGTCCACTCAGGCTCGGGTTTAATGTGTCAGTGGGGGAGTCGGCCTGCCTGCCCAGCGGGGTGTGGGTAAAGAGGTTCAGTGGGTAAGTGGGAGCAGAGAGAGGACGAGCATCTCACTATCGAGGTCACATCAGCAGAGGATGTGCACTCTGCCAAGTCACATCAACAGAGAGACAGAGCCCTGAGTCATGCTGCACTTCCTGTTTACTGACAGCCAAAGAGACACTCATTGAAAAATTTAAATCCTTTTCTTACATGGTGTTCTTTCAGTACTGCTTGTCAGACAAGCCCAAACTCCAGCCATTCGACCCCAGCAAGACCAGCCTCCAGAAATACCCAATCACAGAGTACCAGCCTATTTACTTTGTCGCTGACAGCTTTGAGGACGCCAAAGAGAAAGTGAGGTAAGATGGTTTTCATAAGCACCTGGCTTCAAGCTTTCCTGTAGATATAGTTTAGGTTACATACAAAACTTGTGTTAACATTAACATCTCTCTGCCCAACAGGAAATTTGCAGCCACCATCCCCAAGCCTTTCACAGTGCGCTACAATCCCTACACCCAGAGTATCGAGGTGCTGGACAACACCCAGCAGCTCAGGAACCTGGCTGACAGCATCAACGGTATGTGTCATTATTTTATTAATACATTCAAAGCAGAGGTCACCAACTTCTTAAGCTGTGTGATCCCTTAGTGTGTCCAATCATTATCACTTCCTCACTTCCTTTATGGGTTATGAGCCAGCAGTGGCTCCAGCTACACACTTAGTATTCTGGACAACTTGGATTTTAGATGTCAGGCTTTCACAGCAACACTTCTTCAAGACCTTTTAGGCTCTTATCAAGCTTTAAACAAGACCATTACTCATTTTTTTTTTTAAAAAAATGGTTTCTCCACATGGCTGCAGGGCTGAATAAACTGCAGACCAAACCCAAGCAGCACTATGAAAACACAGTCATTCCCCTTTGCTTCTGGTACGTTACTATAAAATGGATGCTTGGTGAACAGAGTGAAATCGCACACACAAAAACAGAAAGTGTAACAGGCGGGCACAATCTGTAAACACACTAAAAACAATCTCCCCACATTAAAGTCATTGTTTCTGCTGTGTAGCTCCAGAGCTGGGATTTCTACTCTGTCATAAAAGTGGAAAAGTCTTTCCTGATGTTAGCCGACACTTAATTTCAGCGGAGGCAGAGTGTCCTCACTACAAAAGACTGATTTATTTGAATGCTTTTAAGAAGTTAAATTAAAAAAAGCAAATGTCTTCCAAAATGTGTAGAGAATATATACAATGCTGTGCAGCAGGAATGTTTTCGTTCTGCTTTATTGTCCTTTTGATCATCTCACAACCAGATTCTTCGATCTGCTGTGACTTAAAGAACGACACTCGTGTTATGCAATAAATTATGAAACAGAAACAATACACTACATCAAAACAGGGCCAAGCTTCGTGAGTCAATAGTAAGCACAGCGGGCTATTATGGATGACATAACAAGGCTATTTTTGTCTAATTGTCTGTCTATGAAATTTTATTGATGTGAAAAAAAAAACTATAACTATGAAGATTAGTTTTCTAATCTCTCTAACTCTAATTCAGTCTAGGTCTACTCTAATGTTGGTTTATTGCTCTTATTTCAGGTGAAATGGGGAAATTGTGCGAAGCCCTGCGGAAACTGCAGTAGCTGCACATGAAATCTGAGCCGGAGATCCCAGAGCATCTCGGCATTTCTTCAATGAATATTCTGCTTAGCCTGCATGCAAATGAGCTTTCTTTGTATTAAAACAAAATAAATGAGCATACTGCTGCAATCCAGTTAGTATTTCAGTGAATAAAGCATAACCTGTTGCTCATGTGGCATAATGAGTAATGTGTGTACGACAGATAAAAATGTTACTGTCAGTATTGTTACAGTATAAATGTTATTTTGAGAAATGTTTTTCAAAACAAGAGGGTTTTGTGAATCAATATCTCTGTAGTGGACCGAATGAATTTAAAACCTAATATGTAAACATTCAATTCTGCTTCTAATATGGTGCTAAACAGCAGTTTTTCTTTGCATTTCAAACCTAAAAGCGCATTAGCTTTTGCTTTGCTTGGCTGAATAAAATGTTTTGTATGCATGAAATGTAATGAAACAAATAAATATGAAATACGTCTTCTTCTTTCTGTCATTAGCATTAGTTGTTAACACTCACATATTTGAGACAGATCCAGGATTCTTCTCATTTGAAATACATCTTTTTCAATTAATTTGCAACTAAATCAAACCGCTGAACATTATCTGTAACCTGAAATGGCCTGATTTGGTTAAAAGCATCTGTGATTCATATATTTCACTTTATTTTATTTATTTATTTATTCGGAATAGGCCGTTTCCCCCTCCTAAAAGCACTATTTTCGTCTCATAAAAAGATGTGATTTCATGACGCAAAACGGGCCCAAAAAAGCCCAAACGGACGTGGCGCACTTGCGCAACTCATCTCCATGAAGCCCTCAGATGACACACTATTTAAACCTGTGCGCGGCGGAGGTGATGCTGACACACTCCGGCTGACACCGCACACATGAAGACGGACAGCGCGGGGCAGGCGGCGCCGTTCAGCGGCAGGAAGCAGAGTCTGATCGAGGACGCCCGCAGGGAGCGCAGCAGCGGCTCCGCGGGCTCCCCGGGGCCCTCCAGGTTCGGAGACGGCTTCGTGTTCGAGGAGAAGGACGGCAGGGTCACTCTGAACGTCCTGTTCGCCCTCAGCAGTGAGAAAAACGCGGGCTTCTTCAAAACTGGGAAAATATTCGAGGTAAGCCTCGTGCATGATGCCGTAGAAGTACCTGTTAAATGGTACTGCAGTTATAATGTAAGTCAAGGTAAGACAAACAGTAAATGTACCCGTTATGCAAAGAAATCACGTGAGTGTGTATTATTGTTACTGCCACCTTTAAGTAGTTTTTTCTTTTATATTATTCAGAGGTGAAAAGTAACTAAGCATATTTACTCAAATACTGCACTTAAGTACTATTTTGAGGTACTTTCCATATACTTCAACTTCACCACATTTCAGAGCAAAGTACTTCATACTTCACCACTACAGGAAGGCTCTTTCAGAACTTCAGTTATTGTGCAGATTCAGATTAATAATGCAAAATACAACAAAGAAATAAATTCCAATGTATTAAAGATTAAGATAAGACTTTATTGATCCCTGAGGGGGGAGTTAAAAAGGTCTTCAGAACACAATAAAAATGCTTGTCACTGTTTCTCAGCTGCTGAGGTGTCCAAATCAAAGCTGACTAAGCAGGAAGAACATCAAATATTTGGATATTTTGGCTGAAAATAAACTTGATGCTCAAAATACTGTAATTTCAGATTGATTTCTGAGCGACTGGAGCTTGAGGTCAACGTGGGGCCACAATCAGGTGTTTTACAACAAATATTTTATAAGATAATCACATTTTGTACCTAAATTTGTGATCTGAAAAATAACCAGTTGCTACAGCTGTCAAAAACAATGTGATGGGAGAAAAAGTACAATATTTGCTCTGGAATGTGGCAGAGAAGAAGTAGAAAGTAAAAGAAAATAGAAACAACAAAAGTCGAAGTACCTCAAAATTATACAAAGTACAAAAGTACTTAAGTACAAAACAAGAGCAAATGCTCTGAACAAGCCTTTCATATTTGATCTGGATTTGCAATAGCAGAATTTCATACAAAATAAATCAGCTCAATTGTGGCCATTTAAATCAGCTTTATTCTCATTTTAAAATTTGTAAAGGATTTGTGTGTCACCTGGTCATGATATTAACAGGCCGTGATGTGCTACTTTGTTTTTTGTTTTTAAAGTGCGATGATGTAAACAAGCTTTTTTTTAAAAAGAAACAAAACAGATTCTCATCCTTTGAGTCTTATGTTTTGGATTTGAGTTATAGATTCTGATGGGCAAAACAAAGGCCCTAAAATGCATCACCTGAAGCTTTACTCCCCCAAAAGACAATAAAATTCCATCTCACATAAAACTATTGGGTCAAGATGACAACGAGTGGATAGCAAGTCTTTCTTCAGCATCACGACAAAAAGGCCATTATTTGACAATCGTTTAAATTTCCCTCTCAGACGTTTGAAGCAAAACTTCTCCACATCGAAAGTCGCCCGGGGAGGAAGTCAAAGAACAGCACGACAGATCTGGAGTTCTTCATGAAGTGTGAGGTTCACAGTTCTGACCTCGACGTTTTCATCAACTCCCTAAAGAGGGTCGCCGACGACGTTCGCTGCATCCCGGAGGAAAAAGGCACCTGATTTTATTATTAAACGTCAAGCTTTTCTCTTTATTAAAACATCTTGTGAGTTGCCATCATGTTAGGACATCGAATGCGATGCCTGTGCAGGGCTTTTAAAACCATTTAATCTTAATGTTAATAACATACAACCCATAACAAAAGCACTAATTAATTATTTTTTCCTCCCGCTGACATCACAGTTCCCTGGTTTCCCCGACAGATAAAAGACCTCGACAGATGCAACATATTAATAACCAAATTTGATCCGGACATGGACCAGGAGCATCCCGTGAGTGTTTCCATATCCTCCTGCATTATCATGTTCTATTTACCAGACAGCTTATTTATCGTAATTTCACATTATTTGCCGCAGGGATACAGCGATCCAGAATACAGAAAAAGACGGGCTTTCATCTCCGAACTCGCCTTCAGATTCAAACAGTGAGTCGGATATTTTAACAGTCCGTCTGTCTCCACTGAGTACTGATTTCATCCACGTATCCTCTCATAAATGAACTGTACTTTGTCACAGGGGCGACCCGCTGCCCATTGTGGAGTACACAGCAGAGGAGGTGTCCACATGGTGAGAATGAACCGCATGGCAACAGAGCACAGACGCACAGAGCGAGCGTGAAGATGATTAAAGTGTAATGATGTGATGTCGCTGTGTTGAAAGGAGGGAGGTGTACCGGCAGCTGAGGAGTATTTACCCGAGCCTGGCCTGCAGGCAGTTCATGGACGGCCTGCAGCAGCTGGAGAAGGACTGTGGCTACGGAGAGGACCGCATCCCTCAGCTCAGAGACGTTTCTGCCTTCCTGAAAGGTGACACAGGATGAAAAATTAGAATAAATGCTGCTGCTGTTGAAAGCTCTCCAAGAGCTAGAAAAGATTTATTTAACAGTGCACTTCCTCTGTGTTCCTGCTCGTTTCAGAGAAAACTGGTTTCCAGCTGCGGCCAGTTGCTGGCCTGCTGTCAGCCAGAGACTTCCTCAGCAGTCTGGCCTTCAGAGTGTTTCAGTGCACACAGTACATCCGTCACTCCTCGTCTCCCATGCACTCCCCTGAGCCGTGAGTCACCTGCTTTTTGTGAACAAACGTATTCATTCATGTATTCGGCCGCGTTTTCTTGTAATGACTCAGTCTGCTCCCACAGAGACTGCTGCCATGAGCTACTCGGCCATATTCCCATGCTGGCGGACAGAGAATTTGCCCAGTTTTCACAGGTAATCGTGCAGTACTGTATGTTCTTTGATTTGAGCGTAATGTAGTTGCATTACTTTAATACTAACTCATCTGAACCGCCTCAGGAGATCGGACTTGCCTCGCTTGGAGCTTCAGATGAAGACATTGAGAAGCTGTCAACGGTAGGTTTTGATTCAGATTTCACACATTAAATGAGAAGTACCTGAAGTGTGGTTTAACTCAGTGAGACTTGCACAAGTTTAAATTGTGAGTCCTTAAGATAAAAACATCACAAGATCTGAAAAATGACACAAGTGAACATCAAATGTTGGAAGACAACCTTTTAACCTTTGAGGGAAATGCAGACTCCCTCCACTTTAATGGGCCTTCGGTGCCATCTAGTGGCAGAAATAAATAATTGCAAATTATGTTCAAGCTTGCACAGTAATGTTCATCTGCCTTCTTCACTGTTTTCTCACCTCATAGTTATATTGGTTCACTGTGGAGTTTGGCCTCTGCAAGCAGAATGGCGCAGTGAAAGCTTACGGCGCTGGACTGCTGTCGTCTTATGGAGAACTTGTTGTGAGTGTGTTCTCCATGTTCACACACCAACACGTTGCTGCACACATTCGTTTAAGCTGAGTGTCCTGACAGTTCTCGACTCGTCCTTCCAGTACGCTCTGTCTAATGAGCCGGAGTACAAGCCGTTCAACCCAGAGGAGACAGCAGTGCAGCCGTATCAGGACCAAACCTACCAGCCGGTTTACTTCGTTTCTGAGAGCTTCGAGGATGCAAAGATTAAGTTGAGGTATTTACTCATTATTTTATGCTGCTTTGTCTGTTTATAGAAGAAGAACAGTGTAATCTGTCAAGACATTAAAGCCACTGCTTAAAATACTTTCCACCCTTAAAATACAGTAAAATGTATTTTAATCTGACCTTGCTTGTTCACAACACTGCAAATAAATGTTTGGAATAAAATTTGGAGCATATAGTTTTAAATTAAAGTATAACCACAACCTTAATCCTGGATTAATTACTTAATCTTAATGCTAAACCAAACTTGGAATAAATTGTTTTTAATCTTAAAATGGGAATTTAAAAAAAATGCTTTAACATGTTATAAAATATGATATAATATTCAAACAGATGATGCGTTCAAGAGGCTTAACCCACCCACCCACCCACCTGTGTCTATGCACCTACTGATACCCATTCACTTCAACAGGAGATACTCTGCAGCCATCAAGCGCCCCTTTGCAGTTCGCTACGACCCCTTTACCTGCAGCATGGAGGTTCTGGATCAGCCCAGCAAGATCCAAAACGCCCTGAGCCAGATGAGAGAAGACCTGAAGACCCTTCATTGCGCCTTGGAGAAGCTCAGCTCATCTTAAGACCAGGAGGAGATTTTCTGCAGAGATGAGAAAGCAGTCAGAGAAACTGGCATCTGGCTTGTGTTGCTTTGTATAGGAGATCTACTGCTAAAACACCACGTAAAGAAAATCACAGCTTAGTCAGGTTTGTGAGGTTCCACAGTGCTGTTTATTTAAGTGTATAATGTGAAGATTATGTAAAAAGAAATAAACCTTTTATTTTCATGAACAAATGTCAGTGTTTTACATTCCAGAGAGATAGAAAAGGTACTGAAGAGAGAAGTCTAGTGTTTCCCAGCAGGAGGAATCAGAGAAAGAGAGACTGGACCACTACAATGCAGGACTTGTGGGACATTTTCTAGCTTTTAATTCCAAACCAACTATTTCCATTTGGGGAAAAAAAAATAATCTTGGAACCCATTTATCTTCGTGTGTTATTAAGCAAAGGGAAGGAGCTAATTACGAATGATTTAAGTATCATGTTTCCTCAGCTGGTCAAGGCCAAAGCCAGCACTGGGGCCCAGCACGTCAGTAGGGCCAGGTCACCGGGACCTCACAGTCAACCACAGCACGGTCCGCAGGGCCGCTCTGCTGACAGATGCTCTTCTCTCTTTATTTCTGTTTCTCCATGCGACCGGAGAATTTGGCCTGCGGGCATTTCTGACGGACGTCCAGCGTTTTGATCTCCACGCGGGCGACAATGCACGTCAGAGCCGCGCACGTCAAAGCTTCTTGCCCTGAAAAAGACAAATCGTCTCCATCTGCAGGGCTCATAAAGCAGCACCACCATCAGCACGGTGGCTGGCTCTCACCGGCCACCTTGTGTTGGGAAGCCTTCCTATCCCATAATTCCACTGTACAGTAAATCAAGCCCTGCTCCGGCCTCCCTCGGAAACCCTGTGTTTGCAGAGTAGAAAAAAATGTGTGTGTGTGTGTGTGTGTGTGAAAGCAAGTGGAGGGATAGATTGATATACTGCTTGACAAGTGTGCATGGACACACACATGCATGCACACACTCTCTCCAAGCACAAGTCAAACACTTTATAATTTCTTGTATCTCGTTCTACGTCCAGCGCCCTCAAATCCCCATGAAACCGCCGCCAGGATCCAAATCTGCTGAGCGCTAAACCAAAGCAGGTTGCTGCAGCAACAGGGCAACCAGTGCGGAATCCAGCTCGATTCCTGAACCCCTCGGCTCCTCGCCGCTCACATGCTGTATCATCCCGACTCCGACCAGAAGGGTTTTTTGATGTCAGGGCCATCCCATTCCTACGCTGGCTTTATGGAAACAGGGTCGTGGGGTTCACTCTGCCCTCAGGCCTGAGAATTCGAGAAGAAAAGATGCTTCAAAAACTTTATTTGTCAGTATATATATCTATATATATATATATATATATAGATATATATTACATACACCGAAATTCTTCTCTGCATTTAACCCATCACTGATTGAACACACACGTGCAACATGCAGTGAAACACACAGGAGCAGTGGGCTGCCATGTCAGGCGTCCGGGGAGCAATTGGGGGCAGGTGCCTTGCTCAAGGGCACGCCAGCCGTTGAAACAACCATGCTTAGACTTAACAAATCGTTCACCAGTGCTTTATAGCTTAGTTATAAGGCATTAAAGGGACAGTTTTGGTGCCGGTGAAACACTAAATCCTGTGCCTGTAGGTGGCGCTGTTGCTCCTGGGCAGCGCTGTCTCACGCATGTTTTCTCTGTAGTTACGGCAAGCTAATGGTAAGTTTATGACGTGAATAACCAGTATTTCTAAACAAGCATGACGCACTTCATGCGTTAACGGTGTTAACGGAATTTACGCTGTTTGCGTTACAAACTCGTCTGCTTGAGCGAGTTCACGCTGGCCAGTAAGCGACAGCGCCGCCTAGAGTCACAGAATTGGGCGCAACATTTCTATTAATGTTCAAGGTAACGTAATACAAGGTGGGCAACAAGGCAAAAGAGAAAGAAGGGAAAGTCCCGGGTGTGTTTTCCCAGCGCTGCAACATCTGGAAGTTTAAGCAATGAAACCCCCCAAAAAGGTCCATCCTGAGACCAGTGTGACATGAAAAGGAATGAGGGATTTCACAGTGGATGCCTGAGAATTTTATGTGGCATCTTCTGGCCTAACCTTCGAACTCTGGACTAAGTGTGCAAATGTAGGGGAGGACTGGGCTGACAAACAAATGTGCCAGGTTTCCCAAAATTCAATCAACCCTCGCAAATGTTAATAAGTCATTAATAACGGGTCTTAAGTTCTTCACTTTCTTGTAAGCCAGCAGTTTGTAAGTCATCTGTAAGTATAAATGTTAATAAATCAGAAATAAGGGGTTATTATAATAAGCCATCATCGTTTTTTAAATGGACTTCAGATGTTTGGATGCTTTGCAGCGCTTTTAAAAGCAGTAAGCCATCAAATGGTCCATTGGAGGGATAAAAAGTCAAAACAAATGTCATGCTGGAGAAGAATAAACACTTTGCAACCCAGACATTTTTCTTTTTCATGACTTATTCCTGAATTATAGGACATTAAGTAAATGGTTTATTAACCATAGCCGGTGGTTTGGCTCCATCAGGCAGTGATATCGACAAATTCATTTGTGGCAGCAACTGTTTAGATGATCAACAAAATCCGGTGAAAAGTAACGATGGAGCACTTTTCGACCGACTCTCTTCTACTCATCAACGTAATCGCTTCATTCTGGGAAAAGATTGCACAACAAACCAGTCGTTAGATCAAGTCAAACACTGGCCTCAAAGAGCTCTAATCTCTTTCTTTGTTTCACTTCATATCAGGCTGCTCATTATTTTTATTTGCTCTGTTTTTGTTGAGCCTGGGCTTAAAGTTGGAAGGGCCGCAGAAGACTGATCAGAGTGGGGAGATTAGGAGAAGGTTGGTTAGGATTTTTAAGGCGGTTTGATCTCTCTTTCATCCATTTCAGTTTGTTATTAGTCCACACACCACATGAGGTCAAACCGCTTCATTCAGGTTTACATCAAAGGTAACACAGAGGACAGGGGCAGGACACACTTCCAGGAAATAAGTGAGCTCAGGGACAAAATGGAATTATCGTTTGATGCTATTCTGCTTGTCAGCCATCAGATGGTGTCCTTGAGTCACTGGGATTTGTAAAGCCACTGAGATTCATGACTCACGTTTCAGAGGATCCTGACACGGACATCTCCCATGTTACATGCAGCTGCTCCAGCACCACTTCCACAGCAAACATGGAGAGTGGAGACTACATTGGCCCTGGACCACGAGGGCAGTAGCATGTTATGCTTTGTGGAAAGCGGTTAATGCGACCTGTCCAAGAAATATCCAACGTTGACGAACTGGTTTGAAAGGGTGGACGTCTGCATGGCCTCAGTTCGCTCCATTCGGTTGTGCTGAGGCATCTCTGCACAATACCACACAGCATTTCTGCTGACATATATATTAATTAAGTAGCATAAAGAGCCCATCTATGAATGCACATTTACCCGACGCTGCCTCGTTGAACATTAAGCACAACTGTGCAAACAAGTGATCATCTGTCACCTAGAATGATTCATGATCAAGTTAATTAAATGACTGCACTCTGCACAATGAGCCCTTGTTAGCATTACAAGCTTCTGCCAACTGATCCCTTGGCTTCCATGTTTGGTCTTTGGAGCATCGATAATTATTCGCCAAGGTGAGTTGACGGCATGTCTTCCTGTCCCTGCCTCCTCACGTTTGCTTTGCATGTCATGGAGTTGGAGGTGACCTGAAATGGCCCCAGACTCCCATGCTTCCTAGAGCTTTTCCTTTGATTACTAACCCTAAACCCTTACAACCCCCTAACCCCTCCTGCAGGGGCTGTCGAAGAGCTGGAGCACGGCCAGATCTCCTAGTTCTTCCTCATCCAAACCTTCCTGTGGAATATTTGCACAGCATAGCAGGTGGAACAGCCCTTACAAAGATATATATTCTTCATGTGATTAAGTGTCTGTCATCAATAGGGAGAAAAATTGATAAACAGGGAGAGAACACCTGTGGTATGATGATCATGTTGACTGGTGAAGGGGAGAGCTGGCACTAGTTCCTCAATGCATTCCTTTGAACTAAAGCTCTTTTGGCAGGACATAACAGACAGCTGATGTAACTTACTCTTAAGAGAAAAGAAAAACGAGCTCTTCGCAGAAATCCGACCAGACTGCTGTTTATCCATAGCTGACCTGAAGGGGTAGTCAGAAATAAAAAAGAACAAAGCTCAAACACACAGCCAATTTCCATCAAATTCGATATAAACTCGGCAGATACTCAGAAAAATATTTTATTGAACATTTACTAGAATAGAAACAGATGACATAATTATCCATCACAGAACGTGCTGTTCAAATGTCTACATTTCAGTCATCCAAAAGCACAGTTTCCTGTCGCCACCAATCACACAGAGCGGGAGCGTCCGGTGCCAGCTGAGGCCGGATCCTACCGCGGCAGATCCGATCATCACAGGCTATAATGACACCAAAAGGTGATATGAGACTGGATCTGCAGAGAACATTAAAGAGATAACGTTTTGAACTGTGAAATGCATCTCACTGACCTGTGGGTGGCCAAGATGGTGGATAAGTAGCTGACTACAGATCTTCCCTGGACATCCGGTGGTGGCGAAGAGGTTTTCATTGGCTCGAGACCACCTGAGGAGACCAGTATCTCTTTAAATGTCCTCACACAATTAAACTAAATCAGAGTTAGAAAACTTAATGACCTTTTTACATATAAATAAATAAATAAATTATATGAAAATGTTTTATTTAAATGTAGTCAAAACTTGATGACTTAAGTCCCTCTTCCCCTTAAGATAAGATAAGATTTCCTTTCCTTTTGGGTGCATGTCTTGGAAAAACTGGTGAAAAACCACAAACAACAAGCTCTACAATAGATGAATACGGCCTTCTTACTTGAACAACCGTGCTTTATCTACATGGGCTGGTCTTTTTTCCTGAGGGTAACTGCAAAGCATAAAGACAAGATTTAGGCACATCCCATCCTACTGAGTACCCAAATCAAATCAAATCAATACATCATCAAGAGTATATTAGAAATGCTCCCATAGTCACCTGGAGCGAGTTATGTCCCAGATGAGCCAGTCGTTGCCCGCCACAGCGCCGACTTTGATCGTATTGGTGAGGCACCAGTCGGCTGACATGAGTGGCGACTGACCACAGTCCAGCGACAGAATGGCCTGCTGGGTCACCAGGTCATAGAAGCGAATGGTTCCCTTCTTCTCTGCTACCATTAACTGGAGTGGACAGACGGATTCTTTAAACCAGTTTCCGTAGTTAATGTGACTACGACAGCTGCATTCCATGTATTTTAATTTTCATCCATACCAACCACCACTCAATCAGTACTGGACAGACTCTGGCTCCAAGATGGCAGCACTCGTATCTGGAATATTTTGGATTAATTTTTGTACAGTGGGGGGCAGGAGAGACACACCGATCCTCTTTATATAGCTCAATAGTGTGGCCTTTTAAAACACTTCTACACCACCTTGGCACTCAGTAGTGGTCAGACTTTCTTACAAGCATACGCCTGCTTTCACCATCTAATGAACAATGTTTTAATTAGAGGATATTTCACAGCTTCGTTTCCATTTTATAGTTGGGAAGAATCTTAATTGGGCTCATTTGATCACTCCTAAAAAAAAAAAAAAAAGTGTTTTTTGGAAAGCCATGAGGACGTCTTACTGAGGAGTATGAGAGGGCAATTCAAGAAGGCACCACAACCTTCCCACAAAATGGGCTCCATAATGAGCATCTCACAGTCAGTTGGCGGTGACCTGACCTCACACCTGACTGTGTGACCGGTACATGGTACGTATTTTCATACAGACAACTAACTCATGAATGTGAACTCAGAATATGAGCATGTATCTGAAGCAAACTCCTCCTACCTTAAAGGCTTCCTCTGGGTGCCAGCACACACTGATGCCAGGAGAGCGAAGTCTGAGAGCAGCACTTTCATTTCCATCCAGGTCCCACACCCTGTTTTAAAGGCAAGATAAATTAAGACGAGTATTAAAATGAACACTAATAAAATACAACTGATCAAAGCGATACTTGTATTACATAGTTTGCCTTAAGTGCTTTGGTACTAACATTACACAAGAAAAAAAAATCAAGTTTTATAAGTGTAACTATTTATCATGAACTGACAATGTTGTGAGAACTCTTTGCAAAAACCCATATAGTCTTCTGGTTATTGTGAAGGGGGAGCAAACACAGGACTTTTAATCAGTCCTCATTAGTAAAGTTACAGATTGATTGAACTTGATATGTGAATCGCTCTTGGCCTAAAATCTAAAACAAAATCCACAACCTCCTAATTAACAATAAAATTCTGGGTTTTAGAGCAGTTCCAAAAATAGCATCAGCATTTGAGCCACCCTTTGATGCTTACATAACATCTGAAAGAATTCACCTTTGTGGTGCTCGATCTAAAAGCAAAACGATATAGTTCATTGTCCAGATGGACCTAAATGTAACACACATATACAGGCTTGTCCCTAACAGATACAAGTTTCATCACTGCAACAAGCAAAGATGATCCCAAAAAAGGCATTTAGTCGTAGAGTTCAGGCTCAACTCTGCCATAAATTTGTGGTTCAATACGAGACACACGACCAGGCTTTTATGGAACACGATGTGAGCAATGACAGACAACACGTTTTCATCCAAGGTCACGTTAGCTCCTAATTTATGTAACTCCTGCTAGTCGTGTGAGATGTGCAGGGTCTTCATGCCTGATTCCAGGGAACAAGGGCTCTTTTCTCAGATCTGGGCCCTGAGTGTTGAAGACAGACAGACTTATGCTGGACTCCTCTTTCAGGGAAAACGACAGCCTCACATTACATTGAGCTATGATAGCAGGGGCGGGTGCGGGGTGGGGGGACACATCGTCCTCGCCTGAGTCGGCGTTACGCTCCACTCACATTACAGCAAATGTTTCGCTGTGGGCGGCCCACTGCCATTCATTTTCTGTGGAATACAGAGAGGGCAGCAGAATGCACGTCAGTTGAGGAGGAGCAGCGGAGAGAAGTTGAACAGCATCCTATTTTGTGCAAATCAAAACAGAAGGGGCCTTGCAAGCAAAAGCCAACTAAGAAGCGAAGCTCGTGTGAGGAGTTTGACCAGTTTTAATTTAAATAATAGTCAGTTCTAAAACTAAATGATAGCAAAAGCAGCTGGGAAACGCCATGGATGTTTTAGATCACTTGGATGGAGAAAACTGCGGGTCCTGAGACCTGGATCTACAGTTAACCACATCTGAACGATCCATGAACTAGACAAAAAGGTGGGGATGAGGTTGTAGGGGTGGAGGGTGGCTGGTTGCAAGTGCTTCTGGAAATATAAAACAAACGCTTGTGAAGCATGGGAAGGCGCTGACTGATGAGGTCACACAGGAGACATCATCTAATAAAGCCCAAGCAGTACCTCCAAAGACCATCTAAATGTCAAGTGTGTTGTTGGAGAGATTGATGTCCATAGTGGTGCGGTGAAGAGTAGGATATGCCCCGTCTCAGATGAAGACCTCAGTTAACACTCAACTTTTCCTGCCTCATCTCCCCTGCAGCAGGATAGATCCCTGACGAAACTCTGGCTGTTTTTTTCTCTCTTTGCCCATGTGTAGACTCAGCCAGCGCCTCCAACATGGAGCATGAGCGAAGCTGGGAAGGAAGAAAAAAAACCCTCCCAACCACACCAGGAAAACAACGACTAAACCCTATTCTTTCAGACCGCTAGCCAAACAGAGCTCAATTGCACGCTACACCACCAACGGCCAAACTGTGGTCAACCGCGCTGCCCTTCAAACGGAGAGCACGGTCTCCCCAAAAAAACATAACCTTTTCCAAACGAGGTGAAAGACAGACACGAAAACACGGGTGACCGCCTCTGATAAAACACAGTGTAATTGCATAACACTACATCAAGCAATAACACTTGGCTTCCATGTACAACAGAGTTGAGAAGGACATCTGAAGTCCTGTATTGTGTTATCTAAGTGAGAAAACAGCGCGGCCAGAGTGTTACGGTTTGTCAGTGTTTCCCGTAAGTGGAAGAAACGGGAAATGCTGTTAGTGTTGTGTGATCTGATTTATTGTAGAGAGCAGAGCAAATAATCGAACGTGATTCTCTGGAGGGAGAGAACTTGAGAAAAGAGTCCGAAATTATAATCTCATCACAGTGCCTCACAGGGTCGCCCTGGTTGAGCATCAGGATCTATTTCAACAGACCACAGCCCAGAGAGCCTGTACCCCAGGGGGTACTTCTGTAGTTATACCAGGGGATTTGGTATGTGGAGTAACTCAATCAAAAAAAATGAAAAGAGAAATCAATCTTATTAAAAATATATCCTCATATTTGTGTTAAGGAGGAAAATAAATAGTTGAAGTAGTGAGCTTCACACCTGAAAAATATAATGTTAGCTACAAAGCAACGGTCCAAGCCTGAAAGAGATAACGTTACGTTAGCTAAGAGCAAAGGCTGATGGCTGAAACAGATAATGCGAGCTGAAAGTAATGAGTAATGGTGGAAACAGATAGCTAAAAGTAATTGCTAAACAGCTGAAAGAAGTGGCTGAGAAATGTGGCTAAAACCATACTGTAATAATGGATAATAATGGATCAATATGAAGATCTTGAATCATCATCAGGGCTTATTTTAAAGCCCTGACAATATTGACGTCGCTGTACATTATCCCTTAAATAGGCAAAAGGTAATGGATGAATGTCTGAATGAGACATCTAAAGTTATCAATAAATGAAAGAAAAAAAACAGTTGAGTAGATGAATAAACCAGATAAGCGACAAAATAAAAACAATATTCTTTTTTTTTTTGCATTAAATAGCACCTAGTTTATACTTAAACATTAGGTGTGGTGATGATGAAGTGTCAGGCTGTGAAGGTTCAATCCAGAAAAGGTTAGGACAGAAGATGGGATGAAAGCATGGATGAGATATCAAGCTGTTGTAATTTGTTTCCCTTGCACAACATAAGAGATTGAGACAAGTAAACGGATTAACACTGAGAACAGTGAACAACATGCTTTAAACCATATACATAATGCAGCAGCAGCAGGTGTGTGTTATCCCGAGTTCATCTGCGAACTCACTCAACCCCAAATCCCCTTTACGATCTGCAATGTGCTCTTGTGATCTGTAGGTGGCACATTTCCCCACAGGCCCACCCCACTCCACATATACTGATATAGTGATCTGTTTATGTATAATAAACCAAATGTAAACTCCCCTGAGGGAGTGGAGAGTGGTTCCCCACCTAGACGCTGCAGCGTCAGGTTGCATGCTGGCAACGGCAGAGTTCCCACAACTGCAGGGGACCGTGATGACAAAGCTAAGCAAACTTATATTAGAGGTACTGCTGCCAAACCTAACAGAGCGATGGAGAGGTCATGAGCCTATACATGCAGGAATATACTTCCCTCCCTCCCAGTTTCCTCCTCTCATATCGGGGCTCCATTTGTGTGGGCTGACTGGAAGGTCCTCTCCTGTTAACTTGATCTATCCCCTGTTCCGCCTCTGTCTTCCTCCCGCGTCCCATATTTTCTCAACATGACAGAATTTAAATCTTTCAGCAGATGGAGCGCACTGCTGTTTTCTCTGGCCGGTCAGCGGAGGCACGGGAAGAGGAGAGTGGATGGGAGAGACTCAATCTACTCAGTGTGATCTCAGACGACCTGAGGTGGCACTGAGCAGGAAAGGACAACCATCAAAGTGTCAGTGTTTTATAATGACAGATTAACCTGCCGTCAGGTTTAAGATAAACAACGAGAGACAGATCTGACGCTGCTTTTACACTAACCTTAAGTGTACAGTTTATCCACTGTGTCCCAGCTGGACAAAAAAAGCAAAACTATAAAGTTGTTATTGCTCTATTCTACAGTACAGTGTTTTCACTGGGGTGAGGCCCTGGAACCTGTTTACTGTGGGGACTGGCTGTAGGTGCCACTGTTGTTTATAGTTCAGCTTCATGGGTTAAGTTAGGATGATCTTATATTAAATTCTGTTTTGCTTTGTTCATTTAAACTTCTTTTTTGAAAGAAGAAATACAATTCTTCAGTGTAAACTGAATATTTTGGGGTTTTGGACTTGTGGTTGGACAAAAGAAGGCAGCTGAAGACATCATCATGGAATCTGGGAAACTGTAATACAGACTTTCATTCTTCTCTAACAACAATTAATTAACTTAACAATTGGTATAGTAATTGATAATAATTGCTGCAGGCCAGTACTGCAGCACATGCCCGCATGTTGCAGGAGAACCAGCCTGTTGATGCGGTCGGGGGATAGGGGGTGTCCCTGTGGTGACCCTCGCTACTGACACACTTTTTCCCTCCTCTCGCATCAATTGAAAGGGAAAATTTGGGGACCTTGTTATAGGTCCCCCTTAGAGAGGAAAATCTTTCTGCAGCTAATTGGATTTCCATATTTAACCAATTAACTAGAAAAGCTACAAAGCAGCTCTGTGCTTACGCACAGTCACTCGGAGCATGTTGTGCTTAGCATCATGTTTCACTGTGGAAACACAGTCAGGACTTTCTGCACCATTAACAGAGAACAGAACTGAAAATCAGAAGCCGGGAACACACACACACACACACAGAAATAAAAAAGGTTTGGACCTGCAAGTGTGGTCATCACTGACGGAAGCAATTTGTTTTCCCTCTGTGGGCTCAAACACCAAATGGTTAATGTAGCTGGTGTGGCCCTCCATCACCTAGGCAACAGTATAGAAAAACATTGTACAAACATAATACAGCAAACACATGATCAATAAACTGTTAAATGAGAGTTTCCTAGCAAACTTGAGCATACTGCACTGGCTGCAGCTCTGCAGTCTGTGTGTATGGCTACGTTTCCTGTATCACTAAGTACCAAATGTCAGTGCTAAGTAAAGAAAGTTTGACGCCAACTGACAAGCGGAGTTCTGGCCAATGTGCTCCAGATGTTGCACTACCTTGACTTCATGCCTATCCTGAAGATCAGAAGTCAGCAGGCGTAGCTTTCTGTCAGCTGCCGCGGTGCAAAATCTGCAAAGAGAGAGGAAGAGGAAAAGAAAGGGAGGATATAAAAATAAACAAAGAGAGAACATCAAAACAGAGTCAAGACTGTATAGGCCCAACGACAGACTAAGTCTCTTTCTGCATGCATGCCTGCAGCCGCCCGAGCTGACACCTCTGGATGAGAGTGTCGGTGTGTGTGGTAGAAACTTGGACAGAGATCAGTAGAGACCCTGCCAGGGAGATTCTAATTGCAAGCTAAGATAAACAGGGAAAAAAACAAGATTCCTCACGCCATTTACGCATGACTCTGTTCAAAAACTCGTGCAGAGCCAGGCAGAGGACTTTCCCTCCAATCAGTCGCAGTACACACCAGTGCCTGCAATTATTCACACAATTACACTAACTCACTTATGACAAGAAAAACACACACATATCACCAGAATAAACAGACAGCGGTTCACACATTTGCAGTCGCAGGCACAGATGGATTTGGCATGATGTCACTACAAACACCCTTAACGTGCTTCAGGGTATTACTGCTACAGTAGATTAGATTATATGAGGATAGGCCTTCTAACTCTACAAATTAGTGTTGTACTTTGAAGTAAAGCATGGAACACATTTTGGTTTTTTTTTGCTGTATTTTCTACTTTAAGGTCAAAGACATTCTCTTTATTGTTCTCCATTAACCTCGTGGAAAACAATAAAGGTCCCCATTTAAAGTGAAACACTACTGAATTTCAGCTTTGTTTTTATTTATTTATTTTTATTTTTGAGAATTGTGATTATTATTGAAGCACGAGAGTAATGAGAGACACAAGTTTGTCCTTTCTTATTTGACATCATCATAACGTGCACGTCAACAGAGAGCTGAAAACACAAAGGTTAATGCAAATTTTCTGTGAAACAGTAGAACTTTTCGGAACAAGAAACCATGTCTAATTGTGGTACTTAATGATTTTCACAATATGTTATTATTTGCTACATGCATTTCAATATTTAAAGGAAAGGTTCAACATGAAATGTGCTTATGAGCACATCAGACATGTAAATTGCTGCCATTTCCATGCATAAACAAGCTGTGGTTTTAGGCCAAGTTATGGGGTATAACTTTCTTTGGGACCAGCGGTCAGACGCAGTGACTTCCTGGAGTCTCGCTGGTTGTGTTGGCGACCTCACAGCGACGACATGTACTCAGGTGAATGAGCACATTTCCCAAAAATGTTGAAATATATCTTAGCTAAGAGGGAGTTTGATTCCCAGTAGCCGAATCTCCCAGTCAAGACTGTCACTGGCAGTTCGAACATTGGCAAAAATCAAAGATAATACCTTAAAATATTGTATATGTGGGATGTCTGTTTAGCTTTTGTAAGAGCAAAGTACTTTCAAATAGCAGAGACAACATTTTCTTTCCTCAACAGCTCTTCTTTACTCCTTATAAGCTGGATTTTTCCATTGTGTGCTGCTCTGGGGATGATTGGTCAGTTGCTACCACTGACCACAATGTTATTAAATAAGGCTTCTACTTGTCAGATGGGGCAGACTATTTGTTTTGGCAATCAATTAGCATTAGCAAAACATATAATTTAGTGAAGGATGTTGATATCTGTTGATTCCTGTAAGTTTGTCTTGTGATGTATCTCTAATTATAGCCTAGCTTGGGGTATCCTGGGGGCCTAAAACTGCTGACCATGAGTAGCAACATGCTTGGTTTGAGTCCAGCTGGAGAACTTTGTTTATTCCCCATCTATTTTCTCTCATTTCCTGCCACCTCTTTACTCTCAACTCTCTAATGAAGGCCTGTTTACATTTACCTTCTGTGTGTTACTCTCTGTATTCACTCAGTCGTTCCATATTTTCAGACTGTAAGGACTAAAAAAAAAAATGTCTGTATTTAGTAGAAGCCAGTAATTATGTATGGGGTGTCTGGTCTTTGTAGGATACAGTAATATTCACATCTTCCCATTACAAGCTGTTGTGGCGGATGGTGGCAGTGCTGCAGCTCGAGCCCCCTCTCCTCCCCTCATCTCTCTTGCTCTTTTTCTCTCTCTGGGCCCCTTGCTTGAGGCAAGCCCGTGAGAACGTTGTACTTTTCCTGGAAGGCACGGCTACGTGCGGATCGAAGGGAGGGATGGAACCTGAGTGGGTAGTCATCAGCGCAATAACATGTGCGCACGTCACAGGGCTGGCTCGGGGGCCCTGCGGAGTAAACCACATAAGGCCAGGAATTATCGCTGCCTTTCCTTTTCAATTACAGAAAGCTTAAACACCTCCGGAGGGACCGCAGAACCTTCCCATCCACGGCTCCAATTAGGAGGAAACTCTTGCTTTCTAACAATCTACAGTTAGGCTACTTCCCTCCTGTCCAAGGCCACCTGAAATAACTTGGCTCACATCCTGGCAGCTGCAGTGTGACAGTGAAAGGTGGTTATGACTACTTTCACACAGCGCGACTGCTGTGCTCTTTCTACAACTGCCTCTCGTTCTGGTCCCAAGAGGAGGGTTTGAGCATAATCATCCTGTTGTGTTTAAAAATACACATGTCAGGTTTCTGATGTGGGAGCAAAGTATGACCTCCTAATCCTATTACAATGGTCTGATGACCTCTTACATAACGAGAGGCACTAGAGCTGCAGATGTCCCACCATAAATGCCATCTTATAATAAAAACAGCCAGTTATGCTACTAAAACCACTACTTAAACTGATTGATGACTTAGCAAATATGTCAGCACATTTCACATGATAGATGGTGGGCTTAGCTCGTAGTGGCTTTTGTCCATTGAATGTAACACTGAACCACCAATGGCTGTATGGGAAAGAATTGCGGTTGCACTGGATAAAAGCACCAACCAAATAAGATGCTAACTGGAAGCATTGTGTGGTAACCCAAAATGCTGAACTGTACAGTTTGTAAATGAGGTGTGTTCTGCGAGCATGTGATGATCGTGCATGCAACCTGTTGCCGTCGCTCCACATTGTAAAAGAATACAAATACCTGGGAGTGTAGATAGACAATAAACTGGCCTGGATTAAGAACACTGACGCTATCTACAAGAAGGGCCCGAGCCGCCTCTGTTTCCTGAGGAGGCTGAGGTCGTTAAACATCTGACAGACGAAGATGAGGATGTTTTATGAGTCTGTGATAGCCTGTGCTATCCTGTTTGCTGTTGTGTGCCGAGGCAGCAGGTTGAGGGTAGTGGATGCCAACAGACTCAATAGACCCAACTGGGAAAGCCAGTCATTTAATGGGGGTGAGGCTGCACTTTCTGACAGTGGTGTCAGAAAGGAGGATGCCGTCTATGTTACACATTATCTTGCACAATATGTTGCTCTGTGGAGCCACAAAAGCTCCACAGAGCACCTCAGGAGGCCATTCCTGCCTGTGGTCATCAGACTGTCAGGGACTCTAAGTCAATAGACTACATATACCACATACTTGTACAATACCTGTACATACCTGCACACATACCTTTATATTTATTTTCATATTCCAGATATATTCTTATTTCTATTTTTACTATAATCCTTTGGCCTGTAGGCTTCTTATCTTGATTGGAACAACTGTAACAAACCCAATTACCCCCAGAGATCAATAAAGTATTTTGATTCGGGTTCAGGAGCTGTAGGAACAACAGAGCTTTGGGAGATGCCAACTAAAAAGTGTGCCATTCAGGACCTATGTTGTTGAATAATGAAATTAAATCCAGGAGGCAGAAAATAAAGATAGATATTGTTAATTTGGTAGCCTCTTCAATTAAAAACGTTGCTGTTCAGAAATCTCAAGTGCTCTTTAATTTAAACCATTTTTATTCAACCAATAGGACACTTCCAAGCAACAACTGTGCACAAATTAAACTAAAGAGCAGCACCTGACCTAATTGGATGGGCTCAAAATAATCTCTTAATGAGTTTGTCATTGTATGTGGCCAGCACATAAGTGATCTGCAGTCATCTCTATCAATCTCTGAAATGTTTTGCATAGTCTAACAGCTCAGGCTATTACATGGACGCTTTTGGCTGCACCAAGTCTAACCATGCCTCGCTTATTTGAGTTTACATTACCAGTTCAGTTGCACTGAGTTGTGCTGTGCCCTGCCCAAAATGGACCACCTTTGGAGTGGGGTCAAAGTGTGCCTGGCCCACCTCCAAGCAGGCTGTGATGATGTCTTGCCCACTTCAACCAACCCGTGACGGCCTCTCTTTCTTCCCTTTAAAAAAACATAGGTTGGAAGGCTGGCCAGAGAGATAGATGTTTTTAAAGGTCTTCGTGTTCTGGTCTCAGTACTTTTGTGGCTTTTAACTGAGTTGCTGTGGTGTGAAGTTAAGTTTATCCTTCAATGTTCATACTTTTCCAGATATTTATCATTTCATCACATTTGCCTTCAGCTGTAGGAGTCGTGTTGTGTTCGTGTTGACCTTCAAACACTGTTGTAACAGAAATGCAAATCCATGTCTTGCTGAGCTGACTTACCGAGTCCAACAAGTCAAGCCAAGCAAACACATCTGTGTGGAGTGCAACCATTTCATGTGCAGTTTTGATACTGTTGTAATATATTGCCCAGCCTCAGTTTGCAGCAAGGTGCTCTCTAAAATCTACTCAAGCCAAGATACAGACAGACAGATATTACAATGCTGTCCTGAGACATGCAACTTGATAAAGACATGATACCAACAGACAAAAATGTGCTGGAAAGAAGAACCAGTACCTGATAGTGGGTATTCTGTCCAACCGAGACTCTGGGCTCCAGGCAAGAGCATCAACACGCAATTCATGATGGAAAGCTCGAAGAACATTAAATTCCACTCCCTCAATCTCCATATCCTCCTCCTGTGGGAACAAGTGTGTGTTCAGAAAAGAATACACTAGGCGATACTTTCAGTAAACTAGGTTGTGTGATGCTGCGTCTCTAACCTGGAACAGGCAGGTGCCGACTACTACATACTGGTTTCCACCATAGGCCAGGAGAGAGGCGGGGGTACCAGAGCTGAAAGGACTGAATTCAACCACATGGACATAGTCCTCACACGTCACCGTGTAAGTGGGACTGCGGCTCGAGTCCTCCTGCATTCTGTGCATCCCGGTAAAGCTGAATTCAGATCAGAGTTTCCACTGCAATACATTAGAATAAAGGAGAACTATTTGTCAAATGTTTACTACAATCATCAAGAAAATCATGCTAATCACTGTGAAAAGAGCAACGTCTGCTAAATAAATCAATTGACAGAAGAGTATGTCAGAAACTTTTCCACACCTTTATACCAAGGAATGATTTCTTTAGTATCTCTGGCTGTATTAAATGTGTTTTTGGATTATTAAATGCCTTTATTTGTCAGTGCATCAATCAGCTGGATTGGCTAAAACAGCCATTCCCCTCAGGTTATTTTAGTCACAAAGAGTTTCTCTCATTTACTACCAGTATATAATAATATATCAATACCACAATAGAGAATTAAATATCCATGACAGAGAACTGTATCTACAATATAACTCCAACTCCTAGCTTGAGCGGCAACGTCGAGTATTGCTTTTTATAAGAATACAATCTATAGTGGAATAAGAGTATGGGAAATTACATGGAGTTTTAACTACCAAACAAAAAACTGAAACTAAATCACTGACATGAGCAATGATGCTGATATAATCACAAAGGGCAACATGGCATTATGCTGCTCACGTAAACTGCATTTAAAAGAATCTATTATCATAACTCAAATAATTCAACAATATTTCCAATAGTTCATCAACCTCCGAGGGGAACAGTTAGTTAAATCATAAACCGCTCCTCTCAAGGTATACACTAGATTTTTTTGTCAGAAGGCTTGGGGAGAACCTCAGACCAAACCTTATGAAAATATCTGCCTATTTTATATATCGTAGTTTGCACGGAGGAAAGCATAGGTAATAGGACACAATTTGAGTACTTTTACTAAACTATATCGGTCATTCTTCAATTCGGCAAAGATCACACTCACAAAGCAGTGCTTAAGATATGTTTAACTGATATTTAGCTGGTGTTAAATTAGAGTTAACCTTAGGAACGACATTTCCACCTTGTACAAGTGAAGATCTGAGTGAAATACAGACGCCGAATTTAGCAAAATATTACTGACTCATGAATAAAGCTAGCTCACAAACTAATAAGTATACAGTTAAAGCGGGAAGTATATATATATATATGTCCTGGCTATTTTCGTACAAGATGAGTCAGCCATTGCGCTGGTTATTTTGTGTGAGCTAACGTTATATAAACAGCTCTCGTGGTCATTAGACGGCAATGTGTCACCTGGCAAAGAGCTAAAACGTGTCCGCTACCTGGCTGTGCACAGCTAGCAAAGAAATTAGCCAAAAGCTTTATATTACCAGCTTTTAAGATTTAACGCTCCGGCTTAGAACTTAATAAGTGCCTCTTGATTATGTGAGTCTACTCCGTTTCACAATACAGTACTGACTGATATACATTACCACCTTATTTTCAAGACTTTCTTTAAATCAAAAGGTCCGCGCGTTTGTGATGTTTTCAGTCTTGTTCCGGGTACGACATGGAATATACCATTGCGTACAAATGTCAAGGGGTATTTCGTGCAACGTCAAAAAAAAACATCTAAACCAACTCTCGATATATTGGCATATTGTTGAGCTACAAAGGTCATTATTTTCTGAACAACGTAAGCTAGTATTGTGCGATGAAATTATTGGAAAACAATGGAGGAGATAAATAACATTGTTTAAGGGACGTCCCCCGTGATTGTTTACTACAAGCTGATTGGTTAAGGGATATTAAACGTCATCGGGAATTTAAAATTTCAAACAGCTGCTTTTTGTCGTGACTGTGCCCACGGAGAGTACTGCTTTATTAGAGGTTTGAACTATTAAATTAACGTTGTCTGTGATTTAATGTAGCTGTAAATATAGTTGGAAGCTGACATAAAGATATTGAAAATAATCTCGGCACCATTCGACTATCGAGGCCGACGACCCTGAAAGGATTCCTTTTAAAGAAAAGGGCTAATTCTTAACGACCTGCAAACAGATTATCATTTACTCTGTTGTCCGATGGCTCTGTTTAGCTCGTTAAAATTAAAATTTGAATGGCTATAATCACCTTTCTGTTGTAAACCTTGGTTTATTAGCATCATGTAAACTCGAAGTCTGAATGAAGTGATTTCACAATTCACCATCTTTGTTCTAAGTCTGGTACGTTACGTTTTCAGTGGTCCTGACACTTGAGTATACTCCTTTACTGCTGTCTTAGGAAAAATGGAGGCTTTAGGAGACCGGCTAAAGGTGATGGTTAAAATCTTCAGGAGAGAGTGCCACAGGGTTTTACACTCTGAGAGGACCACAATTCATGGAGCTGATAACATGCTGATGATGCTGCAGCTTGCCATGGCAGAAGTTAATAAGCAGGTAAACTTTTATTGCACCTCTTCAAACAGCCTCTCTTCAAATGAAAAAGTTGCAATATTTTCGAGAGGATTAAGACTTACAACATTGTTGTATGTTATACGGCAGCTCTAAATTGAGGCTGGATGAGCCCAGTTCACATCAACATCATCATTGCATAGTTTGATCGTTCCATCAGACTGATTATCATCACGTCTGTAACCGATGATATTACCGCAGATTTCCGGTTGAGACCACTCATGGCCCGTTTTAAGCTCTGTTAGAAGGTCTTTCTGCCTTTGAACTGATTGGTTCCAGGCTGTTTGTAATTATGTATGCTGCTTTCACTGTTTTCTCTCTTCCTGTGACAGCACGGAGGAGAGTTCAAAGTCACTCTGAGTGATGTCCTGATGGCCTGGAAACACTTAGTGTTAGACAAACTTCACCTGCCACCCCCTAGCTTTGCACGCTTGGAGAACTATGATCTCATCCTGGAGGCATACGAATCCTTCCTGAAGCGCTCCAACACTGTGGACCTGGTTGATGTCCTCTCCATGTACAAACAGCTGAGAGCAGTGAGCTCAGACCCAGAGGAACCTGTGAGCCCGGTGAGCAAAAGCTGGTTGAAATCAGACTGATGATGTTGATTGTGGATGATCAGATTGGCTGCTGAGTTAGACATCGATCGATTTATCTCTCTCTCTTTTATTCTTTTGCCAAGATTCAGCTGTTTGAGTTCTTATCAGGCAACACTGAGGTCTCAGAGTTGCCAGACTCCTCAGTCCCGTCAACACCATCCAGTAAAAGCAGATCCTGCAGCTCACAGGTAGGCCCAGTCCTGCTTTCATACACTAATAAAAGGTGCAACTTATATCATAAGTGACCATAAGAAACCAGTCTTTCCACCTTGCTGTCCATTACCATATAAATTTGTTTTCTCAGGAAAATGAAATGCTTTTTCTCCTGCTGGCAACAATCCATGCATTTATTTTCTCAGTCCTCAGTGGGCTTAATATCCGACTGGATTCCATCCCGATCTTACTGACAGGAACTCTATATCATATCACTTACATTAAAGATTACAATGTGAATTCAGTTACCAGGCAGATGTTTGAAACACAACACAAGAGGGCTGGACAAGAGCTCCTGTAGCAGAGTTTCTTCTCTCCACTCTTCTCTTGTCACTTGTGAATTTATGAGGTTTTTAGTGGATTTCCTATTAGTATATTTCCTCAAATTATTGCTTTAATTGTTTGATGTTTTTCACCATCATTCCTTAAATGATAATGGTGCACATTAATAATGTTTATTCCTTTTATTATCTACAGGTGAAAATGGCAGTTAGAAGGGTTTTCTGCTCCTATCTGAGCCTGCTTGTGAACTCCAAGGACGACATGGCTTTGACGTTAACCCTTGATGTCCCAAGTCGCGCCCTTGGACGACAGGCATTCACCGACATAAAGCATGCTGCACATAACAGCAACACATCTCTTTTCTTGGTAAGAAAAGGCCATACTTAGCATGTTGTCAGGCTTCGGTGATGAAGTATTCACGCTTTGCATCACGAGAAAACAAAAACTCTGAAATGAGAGCGATCCTCTCTTGTGAAACATCTGGGTCTCTCTCATGCTTTTGCAGGCTGTCACATCTTTCGTGAGGGCCATCCAGCTCGGAGGCAAGGGCTACGCTCCAGCTGAGTCGGACCCACTGAGGAAACATGTCAAAGGCCTGTCTGACTTTGTCCAGTTTCTAGACAACCTGGAAGAAATACTGGGGGAGATTCCTGACCCAAGGTACACAATGCACTCGCTCCCTGTCTTACAAGTTTAGACTGCCTCCCAACATTTACAGCCCGATTCTGTTACAAGAAGAGAGGCATTAACTCAAAAGCAACAGTAAAAGTGTCACAGAGTTACAAATCAAAGGAAGGAGAAGTGAATAATTTAAAACTCAGGGGAAGACATACTACTTGTATCGTGCACTATATATTTTCATGTAGATTTCAAGCCTTTATACATTACAGGAAGAGTTTGATATTTTTGCAGAACTTGCTCATTCACTTTTAAGCATTTCTGTTCAGGTGAAAAGTGTAATACAGTACTGAAGCCACCGCAGGAGATGATTAGCTTAAGAAGCAGCAGCTCGCCTCGTAGCCTACCACTGGTCTGAAGTTGTTCCTTCCTCCTGCAAAACTGTAGCTTTTAGTCATTACTCATTCTTGTGTTATAAGAGGGTGTCCCAAGATGCATTCATGTGACCCTAATTGACACTGAGGGCTTTTAAGTACATCCCACACACGATTTAAGTGATTGCTGGTGGAGGTACAGTAGGAGAGATGTTATGAGAGAGCCTGATGGAATAATGTTGGACAGGCTCAAACCTTCTTGTTTGTGGCTCTGATTATACTTTAGCAGACTTTGTTGTAATTGCATCTGAAGTGCAGAGCAGATTAGACAGTGACTTTGGATTGCCACGGGGCATGGAGAATTCTAGGAACTCATCAGGACCAGTTCGTTCTAGTCGTTGCAATCTTCTTGTCTGTGGTCCAGTCAGAGATGCTTGCATCTTCTAACCAAAGTCAAAGTATTGTGGTTTATCATCGTATTTGGTGGTTTTGTCTTCTCTAAATATTTTCAAACATATGATAAAAAAAAATCAGTTAACAATCTATAACAAGAAACACTGAAAGAAACAGTTAAATATTCTGGGAAATGTGCTTACTGGTTTTCTGGTTGAGTTGGATGAAAACACTGATGCCATTTGAAAGATTTCAAAAGTCGGGATTCGTCCAGCTTTCCAAATTCAAATTGAAATAAAGTCATGAAATCTGGTTACAGTAGTTTTTCTTTTTTTTCCACCACTTGCCAGTTATAAATCACTTATTTGTAGTAGCTAATCCTACATATGCTAGTACAAGCAACTTTCCATTTAGGATAATGCATCATTACAAAATGCTCTATTTACTTTATTGTAGTCTAATCCTCATATAAACATATTCTAATCCCACAGAAATCTTACTGAGCAGATTGTGGGAATTCAGAGATTCCAAGAAAAGTCAGCACGCTTCGGTATCTGGCAGTGGCTGAGGTCAAACACGGTGAAACTCGTGATTTATGACTTAGTGGGATTTTCTTTGAATTGCTTCACTTCTTCCTGCAATTTCAAGTTAAATTCTGTTTCCTCTCCAATGTGGCCAATTTTCATGAATTGAATTAAATTCTGAAAACTGAACTGAGCTCAGCTCTGTGTTGGGTATTGAGGGGGGGCTTGCTGCTGCTGCTGCTGCTGCTGCTGCTACTGGTAGGAATATTTCCAGCCGTGTGTATCGGCCTGTCCACTGAAATCACACCTGTGATCATTAAAATCCACCTGTCCCATTGCAGTTCCTTATTATTTCCTTATTTCCTTCAAATACCTGTAATGAGCCCACATCTAAGCTTCTGGTGATAACATTTGGATTGCTAAAGCATGTTTGTCGTTGCTACATCAAAGTCCGTCCGTCTGTTAAATAACTTGTTCCTTGTTTGGAGCTCTTACTTTGATGAACTATCATCAAACCTCCAACTCTGCAGATCATTCTCCATACCGTTACAGATTATTTTGGATGTCAAAGCATTTGGCACCACAACAGAAGTGGTTATCAGAAATGATTTAGTCGCTCAATCTTGTGAGGGTGGAGCTTTGAGGTGAAGGCGCCCTTTGTAGCAGTCCCAGTAGCGACGCTAGCTTCACTCAGCCGAGTCATAACAACACATTGCGATGTTTGTGTAGTAGTGGAGTCGGCTTGCGCTGCTCTTCTGAGGGTTCTCAGTTCGTGCAGGCTGATGAGAGCGCTCTGAGTCTGATGAGACACAGATGAACTCAGGCCAACGTGTGTCTTTCAACAGGCAGTGCCTTTACGCTCTCAGTGGAGTACTGTATTTCCTCATACAAACACCTTCTGTGGAGAGTTCAGGGCCCCTTGTTCACTGAACATCTGTTTTCCCAAATGATTCTGTTACTGAACCCTGCTCGCTCACATCAGAGCCGGGTCAGCGTTGGACCACCGCCTCTCCACCTTGCTGCGATCTTTTCTCGCATGCTTTAGTGCACTTGACTGTTAGGAACCTACAGGAGTGATATGTTGCTATGATTTTTGGACACGCTGCGCAGACAGTGTATGAGCATGGGAGAAAATCCCCCGTAACTATTAAGAGAAAAATCCTGGAATTTCTCTGCTGACAGTCAATCGATGAGAGCAGTGACAGTGCCCAGGGTGACTTTAGCAGGGATTTGGAGCGTATTTTCTGCTTCATAACTGTTAACATTGGCAAAGCTGAGTTACAGTGAAATAAAGCTCAACTGGATGTTAACACCGAAACAATTACTCTGAGCCCTTAAAGTCAGTGTCCAATTAATTGAAAGTGAAGCTGCAGTATATCTTTTGAAGACATTCAGACGAAGGCCCTGGCTTTTCTGGGTTTTTCAGTTTTAGGAGAGAGTTATTCATGTTGGCAAATATTGGCTGAACTCTTGAACACTATTAATTCCATCCAGATGAAAAACTGTGTGTGTGTGTGTGTGTGTGTCCTGCAGAAGAAAAGAGTGTTACTTTCCAAACCAAATTCAGCTCCCCCCCTCTAACTTCAGCATAGCACAGCTCTCTCAGCAGATGACATTGTGACTGTCACTGTGTTTAATTGCCAGTGCATGTGGAGCCAGGCTGGTGGCCGCCATCAGGACAGTGCTGGTGAAGGGACGCAGCAGCGGAGATGCGGTGTACGCTGCAGCTGAGGAGACGACGAAGGAGCTGAAGGAGAGAATCTGCCAGCTACATCAGATCCAGAAACAGACTGCTAATGGAAGCGGGACGGGGATAAGTCCTGCCAGGGTAATGTATAACCTCTTCTCTCAAGCCAGCCAGCCAGCGACAGTTTTGGCTTTTGTGTCTCTCAGTGAAATCCATACATTCACACGAAACCCAATTCATCTTCTTTAACTGTCAGCTGCATGAGCCGACATTGCACTGGTTTGTTTTTGTGTTGCTGTTCCTCTTCAGCCAAAGGTGTACGCAATCAATCATGCCACTGCGTACGGAGGTCGGGACACTGTGAATGTGCTGATGGCTCTCCTGGACGAAGAAGCGCTGACTCCTCTGTCTGAGAACAAGGCAGACTTGCTGTCTGAAGACCAGCCCGTCCTCAGTGGAGCTGAGGGGACCTGCATCCTCACACTGTTCAGGTTGGTGGTGATGCAGTACAAACAAGGATTTGACTGAGATGCACTTTGTGAAATCATATGTTCTAAGGGTTATGATTTATGCAGATTTAGGTTTTGGTTCACACTGAAATTTTCAACACCTGTTGGTCGATCCGCCATGAAATTCTGTTTGTTCACTCATGATCCCCAGATGATGTTTCCTCCTGACTTTGGTGATGTCCTCTAGCACGCAGGGTTGAGTGAAATGTCTCAACGGCTATCCATCCAATAGTCGATTGCTTTGAAATTTGGTACCCCTCAGGATTAACTGTAATCGCTTTGTTCATCTCCTGACTTCTCCTCGAGCGGTTGAATTTGTCCAACATTTTGGTTCATGATTACTGCACAACTAATGACATTCTCATCAACCTCAGCTGTGCTTTGTGTTTAGTGTCAAGTAGCCAAAATGATTAGTAACTTAATCAATCAATGGAGAATTAGTTAACATTTTGATTTATCAATTGTTTCGGTGATTCACAGGCTTTGGATTGTTGCTCTGACAAGTCGCTTTAAACATTTCACTTTCACTTCACTGTGGCCTTGTACAGGCTAAAATATGCATTGAGATTAACCAGCAATGAATGATTTGTTCGTTGCAGCCAAATGGTCGTAATTGAAAGCCTTGAACAGAAGGTCAAAATCTCTAATGACAGATTTTTGACAATTACCAAGTGTGATCCCCCTGAATTGTTTTTATTGTTCTGTTCACATCTTATGTAGCACCAGAATACTGTCTGTAAACACTTGATTCTTACCTTGAAAAGCTTTGTTACATCCTTCAGAAGACAAGTAAACACTAGTAAATTAAAGGTTAATATTTTACTATTTTAAAATAAAAAAAAAAAAAAAAACAATCTCACATAGCTTTGAATTAGATTTGAACATTTTCACCACCACAGGATTGGGAAAGCCCCTGAAACAGCAATAAGACCAACATGAGACTCTACAACTCTCTACTGAAACCATATGGAGGAAAATCCTCCCACACCACACTGGAACAATTTCTCCAGTCAAACATCTGAAATAAAAATAATAGTATGAAAAAAAAAACAGCCACTGGCTGTGGGTACATTATGTCTGAGGTGGATGACATTGACTGGCTGAGTTCCAGTTTGTTGCAAAAGCCCAGTATCGGCTCAGTCTGACCCTAGTGAAAAGCTTTTACGTGTTGTGCGAAGCTGCAGTGAACAGAGTGTTTTTAAAAAGTGCTGGGTAGATTTCTTGGTTAGTGTGACCATGTAACCTTCTAGCTTTTCTAATTTATAAACCTCTTGCCTTTGCCTCTCATTGTGGCTCACCCTTCAGATCCCCTGAAGTGTCTACTGGATGTTCTCCAGAACCTCTAAGAAGCCGAGTCCAGAGCCGGCTAGACCTGCTCAAACCCAAGGTAACGTGGGCCCCTTCATCCAAGAGCCCCAAATCCAAACCATCAGTTACTTCAAATTGAATCAGATGTACAAACATTGAAAATAATGTCTTTACATCCTGTAATTTCTCCCTGGTATTATATTATTTATTTTCTTAGCTGAAGCACACATCTTAACTGACTTCCACCGTTCCCGTTTGCACAGCTGTGTTTTAGCTCTTAGTGTTGGTTTTAGGGTGCTGCTTAAATCCATGGCATAAAACGACTTATTGGTAGGGGATTCAAACCATTAACCTACCCTGATGATAAGTTATCCTGTTGTCAAGGCTCAGCTCCATTTGCTTACTGTGCACAATACAACACACTGTGTATCCGATATTGATATCTCTTCCTTCCTTCCTTCCTTCCTTCTTGGCTGGCGAGCTCAGCTGTCTCTTTACCTTGATGTTTGTCTGAGGTCAGAATCACATTATGGTTACGCAGCCTTTGTTACAGGCAATTTTTCAGGATAAAGACTTAACTGCTTGTGTGATTTTTACAAAGAAGCTTATTTCATCACACTCTTGATTTAGCAGTGGCAGAATGTAACTGAGTACATTTACTGAAGTACCTAAGTGCCATTTTAAGGTTCTTGCATTTGGTTCTCGTCACGTCGACTCCATCACGCTGCCTGACTCAATGGCCCTACAAGTAAATATGTAATTCATACAATCTGATACAAAATATTTCTTGTGACCAACATACAAACTAAGTGAGGCGATAAGTAGCAAGAATGGGCTGGGCTGGCTGGGCTGTGATTACATAGTTAGTCCACCAGAGAGTGCTGACAGTGCTGCATTGTGGGTAATGTAGGAGCCATGTGTTGATAAGGAGGAAGAATGTGTGATATAAAAAGATGATATCTGTAGTGCTGCCTCTCATTGATTTTAATAGTTTAGGGATTTATTTTCACTTCGCTATCAGCTCAGCTTCCAGCTACAATATTACACTGCTTACATGCTAATGCATCAGTTATAATAATCTAATAAAATCTAATAAAAAAAAAAACACTGACATGACCAGCTTTAGATGTGAAGGCAGGACTGATCTATTGACATGAAGTAGCTCCACACTGTGCACTCGTTTTGAACATGTATGCTAAACACATTTTGTGAAATGGCTCCTTTACTTGATTGCGCTAGCAGATGTCATTTTAGCTCCCCACAATCTGGCTGCCTTCCTGTTTGAGTACGCTGTAATGGTCCCTGGGCAGCTCACCGCTTCCTGAACTCGGTGAGCGGAAGCTTTCTGCATCAATTTCACTTTGAAGATGCCATATCAGTCGCGTAATTTGACTAGCAAGGGAAACTTGAAAGGTTATTGTTTCCTGTTGTCTGCTGAATGACTTTATCCCAGACTTCTCCAGCGGTTTCATCATGCACTGACGTCAACTGGCACGCACAGAGATGGACAGATTTAGTTTCTGCTTTTGGGATGAATCCAAATCTCTTTCTCAGTGCCACAGATGATCCAAACATGGAAAAAAAAACTTGAGTAAAACCCTTAAAGCCAATTTATTGTTGCTCCTCTGTGACATCAGTAATGATATTTGTCAAAACATACATTTGATTGCATTGCAATACTTGAGTATATGCATTTTGGTACAGTATAATTGTATCAGTGTCTGATGCTAACGACGTAGCACATGTTACTCATTCTCACTTTTATCACCTGCGCGTGAGAACACATGTCAAAACATAAAGCTGCAGAGATTGCTTGCACCTGCTTTTGGAAGCACTGTCGGGGAATGTCTCGGTCAGGTGTCTCCAGCATCGTGTCAGGCGGTGTGCAGAGGTTATTTCAGGACAGCCATCTACAGAGGAATGAGGGCAGTCTGACCACAAGGTGCCACGTTGGGTTCCCACCTGTTGTAATTGGATTAGATGTTCTCCGTCAGTCATGGTTTGGCCGTGTTCACTCTTCCATCCCCTCCCATTGTTTCTGGGGCGTTTCAGATATGTTTTATTAGCATGCAACCAGGGCAGCATACATTTTTAGCTCCCATTATTGAAGTGTGCTTCATTCTTAAGGGTTGCTGTTGTTTTAGGTGCTCTTTTAAGAAGTTCTTTTGAAATGCACAAAGGCTTTGATCCCTTTGTGCTTCACGGACCCACCCAGCTTTGCTCGCTGTATTTTTTTCCTCAGATTTCTCCTCCCTGCCGTGGCCCACTGGCCTAAAGGGTGAAATCCTTGGATTGTGATAATCCCAAGCAGACGTAGATCAAACAGTGGATGAAAAGCCGTGGATCTGTGTGCCCTGGGGCCAGGATTGTAGTCTTCAGTATCATTCACTTTGTTATAACTAACTTGGTTGTCTGAAAAGCCTTTCTAATGAGGTGCTGCTCTCAGACATGAAATTGATAGACTGAAGAAAAGTGTATCTCCTGTTTTTAAAGTGATGTAAATTTTCTATGGTTGATTGAATAACCTTTATCGGTGGCTAAGGCAATTGTCAGGAGACCTGTGATTGTTGTAGAAGTCACGTAGTCAGAACATACAGCAGAAGAGATTGCGTAAAAACACAGTCAATAATTGCTTGCTCTTTCTCACTTGAATTTTCTCTTTTGGAACACAAAGCTGAAAACCAGAAAATATGTTTTGAAAGCCAAGAATGTTGGCCACCAGCCCTTAGTCACCGATACTGATCGACAGCCATGCCACCCTTAACATTTTTGGCTTTTAGTGAAATGTCTTGGCATCTTTCGGATGGACTGGCGTGAACCTCAGTACACATGCTCATGGTTCCTAGTGGATGAATGCCAACAAATTTCTCCAGTTGAATATCTTAGCGTCTACTAGATGGGACAAGATCCTATGTTGACACTCACAGCTACCACACAATGTAATACGAGGACTTCCTTCGACTTTTTCTTTGGCGCCACCACCAGGTTCCCATTTATGATTTATTTTTGTGAAATATCTTGACAACTCTGGTATGGACTGTCATGACATCTGGTTCACACTTTGATGGTCCCCCTTTCACAGTTATAATCACATTGGTGATCCCTTCACTTTTCATTTAGCACTAGCTTAGCATGTTGCCATGCATACATGTTGATTAACATTAAGCTCAAGGCAGTGCTGTTACTAAAAAAACAAAAAAACAGCAAACAGTAAAAAGAACGGCTTGCACGGCTGCAGAGGTTTGGCGCTCCCCTCACTGTTGCTGAGCGGTTGAAAATTTGCAGGAGTGGAAAAGGACTTGTTCAAATTTGAGTGAGGTTTTCTTTTTGTTGTTGTTTTGTTTTTTGATTCCTTAGTTCCAACACAAAGCCGGAGGGTATGATTTGAAAGCCAGAAACTGTTGATAGGGATCATCCACCATCACTATATCCTATCCTAAAGTTTTTTTTTCTTTTTTTCCCCCCTCTTTTCCAGGCCAAAGACAGAGTCATTCGATCCCAGTTTGCGTGCACGTACAAAGATGAAGAGCTGCCACTCAACCGTGTGCTGGAGTTCCCCAGCACCAGCCAGGTCCCTACCTGTGTGCACCCAGGACCCAAAAACATCCCAGCTGTGAATGAGGAGTGCAGCTTGGATGTGGAGGAGACAAGCACAGGTACTGATTCAACCTTAATTTCATCAAATCCCACCGGTACTTTTAATGTGCCTCACTGCATGCAGAGAAAAGCTCAAAACACAAGTGGTGCAGCATGCCCTTTCTGCTGGGACAGATTTCTGTTTCCTATGACGCAACGCAGCTGGACTGAGGCCCAGGCACGCCTTCTCTTGAACCTTTCCCAGTCCTAGCCCTGGGACTGGTTCTTACCATCAGCCATTAAATGAATCCCCATTCTATAAACCCTGTTCCACAACTGTAGTAAAAACCAGAAAGCATACACACACTCAGACCTTTCGCTCATTTCCCCTTCTGTCTTTTGTTTTGTGGGAATTCAGGCGCGGCTCCATCAGGTTACATGACAAATGTTAAATTTCTGCTTCACAGAATAAACACACTGCCTGTTTCAACTAGCAGCTGACGTCAGCAATTTCGTCATAACATTTTCCTTTTTTTTCTGCAGACTTGTCACACTTCTTTTTGCTTTGTTTCAGTCTTTCCAGCCAAGCCTACCTCTGAATGTCCAAATAAGGTGCAGAGCGGTGTGCAGCAGGGGGCTGCTATTGGGCAAAGAAGTGGAAATGCCCAAAATGGAGGCACAGGCCGTGGCAGTACCAAGAAATCTGGCATTCAAATGCAGAACAAGAGCAACAAGAGGAAGCAGGTAGATTCTGACCAACATGGAGGATCAGAGAATGAGCCTCCACAGAAGAAACAACCCACTCGTGTCTCAGTCAAAATGCCTGGCAAAGCTGTCAGCAAGACCTCGAGTAAGAAGAAGCTGATAGCTGGGCAGGGAAAGCTAACCAGCTTCTTCAGGGTTTAATGGGTGTTTGCACTGTTTTCGTGGTGGCACAGTGGATCGACTTTCTGTCAAATGATGTTCAAACAATGCAGCTGTTGTCCAGCTGTTTTCTCTCACTGACAAATCTTGCACACAAGTGAATGTTCCAATTAAGTCTGCAGCTAATGATTATTTTCAGCCTCAGTTAATCTGTTGACTTAATGAATTTATTGAAGCTTGTTCAATATTTTGAGAGGATAAGTTCTTCTAAAAGCTAATTTAAGTGACTTTTTATGCATTTATCAAGTGGTTGGCTGCAACATGAAACGATCGTTTTGGTAGCAGATCATTCTTCAGTCTGAATTTATTCAAACAAATGTAAAATTCCACAATGAAATCAACTGTAAATATGAGACGGATTTCTTCTTTTTAATAAACTTTTATTTTGTTTTATATTTTTCTGTGTTGTCATTTCTACAAGGAAATGCTTTTATTGTGACACATCAGGAAGAAATTTTTTACAGCACATCCAAGGGAGGGCATCAACACGGGGGAAACATTTAAACATCTCTGATGACAAAAAGAGTTGGGACGCTGTCTAAAGTGAAAATAAAATGAGGTGATTAGCTAATTCTTTATAATATTTTTTTTCAGTACAAAGAAAATATATTTAATGTTTTTGCCTCATTAGCTTTGTTGAATACTTTGTAAAACATTTGTTTGTAAACAAAGTTCGTAGCTACATCTACAAGTTAAGATTCTACCATGCAAAGTGAGAGCCATTTATCTACAACATCCACCACTGTGGACTCGAGCTCATCTGAGATGCACTGACGCAAACTGGAAAAGTGTGCTGTGGTCTGATGAGACCACATTTCAGATCGTTTTTGAAAACAAAAAAGGACCATCCAGACTGTTTCCAGCACAAAGTTCAAAAACCAGTATTTGTGATGGTATGAGGGTGTGTTAGCACTCCTGGATAGCTTATAGATCTGACAAGGTACATACTGGTTTTAGAGCAACATACGCTGACATCCAGATGATGTATGTTCTTTGTTTATTCTTTCCTTTTTTTTAAGGACGTCCCTGTTTATTCCAGCAAGGCAACGCCAAACCACAATCTGAATGTGTTACAAGAGTAAAAGAGAGCTGGTAGAGTGGCCTGCATGGTGTCCAGACCCACTAAAAATGGGTTGAACAACTCATCTTCTGAGCAACTGAAGTCATACATCAGCAAGAATGGGGGAAAAATATGACATTTTCAAAACTTCAACCACTGATGTCCTCAGTTCCCAAACACTTGATTGAGTGCTCTTAGGAGAAAAAGTTGCTGGCCTCAAATTCAGAATGAGTGTATACTCACAAAAAACATTAAAGTTTACCAGTTTGCACATTAAATAGCTTGTCTTTGCACTGCATTCTGTTTAATATAGGTTTTCTATTTTTATTTACATTTCACACAGCATCCCAGCTTTTTTGGGATCAGGGTTCTACTTCCCAGCAGGGTCGGTACACTCTTCCTATCATACACCGCAGCACTGGAGGGAGAAGAAAAGAATATCAAGAACATCAGTAAATCAAGAAATCTGAACTGGTCCTTTATGATATCAGAATCAAACGTGATACTTAATGTTTATACAGGAACACTGGTGCAGACACTTACTATCAAGGTCCATGTTTCTGCGAACAATTTGTAAACTGTGATCGGTGGGAATGTGGCTCAAGCTTTGGTCTGAGAGCAGGGAAAGTCTCCGGGTGAAGGCCGGGTTCAGCCCACGAATACCTTTCAGCCTCATGTCCTGAAACACAGTATTGATCGGTGATTACATGGGACACTACAAGACCACACACATCTCTTTACTGAAGTCTGGGTGGTTAAGTTGCAGAGAATTTGCTTTTAAAGATGATCTCTTTCACTTGAAGCACAGGTGTTGAATCCGTCTTCACCAGCTGATCCAAGCCACAGGAACCTCAAATGGAAGAAACGTGTTTCTCCGTTATTACTACATCACAGTGGGCCATTTTCTTCCACTGCCCCGCTTCACCCGATGGCTTTGTTCCCTCTATCAGGGCTGCCTGTTCCCCATTACCGCAGAGATAACCACCATGTTCATGACACACAGGAGACGCAGCCGCCAGATAAACTCTTGCACCTCGCAGCCAAGCATTTGAGGCAGCACAGATATATCATCATTTTTCCCACCATGGCTCCAATAAATCTTTATAGGCTTGCGATCATTTGACCTTTTCAGCTAATAGTATTTCCTGGTTTTCCAGCAATGCCGTAAAAGATTTTCATAGAAGTGTATGAAATATTGACTTAACAGTAGACACGAGGACGGTGACCCATTGAAAGACCCATTGAAATGTTCAGACACAGGAGGGAGATAATGTGTTGTTGTTGTTGAACTACAGTTAGGTGCAGTTGTTCATAGAAAGAAATCTCCCACAGTGGATAAGTTATGATGCATGTCTGTCACTGGCAGAGTTCAGTGACTGCAAACAGAGACTATGGCCAAATACATCTGAGATAAATTAACTGAGAATAATCCAAATGGCTGGATTATTCTGGATTGGATTAATTTCCCTGCTGGGTTTGGTTCACCCAAACAAAGGTGCTCACAGTAATGTAAAATGCCATACGTGTCCTCTGTGCAATACACGAAGCCTACTCAAAGCAGTTTTCAGATGAACTATTTCAAAAGTAGAAGAAAACTAGTTCAACTTTAAACTTTTCACAGTTTGTGTACCTTTATACTGTGTTCCTGGCACATTGTTTCTTTTTTTTGTTTTTTTCTTTGTTTTTGAATTTTGTTTTTTTTCTCTTCTTTTCTTCAGAAATAACTCAACACCCTCAAACCTGATATAAGCTGGCCAGCACTTCAATCAGATTATTGCCTCGCTGACGTTTCTGACATTTTCACAAGCCAAAAATTTTGATTCATTATGTGCTCACTTTAATGACTTTTGGCTTTAATGAAGTTTTCTCACTGTTTATTTTTTGTGACATTAATATGTTGTGATGTTCAGAGAGCTCCTTCTTTTGACGGTTAGGTTATTGTTGTCGTCCTGCTGGCTGCACTGCTGCACTATAGGATGCTATAGTTTCTCTCTGACTGGATGTATTGCTGCAAGTTGGCACATTGGGGAAAGGTTTCTGCCTGAATAAATAACAAAGCTGGAGTGCTGTCGAAGCTCGTGACTTTTTGATTTTTGCTCTGGAGGATTCTGCACCCTTCTACACATATCAGGGTTGGGCTCCTTGATTTAAAGTATTGAAAAACTAGATTCAAAAATTAAGCAGCAGCATGTCTTTCCAGAAACAATCTCCTCATTATGTATAATCCAGAGACCTCACTGTCAGCTATTTTTATTGGATCTACTTTACATCTAAAACATAGTCCCAATGAAAACTGTTCAAGGTGAAATCTGTGGATTAGCACGTTGCTTCTGGACAGATGTGCTGGTAAATGTCATTTGTCTATGTTGTGACCACAACTAGTGAAATTTAATTTACTAACATTCTATTAGGGTTGAAGCTGAAATCTGACAAATGGTTATCTCCATCTATAAAAGCTCTCCTTCGCCTATCTACATACCCAGAGCAAACTAGAGGGTTGTGAGGAAATATGTTTTTTTGCTCGCTAGGATAAATCTTACCCCTTTTCTACAAGAAAGCGTTGAATTAGAAAACAATTGCCAAATGACATTCACAACCCATTCAGTTTTTAACAATTGTGAAGCGACACTTACTGAGACGATGACCATTTTAGGGCTTCCGTCTTCATCCCTCACGTTGGTGTCCAGTAGATGGCTTCGTCTGTACACAGGGGGAACCACAGCGGGCTCAGTCATAGGCTCGTCCCCCAGTATCAAACCCAGGCCGTCTTGCTCCGTTACGACATCTTCTACTTTAGTTGCAGGCATGGCTACGGTGCCTAAGTGGCTGTTCAACTCTGAGAACAGCACTAGAGTGTACAGGACAGAGTGGACAGAGGCCATGTTATCTACAATATTTGGTTCGGCAGTTTTTCGTTGATCGTCCCTCGGCTAACGGCTGTTGTGAGTGGTCTCTTGGCCAGCTTATATATTCAGGGAGGGTGCATATTGCTTACAGACTAAATGAAAAGAAGAGTCTCCTGCAGATGTGCATCCGTCTTAACGTCTGAAGGTCACAAGAAGTTGAAAGGCCACAACAAACTACACTGACGAGTGTTCCTTTGCAGAGAATAAGGGTGAATAGCTCCATTTTGTCTGTTTAGACATGGTGGATTTAACTGGACAAAGAGGTGAAACTTGGAGAGCTGTAATTTCCACCACATCTTAGAGTGGTGTCCAGGAGGCTCACAGAAGGTCAAAGGGCAGGAATTAATAGTGAATGTGTTGCCTCAAAATCCACATGATGAGATGAACCCAGCAGGTAACAGGACAAAGACTGACTGCACCACATGAAAGACACTGGGATATCACAGTGAGTCATTTTCTCTGAATGGCATCGGTGACTGCACAAGGCCCAGATAAATCCTATCTGTAAAGGTCAGCAACATTTGTGAAAAACTGCAGCAACTGCAAATTACATTCCCATCAGCCTCGGCTGCACGTTGTGTTTGGTGATTATTAACAAATGCGGCCCGTTAGCATACTGATGTGCCTAAGTAAAGCCTCACAGAGCTCCAAGCATGACTGATGCTGCTCTTTAGTACGTATGCAGCTGCCCTTTGCCATAACACTGTGCCTTGAACTTGTTCATCCATCCATGACAATCTTTCATAGGATACTATGAAATTATATGTATGAATTATTACTATGTATTGATTCCACAGGCGAGTCTCATGTAGTGCTTGTTTGAATGTGACATGTCTTCTGCTGCGCAAAGGATTGTGGGTAGTATTAGTCAGAAAAGCATGATGGTTTTCACTGCTACTACTAAATGCAGTCAGATGCAGCCACACTTCCTGGTAATTTTGGCATACTGTATTTGCTATACTACGTATCGGGACATACTAAATCCTTCTCTGTCATCCTAAACAGTATGGCAGTATGGGTACTGGAACTGAACTGGAACTTTGGTTTTTGTGCAGATTAAACAAACAAGATATAAAGTGTTAATTGAGTGAGTGAGTTTTAGAAAAGCTGGCAGACATGTTTTGTTACCTTTGAACAGAGTCATGCTAGTTGTTTTCCCTGTTTTTCCTGTCTTTAGCCAATGCTAAGTTAACAGGATGTAGCCTAATATTGAGCTTACAGATATGAGAGTGGTTATCAGTCTTCTCATCAACTCAACAAGAGAGCGAATCAACATATTTCCCAAACTGTCAAGCTATTCATTTAGGGGAGAATTCAATACGCTGCAGCGCTTTGATCAAGCCTTGAAACCATTTGATTGACAAGCACTCACACTAAGGTGGCAATCATGAGTTGATGATAAAAGGCGGAGGCGAGTAAAAACCAAAGGGCCTTCATGTTGACATAGCTCCTCGCAGGCTTCTTCTCACCTCAAAAGGCTTTCCTTATTAACATCACAGGAGCTGTAGCACAGAGGATGGAGAACCGGGACATGAATAATAGCTATTGAACTCAGCTGAAGTGATTTTACTTGGAGCAGTCAGCCTTTATTTTGTAAGTATTATTGTTGGAGAGTTGGGACCTCTACTGAAGGACTGAACTTGTCCACAGGGGCACAGCCGTTCCAGCAGAAGCACAACTGAACTTGTGAGCTTAGTGCTCTGTTGTTGTAACCTTTCTCGCTCTCTCCCTGTCTTTCTGATAATGTTTCCCTCCCTTTTCCCATATTTCTCATGCTACACACTGTATTAATGTATGGACATAGATAGCAGGCACGCTACAAATCAATGTCAGCCCAGCTGAACGAAAGCTTCTGGGCTCTATCAGCTTCTTCTGCACTTGCTGAGAAGATTCAGCAAACTGCACTGAACCGTGGTGAAACTCTTTGTCTTGTAACTGTGATTTTTCCCTGCTCTGAATTTTAAGAAATCATTAGCATAATTCTCTAACAAAGAGGATTAGCAAAAAAAAAAAGCCAAATAATCTTATGAAGTCCAGATGTGATTCAGTGGGTATCCATGCACATCATGTACCAAATCCTTATGTTTCCACAACACAGCTCGACAAATCCTCAACCGATGCCAGTAAAGTTTATTCCACTACCGACTGCTCAGCCGCTGATTTACAGTCGGTCCTGTTTGTAAGCAGCCAAAACTGTGTCCAGATTCGACTGGGCCTCGTGCATGGTTTAGATTTTGAACTTGAGGAAGCTGCAGAGCAGTTTTTTCATCAGCTCTGTCAGCTGCTTGCATCACCTGTCAGCCGCCGGTGCTGTATTTCAATCACGCCGCCTACAGCTTTGTGCGTAAAGGGCCCTCAGAAGTCTGGGCTCCATGACATCAGTAGCAGCATTGTTTTATAATCCTCCGGGGGCCTACACATTATTTCCTCTTCCCATATTAACCACGCTGCCTTTCATCAACAACACTCCTCTTCTAATAGAAAGTATAAAGGAAAAGACACAACAAACACACTGTCGCAGCAAACGTTGAATGGCTCGGGTTCCAGGGAAATGTGATGCACTGATGCTCCATGCGTGATGGTTGATATCTGTATCTGTGCGCTGCAGAGGCTTGAGTTGTGCCAGAGCCCAGCGTGCTGCATTCAGCAGAGATGCGGGTGCAAAAAAAGGTGGTGGTGGTGGTGGTGGGGGGAGGACCACATTTTGGGCAGGATTTTTTTGTTGCCCAGAGAACAGACCATGGTTTCCTGGAACAATGCAGCTGATGAGAGTCTCTCCAAGGAAAATAAGGCTCTGACATCATGGGTTCTTAAAGCACACAGCTGAGCCAACACTCTCTCCTGCTATAATCAAGCCTCAGTGAATTTCCACTGTCGGCTGAAATTGAGAAAGAGGGAGAATCTCCTGCAATGGTTTAGACACTTTCTGTTTTCTTTTTTCACATGCTTTAATCTAACTGCTAATATTCTCACTGTGGCGTGAGGCACACAGTGCTCTTTCTGGACTCTCGTGTCTCTGTTTCCTTTTACATCTGGCCTTGGCTCACGATGACAATAAAATGTGACACAAGGCTACTTGTAAATTTGTCATGATCATCTCATCACTAGCCAAGACTGGATGCTAGCTTCAGGATATGAGAATATTCTGGGATGAGAGACAACAAATGCTGAGTTGACAACAGAGGGAGTAAAAGCTAAACCCAGAAAAAGTGAAATCCTGGGTGTCCTACTGGAAAAAAATGAATGGTTGAACACTGATGAAGCCTTACAACCACTTTTCCTGTAAAACAACCAGTAGAATAAGTAGTAAAATTGGTGAGTGTAGTAAAACAGACCACAAGGTCATTCAAAAGACAATTGTGTGCTTAAGATGAGGAGCTGAAGAGTGTGGAGAGATTGTGTTTCAGGGCTCAGTCCAAAATCTGTGTCCTTAGATGCACTCCATCCTGAGTGCGTGCAGATCAATGGGAATGGACTGAGTTCTTTCCAGAACCATCCTGGTTCTTGAGGTTATTCACATTTCTTTGTGCTGCACTCATTGAGTCACCATGTAATCCAAAATTAGCACATATGTGAGGATAAACGGAGCATTTTCAAGACATTCTGACGTTTGTATTATATCATAATTACAACTGGTTGTACTGTACATCCGTATTCACTTTGATAATTGGATTACTTGTTGTGGCTTGGTCACTGCCCAGGCCTCTCTGCACACAATTTCTCTCTGAAATCTTGCAAGCTTGCAGCCTGCAATTGGACCATTAGGGTGAGACAATTGATTCTGTAATAGTCAAAGAGGGGGATGAAATAACATCCAGGATGGCCCCGATGACCGCTGATCTCGCCAACCTTCCCCCTGCTGCTCCACATTTTGATCTCAGCTGTCTGCTGAATGCCAGCCAGAGAGCCAATTTATCAGGGTTTGATTCTTGTCCCATATACATCCGTTTAAAAAGTGCTGACAGCAAGCGAGTGAAAGCTCGTTGCTGTCACTGTGAGCATCCTCCAAAGAGCTGAACATGCAGCTCTGGCCTCAAGGAGCACCACGCCCCGATCTGTTTGCGTTGGCAGACCTCACCACCTCTTAGGAAGTATCACTTTGTCATTCAACACACACACACACAATATGCTTGGTTGCATATGGCACGATGCACAGAGCCTCACCTTGAGTATGGGCTTAAATGTATAGCTGAAATGCCTTTAAAGATTTATACATCTGCTTTGTAATTATCAGCTGTTTATGTGTCTGAATCCATGGGGTTCCTCATAAATGCCACATAGGCTTTACCCCTGCGATGCTGCATAACAGAGGGAGTAATTCATTTCCCCTGTGGTTTTATGGTGGTGTTATGTGCATGCTGCATGAAAAACTCTCCAGCCATTTCTGTGATGTTGACAAGTGGTTTATTCAGCAGGAATGGTGAACAATTTGTCAGTATTTTTTTTCTACAGAAGGCAATCGAGCACCATAAATAACAGCGCTGTAATCAAACAGTTTCTTGGACAGTGAGCTTCAGGAAATTACATTTTCTCATTAAACACCTCACAGACTCGTGAATGTCTCACAAACTCCCACTTTTTAGGCTTTATTGATTGTTTCACACAAGTGACAAACAGATATTTTTGAAAGATTCATAGTCACATGATTTGAAGTTGGCTGCTGTAGCTTTTCTTTATCGATGCTCCAAACACAACAGAAACACTGAAAGACCTTTGACTGGCTCACATTGCTATATTACACAAGCTTTATTTCAGTATGTGAAGGGTGTACTGTAGCTGCTGTGCAGTTTAGACAAGTATGACATCAATTGACAATTAATGATCTGGGTTTATTTCATCATAATAATGCAGAGTGAGGCTTTGTTCTTGTTAGAAAGTCTTTGGTTTACCGTTCAACTGCAGATCTGGGTGGACCAGAACTGTTCTTAACAAGCTTCTTGCCAGGTCAACTGATAACAGGATTTGTAAGGAACAGACACCAAAGTACATATGCAAATCCCCATGTTAAAAACCTTAATTGTATATGGATAAAAACACATTGAAACTAATCGACAAAAATAAAGTCTGAATTCAGAGGGCTGCAAACAAATGTTGAACTAAATTAAACTCCTGGCTTACTTTTAAGGCGAGACTATGCAACTTTCAAAGGAAATAACACAGTCTTCCTCCTGCAAATAAGTTTTAATCATAAGCAACAAAATGCAGGGGTTTTGTCACTAAAGCCTTATTTGGTCTAAACCAGTAGTTTACCAGGGTAATTTTAGCTAATGTCAGCAAACAAAAAGCAACAGTTCATTCGGGTAAATTATAATATTGTGCATTGCCAAGACTTAGATGAGACTAATCATAGCAGACTCATATCTGTACACTAAATACAAAGCTACAGCCAAAAGTCAGTTAGCGTAGCCTAGCATAAAGACTGGAAACAGGAGTAAATAGCTAGCTTTGCTCTGTCCAGCGGGACAAAAAAAAAACCCAAAAAAACTCTGCCTTCCAGAACCTCTAAAGCTCATACATTACCACACACAATACTCATCTGTTTAATCTGTAAAATGTGGTGTCACAATGTTGTTTTATGTCACTTTTCAAAATAATAATCTCGAAGAACTTTGGTGGCACCTATGGAGACAAGTGGTAATTACAGGCGTGTGTGTGTGTCCTGTGTGATTGTTCTTCAAGTCTGTGGTTTATACTCGACAGCTAAAGGAACTAGCACTACTAATAGCAGCGGAGACTGGAAAAAAAACACAATCTGTGAGCTTTAGAGGTGCTGGTGGGAATTTTGTTGACCTTGAACAGAGCCAGAGCCAGGCTAAATGATTCCTACTGTGCTAAGCTAAGCTAACTGGCTGTTGCTTGAACTTTGTGTTTAAAGAAAGGATATGAAAGCGATCGTGAAAGTGAATGGATGTAGGTTCCAAAATTTGGAACTATTCCTTTAAACTAGTTGCTGCATGAGAATAGTGAGCAAATCAGCTGATCTTGTGGATTCTTTTTTACTTGTGCTTCCATTGCATTACATTTTGATGGGTCACATATAAATATAGTGGCGTCTTTAAAGCATCTGACTCAAGGGAATCTTGGGACATGGAGGCAAATTTTATATGCCATCATCCTGTCATTACCACTTGTAACCACAGAGGCCGCTGATCAGCAAAGTTTACGTAGTGTCGCATTAAGTGTTTTGGCCTTGGCCACCAGTGAAGTGCATGTACACACACATCTCAGGACAGACAAAAGCACACCATGAATTTTAACAATCTCAATACAATTGGAAGAATCTCACTTCACAGTACTTTTGTCAAGTTATTTGGCATAAGGGATCTATATTGAGAAAATAATTCAAAAACAGTAGAAAAAATAGCATTTTGCCTTTTTGGGACCACAACATTGCATTTTCTTTTTTTTTTTTTATCTCCATGCATTCACAGATTTCACACAGATACATTTACTCGCTTACACTACTGTCTTATTGAAACAGCTTACAAATAAAAACACTATTAAAATGGTGGCCACAAGGCTGTGCAAAAGGGAAGACCTCCAATGTAAGCCCTGCCATCTGTCTGTCTTAGCCATCTCTCGCAAGTAACAAACTACAAAATAGCACCATTATACAGTGGATAGGATTCTTAATACAGTTTTGTTATATGAAACCATCATGTACAATGAATGATAGTAATGCATAGGTTAACATAAATGGGAGTACTGTTTGATTATACACAGGCAGAGGAGGCAGAGCCAGAGATGGGATGTCTTGGGCAGTTTGTGAGATAAAATGACTGTCGATTCACACGGAAGCTTGAACAAACAGCCATGACTGTCAGTCCTCATGAAAGGACTTCTCAGAACTGTTTATGTATGCTTGATCCTTGCTCACAGTTACACAACTCTCATTTACACTGTGGCTGCTTTCTATGTGTGTTTGTGTACTGCTAAATGCGTGCCATATCTCGCATCTCCTGGAGGACTCGTCATCTTCATATATTTGCCAAATCACGTTATGTGTTACGTTATGTGTTATGTTTCTTTGGTGGACATTGCAATGGACGCTGTGGATTTTTGTTGTACTCTAATGATGGCAGGTAATGCAGCCCAAACAACAACTGAAGTAGCAAAGTTCTTAGCCTCCCTAAACTAACAAAATATAACAAGCCAAGATCAATCAATTATTAAACTTCACATCTATGCGGTTATTGTTAGAGCCTCACCATCTTTTGCTTTAGAGTTTGGTGTTGACAGGCTTGGGAACATATTGATAGTTCCTCAAGAGAACAAGAGAAAAGATTTTATTCTAGCTGATACTTGTGGGTCTCTTAGAGAGCTTGTTGACTTGCTGTGACTAAACTTTCATGACTTGCGTTTAACCTTGAACACAGCCCTCCATTCGGACCCCAATGTTGATCACCGGTGACTGGATTGTTGACAAAAAATCTGATTTGGCCACAGTGGTGACATGTGAAAAGGATGCAGACGACAAACATTTTGCCTGATTGTCGCTTATTTGACTTATTCCACTGACTTATGCCAAATGTACTTTGAATCCACTGAATGACCCATTTCTGACAACCACACAAGCACCACGCAGAAATGGGCCAAAAAACTTTAATTCAGTTTAGCCTCTGGTTTATTCGATTTTCTGTTTTTGAAAACAGGCAAATCTTATTTTTGTAGTACCTTCTGTTCCTTAAAATCCCCTCTAATGGTGCTTGATCTGTTGTTATAGAAGTGTTTGGATTGTAGACTCAGACCTCAGGTTCTCAACACTTCCTGAGGCTTAGGAGGGATTTGGACTGGACTCAAACCTTCAGGGGACTCCTCTTAGACGGAAGAACGCTGCCTTCAGTCAGTGAGAAGTAGGGATTTGAGTTGGCCTCAAGATAAAATAACTACAGCAATGTTTAAAATCTGATAATGAACCAGCTGCTCTTTGCTCGAAAGTGAACCTTGTTTTTACCTATTACAAGTATCCTCAATAATGCATGGTGCATGAAAACAAGGTAAGATAATCAAATTTTAACTGGGGTAGTAACTGTTATATGTGACCGCTGACAATGCATCCTGTCTTACCAAAGGAGTGAATGAATCCACTCAATGTAAAAGGATTTTACTTTGCAAAGTTCGCTAGACAGGATGGACTGCACGTTCGCAAACACAGCCTGCCGCTCTCTGATTGGCTGAGGCCCAGATCCGTTCCCACCTTCCCTGGAGCCGGGGAATGCTGCAGCTCACACATGGAGGTATAATAAGCTCTTGTTCGTGTCTCAGCAGCTAAACTAGTCTGTTACATTGCATTAACAAAGAATTCCTCCCGATATGGAATGGTGCAGTGTATAAAATAATCACAAGATTCCTCATAAAACCCTTAAACACCACTTAGCTCTCAGGTTTCAATCATTTTGAAGAGCTTTTCGGACCATTGTTAGCCTCCTCTTTGTTTTGTTTTACAGTGAACCATTCCACAGGGGTACCAGGTAAGGCCACTCCCTTCTCTCTTCCCAAGTCGTTGGGCATTTGTCCATTCGCTCCGTCCCTACATTCTATAATTTCTGCCCCCCGTGTTGCCTCGACTTGAGTTTTTCTGATGCACTTCCTGCAACAAAAGACAAACTCATTTTAGACAAATAGCTGAGATACAGCAGATACAGGATAAAGTGAACAAGCTCTGGGACAGCTTTGGGTCGGCAAAAAGTAATGTCTAGTGGGAATTATTCTTAAAGTTAGCAAGCTACAGAGAAGCTAGCTTGCCTAGCGACTGACATGCTAACTGTCCCCTGAATATCATGTTGGTCAACCACTGCCCACCCACAAGCTCTGTTTCCACAGCTATGTCCACAAATGGTTATTCATTTGAAGAGAATTCAAGTTCAGTTCGACCTCAAGAGAAATACAAGGCGAACCATTCGTACACTCACACAGTGCACCACAACCCACAAATTAATGAAGAGATTCGCAATGTGGAAGCCACTGCGCATTTAGATACCCTGCCGGACCTCTGGACTTCGCATGTGTCTGTCTGTTACGATGACACGCCAGATTTTCAGCACATAATGTACAGTAGCAGAGTGGAGATTCTGCCTGGGGAGCGGGAGTGCCACTGGGTCTACCACAAAAACCACTTAGTTCCTTCTCTTGCTAATGGTTTTCTTTTTTGAGAGAAGGGTAAAAAGCACATGGTCAAATTTTAAAAGGATCACACTCTCCCACAGGTTGGCAACTGAAGGATGAAACAAGAGTCTAGATTTAGACCTCATGCTTTCTTTCTTTGGCCAAGAGATTAAGATTTCAGAGCTAAGACTGTTTGAATGAACCTCTCTCTCCTTTCAGAAACAAAGTTTGTCCTGCTTTTGAGAATGTAAGAGTAGAGATTGTATGATATAGCAGTTTAAATTACATTATAAAAAATAATAACATTAGATGAAAAGTATCCATTGGCATGCATACCTTGAAGGATGAATGACTATGTCCAGGTAAAGGTCTCTGTTGGAGGAAAAAGGAGCCATTTAAGTTGGATGGATTAAGTCTCTTTTGCTATAGTAAACTGCTAGCAAATGTCAAGCTAGTGACCCCTTAATGTAACAGTACGACAGTTTGGAAAATGCACTTAATGGGATAACAAGTTTGAGACTATGCTCGTGTCTGTACACTGGTTATGTAACTACAGCAGCTATCTGATTCCTCTGTTTCCAGTCTTCATGCTAAGCTAAGCCAACCACCTTTTGCTATGATTTCATTCCGAATTAACAGCTTTAAGAGCGTATCACTGGTATCAGTCTTCTCATCTGTATTATTTTGTGTATGCTCTGGCAGAAGCTACCAAAACATCAATCCTATTTGCTTTTTTCTTCCACATTTCTTGATGAGAAATCTCTCTTGTATTTTAGAGTGTATCTGTTTGGTGCTGTGCTCACCTTCTTGTTTTTTGTCTTGTCTGGCTGCTGTGCTGTCCTACGCTCTGTGCCCTTGTCCACTTTGTGCCCTGCGTTACTAACCTTAGGTGCTCTTGGCATGTCTGTGTGGCGCTGTGAACGCACAGAGCGAGCAGCCTTGCTAGGTTTGGCAGGTGCACAGTACATCTCCAGACGCCGCAGCTCACAGCTTTGGAAGCAGCACTCGTCCACGATGCCACGTGACCGCCGTGCATTGGGGCCATAGCCTGTTGGTTTACCTGTTTGAGGGAAAGTAGCAGAAGAAGATAGATCACTTAGTTATTTACAGCGGATAAAATTCTGCTGTTTTCTGTTTAGCCAGCAAAATAAACGGACAGCTGATAATGAAGGCTGCTTATTTCTTCCTCTTTTTGAAGTCAGGAACTCATTGTTTTGAAATATAACAAGAATTTGTGCAAAGTGACAACAGAAAGCTTGACATACCAACAGGGGGATTAGCAGACAGTCAGTTCAACCTCTATAAGTCTGTTTTTTTCCCCATCTCCAATGTTTTATATTTGTTAGCAGAATTAAACTAATTGTGGCCAGTGGTCACAAGAAACTGTGCTTGTGATAATGGCCTGGTCATGGATTTGATTCTTCAGATATATGAAAAGCCTTAATGATATGGATTTCTTGCGTGTAAAATTTACAGTGTATCACATTGCACATTATGGACCCTTTCTGGCAGCTGCTTCTCTGTAAAAAGGGGGGCTGTAGTCACCCAAAACGTTGAGAATATCAAGGTCAGCCATTTTGGTCCAGGTATCTTTTACACAGACGCCCATGCAGTGAGGCCAAACCACAAGCCCTCTGGGCTCGATCAACCTGCAGGAACAGCCAGGCAGGCTTTGAGGCCGCACCCCCACTGACTATGCCCCACTGTTCATTCACATTTTCATTTGGCAGGAGCCTGAGCGCCCTGGAGTTCCTCTAGTAGAACGTCGACACTAGAGACAGTGGCATGATGCACCTTTTACGCCAAGATACAGTCTTAAGTTCAAGGCCAGTCAAGGTGAAATAGGAATTCTGTTGTTGTCTATATAATGTCACTGAAAAAATGGGATAAACCCTGTCTATAGGTGTGACATTCAACTTTTTAAATCGGTGACCACATCGAGTTACAATGACGCCAGTACTCGCTTCCTTTTTCAACTCCCTTACCCCCAAAACCCACCCTCTTTTGGTGGCCTTCAGAAAAACTGACTCTCCATTTACAATTCCCTGCTCACCTTGTGCAATATAGCCCTGATGGGCTTTTCCCTGTTACCAAATAAAATAATAATAATTTAATATGGCATTTACAAGGAGGAAATGCCTTTCCCTCTCAGAGTTAATAGCTCTTGGCTCAGATGCCTGCCAGTGCTGACAAAGTGCATTAACTTCTGCTCCCTGTCTGCCTTGTCCTGACAATGTTGTTTTGGACTGAGAGCAGCTTCCATTCAGAAACATAAGCATCTTTCTTGTTCGACTCCCAGACACAAAGCAGAGTGGAAGATAATGGAGGTGTGAATGTGAGGGAGGAAAAACTGGGGGACAATAGGGAGGCTTTCATGTTGCACATCAGGTAGAATGATGCTAAAAATACACTGTGCACCTGCATTATTTAGGGAACAGAAGAACGGGATGTACCCAGATCTCTCAAACTGCCAAAATGGATATGTTAAATGAAATATGGAGAAAAGAAAAGTAATAATTTACCCTTAATTTACCCTTTCACATTTGAGTTTGGACTAATTTCACGTCAGTTCATGTCAGTTGTACCATTTTCAGTGCATTTTTGTCATTTTTTTTGTAACAGTTTTTCTTTTTAGACCTTCCAGTCATCTGAACAAACAAAATCTAACTGGATTCCCTTGCAGCATGTATCAGAAGGGCCAGCCTTGGCTGCTATTTTAACACCTGGTGTCAAGACATTTAGAAAGAGAGAAATATGACATTGAGCCCTGGCTTGTGATTATATAATGGCTGCTGAAAGCCAAAAGAGGGGCCGTGCCTCGATGCCTGGCCTGTTTTTCAATCTCTCCCAATAAAGCCTTGCAAATTAACATCCGCTATTATTCTGAAAATAGCTTGCAACCCTGCTGCACAAACAGCTGGAAGGGAGAGAAAAATCAGCTGGCACTGGTTGTAACATGTAGGATAATCAGCTCGGGCAGGTTGGAGAAAAACACGCATGTAATAATCAGGTCTAAAAGCTTTGCTTCAATTCCATGGATAACTGCCATAATCCCTCATAAACAAAGAATTGTTTTCTGTGACTGTTGTTAAACAAATATGGGTAAACAACATTTTATGGCAGAGCCTCCTGCCATACGGCCCTGATGCTGTTTGAAATGGACTCTGGATGGAGGATGCAGGGATCACGCATGCTGATAAAGTTCAGATTAGAGAGCGTGTGTCAGCTTTTCAGCCATTGAGACCAGGAGGAGTGCAGTCATGTTATGACTCAGTAATATCAGAAATCAAATGGTAAATATATACCTTCTGCATATCAAATATATTTCAAACACTTATGGCTTTTTTGCAACATAGTTAAATGTTAGCTATGGTGCTCCATTAGACGTAGCGCGTTCAGAGAGTTACTGGTGTAGTGATGATTATTTAGAAGATAGGATGACTCTACGGTCTTGGGGAGTACCACTGCATATGTGAAAAAAGTTGTTAAAAAGTATAAAGCTTTTCGTGTTTAAGTTGCTGGCGTAATCTTGATATTGACCTGTGTTGTCTGGGTGTGTTGTTTCAGATGATACCAATGAGATAATGAAATGTCAATGGATTTTACAACTTTGGAAACATCACATCTGGTGTCTCGACAATGTCAATTACAAATTCATTTACCAAAGTTCTACACATGCATGTATTTAGTATGTAAGGTTTCACAGGAGTCTCATTGAAATGAGTGAAGTTCTGTTTACATTGCAAAGATGTTTGTGTGGATAGCTTTGTATGTTCAGGCATATTTTATTTTTTTTCCCTGTAAATCTCTTTCGATTTTGGAATAAATTCTGTCTTCCCTGAATCCAAGCTGTCCTGCACGAACAAGTAGACTACGAGCTTTTCATAGCCACCTTTCAAGTGCTTGATACTTCACAGATTTCAATCAGACAGCATTCTATTTAATCAGAATCAGAATTCCTTTATTTATCCCTGGAGGGAAATTCTTGAAATATATTAACAAAATAACAGAAGACCAGATCCAGTAGAACTAACTGTCTTCAACCTGTCAAATGTAGTTCAGATGAAATGTTTCATCCAAGGCCATCTCACATGTTTGGTTAGGTGTTTGACAGCCTCAGCATACATTGTGTTCATTCCTTGGAGGATCGGCACTGGAGAGAGAGAGAGAGATGGCTGGATCCCCCCATTCCAGAGTGGCACAGAAAGCATCTGAGTTTTACAGCTCGGTCATGGTCAATAAAAACCAGTGGATTCTTGGAGGATGTGCACCGCTCTTCCTGCAAAGTGTCAGGGAGTTTATGGCTGGGCAAGAAGCTGCTAAAGTACTGGAAACTATCTCTTTATCACTGGTACCACAAAGAGTTTATGGTATGAGTAAAGTGTTCCGCATGGTGACATAAAAATCTTATTTAGATGCACTAGAATTA